>NC_138875.1:12555020-13755020 GCF_965194805.1 Balaenoptera borealis | reverse complement strand
GGACAGTACATATTTATGTCTCTTGTCCCAGTATAATTATTTATAGTATCCCTTTTTCATTGTCAAAGTATCCTATGTGGATGATCAATTACCATGTTACCTAGCTAGAAGCTTGAGAACATGAGCTTCTTGCGGGTAAGGCCTGTGGTCTCTTTGTCTTTGTTCCTCAAATGTGCAGTGCCTGACACATAACAAACATTTCACTGTCGAAGAAATGAATGACTCTAACACAGGAATCAGAAAGGGCAGTTATGACGGTAGCAAGAGATTGAAGCTAATGTGGTATTTATGAAACCAGAGTTTCAGGGAGGAAGCTATGGTAAACAAAATCTAGTGTTCCAGGAAAAGCTAGGAGACCACAAGAAATAAAATGAACATGGGCTTCTTGGAGACATGACTAATCCCAGGTCTCGGAAAGTACAAGACCAGAGTGAAATATCTTGGACCAGAAAGCAAGAAAGTGCTGAGAGACTAAGTGGGCCTATGTCAAAGGACACACACAGGCACTGGCTTAAAGGGGCTCCCACTGGCCACATTTGTGTAGATTTGAGCTTCAAAAAGAATAATGACGGCTATGGGTTATGAAACAGAAGAAAGGAAATCTTGAGTCTGTACTGGTAATGAACAAAAAAGGATCGGAGGAGGCTCTTTTTAACCTAAGAACACCAGCCAATAAGGAACTAGAAAATTGCCATTTTGCAGCCATCAGTGTAATAACTGGTTGAGGCAAGGATAATCCGTGAATGCTAAAATCAGGGAGTGAAAAGCTGTTGGAAACAGGATATTCACATGGTCTCAAAAGAATGCTTTTAATTACAAATGGGAAAAAGATACTTTTACAATGGAGAAATCTGGCAGAAAAAAACATAGTTACCAAACAAGTAATGGGACAACATCAATATGTACCTCCTGATGTGATGCAACTGGAAGTACACAACGTCATTTAGGTGGTATTCTTGACAAAACATAAAACAGAACAATGTTTAATCTGGATCTAAACACGAGGAAACAATCAGATAAGCCTAGAATGAGGGACATTCTGCAAGACAATTGGCCTGAACTCTTCAAAAATGTTAACTATCATCAAATTTCATAAAAGAGGATGGAACAATCTAGAATTCTGAATTCTAGATTAAGGGAGCTCGGAGAAACAAAATAAAGACAATATATGAAATTTATCTGGGTCCTGGATTTAAAAACAACGACAACAACAAAACTTCAAAAGACATTTTGGGGGACAACTTAGGGTTTTGACTATAAACTGTCTATTAAATGATCTTATTGAATCAATGTTAAATTCCTTGCAAATAATAGTGTATTGTAGTGAATGCCTTTAAAAAAATTTAGGCAATAATTGCTTAAGTATTCAGGCTGAAATATTCAGGTGAAATGTCATGATAAACACAACCTTCTCTCAATTACTCTGCCAAAACACACACACACACACACACACACACACACACACACACACACCAGAAGAGCAAATGTGGCAAAATGTTAGTAATTTGGTGAAGTGGGGTGAAGGGTATATGGGTAGTCACTGTATTATTCTTTCAACTTCTCTATGGGTTGGAAATTTCAAAATAAAAAAGGAAAGGGGAGAGTAAAAAAAAAAAAAAGGAAAAAAGAAAGCCTGGAGGCTTTTCAATGAAATAGGGCATCTGACAAGCTTCAAGGGGGCGGGTGATTTGGAGTGAGAGAGAGAAATCAATTGCCACAGGTTAAGGAGGTGACAGAGAGGAAAGACGTAAAAGTGAAGACTGTCAATAAGAATGAGGAGAAAGGAGAAAACAGGATCAAATGAATGTGTTTTGTGGTTTGTTTTTTTAAATAGGAGGGCTGTATAATGGTTTGAAGGTAGAGGCACCAAGTGGAAATGAAGTAGCTGATAACAGTGACAGGGCAGGATGAGCCCAGCTGGGGAGATATTATCTTGGATGTGTGTGGAGAAGTCACTTAGGTCACCCGAGACACGCTTCCACCAGGACTGGTGGTTGGAAGCTGTTCCCTGTCCCCAGCTCCCTACCCTTAAAAAATCCACACTGGTGTTTCCTCCACGGCTTTGGAGAGGTCATTTCTCACTCTTCTGCAGCCACCCCAGTCCTCCGTCATCTGAAGACTTCTACAGGAATGGATTAGAGAGACTTCTACAGGATTTCACCTCATGTTCGTTTATTAATAATTCCCTGAAGAGGTCACTTCCACCAGAGATTCACGGAGGGGTCCCTGACACTGTTTCCCTAGACCCCATTTCAGCTCACCTGTTCTTCATCTTTCCAAGGCAGACATCACTCCCAGCAGAGCGTCCCCAGCACCAAATCCATAAATCCATTCTTTCTATTCTACAACCGTGAGGCATGATGGAAAGCTGGAAGCATAGTGCATGAAGGCAGGTTGAAAATGGAGGCAACATATCTCTGAGAAGTTAAAGTCCATTGTCATCTCCAGGTTGTGTTTTAGAGGTTTCTGATGCCATGATTGGTCGTATGAGATTTATCTTGAGTAAAGGGAGAAGGTAGGAGCAGGATATTTTTACATTAAATGTTTAATACTTACCCAAAACAATATATGTAATGATGCATGTACACAGTTTAAAAAGGCAAGTAGTACTAATAAGCTTGTGATTAAAAAAACTAACACTCCCCTTTCCCTTCCCTTTCCACACCTGGTTTCCATCATTTACCAGCTGCTTCTGATATTTACAGCCATATTTCTAAATGATACGTTTATACTAATACTTCTTGCTTAATTTTACTTATTATCTGTTCATTTTCTTCAATTGAAGATAAGCATTTAATGACCTTATCAGCACCACCGCTTCACCCACATAAACACAAAAACATACCAAAGCCTCTCTCTCTCTTCTCACCCTCCCAACAAGAGTTATATCACAGTTTCTGGTTAAATCAATAGTCATAGTTTACATTCTTATTTATTGCATCACTTTAATAAGTTTCCTGGATTCCCTGAGTGTGAGGCCAGACTGCTTGGGGAGCATCTCTAGCCTGTGGGAACTTGACCTGAGGTAGCAGAACCTCCTTAGGCTGGACCACTGGGCTTTCACAACAGTCTTGGTCTGGCAGCCACAATAGGAGCTCCAAGTTACCGAACGAGCAAAATTCCTTGGAAAACCAAGTAAATGTGATTTCTCACCCTTTTCTAAACCAAGGGTCCAGCTTATATACAACTTCATAAGCTCCAGGTAAACGATAGGAGAAAAACAGTAGCAAATTGACAAACTGAGCAGATGTGCTCAAGAATGTGTGGTGAAGGTCACATTATCACCCACATTACTGGTTAACACACCTTAAATGTCACCAGAAACATGGGTAAATTGCAATTTTAGACAGAGAGCATCAACAATATAGAATTATTGACCAGATTCTTGGCAACAATTGAGAATTTTCTTTTTCAGCCGCACAGTGTGGCATGCAGGGTCTTAGTTCCCCGACCAGGGATCAAACCCGTGCCCCCTGCAGTGGAAGGGCAGAGTCCTAACCACTGGACCGCCAGGGAATGCCACAACTGACAATTTAAAATGTTTCCGATTGCTATGGAAACAAAACCAGAATACCAGTAATTATCAATAATTTCTCACGCTGAAACTCAAACCCAGCTCTGATTTCCATAATAAGCTAGATGTGTTTCCAAAAAATGTTCAACATCCAGGGATTTTGTTACACCAAAGGCAAAGTCAAATTTGAATAATCCCTCTTGGTACCTGCTTGCCTATGGTGCCTCAGCTTGTTCTCAGGACTCCCAAACAGGAGAGATAAAAGCGCTCATTGTACTGAAGATGAAGCTGGGAACAGAGGAAGGATCACATCATGTGTCAGAGCCGGGGCTGGGGGTGCCTTACACTCCAAGACAAACCTTGAATTGAGCAAGAGCTGGTTCTTAAATGGTGTGAGTGAAAAGGCGCCTTTCAGAATAAGGGTCCTATGTCTCTCAGCCCTGTGCTCCAACACTTAACACTGGCCTGAAAGACAGAAGGAAAACATGTCTTCAAGACTCTCCTTTCCTCCAGATCCATCAGGTTTGCCTTCAGAGTTCACCATCGCCCTTGATTCCTGCAATAAAGAGAATTCCATATTGTTCTTTGTCAGACACTAAGTGCACGTCCAGGCTTGAAACATTGCCTTAGTCAGAGTATTCACTGTTTTCCCTCACCTATCTATTAAGGCTCTTGGTTTGGCCCTTTCCCCTCTACTGCCATACATCCTCGGATCTTTTCCTCCAATAGTAGCAAGTCTCCTTTGATCCCCACATCCTCTTCTAGTTCTTATCCTCTCTCTTTCTTGTCTTCACAATCAAACACCTGAAAGTGGTGGTCAGGGCTTTCTATCCACCTCCTCACCCCCACTTCACTCCTGGACCACAAGATCATCATTCCTTATCACTGCACTTAAATTACCTGTGATAACATGACCACGACTTAGTCATCAAAAGAAGTACGATGGATTCTTCCCAAGCCTTACTGTTTTTTCACCTTTGTGTAATAATTCAGATTACTGATGACGCCTTGCTTTGAAAATCTCTTTCCAGTTAGTTTTCATATTACTGTTTCTCCTTCGACCTCTGGCCATTCATTCTGTTTCTTCTGCTGATTCTTTTCTTCCACTAGTTTAGTGTTCCCTTGGGTTCCATCCTGGGTCTTCCTCTCCATGTCCGCCATATATATCCTAGGTAATATCATTCGTACTCAATGTTCTGTCTACCAAAAACAGCTTTGCCAACGACGGACAAACCTCTATCTATATAGTCTTCTTTTCCAGCCTCTGTACTCATCTAGTCATCTGCCAATAGGAGCTTTCCACTTAGATATTGTACATACTCAACAAAAGCACCTTGTTCAAGGCTAAATGTTTTCTCTCCTCCAATACCCTCCTTCAAATATCTCCTTTCCTTGTATTTGCTAATACTAGTGAAACCACAACCCTGGACGTCCTTTTTGACTTCACCACCAACTTTATCTACCTCTCACCTTGCCCAAATGAATCTCCAGATTCTACCTCTTAAAGTGGTAAATTCACCCCTCCATAATTGCCTCAGCTCCAGCCTTCTTAATTTCTCACCAATGACTGCAATTCCCTCCTACTGGCTTTCTCTACATACGATCTTGCCTCTTCTAGTCTATATTGCCACTAGAATTTTATTTGCAAAAATGCACGTTGGCTTATATCACTACAGGCTTTAAATCACTCAGGGACTCACCTCTATATTCAATACACAGTTCAAAAACTATCAAGACCTTCATGATTTGACCCTTACTACCTCTCTTATCTCATATTTCAACATTCCCAATGCACACCTGCATTCTAACCAAAGATCTACCGTCCATATCTTTGAATTTTTCAATATGTCCTCTGCCTGGAATACCCATGACCAGTTCATCCTGGCCAATGACTTCCATCTTTCAAGACAGCTTAAGCATCACCTCCTCCAAGAAGCCTTTCCTTTGACCTACCCCCAGGATAAGGTAGCAGCCTTTTCTTTTTTCTTTTCCAGCTTTACAGAGATATAATTGATGTATAACATTGCATATTTTTAAGGTTTACAACATGTTGATTCGATACACTTATCCATTGCAAAATGATTACTACCATAGAGTTAGCTAAAACCTCAGTCACATCACCTAATTACCATTTCTTTTCTTGTAGTGAGAACATTTAATATCTACTCTCTATAACTTTCAAGTATATAGTATAGTATTATTAACTATAGTCACCATCCTGTACACTAGATCCCTGGAAACTATTCATCTTATAACTGGAAATTTGTACTCTTATTGTACCAACATCTCCCCATTTTCCTCCACCTCCCAGCCCCTGGTAACCACCATTCTAGTCTCTGTTTCTATAAACTCGGCTTTTTTAGATTTCACATATAAGTGAGATCATATAGTAGTTGTCTTTCTGTGTCTGACTTATTTCATCAATATTGGTCTTTCTTGTGAGCTACCAGGCACCCTGTTCTCACCCATATTATGGAATATTCGCCCTACATTGTAATCACTGTTTGTCCTGACTTTCTTCTCCCACTAGATTATAAGCAACTTGAGTGCAGGAATCATATTTTGTTTGTCTATCTGTCCACTACTGTCTAGCCTAGCCCTTGACACAGAGGGGTGCTGAATAGATCTTTATTGAATACATGAGCAGAATAAATGAAGTAAGTATGGAGAAGTGTCAAAAGACCATGGTTCTAAAGACTATAAGAAAAACAACTAGAAGTTTCTACAGAAGGCTGTGTTTAGACAGGAGTTTAAAGTTCAAGCTACTAGACCCGGTGATTACGTAAAGTTCACTATGTAAATAGACTGTATAAGATTGCAATAGTAATGACGTTCATTGGCTTTCATTCTACAGAGATTTAAACCTCAATACATATAAAAATCAGGCAGGCACTGTAGTAGTAGAGTGAACAAAACAGAGAATTCTGCCCCTCCTCCCCACCCTCATACCTGTTCATGCAACTTACAGTTGATTATTTCAATACCATCTCCCTATATTCCAGGCACTATCCTTAGTGCTTTATAGGCATTTGCATTTAATCCCCATTAAAAACCTTGTTAAGCTGATGTTATTCCCATTGTACAGAGAAAACCAAGTCTCATGGAGACTAGGTAAATTGCTAAAGGCCACACGGTAAATGGTAGAGCAAGGATTTAATCCCAAGTAATCTGATTACTTTTCCTGCTCTTAATCACTCTAAGAACAATACAAACTTAACTTGAAAATCATTCATCTTCTATTCAGATATTTGGTTATTGTGGTTTCCCTCTAATTCTTAAAGTTATGTAGGAAGTTTATCTCAACTCTCCTTGTATAGATAGTACTATTAGTGTGGGGAGAAGGATTTTTTATAAAAATTGATCCAAAAAAATATAGAAATTTTGTAAGCAAGCATTTATGTTCCAAAGCCACGAAACTATGCATAATAGTGTGATTTACCACCCTCTTCTGGTCTTTGGAGCCTGGAGAATGGGGGGAATAGAATAGTTTTGAGAGGTAAGAACCTTACCTTGAGCACGTGCCGTGCTTTGGGTGAGCTCTGCCTCCTCTTTCTCACAAAGGTGATGTCATTCGGAAGCGGCAGCGTGTGCATGATTATATGACTGGTGTACAAGAGGCCACTTGCTACTTGGGGCAGAAAAGTTATTCAAGGTGTTCAGAAAAATAAATCTGTATCCCACTGAAGTGTTCTTTAACAAATGAGTTCTGCAGGGAAAAAGGAATTTGAGTACAGTAGAGATGGAGCCTGAGAGGGATAGAAAGGCAGCAGCAAAATCTATAACGACAAGGCAGCTACCTTTCCATGTGGTTCCAGGAAGGCTTTCCAGAATCTCTGGGAGGGGAAAGTTTGTGTTTCAATGGAAAACTAGACATTGTCTATAGCATACTTTTCCCCCACCATCTGAAGCTGAGTCTATGGGAACTATTTTACAACTGTGAAACGTGTAGGTAACTGACAGCAACGCAAGATAATTCTTGTCTATACACATACAAATGAATTCTGCCTGGTTGGAGGATGACCCTCTCTCTTGTGGAAAAACCAATTTTGCCTCTGTTTGCACATTCATTTCAACATTCCTTTACTTTATTTATTTTTTAAAAATATTTATTTAATTATTTTGGTTGTGCTGGGTCTTAGTTGCAGCATGCGAACTGTTAGTTGCGGCATGCATGTGGGCTCTAATTCCCTGACCAGGGATCGAACCCAGGCCCCCTGCATTGGGAGCACAGAGTCTTATCCACTGTGCCACCAGGGAAGTCCTGACATTCCTTTACTTTAAAAAATTTTATTCTTTATCTTATTCCTTACTGCTTATAGCCAGTGATCTGCCTGGTTTTCCCATTACGACTAAAATAAAATCTTTAAACTGAGTTCTTGTTTATATTCTTTTGAGGATATATCCTTTTGAATTTATCTTTATGACTGAGAATTCACCAGGGAGGCCCTGCCTCTGGTTCTGCCCCTTCCTCCTTGACCCAGCTTGGTACTTAGTTCCAAGGTGTGGAAGTTCCCAAGTGCCAAGCCTCAGGTTATGGCTCTTGCACTTGGGAGCAGATAATGTCCACCCTCTGCAACCTTGAGGGTCCCCACAGGTTGACAAATGGCTCCCCTTTGATATCCTATCCAAAAGCTGTCAACCAATGCTCAGAATGGTATAACATTTTGATCAGCTTTATTAATGATGAATAAAATTCATCATTTAAGTGTGCTCTTCAATGAGTTTCAACAGCTGTGCGGAGTTGCCTACCATCACCACAATCAAGATATAGAACATTTCCATCCCCCAAAAGTCCCCTTGTGCCCCTTTACAATCAATCCCCCCTCCCCACCTGCAGCCCTTGGCAGTCACTGACCTGCTGTCTCACCATTGGGTTTGTCTTTTCTAGAATTTCATATAAATAGGATCACACGACATTTAGTCTTTTTTTCCTTTATTTTTTAAAATTGATGTATAGTTGATTAACAGTGTTGTGCTAATTACTGCTGTACAGCAAAGTGATTCAGTTATACATATATATACATTCCTTTTTTTAAAATATTCTTTTCCATTATGGTTTATCACAGGATATTGAATATAGTTCTCTGTCTTATACAGTAGGACCTTGTTGCTTATCCATTCTATATATAAATGCTTACATCTGCTGACCCAAATCTCCCACTCCATCCCTCCCCCAACCCCCTCCCGCTTGGCAACCACCAGTCTGTTCTCTATGTCCCTGATGCTGTTTCTATATCATAGTTCATTTGTGTCTTATTTTAGATTTCACATATAAGTGATATCATATGGTATTTGTCTTTCTCTTTCTGACTTACTTCACTTAGTATGATGATCTCTAGTTGCCTCTAAGCAACATTTAGTCTTTTATGTCTGGCTTCTTTCACTTAGCATAGCACTTGTGAGATTTACTTATGTTGTTTTGTGTATGAATCGTTCATGCCTTGTTATTGCTGAGTGATATTCCATTGCATGGATTTACCACAATGTATGTATCCATTCACCAGTTGATGGACATTTGGATTGTTTCCAGTGTGGGGTTGTTATGAATAATAAGAATAAGTGGGATTACTGGGTCATATAGTAAGTATATGTTTAACTTTAAAAGAAACGTTCAAACTTTTCCAATGTGGCTACCATTTTCCATTCCCACCAACAGTACATGAGAGTTCCAGTAGCTCCACACCCTCACCAACACTTGGCATTGTCACTCTTTCTAATTTTAGCTTTTCTAGTGGGGCATGTAGTGTTAGCCCAGTGTAGTTTTAATTTGCATTTCCTTAACAATTAATGGTATTGAGCATCTTTTCATGTATTTGTTTGCCATGTGTACATCTCCCAGGGTGAAACTGCTATTTAGATTTTATGCCCATTCTTTAATCAAGTTGTTTATCTTCTTATAATGGAGTTTTAAAGGTGCTTTATATATTCTGAATACAAGTCCTTTATGAGACATTTATTTTGCAATTATCTTCTCCCAGTCTGTGGCATGAGAAAGCCGTTACATTTTGACAAATAAGAATTTTCTCATTCAGAATCCCTGGAAATGCAAACCAGTACACCGTGTCTGTTGACGTCAGCAAAGCAGCAGCCAGCCTACGGAGGAGGGAAGGAAACACATATGCAGCTCCAGAATTCAACCTCAAAGGAAGCTGCTCTCTGTCTTCAGCCCCATCTCTTGATTTTCTTGCATTTTATTGATTCCAATTATTTTCTTTCCTATGTTACTTGCTTTCTGTAGCTACTGCAATTTTAGACAGAAACATGTATTTGGAAGAGCCATCTGTTTCTTTCCTGCTGCAAATGAACATCTCGGCTTCCATATTTTATGGTGAGCCCCAAATAGTAAAAACGCAACAAAGCCACTCACATGGAAATTGTTCCTGATTGCTCCCAATTCAACCTCTGGATGATATACTGCTCTCTCTAACTTCTAGGGACAAGCTTGTCTGACATCTTCAGTCTTTGGGGGGAGATAAGAAGGAGAAAGTTCCCAGTGAAAGGAAGCCTTGTGGTATCCATTGTTTTATTAAAACACTGACCCCGTAGAAAAGAATTTCTGCTGGAAATATAAGGCAAGGTCCAATGTTTAGCAGTGCAAGAAGGACTCTCTGACCTCCCCGGTCTCTCCTGAAGTAGCTCATAAGACCCTCACGAGAGAAGTGCCCTCCCCATACCCGGAGGAAAAGAGCGTCCTTATCTCTGAAGACTGAGGAATAGGGAAGAACAGACCTTGCTAACCACCTCCACTCCCATCCCTGTTTACTACTCTTAGCTCATACCCTCTTGTCTTATCCTGTTTTTCCAGAACTTTCCACTCTTCATCATTTCTCTTGGCCTCACCCTGTACTCCAGCCATTGCTATGGAGACCAGGTCCACTCAGCTTTGCCCAGCTTCCCATAGACACAGCTCAAGAATGCCTCGTCCCGAGCCTTCTCCCCTCAGCTCCTGCTTCCAGCCCTGGAGCTTCCCTGATGCGGGTGCTGCTCTACATTCACACAGGCCACCTAGAGTGGACTGGGGAGGAGTGGGATCCTTATGCCCAGTGGTGGCAGGACTCTTGGAGAAGCACGTCCCCCTTTGGCCCCTGGGGAGCCAGTTCTGAGGGTGTCACAGGAGGCTTCTCGGAAGGTTCCAGCAGGACGGAGCACCAGATGCTTGTAGCATGACCGGCTGGATAATGCATCTTTGTTTTGGCTTTCCCCGCTCTGTTCCCTTGCTCTGTCTCTCAAGCCTGCTCCCTGGGATCGGGTACACTCCCAAGTAGATGACTGGTAGGCAAGCCCTTTTTAGGCTCCTCTTTCAGGAAATTCAAGCTAAGACAGAGGATGTTAAATATCTAAGCAAGGGAGCAAACAAACAAACACATGTGTGTGCATGTGTTTATATGTATATAGGATTTCTTTTTCTACCCTTCCAATTTCCGGTTTGGTCACTGATACGCTGATGCATTCAATCCCAGCCAACCACCTGGTAATTGAACACTGTAACATCCTAGCTTATGCAAGTGCACCCACCCCACCCCCACACCCAGACAGGTTTGCACAACTCAGATTTTGCAAAAGTGATAATGACTCCTAAATTGACATCCTGAGTTTTAAAGGTACAGAACCTGTAACACAAACTGTATGTGTATAATATACTTTCAAATAGTTTTTACTGTTGAAGTCACCAAAATATTTTCACATGCGATGGAAGAAGGATGCTGGCCCCTTCTTTAGCTTTAGGTTTAGCATTTTATTTCTTACTTTAAGTCAGTGGTCTTAGATTTACAAATGGCCCTCCACTCTTGTTCTCTCCTGGTGGCTTTTGGGATAAGATTGGAAGGAGATGAGGGTGAAGACACAGGCACCCCGGAAATAACATGATTTGGCACCATTAGAAACCCCACAGGAGCACCATAAACCTGAAAACAAAAAGCCTTTCTCCTGGGACCTGCCGTCTCCCCTGAGCCCTTGCTCCGTGACATTAGCTTAGCTTGTGTTTTCATGCATAATGCAACCTCTTCCACGTCTCTAATATGCTATCAGCACCTTCCGGAACAATTTGTATGGGTCAGATCTGCGTTAGTCATGGCTTGTGGGACCTGAGGAGCAGCTGTACCTGATCACGAAGGGAGACCAGAAGGCTTGTTTTGAGTCTCTGCTTAGCCTCTCTCTGTGATACCAGAAAGGACTGGAATTTTTTGTTCCTAGTTTTCCGATACTTATGAGCAGCCTTATGAAAAAAGTATCCATTCGCCTGTTTATTTTTAACTATCATATTAAACATTCCAGCAGAAAAATACAAGATCAAAACCCCCAAAGGTCAAATGCCTGCTTCCTAGCTGGAGTTTCAAAACTGCTTAGAAGCTGCAAGCCGCCTAATCCCAGGGCATTAATATTCTGGGAAAACGCGGAGGACTCCCGTCCCTGTGGGAGCGTCTCCTGGGTTTGGAGGCAGTGAGCATTCTGTCAGGCGAAAGGAAACACACATTAGCCAAATCCAAGCAGACTGCTCAGATGCTGTAAAAGATTCCCAGTAGAACTCCTTAAAGCTTTTCTGACTGATCTTCGACTTCAAGGTTATGCCCAAGCAAACCGCACTGGAAGCTGATGTATTGCAACGAGGCTGGCGACTCACCAGAATCAAACCAGTGCAGACCTTTGACAGATCTGTCCCCTCCGCTGAGAGACGAAGCCCGGGGCTGGGCTCAAAGTGTCTAAATCCAGCCCATGGATTCCTGGAACTCCCAGCTTGGTCAGAGGCTCGGGATGGGAGGTGAGAAGTACAGGAGACTCATTTCCCCTCTGCTGCCTGTCACACTGCCTTTCCTGATATTATCTAAACACTCCAAGCCACAATGTAAATAAAAATCAGCATTAAGGAAAAGGCTGAGATTTTGATTGTACATGCCTGGAAAGGTCATTACCAAAGGAGATGAAATGGCCTGACCCTTTGGCTCACCTCTGGGTCCATAGGCTCCTATACCTTATACATGTTCTCGCCTCATAAATCCCTTAAAATTCAGTGGGCTCACAAATTTGCCAGATCTGCTGAGAAAGAGGACCTGGGAACAGACTCTCAGATGGCACATGGAAAGAAGCCCCCGTCTCCCTTCTACACCAGGTTAAGATGGAGAGGTGTCAGCAATTCCTGAAAACCTCTGCCCTGAGGGACTTCAGACAGGAACAGAAAAAATAAGGGGACTTTGGACGATTGCTACCAGCAGAAGTCTGGGAAATGACCAGGTCAGGTATTTGCTGAGCTATTTAATGAGGCTGCACAAGCAATAAGAAGAGGTTGATAGGGTTTTAGTGTCACTGAGGTTTCCAGGGCGAATTAAAGAAAGCAGTGAAGTAAGAGGAGAGTGGATTTAAAAATTAACCTGTGTGTGAATGTACTATGTTCGCAACAGGAATTAAAAAGCAAACAAGGATTAATTGACCCCTTCCTTCCCCAGAAGCAGGGCACTGGCATTTCAGGAGCAAAATCGATTGGTTGAGAATTCGCTCAGCTAGGTAATTAAACCAGGAAGCTGATCAACACTCAGTAGATGGGATTTAGAATCCCACTGACAAGCTACAGAAGAATCCAGAAAGGAAGCTGAGAATGGCTGTTTGGTTCAGACACGATTGGATCCTAAAGGTTTCTGAGTTAAAAAAAATAAAAATAAAAATAGTGCTTTGCTCTCCTCTCTTGCTTTAAAAACTCTTTTGATTCAGTATTAACCCAAAATAAGGATTCCCACTCAAAGCAGTTCTCTCGGTGGCAGGTGACAGATGGAAAGGGCCCAATCTGTGATTACGTGGTTCACTTATGCAACTGCAATTAAGCTGCCTGTGAAGTTCACGTAGCTAAATAAAAATTACAACCAAGTTACTTATTAGCTACCTTGAACCTGCCTCCCTGGGAGCTGGAGGGGTGGTGAGAGAGCCAATTTCCAAGTGAGCTGGAGTGATCCGCCTCGCTATCTGCTGGGCTCAGATGGGTCCTGAGCGTCCTGTGCACGACTGAACAACCAGAGCCGCCCAGAGATGTCTCAAGACCGATCAGATTCGTAGACCCACCAGCAACCTGCCAAAATGCTCAGGTCCTAATCAGAGGAACCTGATCTAACTCTCCTACAAATAAGAGATGGGCCCCAGGCCCTTCTCTTCTACACACATCAGATGAAAGTGGGAAATATCAGGCAAAGGACAAAGGCAAAAGCCAAAAGGGTTTTCTTCAAAGCACAGTAGGGGGGGAAACTCTGTTATAGGGGAGGGTTTAGGGCATAGACATCGCCAAGGCTGTTTCACCTGTTACTGCTGCTTGTTGGTCTCAAGATTCTCTGGGGAAGAGGTGGAGTGGAAGGAAAATCTAGGGGTAACAGCTCACAATTGGCCCAGTGACCATGGCCACCTCTCAAGCACTCATTCAGGATTTCCAGGATTCCTGGGACTTCTGGAGGAGCCAGTTTCTCCCACTTCTTGCTTGACAATTCATGGATTTCGCTAGATACATAGCAGTTTGGCTTTCTGGCAGGGAAAAATGAAGGAGATGACCCTGTAGCAAAAGACTCTTGGAGACACAAATGGCTAAAACATAGGAAAACACACAAGAGAAGGCAACTCATTTTATCCAAGGAGAGAGAGATCCTTACAGGGTATGAGCAAGTGAGTTGTATCTTGGAGGATCCATATTATAAAATTCTAGAGTCATTCATAGAGACAGAAAGTAGAGCATTGGTTACCAGGACCTGGAGGGAGGGGAGGTGGGGAGTTAGTGTTTAATGGACACAAAGTTTCAGTACAGGATGATGAAAAATTTCTGGAGATGGATGGTGGTGATGGTTGCACAACTATGTGAATGGATTTAATGCCCTTGAACTGTGCACTTAAAAAGATAAATTTTATGTTAGATGTATTTTACCATAATAAAAATAAATTTGAGAGTCATGCAATGACGATGTAATTTCCTGTGTAATTCATATACATAGACATATAGTCTACGGCTAAGTCTTCTCCATGTTTTTTAAAAAACATTGCTAAGGCAGGGGGAGGGATAAATTAGGAGTTTCAGATTAGCAGATGCAAACTACTATTTTTATAAAATGGTTAAACAACAAGGTCCTACTATATAGCACAGGGAACTACATTCAATATATTGTAATAAACTATAATGGAAAAGAAAGACAAACAAACAAAAACATTGCTGAGGGACACCCGAAAGATAAAGACCTCAGGGTGTGAGAGATGCTCCTGTATCCATTCAACCTCAAGGCGTTTGTGTGAAATATTTCCCAAAGAACATGTCAGCCCAGGTCCCTGTGTCCTCAGCCTGCTGTGTGTGCATCTGCCCCTGTGCCCTGAAACCTCCCTATGTCCAGGCAGGGTTGCCGAAGAGCCAGAGTTTGTCTTCTTGACACTTAGTCGCCCCTGCCCTTTCTGCTTTTCTTATCCAGTCATCAGTCTCTTTTCTTTCCTGATTTCAGAAAGGGATCTAATACATTCATTCACACAGAGGTATAAGGGTCTAAGAAGATTTATACAGCCCACCCGCAAATATTTACATTTTACCTGGAAGCTAAGCTTTGAGCAAGAAGAGTTAAAATACAGAAATGGGAATAGAGTTTTCAACCTCTCCAACTCTTTCCCACAGGCTGTGTTTTTATGCCTCAAAATCAGATTTTGCCTGCATGTCTCAGGTAACCTTAGAAATGTCTTTTCCGTAGTCTCTTTCCCTGGTCAGTTTCTCTGTCAGGCGCTACTTTCAGAAGCCCAGACAATGCTCTCGCCCATCAGCCCTCTTGGCCAGAGCCCTGCACCAAGTTAAGTTGTTCATTGGGCACAGAAATGTCTCCAAGGCACCTTCTAAATCTGCCAAGGCCAATTTAGAAACAGAAGGCTGAAGCCAAATGGAAAAGTTGGGAGAGCACTCGTGGAGAACAGAGCTGGCCTGGGCCTGAAGGCAATTTATTACTAATCCAATGAGTGGCTGCAACCAAACAAGACGCTGGCAAAGAGCACACGGAAAGTTCTATCTTCACTCAAGCCTGTAGCCTGTCCTAGAACAAAGGAGCAAAGGTTCCTTAAACATAAACACAGCTGACTCTCTGGAGGGAAAGACAGTCTCTCTTTTATATCTGCAAAACCAGAACCAGCGGGGGCTGGGCCCAGGAATCTGTATTTTTACAAGGCTCCCCAGGAGAGCTGATGGTCTAAATTAAAGTGATGACAAATAAAAAGCCAAAATAGGGTGGTTTTGTGTTTGCTTTTGTTCAATGTTGGGGTGCATATCAACAATAAAGAATGTGATATTCATCTTATTTATTGACTTATTTCTTAAAACAGCAGGAAGATGCTGAGATAGGAGACTCTGCTCAACATGGCAGTTCCAAATGATCACAAAGGACCTGTTGTTTCACAGTGAAAGAGTCACCAACTGTCAAGGCCAACAAAAATATGTTCTACGGCTTTGGTTTCCCTTTACTTTGCCCTGATGCATGGAAAACCCTTTTCCCCAAGCCAAGTTATAGGGTGGAAGATATATTTTGTTTCTGATGTGGGACTGTAGGTTTAGGGGTAAAACAGAAGGCTGCAAATAGAAGGGAGGCTCCAAGGAAGACTGCAACCTGGAGAGTAAGCTATGGGGACACCTTGGAATTCTACACAGAATGGTCCTACACAGATTTAGGGGAGGGGCTGATTCTGGGACAGAGAAGCCATACCTCTCTCATGTGCAGATCAGTGTGAGCACCTGTCTTAGTCTGTTGGTGCTGCCATAACATAATATCACAGACCGGGTGGCTTGTAAACAACAGGAATGTGTTTCTCACAGCTCTAGAGGCTGCAAGTCTGAGATCAGGATGCCAGCATGGTTGGGTGAGGGCCCTCTTCTATGTCACAGACTTCTTGTATCCCACGTGTAGAAGGGGAGAAAGAACTCTTTGGGGTCTCTTTTATAAGGGCACTAATCCCATTCATGGAGGCTCCACCCTCATGACCTAACTACCTCCCCAAGGCCCCACTTCCTAATGCCATCACCTTTGGAGTTTAGGATTTCAACATATGAATTTGAGGGGACACAGACATTCAGACTGTAGCAGCACCAATCACATGGGTGAAAGGGCCCCCCTGTGAGGGGCCAATCCATCTCATCTGAGGGCAGCTACCCCACCACCTTTCACAGTCAGCTTCCTCCTCCTGGTTCCTCTTTCCTTTTACATCAACCCGTTTACTCTCTCCCCTAACTTCCCATTTCTCTCAGTCATCCAGCCTCAAAACCTTTGAGTTGATGAGGCATAATGAAAAGAGAAATTGACTTGGGGTCTGACAACCTGAATCCAGATCCCAACACCATGAATTTTGGGCCATGTGACTTTGGACAAGTCAATGACACTTTTTTGTAGCTCATGCCTCAGTTTCTAATAACTGCCTAGTCCACCCCACTGGGCTATTGTAGGAATCAAAATGAGCTATATGAAATGCACTTTTTATATCTCCATGTACATATGATCTTGTATTTGACATAACCTCTCACTTGCCACCATATCTGATGAGTCACCAAGTCCTGCTGATTCTGCTCTCTTTGGGTCCCTCCCACACATTTTTGCTTTTCCATTTTCATTGCTACCACTGCCTTCCTAACCTACTCGTTCAAGTTGACCTGAACCAATGGTTGTTCACTGTTACAGTATTAGGGTTTTAGCCTCTGTCAGCCTTCAGTGGCTGGAGGAAATGAGGGTCATAATCTCCTCTCCCTCTGCCTCTTGACCAGGTGGCCTGTCACAATAAAAGCAAGTCTAGAGCCGAATTCTGACACAAAGAGACGCTTATCAGCCAGCAGGAACAAACACCAGACCGCCCGGTTTGTAAGCTCTGCGAAGTCCCAGCTCTCCATCCTTTCACTCGAAAAAGCAGATGTGACAAGAAGCTAGCAGCAAGATTCAGTTAATTGGTCAGATGACAGAATTCTCTTTAAGCAGATAGACACAGAATCTAGTGGAATTCTAAGATCCAGAGGCCATTCCAAAGGACACGAGCTGCTTATACTCTGCTCATGCGAAGGCAAGGGTGCCTGTACAATTTGTCTACCAATCCAACAAATACGACTCATTCCAACAACAAAAAAAATAAAATCTAACGCCCAGTATGCTAATTAATACACCTTCTGATGTCCACTGGAAATACATATAACTGAAGTGTTAGCATCAAGCTCTGGAATATGATAGAACTACTCTTAAATAATCCAAGAGTACTGGGAAACCGCAGATGTTAAATAACTATGCCTAGGGTAGCAATTAAATAAACGCAAGCACACACGATCATCACACTGCTTAAACAGAGTTCCTTAAAAAAAAATGTTATAGATAATATATCAATGCCACACAGGGACTTTCACTTCTCTTTGTCAAATTGTCCTTCCTTTTCCTTTGAACATAGCCCACAAGTATTAGTGTCTTTCTCCTCTTCCTCTTACCCCAAGTAAGCCCTGATTATCTGTAACAATCCTTTATCTCTCAAATGATGCAATATTACCTTTCTGTTCATTTATCTAGCAAACACTTGAACCCCTAACACAACCAAAAGCCATGCAAGCCAGGATGGGAGGGGTTAAATAAAACAGTGCCCTGACTTCAGGGAGCTCTCAGTCTGGCCAAGAGGCAGACACTGGAACTCACAATAATAATACAAGGCAGTGAATCCAAAGACAGAAGTGTGCACAGGTTATAATGGAAGCACAAAGGAGGCACTCATGAGGGGGAAAATGTCTGAGGAAGCTTCCTTCCAGAGGAGTGTCATATGGCTGAGCCTTTAAGAGTGGAGGGTTAGGCTGTGCATTCTAGACAGAGAAGCTAAAAAAAAAAAAATTCCAATAATAATAGCTAAACTCCTGCTCTGTTCTTGGCACTCTTCTAGATACATCACCTCCATTGTTTCATTTACTCCTCATACTGACACTCAGAGATGGATACTACTATTATCTCCATTGTACAGAAGAAACACTGAGGCTTAGCATATTTAAACCACTTCCCTAAGGTCATACAGCTGGGATGTGGCAGAGCTGGGATTGGAACCCAGGGTTTTCTGACTCCTAAGACATGACTTTATTCTCCATTCAGGAAACACATGCAAGCAGTTGACTGGGCTTGAAACTGAAGCTCCAGACAACACGGTGCAATCAAGTTGACGAGATAAGTCAGCCAGATGATTTTTCTCATCTAGATTGTAAGTACCTGAGTCAGTCCCATTTCTCTGTTTCTACCACAGAGTTAAACACACAATAGGAGCTCAAAGAAGTCAGGGACTGGGTTTAGAGGGAAAGAATTTCTGGAATAGCTTGCTGCACCAAATCCTGCCTGGGTAGTGATTCATGCCTTCTTTACAAAATGAGCTGGTTTCCCTTTAAAAATAGAGCTTCTAACATGCCCAACATCAACGAATATTTGTGTGTCTTCCATGAGGCATGCGCTGTTACGGGCAGGAGGATTCAGCAGGGAATAAAGCAGACAAGGTCCCTCTTGTCAGAGAGCTTAAAACAACTGTCTCCTAATTTGACCTCTGGTCCCTGAAAAATGCCAACCACCAGTCACAGCAGCTCTGGACGTGGGCATCCCCAGAGGCAGGCTCTACACTTGCGTGGTTCCAGCATCTTGAGCCCGTGCTCAGGACCCCGTGAGGACCCAGCCCCTCAGCCCCCGTCATCACTGCTACGTTCCCACTCCCAAGGGGCCCAGGACAGTCACTTGTCTGGCCACCAAGAGCTTGTCCAGGGCACATCCTCCGACTTTCTAAGGTGGCCCCAGCCAGGCAGCACCTGCTGATTCCAGCGCTAGCACCCAGACTGCTGTGTGCTTTGGCCTAAGAGCTCAGCCTTGGGCAAGGCAGTGGGCTTTTTCCCCTAAGAAGAATGCCCCTTTATTCAAACTCCACTCTGCAGGAACGCCTGCAGCACCAAAAACCAAAACAATCAACCAAACAAAAAGGATTCAAAACAGAGCATTCTGATGTGAAGTCTAGTTGTCAGATTACATTGTCTTTCTTACTCCAGATCCCAGACGAGCTGAATGTGGGGTGGAATAAATGTGCTGAAAGGTGAGGGAAACATCCCCCAGGTTGTGCGTGGACAAAGGTGGGCCCGGGGAAGCCTGGAGGCTGGGTATCCTCTCTGTCCCCAGCAGGGTGGCCGGGCAAAGTGAGGAGAGGCTGGAAACCAAGAGCTCAGACGGCAGGCGGGGCAGAAGCAGGCCACTTACCTAGAGCGTGTGTGGCCTGTTGTAGGATCCTGCCGAGGCAGAGCTTAGGTTTCTGCAGGAAGTGGCCTCTCTCTCCCCCGCCCACCGTGGGGAATCAGCTTGCTGAGCTGGCTGAGGCCTCAGCTCCCACATGGGGCTCCCCTCCACGTCCCCTCCCATCCCAGGCCTGCGTCCCATCTCCCGCCTCCCTTACAGACTTGACCATCCCCATGGGCCCCACTCCTGCTCCTCCCATGGCGGAGCCGACGGCCCCTGCCAGAGACCCCCTCCCGGGGTTCCGGGGACAGAGGAGGTTGTGTGCCTGCTGCGCCCGCATCTCCCAGCCTCAGCCCTGAGACCGAGGCTCCTGATCCTCCCTGGACCCTCCCTGTGGGGCCGTGTGAGGAGGACTTGACCCCGAGCCCTTTGCTTGGACCAGACTCACTGGCAGGTTTGGAGCACGAGCTGCATCCCTGGATTTGGAGCTGCTCAAAGTGCTTGTGACGCCCTCCCCTGGGGACCTGCTCCCTCCTCCGGGCTGATGGGGTCTGACAGCCACCACGGCCTTAACCCCCTGCGCCACAGACTTCCTGTAAAAGGTCAAGTAGTCAACATGTTAGGGCTTTGTTGGTCTCAAACGATCTCTGTCCCATATTTCTTGGTTTGGGAGGGTTCTGTTTTTCAATCCTTTAAATCTTATCAGGGCCATGGGCCAGATCTGGCCCGCAGTTGGCCAACGCCTTTGTGAGATTACGAGTTTACCTCGGCCTTTGACAAGTCCAGCACAAGTAGGATGACGATCTCCTTGGGAGGTGTCCTGACATCCAGACAAGCTGCTCCCTGGTGGTGCCCCTACCAAGGTTACGACGATGTCCTGATCCAGCAAGCAAACATCTAAGATCACAATTAACCAAGAGGGAGCGGGATTTTTGTTTTATAAAAAATAGAATTCCTTATCAAAGTAGACAAGCTTGGCAATTTTTAATATAGTATTCAGTAACAACCACCACATTAATCTTGGTTTCCAATCGTTGAGGACCTACTAAGTGTCATGATCTGTGTCCTGTGATTCACATGAGTTTTCTGCTTTGATTCCTGCAGCTGCTGAGGTCCCTGTGTCATTTGGGATTGAAATAAAATTGGCTTAATGCCTTGATCTTAAATTCTGTGGGAAGATCAAGATTCTGGCAAGTTCTCAGGCAAGTTCCAGCAACTCCTCAAGGCTCTTTGGGCTCTGTGTTTCCACTGTCTCTCTCTGTCCACTCACACGGCTAATCCTCTTGCCCCAAGACCTGGGACACAGCTCTTTTCTGTGATTTTCTTCCAAATACACTCATCCAGTAGCTTTGTATTGAAGCTGACTTCGCTAAAGGTTTAAGACAGTGCAGAGACCCGCCTTGAAGTAGCACAGTCTCAAAATTACCTGTATCCATAAAACCGAACGTGAGTCACCCCGTTTTCCAAGCCTTTTGGCCATCCCATCAAATATCAGGGGTTTCCCACTGACCACATTCCTCCTGGGCCTCCCTCCCTCACAGAATGAGGTGATTCCCCTGGTAAGAGAAATCTAATTCTCCAGGTTTTTATACAGTCACATGACTCTGGATTTTTCTACTTAACTTCCACCCTTTAGAGCAGCTGCTTGGTTGTCCCCTAGCCACGATGGGACATAGTTATTGATGCTGAAATGTCTCCAGTAGGTGCTAAGGTGCACTTACTACCTTTTCCTCAGTCAGAAGGTGCCCTGTGTATATACAAGTTTGGGAAGCAGAGCTTTCAGTTTCCTCAGGAAGTTCTTGTACAGACTGAAACCGAATACAACCATTCTCCTGGCAGCTGGAAACCATTAACACAGAGGCTAGTCAGAAACGATTTCCTCAAAGTACCTGTATCTCTTCCTGTACAAAATATTTTAACCTACAAACTCAAACCCACACGCACAAATAGTCAATGTGTCCTAATAGACATTTAGGGTGCCTTTCAGACAGTTCATACCTCTTTATCTGCAGCAGAGCTTAGCAGAATTTCCAAACAGAATAGCAAAACTTTCTAGGAAGCTTAGACCAGCTGCAGGAAATATGCAGACTTCATGCTCTTGTAGCTTCTACCCAAGAAAGCGTGTCCACCCATATGTGTCCTCACTGAAGAATATGATGGGCTCCCCCTAGAAGTCAGAACACTTCTTTGGCCTTCTGGGCATTATCTCATGGTTTTTATTTAGGGCCATATAACAACCAGTGAAAAGGCACAGACCCCAACAATACCAGTCATTTTTTTTTCTGAATAGAAGAAAATTTTCTTTACTTGGTAATTATTTTCTAGCTCCCATGTGGAAGTCTTACATTCAGAGAATTGGCACCAGAGAGAGAGAGAGCTATCTGGCCCCTCTGGGGTCCTTGGCTTGAATTTCTGGAGCCATTGTGACTGTCCTATGGGAGGCCTAACGCAAAGGCATTCCCTAAAGAATGAGAACAAGAAGAGGCAGGTAATAAGTTGGAGCTTGTAATGGGAGGAAACAGGTGAGCATTCAGAACGCTCAGCCCCAGTGCCCGGATATGTGGAGGGTTAGGATGTAGGAAATCTGGTCATTGTCTTGCGATGGGGAACCACAGTGTTTATATAGATTTCTCTGATTGTTGTGCTCTCTTAGTGGATGGTTCTCAGCCCGTGGCAAAGTTTATGTTTAAAGGGGCAACTGTTTTCCCAGTAGTGGAAGAAGAGAATAAATTTCTGTGTGAAAGCAAGGGGCAGAAAGAACAGGTTTAGAATAAAAGCTTTGGAGAAGCTAGATCATCAGGGACAGGTGTCTACAAATAATTGGTTTTGTGCATTGGCAACTAGCCAGTACAGAAAAGCTGCTACAGAGGATGGCGTAGCTTGGCACACATGAGCGGTATTGTTTTTAGGTGACAGTTCCCTGAACACCCATCGTTTTTCTTGACAGTTAGGGTCCCCACAGTGTAAAGAGGATGCATCTCCTTCCAGTAGGCCCTGGAGTCCTTAGAAACCAGCGTGGACTTGTTTTTCATTTTCTTTGATGAGCTTTGTCTATGTGCTTTCCAGTTGTAGCCAGGGTTGGTTCTGGAGTAGACACGTGGCTATAGGCAAAAGTAATAATAAGCCGATCCCATCTGCTGTGACCCTGGGGTACAAAAGGACCCTCATGATTCAAACACCAGCCAGGGTATCAGGCACCATTATGAAGTGCCACCCCTGTCACCCAGTACAGCAACTTCCCCAATCAAAGAGAAATTGGCAGAGAGAAAATACATTGTTCGAGGGCAAGGTTCTACCAATTCAACACATGTTTGCTTGGTGATCTAGGGGCTACCTTTACTTGCGAAACGCTATCGTGTGTGTTTCCCTTCTCCTTGCTCATTAGATTGCACGTGTAAAACAATTGTCCTTATGCGGGCATCGTCACCGTGGGGCGGGGCCGGGGGGAGTCTTGCCACCACTGTAGTAATAGTTCAGGATGGTAAACAGGCTGGAAGAGCAGAGAATGGGAGCAAGTCTTTATGGAGCATCCAGAACATGCTGGGCTGGCACTTGATGAGTGCCCAGGATGTCACTGGGTCCTCAGCACAGCACCCCCAAACCCAGGCACAAGTTCAAGGACACCCAGGAATAAGGACTGCACATACAGAGTTCCAGTGGCTTTTTGGAAAAATTAAAAAGAGGCACCTTTACCAAACTGACTGTAAAAGCAATTATCAGTCCCTGCATCCTCAGATAGGTTATAGTGGAGCAGGAGGTACTTTGGAGGAAGGAGATTTTGCAGACTTTCACGAAAAGAGTTTCCTTAAGCGGTGTTTTGCGAGAGAGAAAGTGGGCGCTGCAGAAGTTTGTTACTCTGACAATGATGGCTTCTCCTGCGACTTGCCGAGAGCTGCTTTAAAAGCAGGAAAAGATGGCAAATACTTGAAAAGCATGAACTGAAATAAACCTAACTCACCCGAAGTGCCTACGATGTGCTGCACCATTTTAAGTGCTTTATATTATTAACTCATTTACCTTCACAAAAACCCTATGAGACAAGTACCGTTAGTAGCCGTTATAGATGAGGAAACTGAGGCACGGGGAGGGTCCACCAGCTGCCAAAATCATAAGACCAGTGAGTAGCAGAGCCAGGGTTCAAAGCCAGGCTGGCTGCAGGGTCCATGCTCTTCGTAACTGCGCTGCTTTGCCCCTCCGCGCAACTGACTAAGCTATCCCGCCATAAAGAAATGCAGAGTTCACTCAACAGGCCGAACCGAATGAGAAAAGGCAGCTTCTGCCTTATTCACATTCTCTTGTCACGGCCAAGAAAACCTAGAGTGACTGCTGTCAGCACCAGGTGACATGTGAGACATGTATCTAATTAAAACAAAGTGGATCTTTTCAACTCAGCATGCAATTCTTTTCGCAGGGTCCTGTGACATTAAGGGAGGCCATTGGATCGAAGTGGCCTTAATGCCATGGCAGTCTACATAAGCAAACCCAAACCTAAGCCTGTAAACGCCTCAAGGTTAAGAAGTTGAAACCTAAGGACGACCAGCCTATTGACCACCAACAGCCAACTAGGTTTTGAGCCGCAGCCGATCAACGATTTCCCTGCTTTGCTTCCAAGACTTCTCTGCATAAGCCTCTCTCCCCAGCTCCTGTTGGTCGAACACTCCTAACGACTTCCAGTTTGGTCCTGCCCAATTTGAATCAATTTTACTAAAAAACCCCCCAAAAAACAAACAAAAAAACCTCTTAAACGTCTTAATATGCCTCAGTTTACCTTTTAACAGTTCTAAACACAGCTGGGCAATGGCTCCGGTTTTAGTGGAAATGGCCAGAGTTGAAGCAACTGTCAAAAGTAACTTGAATTTGGCTTCTGCTTTACATTATATTGGATTTCCTCTTTTAAAAGAATACAGGATACACTCCTGAGGTCACATATTTGAATAAACATGGATGTTTTCTCATCCTCCCTTGTCAAGGGGACAGTGCCCACGTGGAGCGTAGAGGGTCCTTAGCAGTATCCAGCGCCATCCTGTCGAGACTTGTTCCAGAAACGAAGCCTCACTCTCCAGCCTCCACACTCACTGGGAGTCCGGGTGTGGTGTGAAGAGGTGATGGGTGGCTAGACGCACAGAGGGACTGGCTGAAGTGTGCCCAGGGCAATTCTGGTGCGTCCCCATTCCACTACCCTGGAGACACGGAATGAGGTCCCCTCTTTCCTTCTTGAGCAGGGAAGTGGGTTTGCGTGACCAGAGGCAGATCCTGGAGAAGGTAGGCAAGAGTTGGAGCTTTTCATTCCATCCTCGTTGCTGAATGTTTGTGTCCTTTCCAAATTCATATGTTGAAACCTAATCCCCAGTGTGATGGTACGAGGAGATGGGGCCTTTTGGAAGTGAGTAGGTCATAAGAGTGGGGCCTTATTGCTTATAAATGGAATTAGTGATCTTATAAAAGAGGCCACACAGGGCTCCCTTGCCCCTTCCACCGTGTGGAACAGAGGACACAGTGAGAACACTGCCATCTACGAACCAGGAAGCGTGCCCTCACCGGACACCAAATCTGCACTTTGGCTGGTGTCCCAGCCTCCGAAACTGTGAGAAATAAAGGTTTAAGCCACCGTCTATGGCATTTTTGTTTTAGTAGCCCAAATGGACTTTTTTCTCCCTCTGAAGTAGGTGCGCACTTTCTGCATAGAAAGCAGATGCAGCCTTCCCACAGATGGGAAGGCAGCTGCTCATAACTGAGGCCAGTGAGCTGTGGATGGCATCGTTGACAGGCCAGCAAGGGTGCGACCCCACACCTCTTCTGCCAGTTCCCTCTTCCTGCCTCTTTCCCTGTCTCTCCTGCGGAGAACTTTCTGCCAGGTCACATCCTGTCATGGTTACAGCACCTCTGTCCCAGTTACAGGGTTTTATAGCCACAGTCCCTGGTGCCTCTGCCTGCATATCTCTGGGAAGTCTTCGAGGGGCCCACAGGCTCTGGGGGCAACACCCAGCTTTGTCAGATGAGGTCCCCACTGAAGAGAAGGACAGGACCACTAAGCTGTCAAGATAGTCCCTTCCAAGATCAGCTCGGTGCTTTGTGACCACCTAGAGGGGTGGGATAGGAAGGGTGGGAGGGAGATGCAAGAGGGAGGAGATATGGGGATATAAGTATATGTATAGCTGATTCACTTCGTTATACAGCAGAAACTAACACGCCATTGTAAAGCAATTATACTCCAATAAAGAGGTTAAAAAAACAAAGCTAGTCCCTTCCACCAGCTGCCACTGTCCCTAAGATCCCCGGCACCGGAAGGCTCCAGATGGTCCACCGGACAATGATGCCTAATGATGCCTAAGGTCTGAGGACCACCCAAGCGAAAACACCTTGAATGCTGCTTCAAACATGCAAAGTCCCGGACCTCCAGAAGCGGACCCCTGGGCATAGGTCTCAGGAATCTGAGTAAAAAGGCCACTGGACTTGGAGAACCACTGCTCTAAATGCCTCCATTCCAACGGGAGCCAGAATAACAGTAATAGAGTGACCTGCTAACAGCGGTGGGAAACGAGGGGATGGGGCCCGAGACTGGGGAAGCCTGATAGAGACAAGAAATCACCTCTGTTTGGGGTTCAGGTAATCCCACCCCTTCCCCATGGGGAGTTGCTGGTCCCTTAGGGGCTTAGGGCCTTTCTCTTGAAGCCCTGGGAATTCCTTCATTGAACTAGTTATTTGGTTTCATATTTTCTTATTATAGCATCAAAGAACATCACCCTCTACCCTCCCATTCTAACCTCCTTAACAAAGGGGCCTTGTCGGTGTCAAGGACAGAATGGAGGCCTCAAAGGCATGTGCACTGTGGGTTCCATGGGTGAAGTGACGGGAGCGCCTTTACAAGAGGGTCCCTGCTGAGCTCCCTTCAGAGGGGTCCATGGGGCTAGACTTGGGGGGGGCAAGGTCGGGGGGTAGCAAGGAGCCAGGCAGGGGCTGGGTGGGATCTGAGAGTGACAGGGCTGCCTCAGAGATGGAGGGAAGAAGGGGAAGGAGATCCGTGGACATCAACTTGATCCCCTGCAGTTTATCAGGCTAGGAGATCAGGTAGGGTCACGGGGCGGAAGCCCCTATAACACGATTAGGAGCGTTGCCCCCCATGCAGCTCATCCCCCAAGAATCAGAAGGAGCATTGGTCAAGAAGACCCTTAACGCAGGTACAGAACCTATAAAGGGGGACAACTGCAACACCTGGTCCTGGCTTTCTCTGCCCCGTCCCCCATTCCCCATGTCCCCCGTCACCTCTGCACACTTGCTCAGGCTTTAGAGTTAACCTAGAGCTTGTAGAAGGTGGATCCAGACTCTATGCAAAGCCATCCAATGTTGCCGTGTGCTCAACTATACGTCTAAGGAAGTTCTGCACTTCACACGTGTGTGGTTTCCTTAGGCTGGTGGAGGGGTTTCCTAGGGCTGCCACAACAAAGTGTCATAAACTGGGTGGCTTAAGCAACAGAAATTCACTGTCTCACAGTTCTGGAGGCCAGAGGTCTGAAATCAAGGTGGCAGCTGGGCTGGCTCCTTCTGGAGGGCCCTGAGGGAGGGCCTATTTTATGCTGCTTTTCCAGCTTCTGGGGGCTGCTCGTAATCCATGGCATTTCGTGGCTTGTAGATGCATCACTTCAGTCTCTGCTTCCATCTTCACATGGCCTTCTTCCCTGTGTGGGAAGGAAGAATCTGCTTTTTGTGTGAAAGAAACGTTCAAGTCCTAACTTTTGGTACGTGCAAATGTGACCTTGTTTGGAAATAGGGTATTTGTAGTGTAATCAACACCTGGATAATTAAGGGATCCAGAGTGATTTCTGTGCACAGACCCGGCGACCTGCTTCGAGGTTATTTAACCTCCCTGGGCTGCAGCTTTCACTAGTAAAGGAAGGAATTAAATTAGATAATCTCTTCTGGGACTAAAGGTCTCTGAATCTGTTTTCTTTTTTATTTAATTGAGTAATAATTGACATCCAATATTATATTAGTTTCAGGTGTACAACATAGTGACTCAATATTTTTATATATTATGAAATGATCACCAGCATTCTCCTCTGTTATTTCCTCTGCTGCTTCCTTCTCCGATTGGAGATGGAGGGGCTGGAGGGGGATGGGCTGGTGCCCACATGCCTGCCCTCCCTCCCTGTCAGTGTGCTTGGAGTCTTAGAGCTGGCAAAGATTTTTTTGCCCAGTATTCCAGGTCTGACCCTCAATTCCTGGTGTAACAACAGAATAAGTGGTCCCCGTGTGCACGCAAACCCCCTCAGCTCCCTCCTGGCCCGGCGGCCACCTACCAGCTCGCCCATCCACACCTTCGCACAGGCTCCTGCCCTGAGCAGCCTGTCTCCCTGCTCCCTTGATTTACTTCTCGCCCTTTCTCTTGTCTCACCTACACACCAGGTTTCCGGTCTTTCTTTCCATCCGTTGTTTAGCTGCCAGTTGGCCTAACCACTCTATTTTCCACTTTTCTCCCCACCAACACCTTTGTTTATATAGGACACACAGGGTTTGGCATCTTGTCTACAGACAAACGGTCCACAGGATCCAGGCTGAGACAGGAGGCCCGTGTTTGCACCAGGTTGGGCTGAGCTGCCCTGGTGGGACGGCCCCATCCCCGGGCCTCGCTTTCTCCTGTGGATGATGAAGGTGCGGGACTCAACGGGGGTAACAGGCTCCAAACAAGCCGACAAGGGTGAGCAGGGGACGTTAGATACACCCTCTGCCGACCTCGTGTTTCCCACTCACTCCAAAGTAGCCAGAGCAACTCCACCAAATCTGTGGCTCCTCGGGGCTGTGAGGATGAGGCCAGGGCTTGCTTTTATTAATACAGCGTGCTCCCCAAGCATTCAGATAAAAGCAACTCGGAGGGACACTCCCACCCCCAAATAAGGGCTTTCAGAGTTCTAGGGATCAAACCCAAGGCTGCAGGGGCTCTGAGGAAGCACAGATTCCTGCACTGGAAGCAGGGCACTGGTCACCTGTTTTGACTCTAAATTTGAGAAGGAATTCTGTGAGCTGCTGTGTAAACTGCACGAGACTCTGCTGCGTCACGGAAACCGGCGCAGGCAAGATTCCTAGGCAGAGGCGGTGTTTATCCTTGTTACATGGGCAGAAGGTCAACAGAAACGGAAGTCCCTCCAGAGCCTGAGCAGCAAGGTGGGCGTAAGGGAGGGGAGTCGGTGGGTTCCAACCACGTTTCCACACATCTGGCCATGAGAGGAGGAAACCTGGGTCACCTGCGTGTCCCAGGTATTTTGCTGGGCGCCTAAATGCGAGATCTCACTTCAGCCTCATTAACTCTTGCCGGCATTATTATCACTGTCTTGCGTTGCTGTTTTAGCTGAGGGGAGTGAGGGTAAATCGCCTTCTCAAATACACACATAGAAAGAGAAAGGCAAGACTTGAACCTGACTCCAGCCTGTGCTTTTCCTGCCATGCCGTCCCCTCTGTGCTGTGTGAGGGAAAGGACAGCAGCACAGCTGTCTGGAAAGGGTAAAAGGTTTTATGAAGTGATTGTGCTTTTATGTTAAGGGAGAGCCATGCATATTTGTCAGGGAGGGAAAGGAGTCCATAGCAAGAGGAAGAGGAGACTTCAAGACCAAGAAGAGGGCTCTTCTTTCTATGGGTTGTGGGGATGGGGGGAGGATGGGAGACCAAGGAACAGAGATCTTTCTCCATTTAGAATGGTTTGCAAATAGCCTCACACTTGGATCTTTCCACTGCCTCAGACTGGCCTCTTCTCCAACAGGTATAAAGCAGTGAGGTTTCTCTATGGCTTCCTTGCTGGGTCATGGCCAAGTTTGCCTAGAAAGTCTCAGCTATCACTGATTCAGTGTTCTTTCTTTTCCCCCTTTTACCACCAACCTCTGATACCCCAAATAAAGTGTTCCGTGAGAACAGAGGGAGATCAATGGTGTGGAAACAGACGAAGGGCGTAACCTTGACCAATTCTGGTATGAAAAACTTGCCAAAATGTCAAGTTTGATTTGTCTGCCATCAGAATGAGTCTTGGTCGTCGTTACAAAGCTTTAGAGCCCCAATATGGCACCTCTTATTCCTAAGTCTCCTGTACGCACTGCTAGAACCTGGCGGATATTGCTAGCTCCACTTCAGAGATGGGAAAACTGAGTCAGGGAGCGAGAGCACCAGACCTGTCTGAGCTCCGCAGAGATAAGCAGGCAGAAAAAGACTGAAGTTCAGTCTTCCAGCAATGGGCTAAGGTGTCTTCTTTTGTCTAGAGTAATAGAAATCAGGATTTTAAAGTTTATTCCCTTACTTACCCCAGAGAGCTCAAGAAGCCTTTCTTCTTGCTTTTTAATAACTCTGGTTTTGCCTGGAGAAGTAAGTAGCACTATAAATCCCAAATAGCTTCCTACCTGCTGTTCTTCCCTAGTGAGATTAGAAGTGATTACTAGATATGGTTCCCGGCTCTGCAGAATGATAGGAAACTTAGAGAGTTTGCTTTCTGCTCAGATTCACCAGGGAGAGAGGGTAATGTAAATGGCATTTCATTATCTCAAAAGAGGTGGCAGTAAATATGTTCTGTTACTGAGAACAGACACTTAACTAATTTCTATTACTGGAGATCTTTCTGTTGGAATTAGAGTAAAACTCCCTAGTTCAAACACTTTGCCTTTCCTGATTAGACAATCTTGTACTGAATTGTCCCTCTTTAAGACCAGTTGCTGTGGGAAATTGTCATCCCTTTGAACAATGAGTAAAGGTAGAGAAGAAAAACATTCAGTACTTTATCTGCCGCAATTCCCATGTGGCCCTACTCATGCTGGACCCAGGAGGGCCCCCTCCTCCTTTCCAGATGGGAAGAAATTGATTGACAGTCTGAAAGTTGTCTTTGCCAGAGGACAACACCTGCCCCGGGGCCCAAGTTATTGAGAAATACACATAAGCCAGAATCTTACTACAGCTGTCAGAATCACAATGATTGACAGCTGGGAAATCTCACTATGCATTTCCGCAGGATTACAGCAAAGCTTTGATTAGTATTTAGACATTCACATTTGCAGGAGCAGCATTTTTCTTTGCTCTTGAAGAATATTTGATAGCGCTCACGCCCAGCATTGAAACTCTGTAATGTGCTGAGGATGAAGCCGGTGCCTTACAAAACTAAGGTGTGTTTTGGTTTGTTTCTCCTTAATTTCATCTTGGCTAGATCAACTCTGCTCTTTCTTCTCTTGGACAAAGAAGGAGCTGAACAGAAGTTATTCAGCCCACAATTTGTTTCCAGGATATGACACAGATTTGCTCTTGACCTCTGAAGCACATTTCCAAATTCTTATATGTAGTAGGAATGAACAGCAGCACAGGAGGTTTAAGATAAATAAATCAAAGTGCCACCTTTATTTGCAACCAAGAAGGGTCACATGTATACATTTGGTTAAATAAAACTCCATGGTTATAAGAAAGCTTGCATGTGGTCAGTAAGTATATTTCCACAGAATCTTGACTTGTTTAAAGTCATAGGTGACTAATGGTAAAAAATGAGATTTTTTTTTTTCAAAACAACTCCTTGTGGCACAGCTTATGGTGCCTTTGTATCACAAGGACCAAGGGTTCCACTCATTGGAATAGTTTTTGGAAATAGTGGTTGTGTTGGGTTTTTGTTTTGTTCTTTTTTTAAAATACATTTATTTATTTATTTGTTTGTTTATTTTTGGCTGCGTTGGGTCTTCGTCACTGCACATGGGCTTTCTCTAGTTGTGGTGAGCGGGAGCTACTCTTCGTTGCGGTGCGCGGGCTTCTCATTGCAGTAGCTTCTCTTGTTGCAGAGCATGGGCTCTAGGCACGCGGGCTTCAGTAGCTGTGGCACGTGGGCTCAGTAGTTGTGGCTCGCAGGCTCTGGAGCACAGGCTCAGTAGCTGTGGCGCACGGGCTTAGTTGCTCCATGGCATGTGGGATCTTCCCGGACCAGGGCTCGAACCCATGTCCCCTGCCTTGACAGACAGATTCTCAACCACTGCGCCACCAGGGAAGCCCGATTGTGCTGGTTTTTAAGCTGTTGCTTCTCTGCTCCACATCCACTATTCTGTACTCTGCTTTGTGATTCTAGGGTTGGGTTGCTGTAAATCCCATTTTCCTTTTTTTCTACTCTTCTAAAATAGCCTTTAACTGATACAGAGAGTTTCATTTTACTAATAACTATTCCAAATAAAAAAAGGATTTTGAAATCCATTATTTAGAGCATTTCATTCCCTTCAAAATTCTCCCAAATGGGGCATTTTATGGAAATAAAATGTTTAATGAAGACTCTAGGATCAGAGATTGTACTCTCATTGGACTCCTATCAGCAGTATGGAGCACACAGTAGATGCGAATGTAGCAGATCTATCTGAGAAAGACTTCCACTGCTCATTCTACTAATTTCATGGTAGACAGATAAGTACAGAAAATTGTTGCAAATCTGCAAGGCCGCATAAAACTGTCTATTCCCTGAGGTATCCACCTGTTATGGTCTGAATATTTGTGTCCTCCAAAATTCATATGTTGACACCTAACGCCCAGATATAATGGAGTTAGGGAGTAGGCCTTTGGGAGGTCATGAAGAGAGGGCAGAGCCCTCAGGAATGGAATTAGTACCCTTATAAAAGAGGCTCCAGGGAGATTTCTAGCCCCTGAACACAGGGAGAATTTGCCAGCTATGAACCACGAAGAGGGTTGTCACCAGAACCCTGTCACCAGAACCCAACCATGCTGGCACCTTGATCTTGGACTTCCAGGTTCCAGAATTGAATGGACACTGCTCCAGCTAACCATTCTGAGTAAGGAAGAAGTAACCACTGGGAGCTGTGGAAGCCTGCAGGGTCCAGAGGAATCTCTTTGAAGGTTTTGCACAAAGAGCACAACTGCTCAAGTTTCCATAAAAAGCGACCCAAGCCAGAGCCCTGTGCCCCATTCCTAAAGAGAGGGAAGAGGGCAGTAAAAGAGGATCTGGTGAGTCAAATGGCTGAGAAGACATGAACCACTGGGAGATCAAATTCCAACTCCAAATCCCCAAATGGAAGTTGTTCATTTTCACGGGTTTTTTGTTTGTTTGTTTGTTTTAATTTTTTATTTTTAAATTTTTTTTTTATACAGCAGGTTCTTATTAGTCATCCATTTTATACACATCAGTGTATACATGTCAATCCCAATCTCCCAATTCATCCCACCACCACCCCCACCCCCCACTGCTTTCCCCCTTGGTGTCCATACGTTTGTTCTCTACATCTGTGTCTCTATTTCTGCCCTGCAAACCAGTTTATCTGTACCATTTTTCTAGGTTCCACATATATGCGTTAATATATGATATTTGTTTTTCTCTTTCTGGCTTACTTCACTCTGTATGACAGTCTCTAGATTCATCCACGTCTCTACAAATGACCCAATTTTGTTCCTTTTTATGGCTGAGTAATACTCCACTGCATATATGTACCACATCTTCTTTATCCATTCGTCTGTCGATGGGCATTTAGGTTGCTTCCACGACCGAGTAATGGAAATAAAAACAAAAATAAACAAATGGGACCTAATGAAACTTAAAAGCTTTTGCAAAGCAAAGGAAACTACAAACAAGACGAAAAGACAACCCTCAGAATGGGAGAAAATATTTGCAAACGAATCAATTGACAAAGGATTAATCTCCAAAATATATAAACAGCTCATGCAGCTCAATATTAAAAAAACAAACAACCCAATCCAAAAATGGGCAGAAGACCTAAATAGACATTTCTCCAAAGAGGACATACAGATGGCCAAGAAGCACATGAAAAGCTGCTCAACATCACTAATTATTAGAGAAATGCAAATCAAAACTACAATGAGGTATCACCTCACACCAGTTAGAATGGGCATCATCAGAAAATCTACAGACAACAAATGCTGGAGAGGGTGTGGAGAAAAGGGAACCCTCTTGCACTGTTGGTTGGAATGTAAATTGATACAGCCACTATGGAGAACAGTGTGGAGGTTCCTTAAAAACTAAAAATAGAATTACCATACAACCCAGCAGTCCCTCTAATGGGCATATACCCAGAGAAAACCATAATTCAAAAAGACACATGCACCCCAGTGTTCATGGCTGTGCTATTTACATTTCCATGTTAATAAATTTTATTATATTGACATTTGTGATGGACAACACCAGAGATTTTTTCTTGAGTTCCGATATTCATAAATACTATTGATAATGGGCAGGCCACTGTAACATTTTCCCTATAAAATACATAAATGAAAACATAAAAAAACAGAGCCACATTGAGATGCAGATGCTTGGTAAGACACTCTGAACATGAGGAACTGGCCCCATACCCTGGTGTCCTAGGGAGGAGATGCAGATCATGTGACAGCAACTTAAATCCCTAAATCATGGCTCTTCCATGTTATTTGCTAATGGTGCCCAAGAATAGTCTAGCAAATAGTCAAAGCCAAGAAAGTTAAATCCTCCAGTGCCAAAGGTCTAGTCTTTATATTGACTTTGGTTGGTCTCGTTTGATTAAAATCTAGTAACTAAAGTTCATTCAGAGTGAGAATACAACATGACGTATTGGAAGTAGAATGAAGTTTGAAGGGGGTAGGTTTTAGGCAGAGGTCCTTGGGCACAGCATTTGGACTCCCTGAGCCTCAGTTTCCTCATCAGTAAAATAGAGCTAGTAATGATATTTACTTTCCCACATTGTTATAAGGATAAATGCAACATTTCATGTCAGAACATTCAACCACAAGGACAACTTTGATCCCAGGAAACACTTTAGAGCTCTTAATAACCCTTATGCCCAACACAGCGCCTGGCATATAATGTTCAAGAAATGTTCACTGATGACTGAATAAATGAATGCATTCCATGATTTATGGAAATATCCTGATAGTACCTTCATGCTACGTAAGAGTTTATATAGCTCTTAAAAGAGCCCATATCAGGGAGAAGCTACACAGACATTGGAAGGATCTGGACCATTTGTAGTAATTCATTTAAATATGATCCTTCTCCTGAGAAGCTTTAAGAACTCTCCAGCAATCATATCATTAATCATGAATTCTGGGAAGCTGAGTAAAGGGTATGCAGGAAATCTCTGTACTACTTTTGCAACTTCTTAGGAGTCTAAGATTATTTAAAAATTAAAAAAAAATTTTTTTAAACGGACCATAAAAAGAAATCATGAATCCTTCTGATAAAAAAGAGTGCAAGAAAAAAAGCATGCCATCTACAGCAGCTGTATGACAGCCATAGAAACTGAGGCAAAACCTGCTTCCCTGATCAGCTGACCTGGGCCTTGGGCTTTCTGGTACTCAGAGATTGGCTGTTTCCAGAAATCAGTAATAAAGAATGGCAAAAATCTGTTGCAGATATGTAACCCAACCGCACTTCTGCTGGCTGACCATATTCTTGTTTCTTCTTCCCTCTTCTGGAAAGGAGAAAATAAATTGATGTTCTCTACTGATTCCTGGTATGCATAGCCTAGCTGTGAAATTTGCTCAGCAAATACAGTTGCAGGTTCTGGCTTTTCTAGAAAACAGCCTCAATATTTAGATAGAATAGGGCATAGAGATCACTTGACCAATAGCCACTGAATTCTCTTAACAGCCATTCATTAGAAGCGCTGTGCTTCTAATGAAAGCAAGACCCCACAGCTTAGAACACTACAGAGGAAAGAGAAAGATTTTCTTGTGGCTGATTTCCTCCCACCACACCCCGTGCTCTGTTTCATTATCTGACACAAATACATTACATGCCAGATGAATTTCCCAAATTCTATCAGTGAAAAAAATGTCCAGGAATCCAAAGATATTTATTATATTGCTTGATGCACTGGGGATTACAATTAAATGTTAGGCAAAGCCTATTTATATGTGGCATTATTCTAAAACACCAAAAATGACAGTACCACGAGGCCCCTCACAGCACCAGGAAAGGATAATTCAGTCCTATTGCCACCAGAGGCTATTCAGGAACATGAGATGCCATATCAAGATGATTCATTGTTGGCAATAGAAAGCAGGAAATAAACTGTGATAGCAGAATTTCAGAAAAAGATTTTTCCCGACCACCCAGGATGCAATTGAGGATGCTAAAAATAACAGTTTGGGGGTTGTGTCCTATAATCACTAGAGATTCCACCAATGTTCAGTGGTTCTTAATAGTGTACTAAATCTGTGACTGAATCTACCTTTGTGAGGCACATTACAGTGAATTGTCTAGATGCCTGTCATTCCCCTTGACCTTGAGTTTCTTGAGGACCTAACATATAGCAGATGCAGGGAGAATGAAAGGAACATTTAAGTAACTGCCAGAAGGGTCACACTAAGGAAGGGAAATCTCCATGGGAGCACCTCTTCTGAGGATGCAAAGGGCCTTCTGAAAGTCCTCTGAAGAGAGGACTCTAGGAGGGGCCTAGGGAAGCAACAGTGGGGACACATAATCATGTCAAAGGTGACCAGCCCCTTTGGAAAAGGAGCTCAGCGGTCTGCTCAGGATGGGGCAATAAATTACAGAAAAATATGTTTACATTAAACTAACATTTATCACTAACTCCAACATTGTGTTAGTACGTTCAGCCTGGGTGGCTTAAATATTTATTTGTCACAGTCCTGGAGGCTGGGAAATCCAAGATCAAAGAGCCAGCACATTGGGTGTCTGGTGAGGGCACGCTTCCTGGTTCATAGACAGCCATTTCTCACTGTGTCCTCACATGACAGAGATCGAGAAAGCCCTCCAGGGTCTCTTTCATTAGGACACTAATGCCATTCATGAGGATTTCACCCTCATGACCTAATCACCTCCTAAAGGCCTCACCCCCTAAAATCCATCACATTGGGGGTTAGGATTTCAACATATAAATTTGGGGGAGACATGTTCAGTCCACAGCAACCATCCTTTTCAGGACTTGCCCATTGATAACCGATTCCCCCGGGCCTTCTAGACCTCGATGTTTCTTTTGCCTCCTCTTAGGCAGAGCAGTGAGTGAATCCCCGCAGGGTGGCATGGAATCCCAGATCTGCCATTTGCTAACTGTGAGAATGTGGAGAAGTTTCTACATCTGCTTGAACGTCATTTCCTCACTTGACAATTGGGATAATAAAAACTACCTGGGGATTTTGTAAAGGTTAAGTGTCCATTGCAGTCACTATCATATTGTGGCATTCAGGCACTCAATCAAAAAGAAAAAAAAAACTATTGATTATGTGCTGTATTCTAGCAACTTCCTACTGCTGCAGGGCTGACAGCTGTCAGATTCTGTTACACACTTGGGATGAGTGGGAAGAAGGGTGGCCCAGAAGTGTTAAAAAACAGGGATCATTGCGGTAGAGTATATATCATCTAAATACCCATACAGAGCCACAGTTATCCCTCAGCAAGTATTTGTTTTTTCCTTTCTCAATGACAATAAATGATTATTGTCAACTATGACTTTTTAGGGTCACAGAGTGGTGATTCATCAAAGACTCATGGGCACACAACAGCCCCATCTCAGCCTGCAATAATTCAGATCAAAATCTGGCCAGTCTCATAGAAATATTCATGAGAAGCTTCTCTAATCTATATGCTCATCACTTATTTAAATAATCTCAACAGTCTGTTAGAAGCAGTGGGGAAGTACAGCAAGGATCGGATGAGATCATGGGAGAATCCTTCTGTCAGAAGCAGGAAGACCAGCGTGGTACAGTGGGAAATGCATGGACCCTGGAGACCAGAGACAAAGGTTCCTCATCCAGCCCAGTTGTTACTGGTGTGGTTGACTATAGGCAAGTTCCTTAATTTTGCCTCAGCGTCTATCTCTGTAAAATGGGGCCATTAATGTATACTTTGCAAGGCTGCAGGGAGAATTAAATGAAATGAGGCTCATCAAGCCCCTGACCCATAAACATTTGTTTTTCTTCCTCTTGAATTCCTGTTATAATGGTATATCAGGTTTATGCCATATCATCAACAATTAGTGTATTCCATTCATTATAATATAGGCTGACAATATGTATTCTTACTTACAGACAGTGTAGACCATTATACAGTAAGTAATTTGTCCAAAAGAATTAATGAGATCTACAATGGTCTCAACTGCCCTTCTATGACATAAGCTTCTGAAGGGCATGGTAAATGTCTTACTTATCTTCAGATCCCCTAGAGTGTCAGACCCAGTGCTGGTCACGTAGCAGTGTTCAGTAATTATTTGTGGAAACTGGTCAGTTTGTCTCAAAACATTAAGATGTTCCATTTTACTAGCTCTACATGGCATCCCCCAAATAAATCAATATTTATAAGACACACATTCTTCAGTGGTTCCCACCTTGAGTTTTTCAGCTCTTGGGTTTCCGAAGGGATCTATGGAAGCAAGAAATTTGGGAATCATGATGTCATTTGTTCGTTCCTTTTATGCATTCTTTTCTCCCCCATTGGGCAAGTCAGTGAGTAGACTCACCAGACGGTATCATGGGATCCCAGATCTGCCATTTTCTATCTGTAGAACCGAGTGCATGCCTCATCATCTCCTCAAACCTAGATTACTATCCTGCTCGTAACCAAACTTATTGAATTAAAACAAAATGGCTGGATCTATTATTCAGGGATAATTGCAGTTTCTGCTTCTGGTTGTACTCTGCCTGGCAGAACATTTTTTTTTTTTTTTTTTTAATTTTTGGCTGAGTTGGGTCTTCGTTGCTGCGTGAGGGCTTTCTCTGGTTGCAGCAGGGGTTACTCTTCATTGCAGTGCGTGGGTTTCTCAGGCTCTAGGTGCATAGGCTTCAGTAGTTGTGGCACACGAGCTCTAGAACGCAGGCTCAGTAATTGTGGCGCATGGGCTTAGTTGCTCTGTGGCATGTGGGATCTTCCCAGACCAAGGCTCGAACCCGTGTCCCCTGAATTGGCAGACGGATTCTTAACCACTGTCTGGCAGAACAATTTTTAAGCGTAGGTTAAAAAGGCAATGACTACAGCTCTTTGAAGTGTTCCCTCCAACCCACCTCACGAAAGAATATTTCCTTATTCTCACCAGCTAGCCTGGGATTATAAATTTCCCTGCACAAAAGAGAGACTCATTCTCTGAGGTTAAGGCATCTTCCATCTACCATCCTCTCAGTCAATGTCAACAGTCAGTCTCTTGGCTTTTAGTTTCCACAACCAAGCCATAGAGATCTTCCTTCCTTTAGACCTGAAGGAAGGTACCAGGCACTTTGTGGTCTACCAGACTTTGAACTTCTTTCTCTCTACCTGGAAAACTATGTCCTGCCCATCCTAACTCCTGTCATCACTCCCTTTTCACTTGCTAAATGACTCCTACTTCTTATCTTACAGGTCCCCTCAGCTCCAGAAATCCCTCCCTTCTTATGTGTTCTTATAGCGTGTTTGTTTCCCCATCGTAGTCAATTAACATGCAATGAAACAAGGGCTATTTATGACCGTGCATGCTCCAATACACTACAAGCCTCATGTGACCAGGGACATATCTGTCTTATTAATCACTGTTTCTCCAGTGTCTGCCCCAATCCCACTTACCATCTATAGTACTCACCCCCATTCATGTTCCATTTTGAAAGGCAAACTGCAAATATTAAATGAAAACTTATTTTGTTTTTTGTATGTATTAATCACTGACATAAATAAATGTATACCAACCTCTAATAAGTACAAATTAGGTTCCTTTGGTTATAAGTAATAGAAATTATGACTCTGGCCATGTATTGGCAGGATATCTGGTGGCTCAGATACTAGAGAACCAAGTCTAGAAATTTGGATCTGGTGGGGATGGTGGGTCAGAGAGTTTAGATCACTATTTACAGTATTATCAGAGTGCTACCGCTGTTAACAATGTCTTTTTTTCATTCTACTCAAAATTTAAACTCCAGGGTGGCTTGGGCCACCATCCCATCCCTCGACTTGGGGAAGACTGGACAACTTGAGTAACAGTCTCGCCAAACTATATTCGATGGAGGAGAAATAATTTCCCACAAGGCACGTGAAGGCATATTACTAAAATATGTACTGAATTCGAGAGTCGAAAGTATTCTTACTTCAATAAAATATGCAGTGTTACCACATCCAGTCAATTAAGTTATAATCAGAAGCAAATAAATTTAACATTTTGGTTAGCCTGGATAAGCTTATGATGGATAATTTTCTCAAAACAAAAATCTATTTTAACACACTTTAAATTTAGCTTTGAGAAGGAGAAACTCAATAAGATGGAAGCAGAAAACAGCTCTATTCTTCTTCCTCACTGTCTGTTTGAGCTCTTTCTGCCCGCACTCTCTTGGATGAACTCTTGGCTAGATCCCATGTCTTTGTCAGGCACCCTTTGATAAGAAAAAGTTCTCCGGTCACTTTTAGAACCAAGGACAGCCTCCATTCAGTAACTAAAATTCTCTCTTCAGTTTAACAAATAAAACTACAAACTTGATTAAAAGTTACCGCCTTTGCAGATGAGCTTTGTTTCTGGCTGGGAGTCTGCAGGGGGAAGCGGTGGCAGGGTTGACTACTTACTGGTTTCTCTGCCTTTCCCTTCTTCTCCCCTAGTTGGGCAGCCTAGATGGCTGAATCCTTCAGGACTGTAGCTTGAAGGTGGGATTCAGGGGCCAGATACTGGGGGGCGGGGGTGGGGAAAGACTGGAAAGAACTTACTTGGCAGCTACTGTCAAGATCTACTCACGTGTTCTGTGGGCAATTCCTTTGTTGACCCTCTCATGGGGCTCCTACTAGAAACATCCATTTGCAGCTCTCTTGACTGAAAATGTGAAGTCTCTCCTCCAGCTGTCTTCTTACGACATTCCGATCAGCTTCTGCGTCCAAAAGTGCACCTGGCAGGATGCCATTTCTCTGTGACCTATATTTAGCCTACAGTGTACCCCTGCCTTGCCACCAGCAGAAGCTCAGTCTTCTCCCAGTAGTGCCACGTTGGTGAAGGGAAAAATGCCAAAGCATGTCAACAAGCACATCAAGGAAATTCTCTTGGCATCTTCGACCTCAATCTTTTTCTCTGCTTAAGGTCACAAGATAGGCTTATAGAAACCTCATTTGCAAGTCCAGTGTTAAGTGGTCTAGCACCCCACTTAGGAACATGAGGGTACTTATCTCATTTTGCTCTGAGTCTTTGAAAGAGTCCCATTTCAAAATGTTGATGTGTAAAACCTAATATATTTTCCGAAAGTTGATCATGCACCAGGCACTGCTAATCGCTGGAAATCCAAACATGAATTAAGCCTCCTGCCCTCTAAAAGGCCATAAGAAACATTTTAAGATAGGAAAAAGTATATTTTTAAAATGTATAGTAATCAAACATTCTTAGTAAGTATGATCTTGAAAAACAATTGGTCCTTTTTCATCCTTAGCTTCCTTACTTTTAAAAATAAGAGGCTGGTTCCACAAAAGTTTAAACATAGAATCACCATATGATCCAGCAATTCTAATCCTAAGTATATACTTAAAAGAATTGAAAGCAGGGACTCAGATATCTGTGCACCAACATTCATAACAGCATTTACAAGAGCCAAAGAATGGATCTTTTGGCTCTTGTAAATAATGTGTCCCTCAACAGATAAACAAAATGTGGTGTATATGCACAATGGAATATTATTTATCCATAAAAAGAAATGAAGTTCTGATGCATGCTACAACATGGATAAACCTTGGAAATGTGCTAAATAAAATAAGTTAGGCAGAGAAGGATTAAATTTCCTATGATTACACTTGATATGGTGTACCTGGAATAGTCAAGATCATAGAGACAGAAAGTAGAACGGTAGTTACCAGGGACAGAGTGGGCCTGACAATGGAGAGCTATTGCTTAGTGGATACAGAGTTAATGTATGGTATGATGAAAAAGTTCTAGAACTAGTTACTGGTGATGGTTACAAAACATTGTAAATATACCTAATGCCACAGAATTTACACTTAAAATGGTCGAAATGGTAAATTTTATGTATAGTTTATCACAATAAAAAAAAATGAGCTGGGCCTGAGAAACCCTCACAGTTCCATTGGGTCCTAACTCTCTAATTTCTCTGAGTATGGAAATTGCTGCTATGATGAAATTATTTTTGCTTGATTAGCTATAAATATTAATTTGCAAATTCTAATAGGAAAAAAAGGAAACTGCATCCACCCACCAAGTTGACCTCAGCCTTAAAGGGAAGAGTGTGAAAAGAGTCAGCTGACTGAGGCAAAATGATTCTTATTCTCAGAAACCACAGCTGGCAGGGAGCTCTTAATTTATTCATTTATTGACTGTGAAAACCATGGCTAAACGTCTGAGGTGCAACTTCTCATCCAGGAAGTCCAATTATATGCTGTGAAGCAATGAATAAAGTGAAGCAATGCTTTTTGTTGGTGGGGGGAGGCGGCGGGGAATGATAGTGAGGGAACCGAGTTTTAAATGGCTTTTGGGAAGTCAGCAGATCTTGGAGAATGAGACTTACAGACTGAAAAACTAAGAATGCCACCAAACTGCCACCTCGGATCTAGGGAATGAAGTGGCTGTTTTATTTTGAAGGAAATTTTAGGAGACAGTAGAAATGAGGGCCCATGAACCATAGAACCTGAGGATTTTACCACCCAGATAATGTAGGCGACTAGCTCCTTGGAAGATTTATTGGACACTGAATATTTCACAAGTCTCATTTCAAAACCTAAGTGTGTTAAGGCCACGATTTTGGGAAATGTTACACCTCCCCTCCTCCGTGCAAAGGAAGTTTAGGAGAGGCGGTCATTGGAAGTAAAATCGGCCCCAGAGGGAGAGGAAAGTGGAAAATGCAAACTACTGACAACATTCCATACAGAGTAAGCCCTGCCCAAAGGGAAAAGCATTTGCAAAAGTTATAGTAAACACACCACATCAGAAATCTCTGCTTCTTGCTGAATGCTTATGCCCTAAATCACTTCTGCTAAATTGTTTTTATTCCAGCTCACTATTGAAAGATTAAATTCTGAGAAGAGGTTTTCTCCTAAATGAGTCATGTTAATTGGCCTGGTCTGAAAGTAAGGGGGACGCCTGCATTGACTAACAGCCTTATCTGTGGAGAGCAGCCTCTCAGGACAGCAGGCAGATTTGTCGTCTGTCTGATTGCAGTGTCAGCTGGGTACACCTTTAATCGAGGTGTAAATTTATTTCCAATTCATCATTACCCTCAGGACATAGCCCTTTGAGTCTCAGCTTTATGTATGGACCTCTATTCAAACACCCAGTGGGTGGGACCCAGCTTTTGTCAAATGTTTTGTCAAATGTCCCCACAAGGCTTTGAAAACCAAGTTCAAGTTCACTCAACAGGAAATGTTGAATCAGTGCTCCACCTACTTCTATAGGTTAAAGTTTCTACTTAGATTTTGAGTATTCCTTTTTCTTGCTAGCTCATTGATGCATCTGAAAATAATTTTTTAATAGTTTCAGAGGCAGAGTCATTATGGTACCAAGTCCAGCATACTGCCAGAAATGGAAAGGTTCCTTTAATTTTTACAGGTTTCCAAAGAAGTGGAATTAATTTGACAATGTTCACGCATGTATCTCATAAAATAATTCATAAGACTTTGCCTTAGTAACTTCAGGCTGCTATAGCAGAATACCATAGGCTTGGTAGCTTAAATAACAGAAATTTATTTCTCACAATTTGGAAGGCTGGGAAGTCCAAGATCAAGGCAACAGCAGGTTCTGTGTCTGGTGAGGGCCTGCTTCCTGGTCTGCAGATGGCCACTTCTTGCTGTGTCCTCCCTTGCATGGCAGAAAGCAGAGAAAGATAACCTCTCCTAAGTCTCTTCAATAAGAGCACTAATCCCATTCATGAGGGCACCATCCTCATGACCTAATAATCTCCCAAAGTCCCCACCTCCTAATACCAACACATTGGGGATTAGGGCTTCAATGGATGAATTTTGGGGGACATAAACATTTAGCCCATAGCAAGTTTATTGTTTTCTCGTGACCTTTATATGGTTTGATCTCAAGCAGCTGCATGTGTAGCTCTAAATCAAGAAGATGCAAAAGGTGAAAGAGAGTTCAATTGTGCTTTCTTGTCATCTTGAGTAAACTTTTAATAAGACATCACTCTTACTCCTCAGCCTCATCCCCCATCCATCCCCACACAGAGGAACTATTAAGATATTTTCAGACATCCTAACGTGGATGGAATGACTTTGAATTTCATTGCTTTGCGAGAGATGAATCTATCTATGAAAATATAAAAGATACTAATCTAAACACCTTTTTTTGCCAGACCCACTAGTCTAAACAGCTTTAGACAGCTTTTCAAGAAGCCTGGCTAACTAAATCATCCTCATAAAGCCCCTTTACGTTATGAAATCATGGAGGTTTAGAGTTGGAGTTTGTTACTTCAACATCTCATTCAATAGCTAAGGAAGTGGAGGTTCCAATACCACAGCTGGGACTAAATCTGCACCTTGTACATTGCCTTGCTCATAGGAAGCAACTTGGTTTGATTCAAGTTGCCTGAACCCCAGTCCCAATCTCTTTCCTCCACACGCCACTGCGAATATTCATACAACCCAAGACTTGCTCTCTGAAGCTATAAGGGCTTTGTAATACAAACATCCCCCAGAGAAACTTCTTTCCATAACCTAATAAGACACATAGAAATATTGTTAATTTATGCTTTAGAGTGAATTTCAGCTTCTATTTTAGCTCACATCTCTGATTTGGCCACTCATAATTTTTATGTGCTATTTGTGTACTTTATAGCCCATTGAGAGCCTGTTGTAAAAATAATGTGCACCGTGCATTTATGACCAATTCATGGCATTACTATTTTAATTAATTGAAGAGGTTAATAGTTTTGTATATTTGATTTTATGGCACATATTTTGCGTATCCATTATTTATTTGATATTGCGTTCTGGATAAGAGATGGAACCCCTAATTATAACATGGTTCCCAAGGGAAAAGATAACTTGCTTTATGACAATTACTTTACGACAACAATTTCTAGAAATGAATTATGGTCTACATATAATTTATAACATCAAGTTTATGAGTAATGGGATTAGAACAAATGGCCTGTGTGCTGTAATTTGAGAGGCAGTGTCAATAGCAGCAGGATCTTGACAATTTTCCATGGGATAACCAAGATTTTGTGATAATTTGGTGGAGGAGAGGGGATTGGTTGGAAATAAAGCATTTAAAGAAAGAGTGCATATTATTAACTAGTGTGATATAAAATTGTCTCATCCCACTAATAAAGAGCGCTGAATTTGTTATTTTATAGCAGGCTATCTGTCTCCTAGGGAATACAATTATTGGTAATATTTTTAATGGGAGAAAGTAGAATGGTGGTTGCCAGGGGCTAGGGGGAGGGGGAAGGAGGGTGTTATCGTTTAATAAGAAGAGTTTCAGTTTTGCAAGATGAAAAGAGTTCTGGACATGGATGGTGGTGACAGTTGCACAACAGTGTGCATGTACTTACTGCCACTGAGCTGTATATTTAAAAATTGTTAAAATGGTAATTTTTATATTAAGTGTATTTCACTACAATTATTTTTAGAGGAAAAAAAAAAAAGATGACGTGACCTTAGTCCAAGGCTCTGAATCCTAACATCTCCAGTCTTCTCAGGACTTTAACTCCATTCATCATCCTGTCTCTCTCTCTCTGGGACTTTCAAGGGCTTTTTTTTTTTTTTTTCTTTCTCTCTCTCTCTCTCTCTCTCTCACCACTTTCCAACCAATATTATTCAAATAAGTGTATTATTTGTACACTTTGTAGAAGCTATTTTTTCATTCTTCAACCACTATCTTCAGACTTGCATCCTCTCCACTCAGTCAACAATCATCCCTTCTCTTAAAATGCAATGCATGCTTTTTAGTTCTTACTTGGCTGGACCACTGAGCAGCCATTTATCCTATCAATCTCCTCCTCTTCCTTTAAATTGTTTCCATCCCTCTGGTGTCACACCAGACTCATCTGCTACCTCAAGGTCTCACTCCCCTCCCTCCTCTTCAAGGTCCTTTGTAGCCATTCTTCCTGTGTGCATAAGAGCTGGACACCCGACCCCCAGTCCCATCCTGGGTACTTGTTTATTCGCACTTTGCACACTTTCTGGGTGGTTGCGTCCATTCTGGCCTTTTCTCATCATATGCTGATGATGCCTAAGTCCACGTCTGCAGTAGAGATTTCACTCCAGAACTTTACACCCATAATTCCTGGCCTTCTGGACCTCTCCACTTGGATGTCCCACATACATTTCAAACTCAGTGTGTTTAAATTTGAACTCATTTTGGCCCCTCTCCACCACACACATACCAATTCTCCTCCAATATGCCATTGGTTGAAATGGCAGAATTACCATTAAATACCCCAACCAGAAAGTTCACATCATCTTTCACTTCTCCCACTCTCTCATGCCCATTTCTCAACAGTTATAATCAGGTCCATTTCACCTATCCAGGGAAATCAGAAAATCCCCAGGTAGGCCAGTGGCCCTGAGAAGAAACTTTATAATGCTCTGCCCATCTGGGAGGTCACTGATAAGTTTAATAGTGTGCCAGAAAGACATATTTTAATGGTGGTCTGATCTGTGTATTTGGAGAAAGGATTTGAATCTTCGAATGAATTGACAATCATTGGTATTAGGTATTTCACAAGGATGTAGTAATCCCCGTGCTGAGGATGCTCTCTACAGTCTGCTTTTGAAGCATTGGAATTGTATTTGTTGTAAAAAGTGTGTATTCAATATCGGCAAGCATGATAAGTTACTTTTAGAAGCTCTGGGAGGAGCATCTCTTGCTAGATGATAAGGCATCAGTTTTAAAGCCCCAAGACCCTGATATGTAGGAAGGAGGCAGTCAGCTGACGTTTGCCAGGAAGGACTGGTTGAGGAGTCCTTGGCTCTCCCTCTGAAGCCTGCTGGAGGTTTTCAGAGCTCCTTTGAAGTTCAAACACTTGGCTCACTCACTTCCTGTGGGAAGTTGCATCATCCTACCTGCTCAGACCCTCCTTCCTTCACTGCTTGGAGGGAAGAAGGCATCTAGGGGTGATGGCAATAAAACTCATGAAAGTGAAACAACACTGTCGACTACTGAATAATCTGTGCTGTGACTGAAACCTCTTAGAGGGTGTTGGAGATTGAAATGTTTCCCCCCAAAAGATGTGTTTCTAGGATCCATGCCTGTGAACGTAACCTGATTTGGAAATAGGTCTTCGAAGATGTCATCAAATTAAGATGAAACCGTTGCATTAGGTCCTAATCCAAGGACTGGTGTCCTGATAAGAAGAGAGAAATTTGGACACAGAGAGACACAGGGAAGAAGGCCATGTGAAGACAGACGCAGAGATTGGAGTGATGTGTCCACAGGGAACGCCAGGGGTTGCCGTCAGCCATCAGAAGCTAGAAGGGAAACAGGAAACAGATTCTTCCCTAAAACCTCAGAGGGAGTCTTGGTTTCAGACTTCTAACTTCCAGAACTGTGAGAGAGTAAAGTTCTGTTGTTTTAAACCCCCAGTTTGTGGTACTTTGAGGCAGCAAGCTTAGGAAATGAAAACACTGGGGAATCCCTGGATGGGACAGAAACAGGAGCCAAAAGGGAGGCCTCCAAGACCTTCACCACAGATGTAAACGGCAGCCGAACCAATACACAGTGTATGTTAAATAGTTCTCAGGTCCACCCACTTCTCTGAACTAGGCCATCATGCCCCCTTGGCTGGATTCCAGAATGGCCTCCTGACCAGTCTCCCTGCTCTATTCTTACACCAGTGCATCAGGGAAACCCCTACAGAATTGCCACATTTATTGAGAACTGTGTCCTCGACACTGTCTGAAGAGTTCACATAGTGTGTGCAAGTGTAGGCAGGACCCTAATGAGGATCCTAATCCTCTATCATCTTAACCTTCGCCACAGTCCTTTGTGATGTGCTGTACTATAAACCTCATGTGGGAGTGTGGGGACCCTCCAGCCCAGGGAAGTTGAGTAATTAGCCTGAGGTCACACAGCTAGAAATTGAACTCAGGTCTAGCTGCCTCTTTATACTCTATACTGTATTGCCTGGGGGGAAACCACAGTTCAAGGCTCAAAGGAGCAAGCAGAGCCCCTAAAAAAGACAGAGCACCCATCTGGAACAGTCCTTCGAAACTGGGAAGAAGAGACATCATCTTTATTTGTCAGTGGAGACACTGAAATTTGAGATTTGCTTTAGGTCCCCGTTGCAAGTCAGAACTTGGACCAGAAACACCAATTCCTACACTTTCTCTTCCCCCACCAACCCCCAGGCCTCCCCCCAGCCTCTCTTCACCCACCACCCCACTTCCATCCCCAGCCCCTCCCTGGCGCTTGCTGGCTCTATAGCCCGCGTGTTATCAGTAACTTTCCCAAGAGTGCAGTGAGAGTTAATGTTTATAAAGTGCTCTGAAAGCCTCTGATAAGAGACGTTAAATGGTATTAACAGAACACATTCTACAGGCCCCGCGTTTTGCTGGGCTTGATTGATATGCGTCCCTCTTGCAGAGGGTGGACTCTGCTTCCGATGACCTGAGCTCATTAATTAGGATCCTGCCTGCAGTTTATTGTGAAGGATGCTTGGATATTAACGTAATTAGGATCCTCAGCCACCACTATCTCACTGCTACACGTGTCGGGGGAGGGGGACCGTCTCCTTGAACCCATTGTGCTCATAGTTGCTAAATTCAAGCCCATTATCTTGTACCAACAGGCAGCTGAGACTCTAATATTATAAAAAAAGGAGATCGCTGATTTCAACCGTGCTTTCTTTAGACGATTGGCATGTAAGCCCAACAGTGATAAATGCATCACTTAATAGTGCTTCCCTATTTCCAGACATGAGCTCAATTCTGGACCTGTAACATCTCTCTACAGTATTTCCACTCAACATCTCATAGACATTTTAAAGCAAAATCAAGTTTCTTTACCCATTTGCAATCAAGGGGCTCTTTGCATTAGCCAGAAAACTGCAGTACTTTTAAGGCAATTCTTTACAAAACTGGTCGCACATTAGAAACCTCTAGGGAACTTTTAAAAAATCCAGATACCCAGGCCGCAGCCTCAGAAATTCTGATTCATTTGGTCTGGGGACCACGCATAAGGACATCAGTATGTGTGTGTGTGTGTGTGTGTGTGTGTGTGTGTGTGTTATTTCTTTCTTTCTTTCTTTCAATCAATAGACTTTATTTTTTTAAGAGCAATTTTAGGTTTACAGAAAAACCGAGCAGAGTCCAGAGTCCCCCAGATACCCGTACCCATAAACCATATAGAATGTTTTCAGCGCCCTGAGTGATTCAGATGTGCAGGCAGGGCTAAGGATTCAGTTGTAGTGCTATCATTGCCTACACAGCTGGAATTCAACAGCCTTTTAAAAAATAATTTCTGATTAAACCACAACCCAAACACTTCCGGGTCTTCTCAACACCTCTCCTTAATGTAACAGCCCAAGCTTGAGAATGTGCTTGGCATTCACTCAAATGAAAATGACTCCACTCACCACTGTGGTTTGTGCTTTCAGATTGCATAACAAATGGCCTTATCAGTTATTACAGGCCTTGGAGGACTCTCTTCCTTGTTAGATTAAAAGAAATATAAAGAGATAATACAACAGAGATAATACAGTGGGCAATCTAGAACTCTTTGAAAATGGTTGATGATTTGCAGAACTGAAGGAAAATTAACATATTACTTCTAAAAAGAAGTTATTTAAATATTTTAACATTAGTAGTCTTACTGGAAAGATAATTAAGTAGAGTGAAGGCAACAATCCATTTGATAGAGAATAGAAAATATGAAAAAATGTTTTACACTATCCAAAAGGCAGCTATGCACTTAACCAAGTCTTTTGGGTCCATATTCATTCATTCATTCATTAAACAAATATTTATTGAGCACCTACTATGTTCCAGGTTCTAGGTGCTGTGGATAAATAATGAACCAAACAGGAATAGAATTGCTGATGGCGTATTAGAATATATTCTCTTCCACTTGCAAAAGTATTGTTGAAAATGTCTAATTATCCAACTGTTGGATACTTTTGGAAATGTGAAATATGTAAATTCTAAACATTATTAATATTGACATCACTATGGCCTTTAATCACACTAACATCAAGATACAAAGGAAACTAAATTATGAAATACGCTTAATTGCTGAATTTTGACTTTAGAAAAAGCTACTATGCTTTGATATTGGTATGTTGTAATAATTGGATTGTTGAAGTATAAATCACAAATCATATAAAGTATAGAAAAGAAATAAATTCAAGTTCCTTTCATAAGGTTAACAGCTCATGCATGTGTTGGGTCTATTTAAGCTGATAAACATGTTTGCGATTCTTGTTAGGAGGAAATGGTATCTTTATTTATTGAAGGGGACTAGTATCTACCAGTTAGCTTATGCTGCATAATAAACTTCCCTGAAATGAAGTAGCTTGAAACAACCACCATTTTTTTTAGCTCACAGTTCTGTGAGTCAGCTGGAAGTTTCTTCTTGATTGGCTCAGCTGATCTTTGTTGGACATTCACATGTGCTGGGGTCAACTGGTGAGAGGACCTCACTCACAAGACTGGTGGTTGGCAATATGGTTTGTCTAGGGCCCTGCAGCTGGGATGGTGCATCTGTTCTCCATGTGGCTTCTCATCCTCCAGTAGGCTAGCCTGGACATCTTCACATGAAGGTCTCAGGGTTCCACAAAACATAGGGAACAAGTGCCAGTGTTCAACTACTTTTCGAGTCTGTGATTGTGTCCCATTGATCAAAGCAACTCGCATGTCCAAGCCCAGAGTCAGTGTGAGAGGGAATGACTCAAGGGAAGAGAAGGAAATTATTTGTGCAAACAACTACCCCAATATCCCATTACTGGGGTACAGGTTTTTAGGTGAGAATCCTCCAGAAATTGCTATTTTATAAGAGAAGTTCCCCATTGGTCCCGAGCTCCACATACACTCAGATCTGACTGTTCCCAGTGAATGAAGTCCAGGGAAGATGGCACCTTGCTGCATCACTACCCATCATGCAGTTCTGGGACCTGGAGATGCACACTTCCTTCATCCTCTAGGCTGTCCTACGTACATTCTACCTCTGGGGGCTATGCTTTCCTATCTTAAAGTGGCCTCATAAATTTCATATATACCCCTAATCTCCATGGGGACCAAACCCCTGCATCTTTAAGAGAAGAGAAAGATGTTTGTGATACTGTTGTGAATCTCTCTCTCCCAGGACTCAAAGCCACACTATCTTCCTCTTCCTTAAGCCAAAAGTACGAGTGAATCATTGTTAGAACCAGTTGTAGGGGATTGCAGGCTTGGGACTCATGGGGAGCAGGTCAAAAAGGAGGTTCAGGAAAAAGAGAACAATATACCTCCTGGGCCAACTCAGATTAGAGCTCTTCCCTCAGAGACGAGAGCAAGTGTAACAAGGTGGAAAACCAAAGAATCTCTTTTAGCATCTACAGCTCTTAATTTGGAAAAGTCATTAAGAATTGTGTTTCATCTGGGCTTTGTTATTGAGTTTGAATATAGTTTTCATGAGTAGCTCTCTATCCTTGGGCAGGAGGAGAATAGCCTACTCGGTAGGGGGCAGACTTCCCTGGAGTCCTGCTTCTACCAATGACTACTTATCACCTGTGTAACCTTGAACAAGTTAGTCCATGGAAGCCTCAGTTTCTCCATCTGTATCAGATATGGAAATGTGGATATAAATATAGGTATAGATACAGATATTTTAGAGAGAGAGAGAGAGATTTTGAGGAATTGGCTCACACCACTGTGGGAGCTGGCAAGTCTGAAGTCTGTAGGACAGGCTGGCAGGCAGGATTCTGATGAGTCAACGTTGCAGTCTTGAGTCAGAGCTCCCCAGGGCAGCAGGCTGGAAACTCAAGCAAGCTTTCTATGTTGCACTCTTGAGTATAATTTCTTCTTCGAGGGTGACCTCAGTTTCTGCTCTTAAGGCTTTCAACTGATTGGATGAGGCTCACTCAAATTATGGAGAAGAACCCACTTTACTCACAGTCTACTGGTTTAAATGTCTAAAAAAGTAACTTCAGAGCAATAGCTAGACTAGCGTTTGACCAAACAACCGGGCACCATGGCTTAGCCAAGTTGACACATAAAATTAACTATCATATCACCCATCAAAAGGTAGAAAAATAGTACATACATCATAGAATTGTGACGCAAAGAAGCATACAAAGCAGGGAGAATGACTGCTATCATTAACCTTGGTCATCACTGTTCTTGCCCATATCCTATGGATACAGTAAAGGCTGGTCATTCACGTAAGTCGGGGCTATCTAGTTTGAAGAAGGAGTGAGCACGAGGTTTGGTGGATTTATGACAGGTTGTTTTATTCCTTACAGAACCAGAACAGGGCCTTTGGGGTTAGTTTTTTGTTTTTTTCTTTTGTTGTTTTTTTTGTTTTTTTTAAATAAATAAATAAATAAATTTATTTATTTTTGGCTGCGTTGGGTCTTCGTTGCTGTGCACAGGCTTTCTCTGGTTGCGGCGAGCGGGGGCTACTCTTCGTTGTGGTGCGCGGGCTTCTCATTGGGTGGCTTCTCTTGTTGCGGAGCACAGGCTCTAGGTGCGCGGGCTCAGTAGTTGTGGCACGTGGACTCAGTAGTTGTGGCTCGCAGGCTCTAGAGCACAGGCTCAGTCGTTGTGGCGCATGGGCTTAGTTGCTCCGTGGCATGTGGGATCTTCCCAGACCAGGGCTCGAACCCGTGTCCCCCTGCACTGGCAGGCGGATTCTTAACCACTGTGCCACCAGGGAAGTCCTGGGGTTAGTTTTAAATTGATGTTTATTTTCAAAAGAAAAGGAATTTAAAAAGAGCTCTGATCCTTTAAGACTGAGCTATTGCTTTAGAGACCCATCACCTAGCAACAAGAAGATAATACTTTTCTCCTCCAACAGGTAAACCTCTGGCTTATCTAATTGAAATTTCAGGCTTCCTGCCTCACTCCTAAAAAACTATCACTTTAAAGGGATCAAACCGTACAAGCCAAACAAAGTCAGATTTGAATGCACTACTTTTCAAATGGCAGGCTAATGAGATTTTCTTTGGGAGAAGAGATTTGAAGCTTTGCAGCTCATAATTTAAGTAGCTTTGTTCCACTGGCATTTGCTGAATTTCACAAAAAGAGTCTGCAGTAAAATTCCTTTTTTGACTCCTGTCTGGCGATCAAAGATAAGTGTTAAAAGAAGAAACAAAATATAAATTTTAAGAAAATAAAGAATTATCTAGACTTTTCACCAGGTTGAGTTATCTTTTATTCTTCCCTCCCGATCCCCTCCCCTTCCCTCCCATATTCATTGCAAATGCTATCCATTCTGCTCCTAAAATGACAGCTCCTTTCATGCTTTTCCATTCCACTGACACTGCCATTGTCAGGGCTCCTAATCCATCTTCCTGACCAGACTGCCCCAATCTCATCTAATCTTCACATAGCTGGCTGGTTTATTTTGTTTAAGACACAGCCTTTCCTCTTTCTACTTTGCTCAAAAGTTTCAATAGCTACTATTGCTTCTTTCAGCAAATTCAAACTCTTTTGCCTGGCATTTAAGAACTTCTGTGATCTGACCTCAAGTTCTCTTTCCAAGTTTGTTTCTATTCTTTCTATTCAGCAATTCTAGCCAAATACAAATGTCTTGTCCTCCCCAGACATGGCCTATGCCTCTTTGACGCCACACCTGTTTATACTAGAACTTCCTCAAATGCCTCTCCTTGAATCCTAGTGCAGTTGACCCTTGAATAACATGGGTTTCAACTGCATGGGTCCACTTATATCTGGATTTTTTTTCAAGAGTAAATGCTACAACACTACACAGTTCTCAGCTGGTTGAATCCACGGATGTGAAGGAACCTCAGATATGGAAGGCCGACTATAAATTATATGCAGATTCACCCCCATGTTTTTCAAAGGTTGACTGTAAGTCATCTAGGCCTTGGTCAAATGCCGCTCCCTCCAAGAAGCTTTCCTTGATTTCCCTTCTCCTAAGTAGTAGACTCACCCTTTAGTTACAACTCTGTTGTGATATTATAACATTTAGAGAAGTCAACAGGGCACAGCGGTTAAGAGCACAACCTTGGAGGCAGAGAACTGGGTTTGAGCCCCAGCTCTGCTGCTTCCTAGCTGTGTTACCTTGGACAAATCGCTTACCTTCTCTGAGTCACACCACCTATGTTTGTCTTTTTGAAAACTGAGGTAGCCCGTGATTGTGAAAGTTGAATAAGTTAAATCATAGAAAGTGCTTAGCGCAAAGCCTGGCACATGGCTGAGAGTCAGCAAATAGTAACTCCTATTTTATAAAAATCACATTATAACCTTGTAAAATTTGGGGGGAGTACAATCGATATCATAATCCCACCCTGTCCCACTTCCCACAGCGTCTGCCATGTACTAGTACTCAAAAAAATTTTTATTCAAAATCATGGTTCCTGTGGCCTTCCCTAGGCACCCTACCCCACACGCCAGCCACACTATCTTTTCAGTGGGCCTTAATTTCCCCATGACACTCATTATCATCTGAAGTTATAGTATATACTTATCGTTTTTGTGATTTGTTAATTTTATTGTCTATCTTCCCCACAAAAATGCACTTTCAAGAGGACAGAGCCTCTTCTGTGTGTTTTGATTATTGCTGAATCCCAGCACCTAGACTTCTTCACCAGGACTGAGGGATGGATTTGCATGAATCCATAATACTTTCTGCCCTTTTCGCAAGAACAGATAATTGGCCAGAAGATGAGACATGATCCATGACCACAGGTTATGGCAAATGGATTGACTTGCCAAAAGATGAAGTCCATGTCCTTGGCTACATGAGCCTGATGCTTTAACCAGCTGAACTTATGAGTCACCCTTAAAGACATTCCCAAACCTATTGATTCATAATTGACACCAATCCAATCCATCCTTGATGTTAGAAAAATCAGACGTTTTAAGGTGTAGTCTACGTACTTGAGGGTCTTACAGTCTAGTTGGGGTCCAAATGACTGTGTCTTCTGAAGCAGAAATAAAGAGAGAATTGTGCAAAATAATTTTCTGTTTCAGAAAGTCTGGAACTTTCTGTCATGTCAGTATTACATTATAAAAGGTAACACGTGATAATCCAAGAGTAGTGTGGACACAGTAAGTGGTACAGAAATGAAGAGCTGCCAAAGGAGGGACTGGGCAAAATTTTATCAAGGAGGAGACAGAAAGGAAAACTAAGACTTACATCTGAGATAGGAACTCAGACGTCCACAGGGCCAAGCAGAGAACGTGAGCTGAGTGACACTAGCACAGGCGAGAAATATTAATTCCACATGTCCACCTGCTGTGTGGGAGTGTGGGGCCCGGGTTACTGGACCTTCAGATTATTCAAGAAAAGGTAGAAATCCAGATATTTGTAAGAAATACCAGATTTTAAAATATTGACAACTAAGATAAACAGGGTTGCAGGTCAAATGAAACGGTTTCTGAGGACTTCCCTGGCGGTCCAGTGGGTAGGACTCTGCGATTCCACTGCAGGGGGCATGGGTTCGATCCCTGGTCGGGGAATTATGACCCCACATGCCACACGGTAAGAACAGTTTCTGGCTGACCTGGATGACTGTTGTGCACTCTGACCCAGTCAGCGAGGTGGGCAGCTTGAGGAAAGTTCTTTCTTCTCCTGTCCCCCGAGCCTCTGCATTTCAAGTGACTCATTTTACTCTATGCAGAATATATTTAGCCCTGGTTAAATTGATACTAGATGTAGTGCGCTGACTTTGCATAATTCCTTCATTTTGAAGGGGACATTTAAGATACGCATTCCCCGCCCCCCATGATTTTGCTCTGTCAACAGTAATCGTCCTGAGCCACCACGCCCACCGGTCAGAGCTGTGGAAGAGGGGTTGGCTGTGATTAATTAAACTCTGTTTGCTGAGAGCAAATGGCAGTGCCCTCAATCATGCTTAATGCCCCTTCAGCTGCCTCCAGAGGAAGCTCTTGCCCAGGATTATAAAACTGTTATGGCATTCCTCCCCATTTACTTTTTTTTTTTTAATTAATTAATTTTATTTATTTATTTTTGGCTGTGTTGGGTCTTTGTTGCTGCGCACGGGCTTCGTCTAGTTGCGGCGAGCGGGGGCTACTCTGCGTTGCGGTGCGCGGGCTCCTCATTGCAGTGGCTTCTCTTGTTGCGGAGCCCGGGCTCTAGGTGCGTGGGCTCAGTAGTTGTGGCGTGCAGGCTCTAGAGCGCAGGCTCAGTAGTTGTGGCTTGCGGGCTCTAGAGCGCAGGCTCAGTAGTTGTGGCACACGGGCTTAGTTGCTCTGTAGCATGTGGGATCTTCCCGGACCAGGGCTCGAACCCGTGTCCCAGGCATTGGCAGGCGGATTCTTAACCACTGCGCCACCAGGGTAGCCCCCCATTTACTTTTTATTTTATTCTTTTATTGTGGTAAAATATACACACTATTTACCACTTTAACCATTTTAAGGTGTACCGTTCAGTGGCATTAAGCACATTCACAGTGTGGTGCAACCATCACCAGCATCCATTTCCAGAACTTTTTCATCATCCCAAATAGAAACCTAGTACCCATTAAACAGTAACTCCTATTCCTCCCTCCCCCTACTCCCTGGTAATCTCTATTCAACTTCCTGTCTCTATGAACTTGACTGCTCTAGGTCCCTTATGTGAGTGGAATCAGACAATATCCGTTCTTCTGTGTCTGGCCTATTACACTAAGCAAAAGGGTTTCAGATCCATCTGTGTTGTAGCAAATATCCCATCTACTTTTTATTTTGTTCCTTTCCTCATGTTTCCTTCACCCCTTTTCATATTTTAGTGGTAAATATTTACAAAAAGGATAATGCTTTAGCATAAAAACCACCAAGGATAAAACATTCAAAGTTTTGGGCTTCCCTGGTGGCGCAGTGGTTGAGAGTCTGCCTGCTAATGCAGGGGACACGGGTTCGAGCCCTGGTCTGGGAAGATCCCACATGCCGCGGAGCAACTAGGCCCGTGAGCCACAACTACTGAGCCTGCGCGTCTGGAGCCTGTGCTCCGCAACAAGAGAGGCCACGATAGTGAGAGGCCCGCGCACCGCGATGAAGAGTGGCCCCCGCTTGCCGCAGCTAGAGGAAGCCCTCGCACAGAAACGAAGAACCCAACACAGCCAAATAAATAAATAAATAAATAAATAAATAATTTTTAAAAAAATTCGAAGTTTTAATTCTCTTAAAGAGAAAGGATCCTGATTTATCCAAATCTATGGCTTTCAGACTGCCCGGATTTGAACACTGGCACTACCATTAACTACTCATATGGCTCCAGGAATGTTATTTGACCTTCCTGTTCCTTAGAATCCTCATCTGAAAAACCAGGATAGTAATAATTCGTACGTATGCTGATATCTAATGTTATATATAACATGAGTATACATGAACACAGTAGCACCCATTTATTCAGAAAACTTTTAGTAATTTAATTTTCTTGAAACATAACTAGGACTGGTTATGTATATACATCATATGTATATTCTAAACAATTTTAAAATAATCTAAATAATTTCTTTAAATAAGTCCTTGTTAGTAAATACTATTTACTAACCAGGGACTGACAGGTGATCCAGGGCTACTAGAAGTAGAGAAAGAGCCCAGGCACATCTCCCTCTGAGATAGACGGAAGGTTGGGAGCGGAGGATACGGTACACAACAAAACCACAGTGACAAGTCTCAGTAAGAAAGTCAGAAGTAATACTTGGAAGGAATGAAGAAAAGGAGGGGAAAATGAACAGAGGCAGGAAGGGGAAAAAAGGAGGAAGCCAATCCATTGAATGGGGGCAGTAACCCTGACATCCTTCTTATTAGCCCCTGAGAGCATCAACGGTTCCACTAGCCAAGCACTGTACAAGGAGTCCAGGTGAGACAAAAGATACAAGTAAGAACCCTCTCTACAGACCCCTTATACAGACCGATCACCATCCCTAGGAAAGAGTGGTGTGTAAGCCAGTGAGTTCTACAAGAGTGATGAGCACAGAGGAGAAGTACGTAAGATACTGGTACCACAGAGGAGGAATTGATGAACCCTCTCTCATACGGTCAGGAAACCTTCCTTGTGTCCATAACATCTACACTGGAAAACTGAGTGGGAGTTTCCTAGCCAGACGAGAATGGCTGGGAGGGAGAGACAGTGTGTGGACAATTGCATTCAGGGAACACTGAAAATCCTTTAACACTGCTGGACCTTAAAAATAGACTAGAGAAGTAGGGAGGGAGAGGAATGAGGAGCCCTGTGTGTGATGCTCGGGTACCGAGACCCTGGTCTTAATGATGAGACGGAGCCGGTGAAGGGCTTATTCAGGAGAGGGGCGTGCTCAGAGAACACACTAGCTTTAGTGAAGAGGATACAAAGCTAGTGACAGAGATAGAGCAGAAGACAGGGACTTTAGCCTTGGCTAATGTCGATTGGAATCTCCTGAAAAGCATCTAAACTGGGGCATTGGTGGCAAGGATGTAGAAGAAAAATAAACAAATGTGGTGCTTCTTTTATCATTCTTTCTGGTCTTTATAGTCATTCACTTAACAGGTGTTTATTGAGCATTCACTAGTAACCGAAGTATTTCATTAATACATGACCTATTTTTAAGCTTATTTAATCATTTCCACAAACTTCATTATCTTGTTTGATCCTCAGGGTAAGTATGTGAGGTAGTAAATAAGTTTTATCATCCCCATTTGACAGATGAAGAAACTGAGGTTCAAAGAAGTGAACTCATTTTTCCCAAGGCTACACAGATAGCAAGCTGCAAAGCCCCAGCTTAGAACCAAATCTTCTTACTCTGGCCCAGGTGTACCCTCCAACCCCATCCCATGACATCATAGTCCAAAACAATTTTATTATTTGTGGATCCCCAGGAAATGAAAGTCCACTTGGCAATGGGCTATCCTTCAGGGGAATGGAAAACTTCAAAGAAGATGAAAGTTTTAGCAGTCTGTAGAATTCTCTAAGTCATTGATCTAGACACAAATGGCCCAGCAAATGGGAAGGAATGCAGAGCTCTTTCTGGTTTGTTTTTTAAATAAGCAGTGAATCCACTTACCCACACACACCTCTGGCACAGTTAATAACGACAATTTATGGTGTGCTTGACAGGATGCCGTCACCTCCTCCTTGTGGTAGGGGTAAAAATCTGTAAAATCTCTGCGTTAGATGAAAAGACTGATCAGGCCATGAAGATCTGTCTTGATCACTAAGGAAAACCAAAAAGCATTTGGTGACCCATTTAGGCTTAATTTGCTTTCAGTCTCCTCTACCATCTGCAGAGCTGGGAGGTGAGCTGTGGTTCAGCCCATTTATACACACTAATTGTGTCTGGTGTCTCCATTCACCTGCATCCCAAACATGAGTCCCTTCAAAAAGGCAAAGTCACATCTTCCACCTCTTGCTCAGTTCGTCATTTATTTGTGGCTCCCAGACCTACCTGTCAAAAAATATTTTCCATTCGGAGTCAAATCTGGCTGATTGCGCCCGTGTATTTATATGAGTGGGTCTGTGTTTTATTGCTGTGAAAAGGGATTAGTCCTGCTGTAATAATATTTTCCATTTAGAGAGCACTTTGGGCTGAGAGCCCCATTCGAAGGCATGCTGTTCTGATGCTGCTTTTCTAAAACCAGCCGCTTTATCGTCAAACTTTGTGAAAATGACAAATAGCCTCCAGGCGCACCCCCCCCTCCCCCCCCCCCCCCCCCCCCGGCCCCAGTCAGCTGGCAGAGGAAACAGCCTTAAACAAGGTTATTTTGGCGATTTATGTCCTGAAACCCCATGGGAAAGACTGCCAAAACCTTGAGTTCAGACCCAAATCAGAGTCAACGGAATTAGTGGGAAAAGCCTGGCTGGAGAAAAAGTAGCCAAAGACTGGAAAGCACCTTAGAAATCACCCAGAAGAGTGATTTCCAGGTTTATTTCTCCAGCAGAACTCCTTTTACCTGACAAAACAGACGCCTGCTGGTGAGTGTGGCCATCCTCCCCTTGGTCCTCCCCTGCTGGCTCCCAAGGGTCCCAGGGAACATTTTTGGAAACCTGTACTGCAGGTCAACGTCTTCATTTTACAGATAAGAAAATGGAGGTCCAGAGAGATGACATGACCTGCTCAAAGGCTGACAGCAAGTGGCCGGGACAGCGTGCTGTCCTAACCGTCTCCTCAGCCAGGGAGGGACTGAAAAGGAGGAACAGCGACAGCATCTTGGTTCCTCTTTGATGGTTTTGATGTCAGTGGTTTTCTCCTGAATGGGAAGCTTCAGTAGAGCTTGCATTTGGGTTCTCTCTGGTTTGTTCCTTCCTGACCCCCTGTAGTGGGGACCAGCATCTTTCTTTTTTCCCTCCTTGAACGCAGATTGAAACTACTAGAGACCCTTCAAAGGCACACAGGTTCATCCACCCCAGAGCCTTTCCATTTGTGAATCATAAAATAAATAGACCTCTAGGGACAGAGCCCAGGCCTTTGTAGAAGGGTTGGGGACACCCTTCACTTCCGGGTCCCCAACTTTGCCCTGCACGGGGCCCCTCTCTGACTGCTCCACCTTCACCCAGGAACTTCTCTTGTTGTGTATGTCAAATAAAAAGGCAAGCAGTGTGAACCTAAAATGTCAGGATCCAAGAAAACTGCAAGACTAACCTGCTTAACCAAGCATTTCTGGAAGGGAAGAGTCCTTTTGACGAATGCTTTTAGACTGTTTGCTCACTATCCATCCATCACCAGGTCTTGTTTGCCGATCCCAAGCAGATCATCTATACGTGCTGAGAATCCCTGGGTAACGGGCATGCTGTAAAAATAAATGGAACAAATAAATTAGTGCTTGAGCTTCTCAAATAAATCCAGTTGAATTAGACGCACCTAAAGTCACTCAGTCTTGAAGAGCAAAGTGGAGACGGTAATGAAATGAGAGACAGGCTTTTTGTTTCAGAAAAAGGAGAGCAGAAAAACCTCACTCAAAAGGCATGAAAAATTTCAAGAAATAAAGGGAGTCATATTTGCACAGAGAGTTAGTCATTATTATTTTTGAGGCTTTGTCTCCCAACTGCCTTTTTTCCATAGCTTCAACTCACCTTATATTTCTAGAGCCCTCCACTGAGGTTTGAATGCGGATCTTTTTAAAAGTGACAGTGACAGTTACTTGACAATTACTGTATGTGCCCAAAGAGAAAATACGGTTGTTACACCTCAAAAAGTTACCCCTCAGAAAGGAGGAAGTAGCCCAAATTTTCACATCCTTATTGTCTTTCCTAATATATTTTGAATAACAAGTTTCTACTTGGGTTAGACACATGAGCTAGAAACACTCACACGTATATAACCATCCTTTGTTTTGTGTTTTTTTTTCAATCTAGGTTGAATATTTGCACTTGGAATGAGAAGACCCTTCTTTTTTTTTAATTAATTAATTTATTTGTTATTTATTTATTTATTTTTGGCTGCGTTGGGTCTTCGTTGCTGCACGCAGGCTTTCTCTAGTTGCAGCGAGTGGGGGTTACTCTTCGTTGCAGTGCGTGGGCTTCTCATTGCAGTGGCTTCTCTTGTTGCCGAGCATGGGCTCTAGGCGCGCCAGCTTCAGTAGTTGTGGCACGTGGGCTCAGCAGTGGTGGCTCGCGGGCTCTAGAGCGCAGGCTCAGTAGTTGTGGTGCACGGGCTAAGTTGTTCCACGGCATGTGGGATCTTTCTGGACCAGGGCTCGAACCCGTGTCCCCTGCATTGGCAGGCAGATTCTTAACCACTGCGCCACCAGGGAAGCCCCTAACCATCCTTTGTTGAGACCCCACAATATACCGGGCACTGTTCTAAGTCCAATATTTGCATTAACTGTTTTAATCCTCACAACAATCCTATAAATCATGGACTATTATTATCAGATGAGGAGACTGCTAGTTTTAGATTCTTACCGAGGTCACCCAATAGAACTGTTCTTTTAAGAGGCAAAAGAGAAAAATCACCTAGGATTTCGAATGTATTGTACAATTAAGGTAAATTACATTTAAAGTAAACATTTGACATCTGTGCTTATAAAAGTTTATATATTCAAGTTGGCCTAAATTGCATTTTTCTTTTTTAGATCTTTCAACTGGGAAGATAAAGTATGACCTTGTAATTTGCATTATTTTCTACATCGTCATATGCAGTATTAACTGAGCACGTACTTTGCTTGGAAGACTACCTTGGCAGCTGTGGGGGAAACAAGTGAGGTGTATTTGGATCTTACACTCAATCCAGTCACAGTCAAGACTAACACACACACATACACACACACACACACACACACACACACACACACACACACCCTTCCTCCTCCCAGAGCTGGGACTAGGGTGAGGAGAGGGAGGCCTCTCAGAGAGTGTCTCCTTAAACAGTCTGCCCTAGAGGTCTCACTTGCATCACCCTAATCCAGGTCTTGTCCCCTCCTTCTTAAGCACACACCGTGTACTGCAATTCAATACAACAAAATAGAGCGAGTTCATGCATTCAAGCAAACAGACTATGAGGAATGTACAACATCTATAAGTGATCAGAGTGAGAGGGTCGGTGCAGACTTCACATCAGTGAATTCTGATTAACAAGCGAAGTTGCCAAGCCAGTCAGCCTTGAGCAGGAACATTTTGAGGAGGAGGAAATGACTTCATTGCAGGAAGACAGCTGAACAGGAACAACTCGTTAGAGTGGGTTTGATGGACATGATGGAGGAAGCAAACTATTCCCCACAACAATAGCAAGAATCTAAGTCCAGGAAGTGATGAGATCTGCAAAGAAGAGAGCTCCAACCACTCCGCATATCCCAGAATTGTCAGTGCACCAGAGCCTAGCGTTACTATCTCAGCAGACAGGACGACACATACGCTCATTCATTCAGCGAATCCTTACAGACCATCCATCACTCCACTAGGCACTGGATGCAATGGCGAGTGCAAAGCACGGAGAGATCCCAGCCTACCAGGGATAGATCCCAGGCAGGATCTACAGGATCTCCTCTGTCAGTGGTACCAGGACCTGAATCATCATCCCTTTGTCCATCGTATCTCGCCCGCTGGTCACTTAGGAGCCATCTCTGTTATGGGATCAACTGTCATGGTATCATATTGCTTGTGTTCAGGTAACCGTTATGCTAGTTTATAATGGCTCCAAAGGCCAAGAGTAGTGATGCTGGCAATTCAGATATGTCAAAATCAAGCCATAAAGTGCTTCCTTTAAATTCGCAACTTCATAAGGAAAGAAAAAAGCATATGCTGAGGTTGCTAAGATCTACAGTAAGAATAAATCTTCTGTCCGTGAAATTGTGAAGAAGGAAAAAGAAATTCATGCTAGTTTTGTTGTCGTACCTCAAACTGCAAAAGTTACGGCCACAGTGCTTGATAAATTCTTAGTTAAGATGGAAAAGGCATTAACTTTGTACAATAAGATATTTTGAGAGAGAGAGGGAAAGACCACATTCACATAACTTTTGTTACAGTATATTGTAATTGTTCTATTTTATTATCAGTTGCTGTTGTTAACCTCTTACTGTGCTTAATTTATAAACTCAACTTTATCATATGTATGTACAGGAAAATACATGGTATATATAGGGTTCAGTACTATTCATGGTTTCAGGCGTCCACTGGGGGTCTTGGAATGTATTCCCCGCAGATAGTCAGGGACTGCTCTATTACAACTATTGATTTCATTCCATGAAATTTATATTTCTATTAAAATGATGTTCTATGAAATGAAAAGAGATTTCTTTTTAATTTATGTGTTTTGAATATGCTTGTAAATTCCTTTGTTTGCCTAATTCTCTATGCAGTAGTTCTCAAGGTATGGCCCTCTGCCCACTGGGGGCATACTCTCCAATCCCAAAACTTTTTCTTACCTGCCTGAATGAGATCAACTCATTAATAACTGACTACATATGTTTTGCTAAGTTCAGTATTTTTAAACTAAAATTAGTGCTTTTGAGAGCTGAGAGAATTTATGTCTGCCTCCAATTTAGTATTTTACTAATTCAGTGTTTTATTAACATTGCAAGGCTCCTACTGCACATGTGCATATGCAAATAGCTGAATTCCTACAGTTTGGGGGAAGGATCCGTATTCATTATCAGCACTGCCTTGAATGATCATGTTCTTTAATTGCTGCTCTTCTTGCTTCTTAATAGCAAATTATTGTTGGTTTTGCTCATCATTATCAATTTAGTTTGTTGTGGGTTGTTTTTAACCCCACAGTAAGTAGTAATGAATATTTATGAATTTTTAGGCTATAATTTTCCAAAACCTCTCTGGTCTCTATGCAACGTGTTCAAGTATGAACCATCCATACCCTTATGACTACAGCAGATGTATACATACTCCCCCCACCCCCCGTGATTTGCCAATGTGAGAATATTTCATTGGTAATGTGGGCAGTACATGGAATTTTAGCATGCAAACTGCTCACAATATACCATCAAGGTAACTCTAATACAGGTACTGGGTTATTTTTACATTTGCATGATGTTGATTTAAAATAAAAAAGCAAACATGAGCTAATAGTTTAATTTTATTACATAATAATAAGCACTTAATGCATTTTGGAGGCCAGATTTTGATGATGTGGGGTAAGTCATAATTGTGAATCATTTTCAAGGTCAATATTCCCCAAACTGTGTTCTACCAGATGTTAATAGGTATTCTGCAAACAATGAGTTTTTTACTCAGAGAAGTTGGGGAAAAGTGATGTGCATTATGCTCCCCTTTGACAGATTTGCAAGGGTCTTGAGCATATTATGATAGTTAATTTTATGTGCCAACTAGGGTAGGTCACAATAACCAAGTATTTGATCAAACATTGGTCTGGATCTTGCTGCAAAAGTATTTTTATATGACATTAACATTTAAATCAGTAAACTCTGAGTAAAGCAGACTGTTCTATGTAATGTGGGTGGGCCCATTCAATCAGTTGATGATCTTAAGAGAAAAAAGACTGACCACCCCTGAGGAAGAGGGAATTCTGCCAGAAGGCAGCTTTTGGACTCAAGCTGCGCCATCAACTCTTCCCTGGGTCTGCAGCCTGCTCTGAAGATTAGGAACTTGCCATAGCCTCTGCAATTCCTTAAAATAAATCTGTCTCTAGATGGTACATACATACTTGCAGATATGTGTATATACTATGTATGATATATCTGTATATATAATCTATATGCATAGATATATGTATATATACACTCTCTCTATGTGTGTGTATATATATACAGAGAGAGAGAGATCTCATGTAGATACATACACACTTATATGTTTGAACTGCAAGTGTTTCGACTTATACACGGATTTTTTTCAATAAATGTATACTATGGTACTATGTGATCCGGTGATCCAGGGTTGGTTAAACCCACAGATGGGAAAACTGCAGATATGGAGGGCCAACTGTAAAGTTATAGGCAGATTTTTAACCGAGTGGGGAGTCAGTGCCCCTAACCCCTGTGTTGTTCAAGGGTCTATATCGAGAGAGAGAATACACATACACACACACACACACACACACACACACACACACACACACACACACTCTACTGGTTCTGTTTCTCTAGAGAACTAATACACATGTTAAAGTCTCTGAAAAGTTCTACAGTTAAAAAAAACCCTGCTTAACCAGTATTTTCCCCGTTTATTCAAATCATAAAACATTTTTCATATAACACCTACTAATCTCTCAAAATATAACTTGGGAAATGCTTTTCTCAACACTTACTTTAGACAGGTTGTCAGCAATATCAGGCTCTGAACCTGTTTGATTCTGAAATGAATAAGTATTGGGACATAAGATTCCATGTCCTCTTCTTCTGCACGTGGCGAAGGCAGAAGAAAATAACTGCGTGTTGTGTGGGCACAAGGAGGTGAAATGTCCACTGTGGAACCTGTTCCACACGGTGATGACAGATGAAAATATCTACCAGTGAAATGGACCCCATAGCTGTGCTTTTGTCAAATGTTCCTTTGTGGACGTTCTCGGGGACTGGGGAGCCATACTGAAATATCATCAATCACAGTGTAACACGACACAAGGCAATGCATGAATGGCAGGGGGCCTAACAAGAAAAGCCAACTCTGTCTCCATAAAAACCCGCATACCTCCTTTGTCCCTTATTGTCCCTTCTTGAAAGTCTTTCCACAAATGGTCCTCACTGACCCCAATTTATCCTTCAGATCTTATCTTAGAAGACACTTCCTCCAGAAAGGCTTTTCTGACTACATGCCCTACCATGAACCTACCAGGTCAGCCCACCTGCTTCCCTGTTACAGCATGTACATTTGCACTGGACACGAACGTTATTTATTAATGCCTGTCTTCGCTACAAGGTTGTGAGGTTCACGAGGACAGGGCCCGTTTCCATCTTGTTTGTCTCAGCAGCCCCAGTGCGTGGCGATCAGTCAGTGGGAACTCGGAGCAAAGGAACGAGGGATTGCAGGGGAGCTTCCTTCTCCCTAATTTCTCTCATGATTCTACCCAGACTAGCCTTTCTTTGTAGCCAAATCTGAGTACTTTTCTCTACTCTGATCTTTCTTGAAAGATCTTCACTCTTTCAACCTTAAAAAAAAAACTATTCCAAGAGTCTATGAAATATTCATATATATGTGTGTACACACACACAAGCTTGCATGCACACACGTACATCTATACATCCACTTACTCCTGTGAATAATAATGATAATAAAAACAAACATTGGGACTTCCCTGGTGGCACAGTGGTTAAGAATCCGCCTGCCAATGCAGGGGACACGGGTTCGAGCCCAGGTCCAGGAAGATCCCACATGCCACGGAGTAACTAAGCCCGTGCGCCACAACTACTGAGCCTGTGCTGTACAGCCCCTGAACCACAACTACTGAAGCCCGCGTGCCTAGAGCCCGTGCTCCACAACAAGAGAAGCCACCACAATGAGAAGCCCGCGCACCGCAACGAAGTGTAGCCCCCGCTAGCCACAGCTAGAGAAAGCCTGCGCGCAGCAACAAAGACCCAACATGGCCAAAAGTAAATAAATAACTAAATAAATAAATTTAAAAAAATCAAAACAATCATTTACCAAGTCTAATAGTGTGAAGAGAGATGGGAATGCAGGGAGCAGTAGGTTTGGGGAATGAGAGAGACCGAACCCAATTACAGCTGTATCACTTCTGGGTCAAGTAAAATTGTGCAAAAGTTTTCAAACTTATATAAAGAAAAGCAGAGGCTCAGTCTAATTCTTGGATCAGTTCCTTCCCCCCACCCCCTCCCGGGCCACTATTTACCCCAGCCTGGTGCTACATGGTGGACACTGGACATGGGTTTCTCTTCCCAGAATTAGCACTGGAAACAAAAGCATTAAGAAAGACAACGCATTGGCAGATAGACAGGCTTTCATGTCAGGAAATTTGGCTGGTATTTGGAGGGGTGTGTATGTAAGGATTGAGGGTGAGGGTGGACTGCAGTGGACACCGGGCCTGGCTCCACTCACTATGTGTGCACCCTGCACCATCCCCATGGGACCTTCAACTACTCACACTCAGCCCCCCCTTTGCAGGGAGGGGCCAGAACGGCAAAGATCTTGGAGCTGACACAGGCTCACCCTCTCCTTCCAGCCCTGCACTACAAGCAGACCACCTGTGCCATCCAAACTGTGTCGTCTGAAGAGGTTGCCAACGTGGGTTATCCCCAGGCAAGACTGGCGTGTAGGGCTCTCCCGTGATTTCCTTCTCCTTCGCCCTGGCCCCCATTAAGTCTACAGAGAAGCCTCGAGATCAGACTATACATGGGATCCAGTCCTGGCTAAGCTCCTGGAGGAGCTAAGACCATTTAAAGGCCTTAAATGCCTTCTTCGAGTCAACTCTTCCTCTAGCTGACAGAAAAGCTCTGCTCTAACAGTAAGGAATCCCTCCCTGGCCCCCCAGCGCGCGCACACACACACACACACACACACACACACACACACACACAACACACACACACACACACACACACCCTCTATTTGAGATCAGGGAAATCCACACCAGAAATCCTAAAAAATACTAAATAAATTTCACACTTTCAAAAATCTGGACTCCCTAAAAAAGGCCTGCTTTTTTGGTACAAGAAATGAGTATTGAAGCACAGTAACCTCTCATGTTTAAAACTATAGGGATCATTTTTTTAACTTCCCAGAGAGAGCCAGAGCACACTAACACTAGCGTTCATGCATATCCAATCATTGCTAACCCCTTAATTAGGATTAGGGCACCTGTTCAACTGAAATGCAATTCGCTGATGTGATCCCAAGTTATTGAAAGACAGAATGCTTTTACCCAAAAAGGCTGCCCCAACACCTTCTGTCCCGCTGATAAAAACATTTGTTAAAAGATTCTTTTCCAGACGCAGAGCCAAGAGACCAGGTCATGGTACTTCTCACTACACAGGGACCTGAGAAATTGTTTTGCACAAGGTACTTAGAGATGGTCCACACAGCATCATTTCTAAATGGTAGAGGATAAAGTTGGGGCCACCAGAAGCCACAAAAACCCAAATTGCAAAAGCACACTTGGACTTACTCATTACCAATGCGTTCTTTGGCTTCTCAGAGGAGCCACTTGAAGGTCAACTCCACTTAAAATCCTTGGCTCAGAAGCAGCTTGTTGCTTTATGACCCAAGTCTATTAAAATTCTTAGAGTCTCTGATGATGAAAATTCCAGCCAATTTTTTTCTCTTCATGGGGTGGGGGGGAAAAAACCAACACGAGTCTATTTGAAATCGTTTTATGAATTTTAATCATAGCAAATGTGTTTTAACAGTAGTCATAAAATCAACATTACCACATATACAAAGGACAAGACACCAGATTGGCATACAAAAATACCATATATTAAAATCGGGTTCATTGGAAAAACTCAGGACTTGCTAAGACACCACCTACAACAGAAAGAGCAAGCAAGAATGCTTTTAAGACATTCAGATTTATAAACAGCAGCTTGATACCCCCCTAACGAAGTCAATATTTGGCAACATTTGGACAGTATTTTCTACACAGTCCAGCAGCTCATTTATATGTAGGGCTATTTGGCCCTTTAAAAGAAAAGATTCTAAAATAAATAATCCACATAACTGTAAATGAAACATGTCAAGGACTTAAGTTAACAGCCTCTGAGCAGCATTAATCTAGCCATTTGACTGGAGTACTAGTTATCAAGAGGGCCAGGGAACCCACCAGTGGAACCATCCGAATGGCAGGGACCCTGGGCAGCAGCTGCATGGCATGTGATGGGAGTTTGTAACCACCCCAAGCTGAAACCAGCCTCCCCACCTGCATCTGCCAAGGGAGCAAAACAGGAACAAGTGGTGGAATAAAAAATATAATAAATGACCACAACCTGGATAGAAACTGAAATATTCTGAATGAGTCTTCCCAATAGTCTTAACCTACTCAAGCCAGGATACATCCACAGGCACGGGCGTTGCATTCCATGGTTAAGAGGATGTCATTAGAGTTTGTCTGCAATGACTCAGCAACCAGCTGCAGAGCAGGTTCTGAAATTGTCTTGTGTGCTGACACCCAATAGGGCCTCCTTGGACCCTCTCATCAGCTGACCATATTCCCTGTTTGTCTTCAGTTTAAACATCCTGAATCGAATTTGGTGGGCCATACTGGAATGACAAATTGTGCTTGGCTAAGTTATTCCCAGTTGTCCTGGGTTTCTTTCTTCAGCTGGTTTCTGCCACGATTGACCTTCATCTTCTATCTACTTTGTTCAGGAGTTATCATCTCATTACGGATTTCCCTCCCTTTATGCAAGTGTTTTCTCACTCTCTGGGGATACCTTCCTATCTGTTGCCATAGACCCAATGCCACATCTCCACCTCTACCATACAGGATCTACCTAAGAGCTGGGTTTTCTCTCAGCCAGGAAAATCCAACCAGGAATTTTCTGAAGCACAGGGTAAGACACCAACTATTGTGTCCTCCCACTTTTTAAATAGGGATGACCTAAATATCTCAACTTGTTCCCCTTTAAGGGGCATCTGCCTCATCTATTTCCTCCTTCTTACAGTCCATGCTCCTTCACAACCATCACATCCAACCATCTACCTCTGGATTCTCAAAAAGCAAATGTCAAATTAAAAACTGAGCTTCCCTTTGGAAAACTCTTGTTAGAATAATCCAATTAACATATCCCAGGGAGACCACAGAAGACTTTCACACGGGCTACTAGCCCTACATCCCATGGAGATGAATTTAGAGCAGTGTTCTAGAAGAACGGGGACAGCCATAAGAGAACATGCCCCAGAAAAACAAAGAAAATACATGCTGTTGCAGACTTCAAGAGACCCCTCAGTTCTTTGCCCCAAATATTACTGATTGTCTCTAAAAAGATCATAATATGAATAGTATCAAAAACCGTAGACTAGAATAATAAAGTCCAGCTAACGAGATGAGTGTTTTCAAGCACCACTACATCATGAGTGAGATTGTATATAGTAGGGTACCCCAGGCAGTGAACCCTGAAAAAAAAAATTGTTGGCCCGACTGTGCAAGGAAACTTGTGCAGAAAAATCGGAGCCATATTGCAAGAGTTCAAGAATAATGGTGCTCTACCCTTGACCACTTGAGCAGAGCCAAAAAATAAGTCATTTGGAAGACAGACATTAAATGCCCCACCCATTAATATTCTTTAATGGTCAATGGCTTTCCAACAAAATGTATATGGTAGAACCCACCCCTTCATATATTTGAAAAGTCTCAAGAGCTTAGTTATATAGATACTCCCAAAGATAGTTGGTTTGACAAAATGGATGCAGCCTATAACATTTGTTGAGAAATTAACATCTAAATTCACCATTACATAACCCACATTGGAAAACATTTTACTTGATCTTTTTAGCTTCAGTTATAGCTAAATCGTATGTCTACATATATATTTATATCTATATGTATAGATATAGATGATATATATACAGTGAATCAATTGTGTCAGGAAAATCAATGGCTTGAATTTCCACTTATTTTTTTAGAAGACTTTCATGTTTAACAAAATTCAGCAACTTGTCATCACTTGTGAAATAGACTACCACTTTCAAAACAGTTGCTGAATTATCTTGACTCATTCTTCTTTGGTGTTTCTCTTTCAGTACGTATTACTTTGTGGGCAATGTTTTACTGAGAATGGTGGAAATGGTAAGGAACAGCTTCTCCTTCTAGGTCAAGGATGACAGATTGACTGACTGATGACACTTGTGTGAAAACAAAATGCTGACTAGTTGGCAGCATAATTTCTAAGAGAAGATAGTAATTCAAACCATTGGCATATCACTCCTCTCATACCAATAACCTTTAGCCCTCTAATTTCCTCATAAGTCTAAAGAAAAACTATCATTGGGCAAAAAAAATTTTAATCATTTTTAAGGATGAACTAAAGAGTCCTGCCCATTGATGAGTTCTCTATATATAAAAAAAAAAATCAACCCAATTCTGCTAAATTGAAGCAAATGCATTTGGTTCACAGTATTTTTAGACAATGAAAAGCAGACTAACCAATTTAGACACAGCATAGCTTTTCAAATAAAACTATGAGAACTCTATAAAACCAAATCTAGACTGGAATAAATACTGGACTATCAGGAAATCTGATCTTTCTATGAAATATATCTCAAATTCAATTTTCTGCTTCCCTTTATTCACTTAAAAAGCAATTTTAGTAACTTTAATAGCCTTCAAGGCTTTAAATTCCATGGACAATTTTTTTTAATGTAAAACAAAGTGTCTTTGTGCAAGGCTTCAAATCTTCGATTCTTTCAGTGATAACTAAAAAAAACAAACAGGACGAAAACAATGTCAAATCTCACTCTAAAAATAGTACCTATATTTTTGTCTGGCATCTGAAAAATGATGCCCACCTATGCCCACCTCAAATACAATGACGAGCTGGCAGACTTCAAGGGCAAACCAAAACACTCCCCGTGAACACTGCAAAACCTGCTTGCTCTTTTATTTCATACCTTACTAATGCAATGATGGCGTTTGGGTAAGACCCTGAAAGTGAAGAGGGATTTCATTAGGCTTTTTTTTTTTTTTTTTCTGTAACATTTACTTTTTGGTCACAAGACCCTAAACACAATTTTACAGTACAGGTCATGCAAGTCAAACGTTTTAGAGCTACTGTCTAACTACTATTTTTGGACAATAGATTCACATGCAGCTAATGATCCCAGAAAAGCGGGCTTTATCGAGCACTCTTTAAGCTTCACTGATTATTCCTTGGCCCAGAGTATCTAAGTAATAACCCTGAAGAGCAATTGATGCATTTTTACTGTCATACTTGAGATCATATATTTTTGAAGCCAACTGCATGTTACTAAACCACAAACTGTCTTCTTCGCCTTACTCTGTTTACTCCATTAATATTTTGATGCTAGATTCCATTGCACAACCCTCCAGAAGTGCACTGTCCAATATAATAGCCACTAGCCACATGTGAGTGGCATCTATTTAAATAACTTTAAATTAAATAAAATACAAAATCCAGTTCCTCACTCAGACTAATCCCATTTCAGTTGCCCAGCACCCAATGTGGCTACTGTATTGGACAGCATAAGTTACAGAACATTTCCATCATCACAGAAAGTTCTATTGAACAGCGTCAATCTAGAAGATCCCAAGGTTGCACCAGCACACGGTTTTAACCTTCAAGGGACCCACTCAAGTCATGTGCAAGATTAAACTTAATTATATTCCTAAAGGAAATGCCTTATAGCTTTCTGATTGTAAAGTATGACTGGAACTGAGAACCCATTTGCACAACCCATTTTCACAACTTACGCCCCAGGTCATTATACAAAAATGTTCCAAAGACAATGCTTTTTGACAGCATACTTGGCTCTACTTAGCATATTTGGCATTCTCTTGCTTATGTCAAGATCATTAATAAAGATGAAAATTCATGCTTCTTATAGTTTACTATTTACACAACACTCACTGTCCTTTATAGCTCAAGTGGGAGGGGGGGACCAATGTTTTGCAATTAAAAAAATTCAGATCACATGGTTCTCTTTAACTGTCTATACTCATCCCTAAATCAGCCCTCCTTTCATTTCCCAGAGAGGTAGATGCTAACTAAAGTGAATATATAAATCTACAAAAACAAAAAACTTAATAGTTGAGTTAGTAAAGGGTATTGATCCTCCCTGAAAAAGATCATAGACCAACAGAGAGGTCGACAGGTCTAGGAAGGAGGAAACTGCAGTACAAAGTTCTGGTCCCCCTTTTGCTGCAGAATGACAAACGGGCTCGCACCTCTGGGGGCCCCAGCAGACTCAACTACAAAATGAAGCCACCAGAGGTTGCTTTCAGCTCTTTCTGTGCTTTCAGTTGTGAGTTTTTTCATTGATGTGCAACTGTGAATTCTGGCTGATTGTGTCACTGGACTTGAGTCACATGGGGTAGATGAGTTGTTAGTATCATGGGTAAAGGCCAAAGAGGCCAGAGCAATGGGATGCCAAAAACATAAACATCATTAAGCCTATAAAAATCCTACCTGGCAGGCTGAGACATCACATAGATATGTGCACGCACAGGATTGCACACCCTGATAAGCAGGTACACAAATAAATAATTGCAGGCAGAATCCACATAAACAATTGTTCTTACGTCAGTAAGACTCACACGAAAAATTCTGATTTTGGTTGTTATTGTACCTTAAAATGTAACGTCAAGAATCTATCGTAGAGCCGATTAATTTTGCACTGCTTAATTGCAGCTCTAGCACAGGGTTGTTTTTAAGTAAAAGGTACATGGACATGTACAATGCTTGGTGTCAGTCGATTTATCTCTTGTAAAAATAAAATACAGTGTGTGTGTGTGAAAAAAAAAAAAAGGTACATGGACATTTGTACTCTACAGCTTTGCACTAAGAAACACAGGGCACTGTATCATCACGTGTGTTAGTGTCTATATATAACCTACAGACCATGTAGAATTCTATCACACACTACACTCCAGGGCTGGTCATTTCATACCGGACATAAACATATGTAGACATCATTCACAAAATTAATTTGAAAATGGCATGACTTAATATTGCAAGGGTAAAGTCCATTTGAAATGTCGAATTCTTAATGTAACATTTCTGTGGGGGTTTTTTTCCAAGAGGAATAGAAATTAGGTCAGACATGCATCACGGCAGCCTGGGAGAGTTTGAGAAATTGAAACTAACCCAACAGTATATTAGGTTACATAATAGAGGATAGCATTCAGCTAATGGGATACCTAAATTATTAATACCAAATAAATCCTAGATTATTTGTTGTATAATGCCCAATAGCTTACACAATAAAATGGCATTTTAACCTAATTTCTAGTTTGAGCTTTCAAATACATTTCCTAAAGGTCTAATGACAAATTTGAAAGATTTGAAAAACCCATGTTCATATTTTTATATCAAATCCTCATGTCAATGAACAGGGTTAGCTTGGGATTCTATTCATTATATTGTCATTTTATCTCATTAATTCCATCACTTTAATGTGCATATTTTGTGCTGCTTGAAGGTAACAGTTAGCATATAAGTAAATTAAATTATCTCAGTCTTAAGGGCTTTTTCTAGCCTTACTTTTTGGAGCCAGTCACTGCTTATTTTTCTGTCCCTTATTTTCAGGGATTCAGTGGAACATAAACAGACATATTTATGAGCGGAGACCTTGGCACATACCACTTGCTTCATGAATTCCGTAAGAGAAACTAGAAGGGAACTGTAAAGCTCACAGCTATGTCTGAACGTACACACATTCAGGGATAGAAATTTATCATTTAAGACCAGCAGATCTTTCTTCATGAGCATCTATAGGCCATTACACATTTAAGAACGTCTGAGAATTTATGATGAACTGGTCCACTTAAACTGGGAATGTGAGTTGCTACTTCACCTTGCCATTTTTCTCAATGAAAACATATTTTGAAATACAAGAGATAGTCTCACTTGTACCAACAAGAGGAAACTGGAATTCAAAATGAGTTAACTCTCATGGAACAATCTCTTTCAAAAAATAATCATGGACTGTCTTAAAATGCCAGTCCAAGTTTGTTACTGTTTACCAACACTCATGGCTGTTACAATACATCAAAACTGGGAGAAAAGACAGAATCTTCTGTTCCTCTCCCTTAGTGCCTTACAGAATACAGGACTTGAATACACAGAAGAGGAGCAAGTTTGGAAGTGACGTGTCTGTGACACCTCGCTGGGTGGGTACCGGTGCCCTTGAGGTGGCCATCATTTTAGACCCCGGACTCATTCATGCCCACAAAGTCTTACTCCCGGGATTCTTCTGAAAAGATTCAAAACCTGAGGTAAATCAAATTACACACACACACACACACACACACACACACACACACACACAAATACACAATATTTACATTTAAAATTCTTATTTTGTGAGATGGCTTGAGAAAAATTGGCATGTAGGTTTCCTGTGGGATTAGGCATTTCTCATTATTACTCAGTTTATTGCTCCCCTGTTGGGCTTTCAGTTTAATAAACACTTAGCGAGCTCTAATTACAAGGGAAGAAAAATGGAGGTACGTGACAAAACACAACACACTGGAAACCCTTGTTCAAATATCCTCCTGAAAAAACAACTGTCCACTTCACTTATTTTAATTTGGGTGCCATTCAAAAAGTATAAAAGGCCTTAGCCACTAAATGAAGACTGGGTTTCATTTTTTTAAAAAGGAAAGAAACCAGCACTGCATGTCATCACTGAATTTTTACATGGATTCTCAGATTTAATTCTACTTGTATACATAGCATCTTTGTTTTAATCTACCACATTTAGAGAAGATCACATTGTATGCACTTCCACAGTTTAACATCTAAGTAGAATAGGTCTATCTGGCAACATGATTTTGAGAAATCATCAATTACAGTCCATTTAATACATGATTATGAGGATGCATGCGATCGTCTTGGAAGCTGTTGCCACCAATAATCAGAGCGCTCTGCCTGGTATCTTGCTGAGACCTCACATTCTGCCCTTCGTGTCTGTCGTGGGTTAATCAAGTGGCAGCCCAGAGGCCAGCACTCGGCACCCAATGATCAGCGTGGCCCCCCATCTCCTCACCGCGATCCATCACCAACACCTGCTCAACCCCTAGTTGGCACCCACAAGAGACTTCCGCGCGGCCCTCTTCAGCCACAGGATATCACAGTGAAGCGCTTAGAAATGCAGGACATGTTGTGGAGCACGATGCCGAGAAGGAAGACCAGGACGCAGGCCACCAAGATCACAGTGCACACCCCGGACCAGGTGGAGCTTTTCGCCGCGCCCCGCCTGTCTGGCTCCTCCTCCACCGCCTCGGGCGGAGCCCCGCCCCGCAGAGGCTGCTGCTCTGCCGGGATGGTCACCACGGTGACGGCCTTCTGCTGGCTCCCGGGCAGCAGACGGCAGCCCACATCTCCGGGCAGCAGCGCTCGCTCCTTGGAGACGGGCAGGGGCAGCATGTAGCACCCATTGCTCGGAAGTTTGATGAAGACTGGGGTGTGCTCGGAGGCGTGCGGGATGGCGATGACGGCAAGGACCTCGGGGTCGTCCGGGAGCTGGGACACGGAGAAGCCCAGGGGCAGCTTGGTGATGCCCCGGCACCAGGGGCACCTCACGTCCTTCTGGCTCGTCCTCATCTGCTGAAGGCACACCGAGCAGCACGTGTGTTTGCAATCCAGCAACTTGGGCCTTCGCCGGGGGCTGTAGTAATTGAAGCAGATCTGACATTCCAGCAAAGACTCTTGGGAGAGCGTCTCCATGGTGGACTGCGGGCAGGAAGGCCAAGGCCGAGGGGAAGGAGCTTGTTCTCAGAGCCCACCACTCCGCCAGCTTCTTTCTTCCAGTCTTTCCAAAGTCGCCGGGGGGTCGGGGAGTTCACAGGCATCTAGCATACTCAGGCGTGTTCATTTCTGAAGGAGACAAAAAATGCAAACCAACTTAATTACCTCAAACAAGTTGAGATGGATTTATACAACTGCTCAAAAGTCTTGACACCAGGTCAAAAGGGTAGAGTTTCCCACTTGTGAGACTGTAGGAGTCCCGTAACGCCCAGTGGGCAGTGACGAATTGTCTCCGCGAATACTTTGCTTATTTCTGAAGAAACAAGTATCTCTATGGGGTATACAGAGGGAGTCTGCTGTTCTTCTGGACTGTTCTTCTAAATACACTGCAGAAGTTCTCTCGTTTCCAATAAGTTTGTAGCATTTCCTAAAAGTAAATTTCTTTCCTTAGATCCTCTGACCTTCTTTTTCTGACTCTACTTATCTTCCTGTAAGTATTCACTGCCAGATACAGGCAACTTTACAAATCCAGGTATTTCATGTAACTAGCTCGCTCACTTGATGTGGGTTAGGACTGTTCCTCTCTCACAGGTAATTAAAATGATGCCACCAAAGAAGCATCCAAATTATGTGTCTCTGGATGGAGCCATGATGACACTGGAAAGAACTATTCAACCACTATTGCAGAAATAATTGTCAGTCCTAGAACCCCACCTACACCCAGAAGCAGGAGCTAATAACACAGAAAACCTCCTTCACATTTTTCTTAAAAAGTGAACCTACTTTTTCTTTCCAATTTCCTTTGTGAAATTAAAAATGCACCCCTCCCCAATGATTACGATTTGTTAAAATCAAAATTAAACATGCAGAAAAAGTTTAAAGTCAAAAATAATCACTGATAAAAATTAATGTTGACAATCAAAAGAGAAACATTTTAAAATATTTTAGCTGTAGTAAGAGCACTTAAATTACTGAAAGTAAAAATATAGTAACATAGCATTCAGAAAGCTCATATTATTAATATAATCAACTACTCATCTATCCACTAATTCAAGAAATAGTTATGGAATAGTTGAAATTTGCTAACCGTAGAACTTAAATGTTCTCACCAAAAAAAAAAAAAGATAAATATGTGAGATGGTGGACATGTTAATCAACTAGATGGGGGAATCCTTTCACAATGTAGACACATTTCAAATTACCACGATGTCAACTTTAAATGTCTTACAATTTAATATGCCAATTATACCTCAGTAAAGCTGAAAAAGGAAATAAAAATAAAAAAGAAATATCTACTGAGTATCTGTTATGCACAAAGCTAGCCATGGTAGGATATTAAGATGAATCAGACCCAAATACTACTCTTAAGCAATTTAAAGTTAGGCAAGAATGAACTAGTGAATATATTTTCTCTTCCATTCATTTATTCATTCAAATTCTCATTGAATATTTACCATGTGTCAAGCATTATGATATTTATTTTTGTCCCTTGTAACAAAGACCTTGTCACCACTCATAAGAAACTCCCAGCCTGGAGGTACTTAAATAGTTATGCGAGTAAATAGCTATAATAGAAATACAGTGATGCATGTCTTACTGGAGCTGGAGGAATAAAGGACGGCTCAGTGAAGAATCTGGATTAGGGAGAGGATTCAGACATGTAAAATCAGGGACAGGTTATTTTCAAGTTCAGAAATCAGCATGAGCAAAGGAAAAGGGGTGAGCAATTACAGAATTATTTTTATACTCTAGCTGTGACACCGGCTAGAAGATTTTTTTTAATCCAAGAGTAACTTATAGATTCCACCTCTAAGAGTTTTACAGTTTTAGCTTGTAAGTTTAGGTCTTTGATACAGATGCCTTCTAAAGAAACAGAATTCTCACAGAACTGGCAAGCACCCTCCCACAGGCCCAGTCAGGGAGAGCAGGGCCCACAGGAAGGGGAGAGGTGATCAGACCCAGGCACGGGCCACAGACCACAGACCACAGACCGTGGACAGCCTCGAGTGCCAAGGATGTGGGACTTTCTAGTGAGCAATGGGAAAACATCAGAAAGGTTAAGAATATGAGAATGATTCATCAGGTAGCTATATTCAGGAAAGACTGGAAAGACCTGCTGGGAAGCTATTATAATATGAGACAAGAGATAATGAGTAGCTGAAGTCAATAGTGTTGATGAGAATGAAGAGCTGAAAAGTGCTGACAGGTCCTACAGGGGTCAAGTGGGATCTGGCCACATGTGACAATGAGGCTGTAAGGGGGAAGAAGTCCAAGGTCAAGTCTTGAGGGGAGGCTGGTATTATTAAGAGAAATAGGGATGGCAAAAGAAAAAGATGATGAGTTCTGTTTGGGCCGTATTCCATTTGAGGGGCTAGGAAGATAAAAGAAATCAGTTATTCAGGAAGATGTTAAAAGAGTCAAAAGAAAGCTGAATATATGGATCTGATACCGCAGAGCAGCCGCAGGGACTATGGCGCACCGTGATCGCGCAGTGGTTAGTACTCTGCGTTGTGATATTGCAGAGCAAAGTCAGAACCAGATCTCAGAGATCTAGGTGGCATCTCCAGAGCACAGATATCAACCAGAGACAGACAAGGCAGAGCAGAGAGACACCCTTAGGGAGCACTTATCGTTAAGCCTGGCTAAAAGGAAGAATAGGGGCAGACATCAGCGGAAACCCAGGAACCCCTCCCAGCACATACCCCAGATGAAAGAGTTCCAGGCAGCAAAGGGCCATGAGCAGTGGACGCTGAGAAAAGACCTTGAGGTGTGGCGACCAGGAGGTCACTAGCATTTTGGGGGTGTTGTTTCAGCAGGGGACCAGGGGTATGATGGAGACTGGCGGGATACTGGCGTGTGAGGAGCAGAGTTCCCTGTGATGCAGAGTGATGTCAGGCGATAGGATGATAGCTTAGAGGGAAGAGCATCAAGGAACAGTTCTTTTTCTTTTCAGAGTAGAGAAATTTGAGAAAAGAGGGGCAGAGCAAGCAAGTTAGAGGGCTCACAGCCAGATGGTCTGGTCTGTGCTGTTCAATACGGTGTCCGCTAGCCACAGGTCCAAGCAAAAGGTAGTGTTTGAAGCTCAGAAAGGAAAACGTGTATGGACACTGAGGTGGGGAATGTGGAACGGAAGCAGAAATCCCCAAAGTGTCAGCAATGAGGGTGGAATTCTTCTAATTTTATACCCAAGGTACTGAATTTATTTTTTCTTAGAAAATAAAAACCGAACGCAGGGTTTGCTGGTGAATCTTAACCAATGCTCTTATCTATCCTCACTGTTAAAGCCCGCTGACAGAGAGCAGGCCATAATATTATAAATCATAGGAAGATGTGAATGTTAAAGGGAGGGTGGGGGGCAGAGATTGATCATAATGAACTAGGGTGGCAGAAATGACAAAATTGGGGAGGGGTATACAATAGCCAAGACATGAAAGCAACCTAAATGCCCATTGACAGATGAATGGATAAAGAAGACGTGGTATATATATACAGTGGGATATTACTCGGCCATAAAAAAGAATGAAATAATGCTATTTGCAGCAACACGGATGGACCTAGAGATTATCATACTAAGCGAAGTAACTCAGACAGATTAAGACAAATAAAATATGATATCACTTATATGTGGAATCTAAAAACATGATACAAATGAACTTATTTACAAAACAGAAACAGACTCACAGACATAGAAAACAAACTTATGGTTACCAAAGGGGAAAGAGATGGGGAGGGATAAATTAGGAGTTTGGGATTAGCAGACACAAACTACTATATATAAAAAATAAACAAGGAACTACTATATAGCACAGGGAACTAGACTCAATACCTTGTAATAAAGTATAATGGAAAAGAATCTGCAAAAGAAAAAAATATATATATACATACATATGTATATATATCTGAGTCACTTTGATGTACACCTGAAACTAACACAACATTGTAAATCAACTATACTTCAATTAAAAAAACATTGGGGAGGGGTACAAAAAAAAAGCACAGATTCCTGCCATTTTATGAATTTGGAGAAAGCTGTCCTTAACAATGGCACTCAGGGCAACCACCTTCTATGTAAAGAGAGCTGGGAACAAAAAAATACTTTGTGATACCAATATAGAAACAGTGACCACCAGTTCCTTTCTTACCCTTCTCTACTTCCACATTAGTTACCTTCCTTCCATAGAAAAATGTGGGAAACAGCTTAGCAGAGTGGGAAGAATAGGGGCTTTGGCTTCAAAGAATCTTGGGTCAAATCCCTGTTTTGTCACCACCAGCGGTGCCCCTGGAACAAGTCCTAAAGCTTCTAGAGCCTGCTTCCTCACTGGCTAATGAGGGGTGATAGAGTTTGTGGCTGAAGGTCAAGTGTGTTCAGGCACTGCCAGGTAGTGAAGGGCTCAGGGAGCCCTGGAGCTAATCCCTCCTTCCTTCTGACTTGGACTCCACAGGGTGCCGGGTGTGGTCTACCCAGAGGCACTTCCTGGCTCTCAAAGTATGGCCGTGTGCAACAGCTTGGGCGGAGGAGGGCAAGCACTCCTCTTGGCCCTGCCCCAAGACCTGCCACACCATCATTTTTCAACAAAACCAACATGCAATTGTATTCATGAATTTATGTTCCAAGTAATGTTCACTTAATTGGTGTTGAGTTCCCTTAAAATTAGATTATACAACTCAATTTTCAACTCTATCCAAGTAAGTGTAGGCCTTACAACACAGGCTGAACACAGAGGCAGAAGGGGAAAACAGTTCCTATCTTCTGTGCTCAGCCACTTAAGTCATTTTGACAGCACGGCAGCTCTCTGATTTATACATTGATTCTGCCCATACTGAATTCCAGTTTATTTCCTGTAGCATAATTAGTAATGATGATGACTATTTAGGTAAAGAGAAGACAATTTATGAGGCTCTGGACCAAAGGTAATGATGAATCTTCTTTCTCCCTTTCATCATAAACTCAAAAGATATGAGTCAACTACAGGAGAAACAAGGTCCACGTAAGCTAAAAAAGAAACTCGGAGTTCCTAGTCAAACACAGGATACACAAGCACACACTGGCAGCTGCTTTAGAGATCTGTCTTTGGAGTTAGTTTCCTTACAGGAGCAAGACATGATGCTCTAAGTAAATACTCAAATTCAAAAGAAAGGAGTATTTTGGTAGAACGCATAAGAACAGGTGTAAACTGAAATATATTGGAACGATTTTTAACAGTTTATTTTGAAAGAACCTAAAGTAAAAATTAAGAAAAAAAACACACACAAAAACAGACTACAAAAAGAGGAATAGCAGCTAAGGGAGGACATTCTCAAACTAACTGTGGCTTACGATCTAGAATTTATGTTCAAACGTATCTTCATAAAACAGTAGTTTCAGGAATTCCCTGGTGGTTCAGTGGTTAGGGCTCCACGCTGCCACTGAAGGGGGCACGGGTTCAATCCCTGGTCGGGGAACTGAGATCCCCGCGTGCTGCACAGCACGGCCAAAAAAAAGACAATATATATGACCTTAATTAAAAATTACTTTAAAATTAAAAAAAACCAGTAGTTTCATAAATAATGTCAATTGTACAATATACAAATTAAAGGCCTTGAATCATCACTGAACTCAATACTAATGCACACCCTGGTTTTAAAATAGTTAAAAAAACTGAGATTTGTATAAATGGAGGAAGGTGTGACTTGGAGGGAAAATGCCAAAACCAGAGGGGTGTGTATATTGTAATTGTTGTTTAGGGGCAATGGACATTTGTTGCTTTACCACATCGATATATTTTCATAAAATAAAATTTCTTCTTTTTAAAAAACTGTATAATTTTAAGCACTTTTATTAAAGGTGTGGGTGTGATAAAGTGCTCCCATGAATTTAGTGGGTGGTAAAAAAGCAAAGGTCTCCAACACTGAATTTTTATAGTTCCAGTTGCTTTTAGAAGTCTCAGCACATGAGGATAGAAAAGCTGATGAAATATATCCAGTCGTCCCTTGGTATCTGCGGGGAATTGGTTCCAGAATCCCCTCTCGAATACCAAAATCCAAGGTTGCTCAAGCCCCTTATTTAAAATGGCCTAGGACAGCTGGCCCTCTGTATCCTGGGATATGAAATTCTCGAATATGAAACCCGCCGACTATAATGCAGGTAGTTTTACTCTGTTCATACTATAAAGACTCTTCATACGTTCTGATTTAGATCCGCGTCTGTGACATCAACTATGAAGCCTCTCCCCACTTGTGACACGAACTGATATTAATTACATGTGGCTGACCTTGAATCATTCCATTTAATGGTCTACACAACGATCTTAAATTCAATGGTTGTGTTGAGAAAAATCTCTAAGTCAGAGACTAAACTAGTCACTATACTGCTCTTCTTATTCTCTTAAAATAGCATGTCTTTCTGACGCAGGTCACTTACTTAATTTTTCAAGAAAATGTAAATATTTGAATTGAGATTGAAGAAATTAATTACAATTCCATTTAGTCTGGCATTTCAGCTGGCAAGACCGTTTAGTTATATTGGATCTTGACAAACACTCCGATTAATGGCAAGAATAGGAATGGCTGGCAGTGACAAGATGTGTAGCTGACTTTTGGTCCTCTGGTAGCAGAGAGCAACCCTTTCAGGACACAGTTGCCTAATACGTGTAAAGTCCAATTGGTATAACTACACTCTGTTTTCATGGAGAAGGCAGTGGATTCCAGGACTGACAAATCTCAAGTGAGAATTCTATGGGCCCAAGCTTTAATAGTTGCCCTGTTTTCTCCTATGAGCATCATGGTTTGTGTATTTGAAGATGCAAAAATTCTGGAAAGTGAGAATGGTTACTTAAAAGTCTTGAGTGACCAAGGGGGACGGTGACGGTGTTGGAGGCCGACTGGCCCCGGTAGCAGACGCAGGCAGGGTAGAGAGAGAGGTCATTGGTTAAATGGGCAAAGAGCAGCAGACGAGAACGCCATGGTCAGCCTGGGGACTTGCCACACAAAGGGCTAGCCTTGCCAGCACTGCCCAATGGGACAACCACGAGCCCGATGGACCTGGACACAGAGTAGGGGCCATACCTCTGCACGTGCCAATCCTTTCGCTGCAAAAATGCAACTAACCAAGCAGCTGAAACCGAACCACAGTTTCCAGAGATGTATTTACATAGGAGCATTTCATTTAAGTCAAGGTAGGGAAAAGATGAATGCATTTGACCTATCCACAGCTTGGTGATGAATATTTAAAATCAAAGTATATTGGAACCAAGACATTTTTAGGAATTAAAGCCAAATTTCATTATTGCCACAACTGATAATAACCACTGGTTTTTGTTGGTTTGCTCGTTTTAATATCTATCAGATAATCATTACTATTAGGAATCAGGAGGTAAGGATTTTAGCTCTAATTCTGCCTATAAGTACTTGGGTTACCTTAGGCAAATCACCTCTCCATAAGCTGCAGTGTCCTCACCTCCAAGGACACTGGACTAGATGATCCCCTAGAGTCCCTTCTAGTAACAATAGTTCTATGACCTAAATAACTGCTAACCACACTCCTGGGTTTTCAACAACATGACAGAGCTGTCAGGCTGTTTGTTCTATAGTCATTACATCTGACAGATCATTTATATATATTAATTGTCAATGATCTCATGCAGGTTTACGTGAGACAGTGGGCATCTAAAATAAATGGGAAGCATCTTACGTATTAGAATTTTCTTCCTTTAGGCCTTAGGTTTAATGAATGAGTCTAAAGAGAGCTAACACCCTAAAAGAAACAGCCACAACCTCTATTTGCAGCAACTGTCAAAGGAATAACTATTTATGTTTAATCAATAACCCTCTCAGCTCAAGCCAAGATATTCCCATTATCCAAACTTGCTACTCCGTGAAGGTGGTTCCAACTGTCCCTTGAGCAGAAGCCTGCATAACTGTCTGGCTCATAGAGAGGCCAAGGTTAATGCTGGAATCAATCAGACACACAGCTTCACCTTCACTTGCTCTGATCACCCAATGACAGCAAAGAGAAAAGTTGCAGACGGTCATAAAGGTAGAGAAGAGATATAAAGGACTGTCAGGGAATCCCCAGACTCCCTGGAGAGAGGAGATGATAAAAGTTGCCATCAGACAGACAGGCACAGCAAAGGGGAAAAGATCAATTACCCCAACTCTTAGAATTCTGAGTAGAGCTGAAGGAACTGACAAGCCAGGCACATAAGTAAAGTAAAGGAATGGAAAACAAACAAAAATCCTAAGTCTTCCCAATGGCTGGACATCTACTAAGATAAAATATGTAGTAGGAGGTAAACAAATATCTACTGGGAATCCACCAAGTGCCAAGCATTACTCAAGGCACTGGGGTCACCATGGCAACAAGAGTCTCTGCCCTCAAGGACCCTGACTGTGCAACCTGATCTGTGGAAAGAGAAGCAAAGGCGAGGGGAAGGGTAGACAAAGCACTGAAAGGGAGACTCTTCTTCAAGTGATCATATGAATTCAATTGATCATGCATAGGGCTTAGACAGAACCACTAAGCAGAAAACTATCATTGCCTGTTAGAGCCAGAAAGGATATTGGAACCCAAGGAGCCTAAGCTGGCCCACTGTTCTTTCCACTTCAGAGACATTGGAGAGCAAGAAGAGTCAGAGGGAAGGACACTGAAATTTCCTTTATTTGATTAAGCATTCCATCTGACCCATGTCAGCATCATCCCAGACAGCAAGGTGGCTCTGAACTCACAAGTCTCAAGAGATGCAGGAGTTTAAGATGGTATCGCAAGGCAGCGATACCTTGCGATATCTAAAGACAGCCCAATGCCAGGGAAGCACATTAAATCATCACTGGGGGGGGGGATGTTTGAGGGCCAAGATTGTGAGTTAAGGACTGAGGGGCTGTCCGAGTAGGCAAGTGCTCTGGGGAGCAGAGGCCTCTCTCTGTGGAGGGTCCCCTTTGCCCCTGCTCTTCACGTGCAGGGGACAGAGAACCTCTGAAGGCCCCTGACAAACTTCCTATGTAAATATTTGCATTTTCATAATATGAACCACACACGTGCATCCCCACTCCTATTTCTTACCCAACCACAAATTCCACAAATTCCAACCACTGAAATCTTAAGGCAATTTGTTTTTTAATGTTTTCCCATTATATTTCATCTACTTCAGGGACCCACAGCCTTCCTCTGTAAAGGGGCAGATGATAAATCTTTTAGGCTTTTAGGCTTTTCGGGTCATGCAGGCTCTTCCGCAAAAACTCAACTCTGCCACCAAAGCGTGACAGCAGTCAGGTCATATGTCAAGGAGCAGCAGAGGCTATGTTCCAATAAAACTGCCTTTATAGAAACAGGCCACAGATGGGATCTGGCCAATAGGACATCATTTGCTGACCTCAGATCTACATCATTTCTCATCATCTCTGTCCTTAATCCCAGAAATTCAGTGTATTACTCCAGAGATACCCATCCTCAAATCATCTTATTGCTCTAACATGAGTTATCTTAACTGAGTTTTCTGTCAAGCTAGAGAATGCAAAATATTTTCATAGTTATTTGGGAAGACATTAAGGGAATATCAGCTTTACAGATGCATTGTCTTTTTGAATGACTATTCCCAGACAACAGGAGGAAAGAGAGTTGAACAAAGAACATTAACAATGACAAACATTTGCTTGTCTCACCAACAGCAGGTACCATTAGTGAGAACATACAGATAGGGTTCCAAACTTTCTTCACACTTAAAAATATGGATCTACTGCTTCAACAAAATAAGCAATGATTCTAGAAGTCATTATGACAGCACCAGATTGAAGACAAGCCTTCATCTGATGGAATGTCACAAGGACACCATGATAATGCCTCCTGATGGTCTGAACTTTGGATACAATTCTTGTGTTCATCTGCATAGTCATTCAGTAGCTCAACAAATTTAGATTTGGCCAAGTGAATCTCAGCCCTATACAGAAGCATCTTCTGATGGTTCACCTTTACCAAGAAGGGACAATGGGTACATTTCCCAAACATGTGGAGCATTCCTTCAAAGTGCCACAGAACGTGGATGATTTACAATGAGAACTTCATTAATTTGAGGCATCTTAAGGCTGGAAGGGCAGGAAAGTCTTGGCTCAATTTTTTAAAAACCACCTAATTGTTAAGACTCACCTACTTTCACACATTAAAAAAAAATTTATATATATATATTTCTTTTTTAAATTAATTTTTAGGAGTATAGTTCCTTTACAATGTTGTGTTAGTTTCTGCTGTACAACAAAGTGAATCAGCTATACGTATACATATATCCCCTCTTTTTTGGATTTCCTTATTTCTTAAGAGTTCTTCAGGTTACCTGGAGAATATTCTACATTAAACATTTGAAAAAAGGATGGCACATTAAAAACTGGTGGGTTTTATAGCTATCACTTCAAATAAGCCTATTCAAAAGGCATTCGTGAGATTATTTTCTTTGAGCAGAGTGTTCATTGCTTCAACCTCCCTACCTACCCTCAATATCGATGATTCATCGCACGAGTTAAGCCTCAAACTGAAGCTGCAAAGAATTCCTAAAGGCATCGGTACTAAAATTAAGTGCCATGTGGAGTCAGCTGTCAGTCGGCTCATTACCTCTGCTTTTTCTTACTTCCGGCTGCAGTAACTCAATGAGGGTTGATTTTCCATTTAGGCAAGGTAAGAAGAAAAGAAAAAACGTACAACCTCCCAAATTAGATATTGAACAGTGCTGCAACCAAAGGCCATCAATCATTAACTCATCTTTCCTAACCAAACAATAAATCCAAAAGATTTTTCCTCTTGCTTTCTTATATTTTTAAGTCAACTTTGAGGTAAAGTTTATCAATAATAAAACACACATATTTTAAGGGTACAGTTCAATGAGTTTTGACAAATGTGTGCAGCTGTGTAACCGCTGTGCCCATCAAGCTATTTCCACCACCAAAGGTCCCTTTTGCACCTCATCCAGTCCATCCTTCCTACCTCCACCCCAGACCCCCGTCCCTCCCAGCCGCTGCTCTGCTCTCTATCTTTGAATTCGTTTGTGTATTTAAAACCCTACCTGTGGGCTTTGACTTAGGGGAAAATAGCAATACTCCGAGGTTCCTTTCAGATGTCCCAGGACCATGACATTTGTATATAAGGTGTTTATTCAACTTCACAGAGAAAACCCTAGAGTAGCAAATACTACTACAAATGCATTCATTCAAATATGTATTAAGAGGCACTGTTCTAGGTTTGAAGGATCGAAAGAGAAAAAGATGGGGCCCATCACTGCAAAGACAACCATGCTCACATAACTACAGCACAAGTGTGATTTGGGCTTAATGCAGGGGGTGGGCAGGGGATCCAACAGAAATGGAAAAAGGAGCACCTCTATCTGTCTGGGGAAGCCAGGAAAGATTTTTTTCAGAAAAAGACGGCATTTCAACTCCAAGGTAAGGACACAGCATATGCAAAAGCACAGAGTTCTAGATGTGACAGAATGAGGGGTGGTTAAGAACAGGGCCCAGAGGCCAGAGCCGCCAGCAAGTGACTCCAGTATCTCTGTAAAAGGTGATAATAACAGCACCTACCTCACAGGTTGTTCGGACTGAAATACATTAACACACGGAGAGCACTTAGAACAGTGCCTGGCATCTGGTTGGCTCTTCCAGGTACGATCGCCATCTCAGGAAGCAGGAAGAAGAAGACTGGGTCCCACGCAGGGTGGTGGGGTTGGAGCAGTGCTAACTAGTCAACCGATGAAGCACAGTCCTCCCCCCCTCCAGGCTCTGAGCTCAGTGGAGAAGCAGATGACGAAGCAGGCGGGGGCTAAAACATGAGCTCGGCCGCATCGCTCTAAAGCAAGACTGGAGGAAACAGCCGGGCCCCAAAGCCCAAAGGCACTTCTTCCTCCTTCCCCTTCTGGTCCTAACGATCAGAGCAGCTGTCCCCGCAGGCTGGAAAAGGCCAGGTCACTAGGTGGCAGCAGGTGCAGCGAGCAACACAAGCCCCCAAGGAGGGTGAACAGGTCTGAGAGATGGGAGAGGGAGGAGAGGCGGAGGAAGGGGGAAGGGTGGGGTGGGGGCAGCACAGGCCAAGCAGGGCCCCGTCTCCTCCTCCTTCCCGCTCTCAGCAAGGGGCTTGGAGGAAGGCCGAGGCCCCGAGGAGAAGGCAGAAGTGGGAGTTCTTATTTTGTAGGAAGAGGTGGGATTCCAAGGAATGGAACAAGGGCCCCTCCCTTCCTGTTACACAGAGCCTGGATTTTATCTGGGAGGTGATAGGGCTCGTGAAGACTTCACAGGAGAGAGGCATCCCAATCACAACTGCATTATCATTATTATTTTGAACCATTTTAAAGACTATAATTCAGTGGCATTAAGTACATACATAATGTAGTGGAACCATCACCACTGTCTATCTCCAGAACTTGTTCATCATCCCAAACAGAAACTCTATAGCCATTAAACAATAACTCCCCATCATCCCTTCCCCTGAGCCCCTGGTGGCCTCTAGTCTGCATTTTGTCCCAAGGAACTACCTATCTAGGTACATCGTGTAAGTGGAATCATATAATACTTGTCCTTTTGGGTCTGGCCTATTTCATTATGCATGTGTGCCAAGGTCTGTCCATGTTAAAGCAGGTATCAGAATTTATCCCTTTTTTATGGCTGAGTAATATTCCACTGTGTGTTATTTTTAACAGCTCCCCTGGCAGCAGAGTGGGGATGAATTGGCAGGGGTTCAGCTGAAAGGGAAGGATGGGCAAGGCTGGAATGAAGACCATGAGGATGGAGGAAAAGGGAAGAGAAAATGAAGAGGACTTGGAGATAGGATGGAAGTAGAGAGAGAGGGGAGACCAAGGGAGGAATGAGGGAAAGATTCCCAGTCTCCGGTTCAGACCACTGGATGGAGGTAGCATTTTTGAGGAGAGTGGCTCTAATGAAAAGCAGCAAGGGGTCTGGAGGTTACAGAGATGGCCCTATACTCTCTGCATCTTGAAATTTTCTAACTACTGAAGTCCTGACTTCCACGTGAAACTTAGACAACTATTGGGAAACTAGCTTTACTGCATACTTTTATTTATATGAAGTTATATTTCACCTAGCCAATTATTAGACAACAAAGAAATAGGTATTTTCATTAATAGGCCCTCTAGAAAAAATGAAGGTGGGGGAAGAGAACTATGAATCACAAATGTTTAAGTTTCTAGAGATTAAACCTTAGCAGTGTTCCCATTCTTCGCACCTCTGAAAAGCTACAGTAAAATACTTGTAAGGGGTTGTGCGGGGCCAGAGTGATTATTATTAGATCATCACATTGTCAAATAAGGACTGTCTCTGGGCCCACAGCCATTTCTTGCCTCGTAAATTCCTTTCTCAATCAACACCGGGCTGTGATTATAGAATCAACGCAGGGAAATGCTAGATTCACCACCTCTCCCTTGGCTACTTATTCATCGGAGCGCCTTCCTCCTCTGTAAACAGACACATCTTTAGATGGTTCATGGCAGGCACTCCTTTATTAAATGACACCACATTAAAGTGTACACTTACTCTCTTTTTATCTCAACTAAAATAATTCAACTTTCCAAGGAGCCCCAAATTGAAATGTGAGGTTATGGATTATCCAAATCTTTATATCCAAGACCGTGCACAAAGCATTTAAACTGGCTGCAAGGAAAAAAATTAAGCAATTTAGGACACAATGTCCCCCCTACTCTCACCAAGTACCCTCAACGCAAAAAACACTGTAAAAATACAGGCTCTATGTCAGATAAAAAAAAAAAGATTCATTTTATTTAAAAACTTTACATGTAAATGACTTCTGTTAAAAGAAAAAAAAAAAAGCTTTCTTGTTTAATATTAAAGCTTAAAGGTCCCATCATCAACTAAGGAACAATTTACTTCCAAAATATTTTTTTAAATTATGTAACCTTTTTAGAATATTAATACATATTCTAAATATAGCATGTGTGTGGGGGGGTATATATGTGTCATGATCTGTTAGTATATTTTTATATATAGGCCACATAAGATCCAATTCATTTTTTTGAAAATAACAGAGACGGACAATTCTTACATCTTAAACTGGTTTTGTTATAGAATTATTACAATTTTATCTCAATCACATCAAATACATTCAATTTTAGGGGACGTAAAATATTTAGTTTTTTAATAAATTTATTTATTTTTATTTATTTTTGGCTGCATTGGGTCTTCGTTGCTGTGCCCAGGCTTTCTCTAGTTGCGGCGAGCGGGGGCTACTCTTCATTGCGGTGTGCAGGCTTCTCATTGCGGTGGCTTCTCTTGTTTCAGAGTATGGGCTCTAGGTGCGCGGGCTTCAGTAGTTGTGGCTCACGCACTCAGTAGTTGTGGCACATGGGCTTAGTTGCTCTGCAGCATGTGGGATCTTCCCGGACCAGGGCTCGAACCCATGTCTCCTGCACTGGCAGGCGGATTCTTAACCACTGTGCCACCAGGGAATCCCGAAGTAAAATATTTAAGTCATATTTTTAAACAATTGATAGTCAGAATATCTGAATTAATCAGTAATGACCAACACTTAAGAATAATTTCTACCAACGCCTTTTGCAATATCCTTTTGATATTTTTTTTGGTTGGAATAAAGTCATCCTAAAGTATTTTGGATTTGAATAAGTAGGAAAGTTGGTATTGTTATTCACAATATGTGGATATTTAATTTTTTTAAGTACACATGTATAGACACATTACCTAACTAAAACTACTTAAAACATAAAAATATGTATCTTTATAGTACAGAATACTTATTTTCCAAAGCTAGCAGTTCAGTTAAATAAAATAATTGATAAGTCTTACTTGGTGAAAACTGCTATCCCAATTCAGTAAGGCAAATACATTTCCCAAATAGCCATGTACTGCCCTGTTAACTTAAGTCTATTTAATCTACCAGTAACTTACTGAGTTTCAGCTTTCATTTCATCTGTGAAAAAATTTCTCAATAACTCATCTTTCTTAGAATAGTCATAAATTGTATCTAAAAAGAGGAAGTTAATATTTTTTACATTACCCAAACTCTATCTTTGAGTTTAAAACAGTCTGATTTAACAAGCATTCATTTTTTAAGTATTGATAGAAAACAAATTAAAATAGAGTCAGGCCAGCAAATAAAACTGATAGGATTTTAGAAGCCACCCTTATATGGAGCCCACCTATATTAGGTCATGCCTGGTATCAAGCATGTGTTTTCAATCACCAAATGCTAATTTTCTATGTCTCACATTGCTGAGCTTTTGTCAGTCTGTTCTTATTTTATGAGTACCTTTAATAACACGGTTAATCTATGTCTGCTTAATTCAAGATATTTTAGCAGAAGAAATGGTAAATCATATTTCAAATCTCTATGCCAGTTATACTATGGCAGCAAGCTTCCTTGTTCCTGGTTCTACGTTTCTACTAAACTCAATGACTCTTACCAACAGAGAAAATAGCTGTTTCCTTGCTTTATGCATATTATGACACTTTTCATAGAGACATAATAATAGTAGAAATAAAACAACAAATACAGATTTAAATGAAAATGGATGTCTCATCAGCCATTAGCCGATGTAGGTCACAGGAATCAGATTACGTTGGTTTATTGAGATAGCCGGTCTATTTCGGAAAATAATTCTCTAACGCTCTCAAGATATTGAGCAACTTAAAATGAAACAAGGTTGAATTTAACCTACATTAAAGGAGGGAAGAGGTAGCAAAGCCTTAAAGAAATTCAAATCTAAGGTGATTCACAGTGACCCACTGCTACAGCTGCAAATTCAATTCCAGCTTCCACCAGAACTCCTGTCCTTCAAATGATTGCTTGAATTGTCGCAATTCCTCCGTTTTCCAGTCTAATTTGGAATATCAATGAAACCACAGAACCAGACTCACACACAACACAATTTCCTGAGGAAGTCATTCTACAGCTAACATCACTGAACACAAGTGCTGTCTATTAGTCTAGTTCGTTTGTTTTTCTTTAGCTGATGGGAAACATTCCGAGGGCTCTCAGGGCCAAAAGGACTACGCATTTTTAAAATGCCATCTATCTCTGAAGCTGGATTATAATAAGCAGATAAAGAGACAGGAACACTGTGAAAACAATTTGAAGAGATTTTTCTTTCTGTCCATCAATCAATCCAGAATGGGGCAATACATCATCCAGGTGACCCTTCCCCATTATGGCTACTTTCATAATCTGATTGCCTTTTACATTAAAAAAAAAAATCAGCTTTATCCACAAGATAAAATATCAAATACACTGGGAACACCAATTCCTTTTATCTTGAATGTAGTTAGCAAAACACTAATGCAAAACTGCTCTATTCCACAAATCAGCAAGTTATCATTCGTGCGATCAATCATCCAATGATTTATTTAACACCCACTATGCGCCAGGCACTGGAGCAGATGATGTGGCCTGTGGTTACTTATCCAATCTTCTTTTTGTCGTGCCCTGGCTCGAAGCCTACACTTTAGCCACTTTGAGGCACTTACACTTCTCTAAAAGCAATGTGCCTCTCTCACTGCTAAGTCTTTGCACGCACATCATTCTCTTAGCTTGGGATGCTGTCCCTCCCATTTTTAGTATGGAAAAATTCAGCCCAAATGTCCATCACCAACTCCAGGAAGGCTCCCCTCATTCCTCTAGCTGGGTTAGATGCCACTAGTATGTTCTCTAAGGACCCCTTTCTATAATGGTCATATTCTATTTACTTGTGTCTCCCCCATTAGAAAGTGAGTTCCTTAAGGGCAAAAACCTACACACACCCCATATTTGGCCAACCGAGGGGTTCAGTGGCCTCCTCTTTACCTGCTGTCTCCTCCAACCATAATGAATACCCTAAGGACAGGATCTGGTCTGTCTTGTAGTCTTTCCTTAGTACCTAAGCAATGACTGGCATTCAGTAAGTGCTCAATAAATGCTTGTAGAATGAATGAAAACTGATAGAAACCAGGTCATTTTTGAAAAATTAAGGATATATGGTCACCAGTATTTGTAGGCAATTCAGAAATCATGAGCATGATTAGATCCATGCATTTAACAGTATGCTTTCATTTACCTCTTCCCAGAACAGTAAGTTCATTAAAGGAAAGAGTTACTATGTTGGTAACTAAACTTAGACGTTAAACTAGTACTTCGACAAAATAATTTGAATCTATGCCTCATAAAGTCCACTGGAGGCTGAGCAAATCAGTGCCTGGGTGGTTTGATTCCAAGGTAAATATCTGCAAAAAGCTCCCTGGGTGATTGTCATGTCAACTGAGGATTGAGAGCCACTGATAATTCCTTATTCTAACTAAAAAGGGCTCTAATAATCTACCCCCAAACAGGCACTCTCGAACACTGCTCTTGAGAGAACATATCAGTAGGAGGGGAATGCGTCATTATCTAATAAAGCTACTTATGATTTTACCTTTTACCCAGTAATTCCACTTCTAAGTATCCACTCTGAAAATACACCTCCATAAATACAAAATAACATGTTCACAGGTAATTCATTCATTTCACCATTATTTGCAATAGCAATATACTGGGGAACAAATAATCTAAATCCCCATTCATCAAAACTAATTGATTTCTATTCCCCCAACGAGTAGCATGTGGTCGTACAAAAGAATGAGAAAGACGGCTATCAACTGCTTTGGAATGACAGCCAGATTATACTGTTAGGTGAAAAGAAAGCAAGGTGAAAGATTAAGAAGGGGAGTAAGAATATATATTTGCTTATTTCTACAAAAATAAACTCAAAAGAATAAACCAATTAATGTAAACGGTCATCAGTAAGTGGAGGGGTGGCAACGGAGAGGAAGGATGTGCAGGTGCGGGCTCTCTCAGTGTATCTTTTATACAGTTGTGACTTTTGAGTCCTGTGAACATTTTACATATCCCCCAAAATAATTAAATCAGAGAAGCAGAAAAAAAAAAATCAACCCTAAAATTAAATATAAACAGAAACAAGTGAACTGAACTCAGATGGACAACATAGCTGCATTCATCTAACTACTGAGCATGAACACTCCACACACGCTTAGTGGGATACATTTCTTAATAATAATGATATCTGCCAAGCAATCTTTTTTTAAAAATATTTATTTATTATTTATTTATTTAGGCTGCCCCGGGGTCTTAGTTGTGGCACTTGGGATCTTCACTGTGGCATGCGGGATCTAGTTCCCCAACCAGGGATCGAACCAGGGCCCCATGCACTGGGAGCGCGAAGTCTTACCCACTGGACCAGAGAAGTCCCTGCCAAGCAATCTTGAACTTTACTTAGTTGGTTTATGGTTGGTATTCGTGCCAGTGCCGTCGTAATTCTGAAACTATTTTGTAATATATACTACATGCTAGAACAAATAAGCAGTTATATTGATGTTGTTAGGAAACAGGGTTTTCCCACTGTGGGAAAAGGGAGGTAAAAAAATACTGAAATCAGGGAAGGTAAGAGGGAATTAGTTGTGCTGAATTTTAATTGGAACCATGAAAATACAATCATGATTTAAAATAATAGATATGTATTTCTAAGTTTTGTCCACTGAAAAAGTTTAGAAACAATGATAGTCCAGTAACAATGAGCATTCTTCATTCCTATATCTTGGTTTCTAAATACTATTTCTCACTAAAAAGAACCTGAAATCCATGGGAAGTGGCTGATTCCAGGTTGGGGCAGGGAAAATACAAAGTGAGCCTGGATCATCCTATAGTGCCATCAGGTGAGAATGATGGGGACATGTCAGAGGTCACAGAAGTCAGCTTGAAGGTGTTCAAATTGCACTGACCAAACTTGGCAACATTTGAACACGGAAAAGAATGATCGTCTGAACGTTTGTGTCTCCCCGAGATTGAAGCTCTGACCCCCAATATGATGGTGTTTGAAGGTGAGGCCTTCGGGAGATAATTAGGTTTAGGTGAGGTCATAATGGTGGAGCCCTTATGATGGGATCAGTCCCTTTTAAGAAGAGGAAGAGGCCAGAGCCCTTTCTCCACCAAGTGAGGACACAGTGAGAAAGCAGACACCAGCAAACCAGGAAGAGATCTCTCACCAGTAACTGAACCTGCCCAACCCTTGACCTTGAACTTCCCTGCCTCCAGAACTGTGAGAAATAATTGTTTCTTGTTTACGCCACCCAGTCTATGGTATTTTGTTATGGCAGCCCAAGATGACTAAGACAAAGGTAGTATTTTTATAAGACACTGAATTATAAAAAGGATCTGTGACTCCACAGTGACACTCAAAGGGAAAAACATACAGGAAGAGAAGGGGGAAATTAAGAGAGGAATTGGGGGGGGGGTACTTTTTAAATTGACGAATGCTGGTTTATAGACGAAAAAAACGATCGATTAAACTTAAAAAACACTGTTTTGCCATCTCCAATGTAGGAATGATTTAGGCAAAGATCATCAAGAGATACTAAAAATCATTGGATGAAAGCTTATTGAAAGGCAGGATATTTACGTGCCTCAAAGTATCGGCTCACAGATTGCTTATTAAACGGTAAAGAGGAAAGTCATCCTTACAATGTGCAGATCAGGCAGATACCACCTTAACCAAAAGTCTAATTTAGCACACCCATAATGGAACAGACTGATGTGTCATCGTCCTCCTGCAGTGACGCAGTGAAATATTGCTAAATATTGCTGTGCCAAAATGTTCATCTTGAACTTCACCATGAGGGAACAAGACATGTAGGGCTGGTACGGGCTCCTCAAAACTGTCAGTGCTGTGGAAAGGCAAACAAAGGCAAGGAGGCTGTTCCAGATTATAAGAGACTAAGGAGACATGGTAACTAAATCTGGTGCATGATCTTTGATGTGATCCAGGATTGAGGTGGGGGAAAACTCGACCGTGATAAAGGACATTTTTGAGCATGGACCGTATATTAGATGACATTACTGACTTAATGGTGAATCTCTTAAGTGTGATGATGTGACTTTGCGGGAGAATGTCCTTGTTCTCAGGAGATACATGCTGGAAGTATTCCAAGGTGAAGGGTCATGATGCTGCAAACGTGGTAAAACTCATCTCCACTCCACCTGTTTAGTTAGTCCTTCTATTTCTAAGATTATAGGTGAGAGAAAGCCTCAATACAGCTAAAGCAAGTCTCTCACACTTCTAGAAAAGCTGTCAACTGCCCTTTAAAAACTTGCATGAGGACCTACAAAAATAAAACTCCTTGACTGTTATGGGCTGAACGGTGTCTCCCCACCTCCCTACCCCACCCCAAGATTCCAACGTCCAAGTCCTAATCCTCAGTACCTCAGAGTGTGACTGTATTTGGAGACAGGGCCTTTAAAGAGGTGATTCAGGTAAAATGAGACCATTAGGGTGGCCCGAATCCAATGTGACTATGTCCTCAGAAGAAGGGAAAATTGGAGCACAGACAGATATTTTGAAGACCATGTGAAGACACCGGGGAAAGATGGCCACCTACAAGCCAAGGAGAGAATCCTCCAAAGAAGCCAACCCTGTGGACACCTTGATCTTTGACTTAGCCTCCAGAATTGTGAGAAAATCAACTTCTCTTGGTCAAGCCACCCAATCGGTGCTTCTGATTATGGCAGCCTGAGCAAATTCATACACTGACTTGGTGCTTTGCTTGATTAATTTTCTCTTTTGCCAGGCACAGTTCCTGGCTCACATTGCCCAGATGCACTCTTCTTTCCAGGACTCCTCAGAGGTGGCACACAAGGTCCTTCGATCTGGCCCCCATTAATCACACAGGCCCCATCTCCCACCCCCACCCCCTCCCCCAGGCTCCAGGACACCCTCCAACTCCTGGTTTCTCACCTCTGTGCCTTTCTTTGAAGAAACACACACACTGTTCCTCCTGACTTGAAGGTGTCTCTCCACAACCCTTACAAAGTTGAAGGTTCCCTCCTCCCCAGTTCCAAGGCCCTTTGTCAGCCCCTATTAAGCTCCTTCCCATGATGCATTAAAACTACTTGTTCACTCACAATGCTCACCCCAAGACTCTGGTTCCTCTAGAGCAGGAAATACGTGTTCTTTATCTTTGTAAAGCACAGCATTTAAGCACGTGCTAGGCATTCGTATCTTCTGTGAATTAAGTTACCATGAAATACAAACAATCCTATACAGTCAATTTCAGACTCTTTTGGCTTTTCACTTATTTGGCATGTTCAAGGGACCAGAGCAGCCTCACAAAAAGGACTCGAAAGATCAGCCCTGTCACCAAAGGCAGAGGAGTAATACTTAAATCCTCCCATCAGCCTGTACTTGGAGCCAGCCAGATTTTCATTAGTGTTAACAGAAATGAGTCTCAGAGAACTGAGATTAAGTGAAATGTACCTCAATGTGAGCTTAAAACCACCTCTCTTTCTAGAATAAACTGCTGTAATCCTTCTGAAGTCCCCAACAAACCACCTCTCCTGCCCAACTTGGCCCCAAAGCATCTGTGGATAGCCACGGAGCGTCCCCAAATGGCACTGACATTCATGGCGAGGAAGAGATGGAAGAGCCACCATTTACCAGTATGGCATTGGAGGGTCCAGCAAAGGACAGCACATAGATTGATGCACGTCTGCTGTTCAAAGCCCCTCTCGAGGTCCCTGCTTTCACCTCCACATCCAGATCTATCAAAGTCTTAGACGCACCCTTTTCTCAGGACTCAACTCCTTGCCTCCCATTTACTCCCCTCCTGGGGAACCCTTGGCATTACATAGCCTTTTATAGGCTGATGCTCCTTTATCCTAAACTGACAATTTCCCTTTTGCTCCCTTCGTCCTTGTCCCTACTGGAACCTGCTTTTCTGATAAAGACAACACAATGTCCCAATCCACCTTCAACCTCCTCACTTGTCTGCAATCCGAGCTGAACTTTGCACCATCTTACACAACATCAATAAACATGATTACCCATAGGACCTCACATTGTTGCAAAAAACAAATAACTTCCCCTCTCCCCAAACCACTTGAAAGTAAGTTGCAGACCTGAGGTTCCATTACTCCTGTATACTCAAAGTATTTCCTATTTAACTGCAGTAGGACCATTAAAATCAGGAACTTAACACCTGTACACTACCACAGGCTTCATTCAAATTTCACCAAATATCCTAATAATGCGAAGGGATAGAATCCAGAGTCACATGCTGCGTTTACTTGTCATGTTTCTTCATTCTTCCTCCATCTGGAGCCGTTCCTCAGTCTTCCCTGACTTTCATAAACTTGACAGTTTGAAGATGACCATAAATTATTTTGTAAAATATCCCTAAATTTGAGTTTGTCTGATGTTTTCTCATGAAGAGATTCAGGTTTCTTTTTTTTTTTTTTTGGCAGGGGAGAGGGGAGATATTACAGAAACAATGTTGTAATTTCCTCCTTCTATCTTAGCAAGTGATTGTGTTACAGTAACTTGATCACTTGTGTCTCCCAGGTTTCTCCAAGGTAAAGTTACTCTTTAATCCCTCTCTCTTTTGTATTTAACAAATACTGGGTTGGCCAAAAAGTTCGTTTGGGCTTTTCTGTAACAGCGAACCAAAAACCCGAACGAACTTTTTGGCCAACCGAATATTTCTGTGGAGATAGCCTGAGGCTATGTAAATCTTGTTCCTTATCAAGCTTTCACCCACTAATTTTAGCACACTTTAACATTTCTTGCCTGATTTAACCATTACATGATGATTGCCAGTGATGATTTTTAATTCTACCTTTTATTCTACATTTATTAGTGGACATTCTACTGAAGATAGAATGTTCTCTTCCTTATTTATTTTATTCACATTCGTATGGGTTCATTGATTTTATATTACTCGATGAATTATGATCCATTACCGCTATATTTATTTTGATGCTGAAAACAACCCAGGTTTGGCTGTTGGGAGCTTCGTCAACCTGGCTGCTACGTCCTTTTGACACGTCCCCGCCATTCTTTGAGCACTTCCTTACTTTGTGGCACAAAAAGGTGTTTTAGGCTCATCTTATAGTTCCCCTTCCCCAGGCCCAGAATCAGATTTCTCCAAGGAGCCCATCCCTTTTAGTTGCAGAATGGCATTTAGAAACCAAGATCTGGCTTATAGATGTGCTCATGGCCATTGGATATTGCTACTCCCAGGCCCTGTAAGTGGACACAGCTAGGAAATATATGTAACCTCTGAGCTCCCCTGGAATGTCCAAAGTTTTGCTCCTATGAAGTAGACAAGCCTCAACATGAGTAAAATCTCCTAGAATCCTGCAACTTGAACTGGTCTGTATTTTCTTCATAACCCACAACCCCAAGGAGCTAAGCCTACAGAGTGGGGTCCTGTCTCTCACAGCTCTTCCTCCTCCTCCTCTTCCAAAGCCTCACACTCTGGTCTGGAAGCTCCTAGTTCCATCTGATGAGTCCTCCTTGGTCTCTCTCCTAGCCATATACTGTTTGCCTCTAACTTCTTGGCTTCATAGGTGAACTTTCAGAGTCCCTGGGTCCCAGGCAGCCCAAGAGCCAGGCTTGCCCTGAACACAACTCCATTCCAGCTCCCAGAACCCAGGACCCCAGGGACCTGTTTGTTCCAGTGGAGAACACCCCCAGTGAAAATCAGCACCAAAAAGTATTTAAATCCTTAATTGTAGTCCATCTTAGCCTACATTTATCTCTAATGGATTAAAAAATAGTTTTAGATTGTGAAGCAAAGTGATCTGTACCTTTTTGGGTTTGTGAGGATGATTATTTTTGTCCCAAGGGCAAAATATCTGTCCCAAGGTCAGACAGTCCTGCATTTCTAAGCTTTTCTTTCTCTACCTCTGACACCACGGTTTTCTAAAAGCACCATCGTTATTCCTCCCTCTACTGATCTGCACAACTTCCATCCCCAGAAGCATGTGTCCATCTAGGTAAACTTGACATGACATATAAATCGTCTGGTCCTAATACCTACTGTAGGAGTCTGATAGAGGGTAAGGAATAACCACAGAATACATGAAACAGCCATTCATAAGAAAGGCGATCAGAAGTCAGCCTCAGTCCATTTTAGATTCTGTCTTCTGCCTTTTAGAAATTCTTACAGGGTTCTATACATGATGGATATTTAATAACATTGTCAGGCTAACTAGCAGTGATTTCTAGTGGGTACCCATAAAAAGTCATTACAAAGTCCTATAATTTTGGACCTTTGGGCTTTCATTTTTCCAAGGTGGGAGAGGCAGGTAATAAATATCTCCAGAACCACAATGTGATATGACAATAGCTATTAAGGCTCAAAGAACCAATATCCATGAAATAGTCCCTTATCCATTAATAATAGTTACAAAATGTCATATCCTATAGCTAGGCTGTGCTGCAAATCTTATATTCTTTATTTAAGCATAAATAAATAAATGAGCACGAGCTGGGTCTGACTTTTATTGGTGTAAAGTAGTGAGATCTTCGTAACCATCACTTCAAACATGAATCCATGAATTCTGAGTCAAGGCCTTCCTTTTCTAGCCTAATGATTCTCAGCGATTCTGAGAAAAACAGAAAAGCAGATTCTGAGAAAGTGATGAAGGGTACAGACCCCTCCATCTCTGAGAGGGTAGAGATGCAGAAAAATACACATAAGCACACAAACAGAATTGTGCCTATAACTTCATGGAGTTTGATCACCAAAGCCCCAGATGAAGAATGCCCTAGGCCATTACTTCTCAAACTTTAATGTGCCAATGAATCACCAATGCTGCTTTGAGTGGCAAAGTTCTAGAATAGAAGTTAACACACTTTTTCTGTACAGGGAGAGATGGTAAACACTTTAGGTATTGTGGGTCTTACTGTATCTGTTACCACTACTCAACTCTGCCATTGTAGCAGGAAGCAGCCATATACAATACGCAAGCGGATGGACGTGCCTGTGTTCTAATAAAACTTTATTTACAGAGACAGGAGGCAGGCTGGATTTGGCCCAAGGACTACTCTGGAAGGTATAACTTCAAAGTCAGCACAAGGACTATAATAGCAAATCACAAAACTCAGCTCACTTCTGATATTTTCAAGGGCTCACATTTACTTTTACCACAAATTTTGTCATATTCACTCTGTTATTTACTTACCCAGCAATTCCCATTACTGCATTATTTCCTACTGAACAATTTGTTATGAACAAGCCATTGTTCCATTTTTCAACCAACACAATGAAGATCAGAATAATTCCACGTTATAAACATTTCCTGAAAGAGCTTTTGCAGCCTAGTTTTCTGACTCTCAGCAAAGTTTTATTAATTGACAGCTGACCACACACACGATGCAAAAGCAGAACACAATCTTTCGTGTTCCAAGCCGCCTATGTCTCTTCTGGAGGCCGCTGTCATTTCTTTAACAAGCCTAGCAGCTGTCAGACTCAGGCCAAGAGTCACAAGGGCTTTGTTTCCCTAGAGACTTATTTTCACAAAAATTAGGACCCACAGGAGATTCTCCTCTGGCTAATCCTTCCTTCATGGTAAAAGGTCAAATGCTTGCCTACCAAGTGCCTTCCTGGGTCAGCAAGCGTCACCCAGTCACTTTCTGTTTCCTGACTGGGTTCTGGCAGTACCCATCAACCACAACCACCTGACGCCCCAGAATGGATGTGGTATAGATCGGTTTTCCTCCCAAGTGTCCTGCATTTTAAAGCTCAGGCCTGTCCACGTGCCTGCCGACCTGCTCTGTGGGAAGGATGTTATAATGGCCCATGTGGGCTTGTACCAGGGGAACGTGGATAACCACTTCTGAGTGATTGGGAAAACTATTTTCTTTACAACTCATGCAGACCCTCACAGAAAAACCAGCTCCAGCTCGAAATGATTTAAGTCCACGGTGTATTTCTAGCCATTTCCACTGGTTTCTCAATCAAGCCTCACCAAACTAGACGTCAACTTTCTTCAGGATTGCAGCTATGGTATAAAACCCTATATGGTATTCTAGGTGTCTAAAAAAGCACAGTGAAACTCTACAGAGCACAAATGGTATCATTTTGTATGAGAGTCAAAGTCAAATTGATGAGCAAACTTCTTTTATAAAATCCCAACTAATTGGAAGAGTTATCAGTAACAGAACACTGGAAATCATAAAAATGATAACCTACTGCCATCCTTCACCTGGCAAAGGGCATCCATCACCTCGATCTGGTGCAGTAAGCCACACTCGCTCTGGTGGGTTCCGTGTACTCGTTTCGTTCGTGTGTGAGAAGTATATTCGGGTCTGTAGTGTATTCATAAACAGCACGTTTTACCTAGAAGGTAAGCTTCTTTTTCTAAGTACTAGCACAAATGATCCAACAAATTATTCATCTTGCATCTATCCAGTAACTCTGAGGGTTATGAGAGAAGAAGAGTAACGAAAGCATGGGTCTGTAGGCCATATGTGCTTAAAACTTGTACCTCCGGGCTTCCCTGGCGGCGCAGTGGTTGAGAATCTGCCTGCCAATGCAGGGGACACGGGTTCGAGCCCTGGTCTGGGAAGATCCCACATGCCGCGGAGCAACTAGGCCCGTGAGCCACAATTGCTGAGCCTGCGCGTCTGGAGCCTGTGCTCCGCAACAAGAGAGGCCGCGATAGTGAGAGGCCTGCGCACCGCGATGAAGAGTGGTCCCCACTTGCCACAACTAGAGAAAGCCCTCGCACAGAAACGAAGACCCAACACAGCCATAAATAAATAAAAAATAAATAAATAAAAATTTTAAAAAATAAAATAAAATAAAAATTAAAAAAAACTTGTACCTCCAACGAGGGCAATAAGATGCAGTGAAACTTGATTTCTCAAGGGAACATGCAAAATGCATTTTATCCTAGTTCTTAAAGGCTCTGATGAACTTTAGATATTCACAATGGCCTTGCAAAAAGGCATTTATTCACCTACTCACCCTAGTGACAAACAATTTATGTAGGGCAAGTAAGAAAGTGCCTATTTCATTCATTTTATTCCCTCTGTTCCTCCCAGGGACCATAAGTGGATCTGAGAGTAGAAAAATGTTGGTAACATTATAGGATTTTTATGCTAGAAGAGAAGCTGGGTTAAGACGATTTTCTTATTCATTTATAGATGTGACAGCTTTGGCTGTGCTCTAGAAGAAGGAAAAGGCTAGGGAGGTAAGATAAAACTCGGTTAAACAATGACGATGGCTCAGAGTGCCAGATCTGTTGCCAAGTTCGCACACCAGCCCCACACCAGCTAGGCATACAGTGCATGCCATTCAGGCCGCCACTCAAACTGGCTGGGCCACGCAGAAGCTTTTGTGCTAGAAAACACCCACCTTTCATCTAATTAGGTGCTAAGATTTGACGTTTATAGTCACAAAAGTTTCTTCCCTTACAGCAGATTTTGAGAGTTTTTCTATCATCTCATCTCACATGGATAGATACATTCATTTGTACTTTCAGACATTGCCCAGTTTAGGTGACTACCCTCTAAACACTCCCCACTCTTCGAGAAACTGTACTTCCCATAACAGAGGTAGCTCGGCTTACAGTCCTCCCAATTAAAACCATCTCCTAATAATCACTTGCATGTGGTAGACCTGACTGTAAGCCCGCTCAAAAATTTAGCCAACACACACTTTCATAAGTCTCAGTCCAGCCATGCTGGCTCCTGTCCTTGGCTTCTTCCTAACCTTTAAAAAAAAATCCTCAAAGATTATTTTGGAAAGTGGCTACAATATCATGAAATGAAAAAGTCAAAAGGAGGGTAGAGTCAAGATGGCGGACTAGGAAGACACGGAATTCGCGTCTCCACACAACTAGGGCACCTACCATGCACCGGTGAGGGAACACAGACACCTAAGGGGACGGAAGGAACCCACAGCAACTGGTTGTTTCAATTATATTTTTATTTTTCCTAATATATTTTTTATCTTTCTAATTTTATTTTGTCTTTTATTCTTTGATATTGTACTGCTTCCTTCCTTCTTTCTTCTTCCTTTCTTTCTTTCTTTCTCTTTATGCCACGCCATGCAACTTGCAGGATATTGATTCCCAGGCTGGAGGTCGGGCCCGAGCTCCTGTGGTGGAAGCTCTGAGTCCAAACCGCTGGACTAACAGAGAACCTCAGACCCCAGGGAATATTAATCAGAGTGAGGTCTCCCAGAGGTCCTCATCTCAGCACCAAGACCCAGCTCTATCCAACTGCTTGCAAACTCCAGTGCTGGACACCTCAGGCCAAACAACCAGTAACACAGGAATACAGCCCCACCCATCAAAAAAAAAAAAAAAAAAAAAAGAAAGAAAGAAATGACAAAAAAAAATGTTACAGACAAAGGAGCAATGTAAAAACCTACAAGACCAAATAAATGAAGAAGAAATAGGCAACCTACCTGAAAAATAATAGAGTAATGATAGCAAAGATGATCCAAAATCTCAGAAAGAGAATGGAGAAAGTACAAGAAACATCTAACAACGATCTAGAAGAACTAAATAGCAAACAAACAGTGATGAACAATACAATAACTGAAATTAAAAATACTCTAGAAGGAATCAATATCAGAATAACTGAGGCAGAAGAACGGATAAGTGAGCTGGAAGATAAAATGGTGAAAATAACTGCCAGGGAGCAAAATAAAGAAAAAAGAATGAAAAGAATTGAGGACAGTCTCCGAGACCTCTGGGGTAACATTAAACACACCAACATTCGAATTATAGGGGTCCCAGAAGAAGAAAAGAAAAAGAAAGGGTCTGAGAAAATATTTGAAGAGGTTATAGTCAAAAAGTTCCCAGAACATGGGAAAGGAAATAGTCAATCAAGTCCAGGATGCACAGAGAGTACCACATAGGATTAACCCAAAGAGAAACATGCCAAGACACATATTAATCAAACTATCAAAAATTAAATACAAAGAAAAAATATTAAAAGCAGCAAGGGAGAAGCAACAAATAACATACAAGGGAATCCCTGTAAGGTTAACAGCTGATCGTTCAGAAGAAACTCTGCAAGCCAGAAGGGAGTGGCAGGACTTATTTAAAGTGATGAAAAGGAAAAACCTACAACCAAGATTACTCTACCTAGCAAGGATCTCAACAAATTAAAACCTTTACAGACAAGCAAAAGTTAAGAGAATTCAGCACCACCAAACCAGCTTTACAACAAATGCTAAAGGAACTTCTCTAGGTAGGACACACAAGAGAAGGAAAAGACCTATAAAACAAACCCAAAACAATTAAGAAAATGGTAATAGGAACATATATATTGATAACTACCTTAAATGTAAATGGATTAAATGCTCCAACGAAAAGACATAGACTGGCTGAATGGATACAAAACAAGACCTGTATATATGCTGTCTACAAGAGACCCACTTCAGACCTAGGGACACATACAGACTGAAAGTGAGGGGATGGAAAAAGATATTCCATGCAAATGGAAATCAAAAGAAAGTTGGAGTAGCAATTCTCATATCAGACAATATAGACTTTAAAATAAAGACTATTACAAGAAACAAAGAAGGACGCTACACAATGATCAAGGGATGAAGCCAAGAAGAAGATATAACAATTGTAAATATTTCTGCACCCAACATAGGAGCACCTCAATATATAAGGCAAATGCTAACAGCCATAAAAGGGGAAATCGACAGTAACACAATCATAGTAGGGGACTTTAACACCCCACTTCCACCAATGGACAGATCATTCAAAATGAAAATAAATACGGAAACACAAGCTTTAAATGATACATTAAACAAGATGGACTCAATTGATATTTATAGGACATTCCATCCAAAAACAACAGAATACTCTTTCTTCTCAAGTGGTCATGGAACATTCTTCAGGATAGATCATATCCTGGGTCACAAATCAAGACTTGGTAAATTTAAGAAAATTGAAATTGTATCAAGTATCTTTTCCGACCACAATGCTATGAGACTAGATATCAATTACAGGGAAAAAACTGTAAAAAATACAAACACATGGAGGCAAAACATTATGCTACTAAATAACCAAGAGATCACTGAAGAAATCAAAGAGGAAATCAAAAAATACCTAGAAACTAATGACAATGAAAACACAACAACCCAAAACCTATGGGATGCAGCAAAAGCAGTCCTAAGAGGGAAGTTTACAGCAATACAATCCTACCTCAAGAAACAAGGAACATCTCACATAAACAACCTAACCTTACACCTAAAGCAATTAGAGACAGAAGAACAAAAAAACCCCAAAGTTATAAGAAGGAAAGAAATCATAAAGATCAGATCAGAAATAAATAAAAAAGAAATGAAAGAAACAATAGCAAAGATCAATAAAACTAAAAGCTGGTTCTTTGAGAAGATAAACAAAACTGATAAACCATTAGCCAGACTCATCAAGAAAAAAAGGAGAAGATTCAAATCAACAGATTTAGAAATGCAAAGGAGAAGTAACAACTGACTCTGCAGGAATACAAAGGATTATGAGAGATTACTACAAGCAACTATATGCCAATAAAATGGACAACCTGGAAGAAATGGACAAATTCTTAGAAAAGCACAACCTTCCAAAACTGAACCAGGAAGAAATAGAAACTATAAACAGACCAATCACAAGCACTGAAATTGAAACTGTGATTAAAAATCTTCCAACAAACAAAAGCCCAGGACCAGATGGCTTCACAGGCAAATTCTAACATTTAGAGAAGAGCTAACACCTATCCTTCTCAAACTCTTCCAAAATATAGTAGAGGGAGGAGCACTCCCAAAATCATTCTACAAGGCCACCATCACCCTGATACCAAAACCAGAGAAAGATGTCACAAAAAAAGAAAACTACAGGCCAATATCTCTAATGAACATAGATGTAAAAATCCTCAACAAAATACTAGCAACAGACTCCAACAGCACATTAAAAGGATCATACACCATGATCAAGTGGGGTTTACCCCAGGAATGCAAGGATTCTTCAATATACACAAATCAATGTGATTCACCATATTAACAAATTGAAGGAGAAAAACCATATGATCATCTCAATAGATGCAGAGAAAGCTTTCGACAAAATTCAACACCCATTTATGATAAAAACTCTCCAGAAAGTAGGCAGAGAGGGAACCTACCTCAACATAATAGAGGTCTTATATGACAAACCCACAGCCAACATCGTTCTCAATGGTGAAAAACTGAAACCATTTCCTCTAAGATCAGGAACAAGACAAGGTTGTCCACTCTCACCACTATTATTCAACAGTTCTGGAAGTTTTAGCCACAGCAATCAGAGAAGAAAAAGAAATAAAAGGAATCCAAATCAGAAAAGAAGAAGTAAGACTGTCACTGTTTGCAGATGACATGATACTATACATAGAGAATCCTAAAGATGCTACCAGAAAACTACTATAGCTAATCAATGAATTTGGTAGAGTAGCAGGATACAAAGTTAATGCACAGAAATCTCTTGCATTCCTATACACTAATGATGAAAAATCTGAAAGTGAAATTAAGGAAACACTCCCATTTATCACTGCAACAAAAAGAATAAAATACCTAGGAACAAACCTACCTAAGGAGACAAAAGATCTATATGCATAAAACTCTAAGACACTGATACAAGAAATTAAAGATGATACGAACAGATGGAGAGATATACTATGTTCTTGGATTGGAAGAACCAATATTGTGAAAATCACTATACTATCCAAGGCAATCTACAGATTCAATGCAATCCTTATCAAACTACCAGTGGCATTTTTCACAGAAGTAGAACAAAAAATTGCACAATTTGTATGGAAACACAAAAGACCCCGAATAGCCTAAACAATCTTGAGAAAGAAAAATTGAGCTGGAGCAATCAGGCTCCTGGATTTCAGACTATACCACAAAGCTATGGTAATCAAGACAGTATGGTACTGGCACAAAACAGAAATATAGATCAATGGAACAAGATAGAAAGCCCAGAGATAAACCCACACACATATGGTCACCTTATCTTTGATAAAGGAGGCAAGAGTATACAATGGAGAAAAGACAATAAGTAGTGCTGGGAAAACTGGACAGCTACATGTAAAAGAATGAAATTAGAACACTCCCTAACACCGTACACAAAAATAAACTCCAAATGGATTAAAGACCTAAATGTAAGGCCAAACATTATCAAACTCTTAGAGGAAAACATAGGCAGAACACTCTATGACATAAATCACAGCAAGATCCTTACTGACGCACCTCCTAAAGAAACGGAAATAAAAACAAAAATAAACAAATTGGACCTAATGAAGCTTAAAAGCTTTTGCACAGCAAAGGAAAGCATAAATAAGACAAAAAGACAACCCCCATAATGGGAGAAAATATTTGCAAACGAAGCAACTGACAAAGGATTAATCTCCAAAACATACAAGCAGCTCATGCAGCTCAATATGAAAAAAACAAACAACCCAATCTAAAAATGGGCAGAAGACCTAAACAGACATTTCTCCAAAGAAGATATACAGATTGCCAACAAACACATGAAAGGATGCTCAACATCACTAATCATTAAAGAAATGCAAATTAAAACTACAATGAGGCATCACCTCACACCAGTCAGAATGGCCAGCATCAAAAAATCTACAAACAATAAATGCAGGAGAGGATGTGGAGAAAAGGGAACCCTCTTGCACTGTTGGTGGGAATGTAAATGGATACAGCCACTATGGAGAACAGTATGGAGGTTCCTTAAAACACTAAAAATAGAACTACCCTATGACCCAGCAATCCCACTACTGGGCATATACCCTGAGAAAACCATAATTCAAAAAGAGTCATGTACCACAATGTTCACTGCAGCACTATTTACAATAGCCAGGACATGGAAGCAACCTAAGTGTCCAACGACAGATGAATGGATAAAGAAGATGTGGCACATATATATACAGTGGAATATTACTCAGCCATAGAAAGCAACGAAATTGAGTTATCTGTAGTGAGGTGGATGGACCTAGAGTCTGTCATACAGAGTGAAGTAAGTCAGAAAGAGAAAAACAAGTATCATATGCTAACACATATATATGAAATCTAAAAAAAAAACAATGGTACTGATGAACCTAGGGGCAGGACAGTAAGAAAGACACAGATGTAGAGAATGGACTTGAGGACACGGGGAGGGGGAAGCGTAAGCTGGGACGAAGTGAGAGAGTGGCATGGACATATACACACTACCAAATGTAAAACAGATAGCTAGTGGGAAGCAGGTGAATAGCACAGGGAGATCAGCTCGGTTCTTTGTGACCACCTAGAGGGGTGGGATAGGGAGGGTGGGAGGGAGACGCAAGAGGGAGGGTACATGGAGATATATGTATGCATATAGCTGATTCACTTTGTTATACAGCAGAAACTAACACAACATTGTAAAGCAATGATACTCCAATAAAGATGTTAAAAAAAAAAAGACAAAAGTACAAGAGTCAGTTAGTACCAAAGAGTGGACCACTTCTATCTATTGCAGGCCCCCTTCTCCCTCTCTACCCACTGCATCTGTGCAATCTCATCTAATCCAATCTCGGCCCGACCTCAGGCTTTGGTTGGTGCTGTTCCTGCAGCAAAGAGCCTTTTTTCTATCTCTTTGGCTGGACAACTCTTCGGCTTAGAGGCTGAGGTGGGGTGAAAGGTGGTCCCAAAACACAGATACACACACGCAGAGCACGGCTCCTTCCTTTGCCCCCCCACACTTCTCCCATGTAATTCCTTACATAACGTTTGCTGGAGTGGAAGCCCCCTGAGGACTTGCCACCTCCCACCAACACCGAGCACACAGCAGGCATGCACCATACGTCCCGGTAAACTTGTAGAAACATTTATGAAAGAAGCATGAGGCACAGAAATATTACTACTGCTCACCTCTTCTTCATCAGTAGGGAGCCAGACAAAGCAGTGAACACACTGATATCCAGAAGCACTAAACTGCCGGAAGAGAGAACTCTGTTTGGACAGAGTTGAAGCCCGCGGGACCTTGGAAATTCACTAATTGGAACTGAAAACTCATCTCTTGTGACTAATTAGCTTCCCGCCTTCTGCAAGTCATTTACCCTCACTGATTTCAGCTTCCTCACCTGTTAAGGAGGAACAGACATACCTATCTCCAAATATTGTGTTGAGGATTCAATGGGTTAGGAAGGTATCCAAGGGCCAGCATATAATAGCTGCTCAAGAAACACTGGTGTTCTTTCCCTGACTCATAGTCTAACTTCAATTTGGGAGCAAGAGTGACACTGCCAACAAGAAAACAGAACTTTCGGAAATAAAGACGTGGAGAGAAAAGCACAAGGAAAAGATACCAGAATAACACTGAAAAGCAAAAACATACCTAAAAGGGCAGCAAAGCTTTAACACACCAGCAAATTGGGGCTTTGGTAAATGTGCGCTTTCAATTTGCATGAGGTCTGCTTTTGTGGCTGGCTTGAAACCCTCATTGCATGATGCCATAACACGCAGCCCTGCTCTAAAAAGGTTTGGTGTTGTTATAGCCAGGCTGGTAAAACAGTGCCCAAAGTCTCTTGGCTCAGAATAAATTCCCACAAGAGTCCTGAATCTGTTAACTATGCAAAGACGGTTTTGCATCAATGGAAAATATAGGCATTGCATATTCTGCCTTGAGGCTTACTCTCAAAATCACTACAGCCACGGTTGTAAATATTTCTTTTTCCTAAAACTCACCTCAGAGAAAGCCAGCCACCAAGGGTGATATAATTGGAAACTAAAAACTACCATTCAAACATTGACAACAGTCACACATCTGAGATCACCACTGGGGTTTCTCATAGACTTCTCACAGTTAACAGGTCCAGAATGGAATTCTTGGTCCCCTCCCCCAACCCACCCCCAAACCTGCTCTCCCCACAGTCCTCCCCATCTCAGCTACTGGCAACTGCATCCTTCCAGCAGCTCAAGCCAAAACCCTAAGCAGCCTCTGGGTCACCTCTCTCTGTCATACCTCATATTACATCTACCCCATCAGCTTTTAAAAAAATTTCCTAAATCTACTTCTGTCTACTCCACTGCCCCCACCTTGGTCCAAGCCACCACCCCTCTCACCAGGCACACTGGCACTATCTCGGTCTGGCTCCCTGTCCCCTTCTTACGCCCCTACCGTCTACTCTCGGTACTGCACCCAGAGTGATGGAGTGACAACCCAAGTCAGAGCAGGCTACGATAACCACCTTCTGTAAGCCCTACAAGAGCCACTTGTGTCACAAGAAGTAAAACCAAAGTTCTTGCAATGGCCCACAGGGCCCCGCACCATCCGACCCCATTGTACACCAGGGCCCCCTCCCCTTGCCCCCCACTGCTGCCTCTGCTCCAGGCCTGCTCTTCCCTCTCCCTGGAATCTCTTCTCTCAGATACAGATGTGTCTTTCCTCCTCGCCTCCTTCAAGCCTGTGATCAAATGTCAGCTGCATTTTCCTAAGGAGTATTTGAAGAGAGATAAGGAAGGGACTGTCTGCGGGGCTGTGCAGGGTTGAGAGTCCTATCAAGACCCCCAGGGATTAGCAACAGTGGAAGACCCCACCACCTCCAGGGCTGAAGGGCAAAAGAAGGGTGCTGTCACCAGAATCAGTAAAAGTAGTCATGCAGTCTACCAGGAGGAGCTAAGAGAGAAGTAGGGAAATGGGGCTCAGGGAAGGAGGGAACAGGGATGTGTTTTGACTTCTCTCTTCTCTTGTCCTTCCATCTCCTGCCAGTGGCACAACCCAATCTGAAGCCAGAGGGCAAGGAAGCCAGGGTGATGCAGCCCAAGAAGGTCTGGGAAGATGGGAGAATGATCTGGAGGGATGAATGGAGAATGTCCAGCACACCCTTGTTAGCCGATGGAGATCCTAGAGTCCAGTCCAGGGAAGAGCCTGGAAGGGGGGCCTGGAGGTGGCCATGAGCTTTCCTTACCTCCTCTCACTGTGAGCTGCTGATGCACTAGGACTTGGAAGCCGAGTCTCTGGAGGGAAGTCCTGCCCAGGGGGGGTCAATAGCTCATAACCTAAGTACTAAGTCCCTTGTCCAAAGTTGATGGTCTCTAGTGCCCAACACACAAAAACTGAGATGCAACTGCTATGTGGTATGGCAGAGTTTCCATTTCTGCTACCTTGAAGTTGACCCTGAAGAATTCCCCTAGACCCATGATTACAGTTTTGAGAGCCCTGCTCTCTCTTCCAAAGTTATTTCAAATGCAGACTAAGTGACCAATCACTGAGCAATTATAGCAAATACCCACAAAGTTCCAGGTGCCATTAGCACCCACTCCTCCCAACAGCCACACAAAGGAAGGATTCGTTGCTGGGTTTAAGAAGTAACTGCCCAAAGCGACCTCTGAGTAGACTCCAAAGCCTGTGCAGTATTCTAAAATAGGAAAAGAAAAGAAGTTTTAGAATTGAATCCAAATTGAAAATTCTTAAACCTCTGATTTCAGATGATCCAAAACATAATGGATCTCTCTGCCATCCATGCAATTGAATTGCTGTAGGTTGTGCAATTGTGTAAACTGACTCTCCATCGAATGAGGTGGAGGAGGACCCAGCTTCTGGATTAAGTTCTATCAATGATTTACTTTATGACCTCAGGCAATCCGCAGTTTCTCAGCAGCTCAGTGTCCCTAACTCCAAGATAAATATGATGCTTCCTCATCCAAACCTGTCAGGGACCTATTGGGGTGAATTAGCTAATATATCCTTCCTGTCTCCTTCAGAGGCTCTTCTCACCCAACCTCCTAACTGTGGATTTTGCCCAAGGAGATAATAACGTAGTGTGGAAAGCACATCTGAGTCAGACTCATTTGGAAATAAAATGCTAGACCCTTCACTGATGAGACATTTGAACTTGGACAATGTATCCAACCCTGTTGTGCCTCAGTGCCCCTCTTCTGTAAAAAGTGAAAGCCAAGAAAGTACGACCTCATACAACTGCTGGGTGATTAAATGAGAGTATGCATGCAAAGCCCTCAGGACACTGTCTGGCATAGAATAACCACCTGAAAGCAAAATGCAATCATCGCAGACATTACCATCATTATCATTCTCATTATCATTTTTCATAGGCAATTCTAAGTGGGATTGGTGAAAGCACAAAATTTCTTTGAGCACTCTCTAGAATTTTTCTATGTCCTTAAAATAATTCTCTTTTTTTAGTCTGGAAAAGTAGAGCTGAAAATAACACAAACGGTTATTATGATCACCACCAAACTTGATTAATAGCTCTAATCACTAACGAAACATAAGTGGCTGAAAAGCAGGGCCAAGCTACATAGATGTGATTATAGCACAAGAAATTCATCCTAAGAGAAATCTTGGGAAAAGAGGATTTCGTTTTGGAAAATTTTCTATGAAAAAGGTATAAATTTGCGACAGTAAGGGAAACCTGTTTGTGAATGGTACCCAAAAACTAAGTTAAAAAATAAATAATTTCATGAACCATAAAATACCCAAATGCTTCTTTGAGCTCAGGGATCTGGTGAAATCTTCCTAAAGCTCCTACCTGGCATCCACACTGTAAGTACTCCACCCCTCAACTGTGAAATCTCCTGGTGCTCAGGGAGCTCCATTTGGACAGGGACCACAGACCCTCAAGAGCTGGCACAGCACCGGGCAAACAGAAACGCCCAATCACCATGTTTGCTCTGACACATGACTGACCATATGGTCAATCGGATCAGAGAACCATGTCCTCTCCCCAGGGGACCACTTGGAGCATCATTCCAATGACCTTCCTCTGCCCTGGTCCCTAGGACCATCAACTGATACCCGTAATTACAAGGAATATCTTAGGACCTTACTCTGGTTGGTGCAGATAAACCATCTGAAGTCTTACATTTCAGATCTATCAGAAACAAACAGGTTTTACTCACCCAATCCTACCCCATCACCACTTTGTACCAACATTTTTTTTTTTTTTAAAAAGATCCATCCCTGTTGTAGCAAGTCAGAATCCCCTTCCTTTTTTTTTTTTTAATTTTATTTATTTATTTATTTTTATAGCTGTGTCGGGTCTTCGTTTCTGTGCAAGGGCTTTCTCTAGTTGCGGCAAGTGGGGGCCACTCTTCATCGCGGTGCGCGGGCCTCTCACTATCGCGGCCTCTCTTGTTGCGGAGCACAGGCTCCAGACACGCAGGCTCAGCAATTGTGGCTCACAGGCCTAATCGCTCCGCGGTATGTGGGATCTTCCCGGACCAGGGCTCGAACCCGTGTCCCCTGCATTGACAGGCAGATTCTCAACCACTGCGCCACCAGGGAAGCCCTGTACCAACATTTTAAATCAAACTTTCAAACCATTAAAGCTCTGGACAAGAGTGTCTACTTTGCATAAACATTGTATCCATGGCATAGTTCCTAAAAGTAGTAGGTGTCCAATAAATATTTATTGAAGGGACAGGAGGAAGGAGGAAGGAAAAGAGGAGAAAACACTAACCCATGCTCCTGAGCTGCCCCAAATTCAAGGGTAAGGATGTAGGCCATGGTGACACACCCAGGATGGGTGCCAGGTTTTCTACATGCCTTAGCCAGTCCTTACAGCAGCCTTCTCAGGTATCTTATTTGCCCATTTTACAGATGCCAAAACTGAGGTACCAGAGAGGTTAAATAGCTTCCTGAGTATCCCCCAGACAGTAAGTTTCAGAGCCAAGATCTAAACTGAGACAATGTAATGCAGAGCTACACTGAAGTACCACCCTACTGTCTGGACACCCAAATTCACCGAGGGCAGCCTTAAGCAGTCAAGCATTAGTGTTTCCATTTAGACGAGAAAATTAAACCCAACTGGTTAAATGACCAGTAAGAAATCACATGACTTTCACAGGTACTAGAGCCAGTGCTTCTCCTTGGTCACTTAGGACCCTAGAAAATAAGGACCCCATCCGTTCTTATCATGAATAGAATGAGCTTATGCTACAGGCTTTCTATCATCTTTATAACCTCATGGCAGACTGCACACTCCAAATACAATAGCAACAATGTATAGCACCTTGTGATTTATCAAAATAATTTTATCTGTAATACCCTCCCTGTGACATACATAAGGCAGATAATGTCACCAGCCGTCAAGGCCAGGGTGCCCTCAGTGACAGGGGGCCCAGAGACGCCTGGAAGCACACGACAGCTCACGGCAGCCAGGAACACAGGGAGACAGCAAGGGCAACTTTCAACGCTTTCACAGCTTCTGACTACACGGCTCCAAAGGAAGAAATTTCAAAATGATTATTTTCTCCTTCAGGCGGGAGACATAGGATTATTTTCTCCTTCAGGCGGGAGACATAGGAGACATTATTTTCTCCTTCAGGCTTCCGACTATATGGCTCCAAAGGAAGAAATTTCAAAATGATTATTTTCTCCTTCAGGCGGGAGACATAGGATTATTTTCTCCTTCAGGCGGGAGACATAGGAGACATTATTTTCTCCTTCAGGCTTCCGACTACATGGCTCCAAAGGAAGAAATTTCAAAATGATTATTTTCTCCTTCAGGCGGGAGACATAGGACATACAGTCCAAGTAAAACAGTATTTATCAGTTTTCAAGGGCTCGACCATTTGAGGAGAAAGCCTCAACGTCTTCCTTTTCTCCCCACAACCATTGCTTTTAAAAACCCTTGGGCGAGATGAGGAGAAAAGTACTTGTTGATATCGTGTTTGCCATCAGCGCACACTGATCTGTTTGCTGAACCTCTCAGGAGTGTTGGCTAATACTTGTGTATTTCCTACTGGAAACACACCACAGCTCATAAACTGATATGTTAATATCATCGAAAGATATAACAGTGAGTCCTCGGCACAGCATTTTCCCCCAAACTCAAAAGAACATCTAGCTACATCAGGCTTCAAAGAGAACTGATTTAAAATCTTGCTTAGCAAACACAGCACCTCTGCAGTGGATCTCAGTCTGGGCTGCCTGCTGCAATCACCTGCGGAGCCTTAAAAATCACCCACGTTCAGGTTCTACCTGCAGAGGTTCCAATTTAATCGTCCTGGGGTGTGGCCTGGACATTGGACTTTTCAAAGCTTTCCCAGTGACTCTAATAAACATTCAAGGTTGAGACGCACAGGTGCAGAAAGTGAGGCGCATACCCAGAAGCTCACCTAAAAAGTGACTCATGGGTGTTCATAACCATGAACAATTTCACAATTAAGAATTATTTGATAACACGGATTTAATTTTTCAGACACAGTTTGTTCACTGCATAACTGAGAAGTCTTGATTCTTGTTCTCTGGGTCTTCCTGACCTACCTTAACCAACTTAACCTGGAAATCCAGATGAATATAAAAATTCATTTTAAAAGTACTAACGTCCATGTAGCACTTTGAGATTGTAAATATAGAAATAAAAGTCACATTTAACCATTACAAGAACTATGAGGTATGTAACATACGTGTATTCGTTTCCTATTGCTGCTGTGTGTGACAAATTATCATAAGTTTAGTGGCTTGAACAATATGAGTTATTTTTATAGTTCTTGAGGACAGATGTCCAAAATCAGTCTCCCTTGGCTAAAGTAGGGTATGGGCATGGCTGGTTCCTTCTGGAGGCTCTCAGGGGAGAATCTGTGTCCTTGTCTTTTTCAGCTTCTAGAGACCACCTGCATTCCTAGGCTCAGGGCCCCTTCTTCATATCTTCTGTCTCCCTCTTATAAGGAAGAACCCTTGTGATTACACTGGACCCACTCGGATAATCCAGGATAATCTTTCCATTTCCAGATCCTTAATCACCTCTGCCGAGTCCCTTTTGCCACGTTAAGGTAACATTCAACAGTTCCAGGGATTAGAACAAGGGCATCTTTGGGGACCAATATTCAGCCTGTCACAGAGTAAGGCAAACGTCACCAGCGTCACCACTATGCCTATTCCCTCTGCCCACCACCGTCACTTTTCAATTGACACTGAGGCTCAAGGTTGCCATGACTTAACCAGGTTCCATGTCTGGGACGGGGCTGAATTTAAACCCCATCTCATAACTCCAAGCCCCACTCCTTTCGGCCACTCCTGTTGCCTCCCCAGATATGGCAATGCTTGCAATATTATTTTCTTTTCCAGGCTCTCACCATACTGTTAACAAGAAGTATTTCGACTCTGCCCCAATCATTATCTCTGTTCCTCAGCCAACAGGTGCCAAGTGGAAACTTCCAGTTCTATTACCCCTGCTGGTAACCCTGTCTCAAGTCAGCCCCCTTCCCTACGGTCCAGCAGAAGCAGCAAGGCACTGAGGCAGCAATTCATTATACAGACTACGGTGTCACAACTATCTGACAGATTAGTCACACAAGAAAGTATATGGGCGAGGGGGTGTGGAAATGACAGCTCTCAGTTTTAAAAGAGCAAAACAATCTGAACTTGCGAAGACCTACACATACCAGTAACTGTCTCAAGAAAAATTTATAATAGGTGACATCCCCATCCTCCATGTTTGAAACAATCTATTTAGAATACATAGGAAACCGTCCTCTCAGTGATTTTCCATGGTTCCTTTCTCTCTTGCTCTCCAGTGAGGGAACTAGAGAGGGCTGATGGGGTGGTATTTAGAGCCTTAGTCTGTGGTCCCCTGGCGTGTGGTGTGTTGCAGCTGGGGTCATCAGAAAGGAGTGGGCAAGGCTTCCTACATGAAGGATATTCTAATACGATGGTCACACTTCCCTTGATGCCTGGGATGTGCCATTCCCTCCTCTCACTTGAACATCATGGAGAAGAAAAGAACCCAGTGTTGAGTCATAGGCACTTTAACAATGGGAGAAAATAAACAAGCCAAGCAGATATCATTGCCAAGCTTACACCTTGCCTGTGTCTATGTGCAATCTGAAGTGAAAATGGTAGTGAAGAAAAAAAAAAAAAAAATCAGTGCCACATCAGAATGCAACTGGTATAATATCAGCAAGTTACATGGTTTTCCTGGACTAAGATAATTCATTGTTTCAGTCCCCAAAACTATAAAATAACAGTGAACAGGGCTTGTAAAGGTCATGCGGAAGAATTCAAGCAACCAGAATATTATATTTTAAATAAGCTAACGTGGTGGGGAGAAGGGGGGAGGGCGGTGCTGGAATACTTTTGTGGCTTGTGTTCATGCCAAATCCATGCTCTGAAACTATAACCCTATACACTTACAACCAATATTTGGAATGATTCTAAGGACAGCAAGATTCCCAGACATCTAAGAGTCAGTTTGGGTCACTATTTCAGAAAACTGAGCCAATAAACTTTAAGTTTTTCAAAAAGGGTAGCATCATAAGGGAATTCTGGTTTACCAGGAGTGAACAATAAACACGTTAATAAAATTAGGATGTTCTAATCCACGTGATGCATTATTTTGGCGATACCATAGCCTCCAGATAACCTGGCTAAATTAAAAGAGGGTACACCTGCTAAGGACGCCTTACTCCATACTTTATAGGACCACGCAGTGCTTCCAGATAGTTAAAAAGCCCTGGGTCCTTGTCCTGACTCCGCCACTAACTTGCTGTATAACCTGGACCCGTCACTCAATTTCTCTGGGTCTCAGGGTTCTCATCTGTAAGGTGAGAGGGCTGGTCAAGATGACTTCCAAGGGCTCCTCCAATTCCAACTCTAAAAGCTTGCAAAGATCCATTAACAAAATTTACTGACTGACTCATCTGAAATTAGATTCCGATTGAGTTGGTGAGTAAAAAGAAGGTAAGGAAGCTGACGTTTGAGACTGTTAACAACTAAAAGCTGGAAAACACTGGGAAGCTGGTAAGCAACATGGTGAAATACACATCGGGTTCCTCTCCTGGGAAAGCTACAAAGCCTGGGGGTCCCAAGAGTTTATTGCAAAACGCCCGGAAGGCGCTTTACTTATCTGCAGGAGGGTCCTCTTCATTCATGCTGCCTCCTGCTCAGCAGTCTCTCAAGTACCCGCTCAGAAGAGATGGGTGAGGTGGGGTGTTACCCTTGGGACTCGGATCCCACACAAATATCATCGCTAGGGGCCTTCTGGCCACTGAACATAGCTTTCAAGGTCACTCTGATCCAGGGATTCATTGCCGCCGGAAACTGAGCGTCTGGGGATTTGCTACACCTTCGTCCTCCTGTCCTTACTAGCAGCGGGGAAGGGGGGCAAACTCTGCCCTCTTGAGGGCCTGCAAAATTAGCCACAGAAAATGAAAAGTGGATTCAAAGAGCTATTGACCTCTCTCAGGATTTAGTTCCCTCAACAGCTCTCTCTACGGAACAAATATGCTTAAGTGGGAAAGCCCAGGAAAAAAAAAAGTGACAGGAAAATTGAGGACTTACTATAAAACTCATCTTTAAAAAGCCATAATTATCACAATAGTGTCACCGAAACATTATTTACAAACGTCCTTCAGCACAATTCCCCCTCTTTGAACAGCCCTCATCTAGATATAGTGCTATCACTCAGGACAGCATTTTAAATTATTTAAGTAGTAAAACAAAGAAAAACCAGCATTTTTCAATCAAAACTCTGGAGTGAATATAATTAAAATCGATGCAGGGAAACAGGCATAAAAGAGAGAGAATCTGACTTTTTGCCTTTATGCTGATAACTCCTACTTACCAGTTGTATAATTAAGTCAGTTTTCAAACACTGTTGTGTGCATTACTCGCTGGATAACCCCCAACACTGTAAGAGGAAGAGAGGGTAGAAATTCTTCTATTTTGCTGAAGAGAAAACTGAGACTTAAGGATATTAAATGGTAAGCCCAAAGTTGAGTCACAATAAAAACCCAGATCACCAAATTTCTTATTTCAAAGTCTCCTCCAGGACACCACACACTGTGTCCCGGTGACTTCATCTGCATGGTAAAACCAAAATAATTTTTATATCAAACACTGTCATATATTTTGCCTGGGCCTTGCTTTTGAACTTTCAGGCCCTCAGAATACTCTAGTTTGAATCTTGGCAAAATGAAGCAAATTTCCAACTGGCACATAAATGGAGTTTTCTTTACAAGCAGCTGCAGGTAAGAACATGTCCCTCACAGTCTGACGTTATTACCGTAGTTCACCTCCTAACCCACTGTTACTTCTTTTAAATGACCAGGCCTATGGTTCATGGCCGTATTCTGATCACACAAGGGCACAAAAGTAGCAAATAATCCCACAGTCCACTTCCAGGCCCTGGCCAGCAATCAGAAATCTGACTGTGGGTCTTTGTTCATTCTATTTTTGGATGATACCATATCGCAAAACACCTCTCAGCCTCAGCCCTGTTAATCAATAGTCATTTAAAGTAAATTTGTCATGGAAGTGTTTAAACATCTACATTCAATAGTGTTTGCCAAAATAATGCATTTGCCCCGTGATTATAAATGATCGAATAACTAAAACAACACAGCAGCAGCAAAAACAGCTCTAGTCTGTGCTGAGGTGGTGGGTATGAGCTTAGCTTCATTTCTGGGATCCTCACTGTTACTAAATCCACTGAAATAAATGAAGCGGGGCTAAGACCCAGAGCAGGGCTGGGGAGGGGGATGCTCTGTCCCACACATGGTCTGTCCCAACCCTCTCTTCTCATAACTGGAACCCCGCCACCCACCCATCCACCCCAGTTTCTAGGACCAGCCCTAACCTTAGTGGAGATGTCTGAGTAATTTTGGTACAACCCTCTGGGACCCCACCCAAGTCCCTCCAACTGCTGGCTTGACCGTGACTTCCTGCCCAGGCTCCTCTACCTACACTTGAGTCCTTTCTTGATTCCTTAGCCCTCCGGGTCTGAAGTTCCCTGGACTCCTGGCCACCCTTCCATCCCTCAAGCCACCTGGACCTGCTGTCCCTACAACCATGTACCCCAGGACTGGGAGCCTGTCCTGAGATACTGCCACCTCTGGAAATAGTCTTCAGTTCTGTCTCCTTCAACCTCCTATTGCAACCCATCACCCTGAGGGGACCCCCTCCCTTCCCCAGCCCTCCTGCAGCTCCTCCATTTTATCTGGAAGTGGACTCCACCCATGGCCCCCACCAGACAAGTCTATAGCACTCCTTCCGGATCTGGCCAGACCCCAAGAACAAGACCAGCAGGTCCTCAATCAACCCTCTGCATTTCAGACCTTGCTCTTACTTAAATGCCTCTGTCCGAGCCTCACATCTATTTATTCGTGGAGACAGAGCTCGAGAGAGGCTGTCCTCATCATCACCCTTCACTAGTTACTTGAGATCTGCCAGTGGCTTTCACACAGCCACCTATTAATTGCCTTGCAGACATCATGATGCAGCAAATTTCACTATTTTCACACAGAGATGAGAAACCTGAGATCCCATTTTAATAAGAAATGTGCTTAAATTCAGTTGGCAAGACTGGGGCAAAACCAGGACTAAATGCAGGCTGACCTGGCTTCCTTCTTACTGTATGAGTCCTACTTGGGGAAGCCCTATGTTTCTCAGGCACCAGGTTATGTCCATTACCAGCTGCAGGAGGGCGGAGAAGGCACTTTTTAACCCACGTGGGGCGATCTGATGCCCCTTGGCCACAACCCTGTATTACTGACGAGGGCTAGGGCCCCCTGGCATCCCAGTCACCTGCACGCACCATTCAGAAGCCACCTCGGACTCATTCTACCTCGCAGAATGGGACAGCGTACGCACTTGCTCAAATTCCCACTTCAGTACTTCTGATAAAATCAATTGTTTCAAATAAAACTGGAAGGACTTTTGTACTTCCCACCGGTACCATCTAAGCTTCTTGGTTTCAGGCTTAGTTGACTTAAGTGAAATCAGCAACAGAGCATGAGAGGGCTGTTTTGGTGCTGATCCAAACTCTAAGTTGCTTCCAAAGTGCTGCGTAACTCTCACAGACCATGTTCCCAGGGGCTCCGTGACATAGTCATTAGAGACACAATGTCACAGCCAGCAGTTCTGGAAAGAGGCAGGAGCTGCATCCCTCTCCAGGGGGGCATATGCTGCTCTCTGAAAATGGGCTTGACGCTGTGGCATGAATGAGCATCAAACTATCTGTTGGGGGGGAGACAGGGATGTTACGGGTTGAATTGTGCCTCCAAAAATGGTGTGTTCAAGTCCTAACGCCCGGTACCTCAGAACGTGGCCTTATTGGGAAATAGGGTTGTTGCACATTCATCAGTTAAGGTGAGTTCACACTGGATTAGAGGGACCCTTAGTCCAACACGACTGGTGTGTTTAAGAAGAGAAGAGGGGCTTCCCTGGTGGCGCGGTGATTGAGAGTCTGCCTGCTAATGCGGGGGACACGGGTTCAGGCCCTGGTCTGGGAAGATCCCACATGCCGCAGAGCAGCTGGGCCCGTGAGCCACAATTACTGAGCCTGCGCGTCTGGAGCCTGTGCTCCGCAACAAGAGAGGCCATGATAGTGAGAGGCCCGCGCACCGTGATGAAGAGTGGCCCCCGCTTGCCGCAACTGGAGAAAGCCCTCGCGCAGAAACGAAGACCCAAAGCAGCCAAAAATAAATAAATAAATAAAATTTAAGAAGAGAAGAGACACATGAGGAGAGAAGGCCATGTGATGACAGAGGCAGAGATTAATGATGCATCTACGAGCCACGGGTTGCCAGCAACACCAGAAGCTGAAAGAGGCAAAGAAGGATCCTCTCCTACAGGTTTCAGATGGACCATGGCCCTGCCGACACCTCCAATGTGGACTTCCAGCCTCCAGAAATGTGAGAGAACAAGATTCTCTTGTTTTAAGCCGCCCAGTTTGTGCGACTCTGTTACAGTAGCCCTAGGAAATTAACACAAGGGGGAAATGAACAACTGAGGAATCACAAAAACCTCTTGATTGAGAAGCAGCATCAAATAGGAAAGAGAAAATACAGACGGTCCCCAGTTTAGGATGGTTCGATATAGAATTTTTCGACTGTACAGTGGTGTGAAAGTAATATGCACTCAGTAGAAACTGTACTTCGAATTTTGATCTTTTTCGGGGCTAGCAATTTTCAGTACGATCCTCTCTTGTGATGCTGGGCAGTGGCAGTGAGCACAGCTCCCCATCAGCACGCGATCCCCAGAGTAAAAACCATACGCTCACAACCACTCTGTACCCAGATGATCATTCTGTTTTTCACTTTCAGTACAGTAATCAATAAATTACATGAGATAGTCAATACAATAGGCTTTGTGTGTTCGATGGTTTTGCCCAGCTGTGGGCTAATGGAAGTGTTCTGAGCTCGTTTAAGGTAGGCGAGGCAAACCTATGATGTGAGGTAGGTTGGGTGTATTAAATGCATTTCTGACTTAAGACATTTTCAGCTTACGATGGGTTGATTGGGACATAACCCCATCGTAAGCCAAGGAAGATCTGTACATACTTGTGATCAGGCATCTTTCACACCGTGGCCGCCTGTTTACATACAAAGTACTCCCTCCTGCATCCTGAGCCCCGGAGTCCCCCTCTGCCTCACGTGCTTACAGAAAGGTACTAATAGGTGTTTTCATAGCCATGATCTCATGTCATCTTCACAACCATTTTTGCTACAGGGAAGGAGGGAAAGTATCACCCCTATTTTACACACAAGGAAACTGAGGCTCACACGAGATCACAGATGAGAGGACCATCCTGAAAAGAACATCAGCTGACAAAGCAAAAGGCCTCTTCAAAAAAGGTGGAGTGGAAGTAGGACGTGGGGAGTAAAAAACAGCCCTAAATCTTGTCTTAAAAAAAAAAAAGATGAGTTCAACAAAAGTTCTAGAAGCCTTCCAAGTCCAAAACAAATCAAATCTGTTGCCCGTGAAAAGCAGTCCCTTCACCTTTTTCAGTCGTTGTTCAGGTAATATTGCTTTGGACACAATCCACTGATTCTCTGACCATTTTTTAAAGTGTCTTTGAGGGAAAACCCCAAACACATTTTCCAGGGTTGAAAATGTAAGGATTCTGGCCTTTGGCGTTCTGTCTCATTCGGTGCTTCCAAATCTTCACGCACTCCCGTGTAGCCACAGGGAACTTTCACAGCCATCACCCCGCACAAGCTGGACCTCAGAGAGTGTTTGAGAGGCTGGAACTCCACAGATTCACGTGCAACAACCTCTGATGACTGAATGGACCTTTTCCCAAAGCAACACTGGATAAGGGGAAGGAAGGCAGGGACACAGCGGGGTGGCAGGCGTCCCAGGAAAGGACAGGACTGAAAGGGTTAAGCCGCAAAACACTGGGGATGAGAGCTTGGGTGGAGAGCTCTGACTGCAGTCAGCTGCCTTTTCCATATATTTTCATCTTTCCCCCCCTGGAAAACATCCAGTCACCGGTCACTGAGACGTCTTGACTTTCACACCCCCAAAGCTGCAGCCAAGATGTCAGGCGCACAGACCCCTAGGACCTACCGCTCACCACTCGGGGAAACTACCTCTGCGAAATGCCGTTCCACGTTTTTGTCAGCTTGAAAATATTAAACACCACTGAAAGAAGTTTAAGGTTTCTTTTTCAGACTTAAATGTCTACTTATTTCAAAATGAATTAGTAGTTCTCTGGGTTTCATAATGTTTAATTCATTAATGATAACTACAGCTCCAGAATTTGAAAGGGAAATTGCTTCCAGGATAAAATTAAACGCGAAACTCTAAGCAGTGATTCACGGCTGTTCCTATCTAAATTACTAATCCATGTGACAAACCCGGTTGGCAGCACAGAAAAGCAATACTATTTTCCCCCACTGCCTTTATAGACTTTGCTGAATTGTTTTGCAAACTGTCTCAACCCAAGTCCTGGATAATCCCCTGCCAGCAGCCTCCATTTCATTGTGGCATTTAGTACTTAGTGTCTCTATTGCCTGAGAGAGGTTCAGAATGGACTAATACTTCTGTGCCTCAGAAAAGAGTTTTCTCAACATACAGTGCAATGGATTTCCAGGGCAACTCATTTTAAATTGAAGGCAAATATCTCCGTGATATCTGTCCACATCCCCCCAAAAGAAACCTGCATAAAACTCTAAAAACGGCAATTTCCTTTTAGTTTGCAAGGAGAGCTAGCCAGCTGAGATTCAATTACATATCTCCCTGTTGGAACGATTGGGAACTAGAGTAAACCCTGTGGTCCAAAAGACAACATAATATAATGTTTCCGAAGTTTCATCAAGCCCAGGTTATGCTGCCTCTTAAAATTTCTCTCAGGTCTGTTCCTACAACCACTGCCTGGGTCCACACCTTAGACCAGGGTGGAGAAGCAGGGATATTCCTGACCATGTGGCCACCACTTGCAAAGGCGCTCAGAGGACCAAGGTCCCACAGGGCACACCTCACTGGGAACCGCTGTCCAGACCACCGCGAAAACCCTGCCAACCAGGTCCATCCCCATCTCCAATCTCCCCCTCACTCCCACCACCCTGTGTACTGGTCCTAAATGGCAAGTCAGATCCCTGGCAGCCCTCAGGAGCACTACCCCATGCCAGGGCTTTAATATGATGATGGCTTAACCCTTGGGACAATCCGGGGAAGTTGCCCTCATGGTCCCAATACTGCCGGGCAAGAGACGGCAGCAAAGACACTCAACACACTTGCCCAGGTTACAGAGCAAGAACATGGCAGAGCCAGGATTCACACCCACACTTTCTGCCCAATTTCCCATCCTTTGAACCATCTGAGCATGCCTCCCACAACTTCGAATATTCTACTTACTCCTTATGACCAAGGGAGTGGGGCTCACATGCTCACTAAGGCTAAAGATCCTTTGGTGATTTGGTTACATTTCCAACCTCATCCGACCCACACCCTCTTCTCCATCTTCCCCCAACTCTGGCTTTTCCAAACTATGCACGTGCTGTTCCCTCCGCCTCTCTTCCCAGGAGGGCTCCCACAAGCCCCCTTTATGCCCCTGCAGTGCCACATTCATCCCCTTCGTCAACCATTCACTATTTCTATTGACATTGGGGACACACGTGTGTCTCCCCCGAGTCCGTGACCTTCTCCAAGGAGACAGCTCTGGGTCTTCCACAACCAGCCCCTGCGTGTCCACAGCAGGGCCGCAGTGAGCTGGTCCTCAAAGCTTTGGAACTAATGAATGTGCTATGACAAATGTCTTCAAAGCAAAAGCAAAACCAAACAACAGACTTAGGGGCTTGCCCCAAATTGACTCAGGACCCTTAAGAGTAGGGAGGAGGAGATGGGAAGGGTTTATGTGCCCTTTTTAAAAGCTCTGCCTGTCAGGGCATTTTTTTCCACCAAGCCTTCAAACATGGCAACCTCGTGATGGCAAACACACCTAGCTATCTGCTCGCTAGCTCAAGGGTTTATGAAGCAAGCCTGTTTCGGATTTTAAATTGGCAAGAGATAATCTTCAGAGTGGGAACTCAAGAGTCACACATGCATTACAAAAGCAAAGAGATGACAAACTGAATCCACAACTCCACCTGGTTTTTATTGTTGTTTCCTGGCAGAAGGAGGGAGAGCAAAGAGATATTTGGAAGAAGGGGATTTTGTTGTTGTTGTTGTTGTTTTTAATTTTAAGAAGGGAGGGTACCTATTCCGTACATCTCTTCTGTGGACCCTACCACAGGGTGAACCAATGTAAACAAGGCTGGACTCCCTGTAGCACCAGTCTGAACCATTCAGGCCTCTATTCCTGACCATGAACTTGGCATCAAATAAACCCAGATGCCATTGACAATGCAGCATGAAAAGCAAAAATAACAACCGTAACTCGCGGTAATCACTTAAAATATAAAGTAATGTTCCTAAATCCCTTAGAATGGTTACCAATGTCCAGGGCACGCAATTTCTCCGAGGAAGCCCACGGTACTGTGAAAACACACAACATGCACATAAAAATACAACTTCAACTGATATGCTAGCTAAAACAAACAATACATTAAACCAATTTCACTCCCCTTCTTAGAACTTAATGAGCCCCTGGGGGACAATCTGGATGCCCTGTGCCTCCTTCACAAAACCTCATTCGTGGTAACGCATGAAGCTGGGCTTTCCTTTCGCTCCATTTCCCTCGCAGCCAGCACAGGCCTTCAAGTGTTGCTATCAGCTTATGGCACCTATCTGCGCCACGTGCAGGGGTGTTTCTCCCAAGGAAAAGCATTTTTTAAATATTTTGCAATGTTTCTCTTTTCTTCCCAGTTTATTCAATGTCTCAAGAGCAGCCACGCCTGCTCAGTGTCAGCTTGGAGACCACAGGGCGGCGGGAAGTCCGGCCTAGTCACCCGTAGCTGACTCCGCAGGGTACTCACTGCCCTGGGCATCAGAAAGGCCGCCTCAGGGCACAAGGATAAGTATGGGCTTTAGAAGCAACTTCAAAGTCGTCCACTAAATGAATGAGAAGCATACATCAATATTTTGCTGTGTAGCTCTGTGGAGAAAAGACGCAGAGCAGAAAAGTGTGCGGGAAAGTCAGGACCAGGCATTGCAAAGGCAGCTGCATGAAAAGGTCAAGGGCACACAGGATTCTTCACAAGCGACTTAAAAGCAAATTGATAAAGAATTGCCTATTCTTGAGTTTCTTAGGGTTCCCACTTTAATGATTAAATACAAAAACTAAAAAGCATTCATTGTTCATAAGAATGTAGATCTTTCATAAGCATTTGAGGTTCTTAGAAAAGATCTTTAGAACATTCTCACATCTTGGTAATCTCGTTTGTTCTGGGAATATCCTACAGAACTCCATTTCTTTGTAAGTAGGACTAGCTAAAGTAACTCCAATCTTAACTATTTCAATCACCACAAAATTCTAATTACTGAAATCCATAGAAATGGGAAATATCTATCCTCAAATTTGAACAGCTAACAATACAAGGTACAATGATATAAAGACAAAATAAGAAAGCAGAGGTACCTTTGGACAGGAAGCCACGACAGTAACTGTGTAATTAGGATTCACGATAAGCATTTGTATTTTCTGATATAGACTTACATGCTGAGCTCTTTCATTCTGAATTCAACCCATGAGGGAAAAGATGGGCAAGTCTACCAACTCAAGTTAGGCATCGCCATATATGTTGTCCTATCACATCCTTCCATTTCTCCCAAACCTCCCCCTCTCTTGGAAAGAAATAATTGAAAATATAGAAATATTATTTTACTGGACCCGTATCTAACACTAATACCCTGCTTTTAGGATTATAAGGAGGCTGGAGTTGGGGGGGTGGGTAGGTGTAGAAAACACAGCAGGAAGCCTTCAGTGGCCAAATTTCACTGCAGCCATGATGTGGCCTGTGTACTCCAAACAAGCTTTACTTATCACAGTGTCTGAGGATGGGATTTATTATTGCAAATATGCACAAGCAACGGTATTTTTTAAAAATCCTCATGTCATGCATCTCCTTGTCTCCCACAGAGCTTGTGTCTACTAAGTGCTCTCATCTGCTCTGGTTTCTTCTACCCAAGGAAGAAAGGGTCCCTCCCCAACCCCGGCTGACCCTTCACCCCTGGTTCTTCACAGCTGGCGTGGCCCCCGAGAAAAGACTTCACATCCCTGCTGGCTCCATCGCCCCAAAGTCCCGCCCCATATTTGTGTCTTGACCAAGCAGACCCCAAACCCCACTCCCTGAAGGTTCTGCTTCAGGACGTCACTCTTCTTTCTCTCCCTTCTTTGAAGGATGTGGAAAGAAGAGTTCTTTTAAGGTTAACCAAGAAAGAAAAAGGGTCAAAGTCCTATCTTCCTATCAGCATGTTTGTAGACCTCACTTCTTCAGATCCAAGAAAGAGAAAAGTGAAGCCAAAGTAAGGGACCACCTCCATCCAAGGCAAAAAGGTCCAGTTTAAAATGAGCGCCCACTGCCTTTCCCTATCCGTATCCGTATCCGTATCCGTGCCTCCTGCCTCACTGTGATGCTCACCTTACTCCTCCCACCACTCCCGTGGTCCCTCCCACCACACCATCCTCAAGTCTTAGCCTACCTGCCCAGATCACGTTACAGCTTGTGGTCCTCTTTTTCACCTTCCCTCCATCGGACCTGCACCTGCTTCTCAGAGGGGTTAAAAGAAACCTGATTCACAGGATTAGCTACTATACCCTTATGGAGGTGAATGTGTTATCCTACCCAAGGGCACTCACATTTTAGCAAAGGACTCATGGATATAAAACCCAAAAGGAACAGCAAAAAGAACTAATTTATACTGATTGTCTATGTACCAGCTCCAGCTCTCAGATACATCATTTATTTAACTTCTCTGGGCCTGCCTCTGATTCCTACCTCAGACTATCGTTCTGAGAATTAGTGAGGTGACATATATATAACACTGAAAACAGCACCCGGCACCTTGCAAGGGCTCCGTGCACATCAGTTATCAGGATTAACCTTCACAGCATTGACCCTTCGAGACAGGTACTGCTGGCCTCATCTTAAATGAGGACACAGAGTGATTTGCTCAGGATCACAAGGCTACTACATAAGTAGCAGAGGAGGGATACAGCCCTCAGTCCACTGAGTAACCACAGTTCATGCTGTCTTCTCCACACCACAAGGAATGAATCTCTAATGGTAAAGCCAAGGACACTGCAGGCCAGCAGAGTGAAAGTGCATTAGCGGGTCCTGTGGTATGCTGATGGCGCCCCATCAGAAGGAAAGGCTGGACGGCTGGGGTGCGCATCGAGTGATTCCTGGAGCACGACTGGGGTTGAACAGGATGTTATGTTCTCTCCGGGCTGATTCAAGCCCTACCTCTGAACTGCAGAGACCTCGGTCTATCAATTCACCTCATTTAGTCTCAGGTTTTCCCGACTATAAAATGGGAACAAATTTACTCGGGAGGTGGTAAGCTCCTGACACCGGGAAGTGTTCATGGCAAAAGGTAAAACTTCTCATGAGGGAGGCTCCAGAAAAGGATCCTGTGGTCAGGAGGGCAGCAAACCTGATGTTGGTTACTCCCAACATTCAGAACGGGGAGTTCATAGAACAGGCTAGAGATGAACAATGTTTATTAAAAAATCTTAATACCAGAGCCAAAAAATATTGCTAATGACCTTGATACTATCTGGTCAAAAACTCTGAATGAACTCTGGGCGGTCTGGTTTTTGATCTCCAAAACATTCCTGAAAACTCACTCATTTCCAATATATATTACAAATCCATAATTATGCCCCCTTCCTCCTGGCTTGTCCTACATTCGAAAAGCATTGGCTATTCTATTAAAGTGAACTTCCCTCAAAATAACCTCACTATTCTCTACTTCCACATAATTTCAGCAGCTACTCTTTGCACTATAATCTCCGGATGAATTTCTGGTATAGAAACAAAATAGCCACAATAAGATAAATTACAACTCTATTGTGACCAGGGCACAGAGTGACTGAAATTAAAACTCTAAAATTTTTAGCATTTCATTTTTAATATTATGTTCATTGAAGATGCTTATTGTCAGTATATTTTGTTTCTGATAGCAATTACTTTTTATCAGTACTTTTCAATACTGCAAAGTTTTGAAAGATCACTATATTATAATGAACTGATGTACCAATGCTACTACTGAGTTTCCATCCTTGTTCTACCACTTGACAGCATAATCTCGAGCAAGCTGCTAAACCTCTCCGTGCCTCAGTTTGGTCATCCGAAAAATGAGGACAAAAACCTACTTCTAAATTATTGTAAGAATTACATTGGGTGACTATGTAGAGTTTTACAAAATGCTTTGGATTTAGTGACTGCCAAGTACATATTAGCGATTTTTTTTCACTTATAAAATTGTGAGTCCAATTTAAAGATATTTAATACTTAAAATTTTACCCCAAATTTTGCAATCTCCATACTTAAAAACTGGCAGGGCTTACCTCTTACGGCACTGCGGCTAACACCACCACTTGCTTTTTTTCTGCCAACGTACTAAATTCTCATTACTCAAAAATTAGTTATGAACGTCAGCCCACCTAAAATTCTCTGAAGGAGGAAAAGCTCTTTTTCCATAACCCAGAGAAAGTGGACTTGTTTTCTGAGAAAATGGAACAGGCCAGAGCCCAGGACAGCAGATTCTAGCTGAGATTGTATTGGTAAACAAACATCAAGAAAGGAAAATTAAAGCTGCTTTACTCCCCAAAGTATTTTCCTAATCTATCTTAATAAGCACAGTTTCATTCTGTTTACTCACAACCATTTTTCATACATTACTAAATGAATTTTGTCTGATTAAGTTAATTTTAGAAACATAAAAACTAATTTCAGGCTTCTACTACTGTTTTTACCCATTTGGGCTCTGAGTATATTTTGGTTCCTGAAAACTTAACCCAACATCTTACCTTAAAACCAAAGGCAGGGCTTCCCTGGTGGCGCAGTGGTTAAGAATCCGCCTGCCAATGCAGAGGGCACGGGTTCGAGCCCTGGTCCGGGAAGATCCCACATGCCGCGGAGCAACTAAGCCCGTGCGCCACAACTACTGAGCCTGAGCTCTAGAGCTCACGAGCCACAACTACTGAAGCCCGCGCGCCTAGAGCCCGTGCTGTGCAACAAGAGAAGCCACCGCAATGAGAAGCCCGCGCACCGCAACAAAGAGTAGCCCCCGCTCGCCGCAACTAAAGAAAGCCCGCGCGCAGCAATGAAGACCAAATGCAGCCAAATAAATAAATTAAAAAAAAAAAAAAAAAACCAAAGGCAAAACTACATGGCAATGTGCCCCGACACTATCTCCTTGCAGCCACTGCTTAACACCACATTAAGAAAAGAATCAATCAAGATAGTCAATACGTCTTTTGAATAGTAGACAAATATAAACGAAGTCAAAGGTGGTAACTAACATGACACTTCTGATTACAGATACAAGATTTAGCTGTCAAGATGCAGTGGCCCCAACGAGGAAAGGAAACTTTCTGATGTTACAGCCCTTAATCAACCAGTACCACCAAGATACCATATCCAAAAAAGAGTGTGGGAAATACAAAAAAGCATTAGATCTCTGCAGTCCTCAAGGAGATTAAAAACTAGTTAGAGACGTAACAGTTCACACTAACATTTACTGGTGAGAAAAATAATAAGCTAGGTCCCTGGAGTGCAAAGATGAATAGGTGGCTCAGCCCTCAGCCCTGATCTGCCCTTGGTCAGCAGCTGGCTGTCCCCAGGACCTACATTAAGGTCTGCGAGACAGAGGAGGCAGCAAAGGCATTTTCAGCTGCGATTATCGGGGATTCAGTGATGGGATCTGAGCAGGGAATTAAAGGAAGAGTTATGGGGCTTCCCTGGTGGTGCAGTGGTTGAGAATCTGCCTGCCAATGCAGGCGACACGGGTTCGAGCCCTGGTCTGGGAAGATCCCACATGCCACGGAGCAACTAGCCCCGTGAGCCACAATTACTGAGCCTGCGCGTCTGGAGCCTATGCTCCACAACAAGAGAGGCCGCGACAGTGAGGGGCCCGCGCACCGCGATGAAGAGTGGTCCCCACTTGCCGCAACTAGAGACAGCCTCACGCAGAAACGAAGACCCAACACAGTCAAATAAATAAATAAATAAATAAATAAAAGAAAGTGAATTTCTTTAAAAAAAAAAAAAAAAAAGGAAGAGTTATGATTTGAACAGAAGGGCAGAGGAAGAGGGAGCAGGCTGGCCGGTCCCGAGCACATCTAGGGGCTGGTGAGTGAACCGGCTCAGATGAGGAGAGGGTCTTCCAACCAGGTTCCCAATATTCCAGGCAGGGTCCCATAGGGAGCACTTCTCATGCATGGTCCGTAAAACATTTCAAATCTAGCAGAAATCATAACCAATTTAGGAGCAATAAATAGAAATCAAGCTACACGATAATGTGAGGTCACATACCACTTTGAGTTTTCGATACGTGCAGGTCTCCTCTGCTCCAGATAATTTTTTTCTTTGTTCCTACCATTCTTTTCACCTATGTCCTTTCACAGCCAGCCCTTGAGAGGTTCTCTCTCACACTGGGTAACACGGTTCAAAACTCAGACTTATAATGACCACCTGGATGTGCATTACTCTCGAAAGAACAGCTCTGACCTCGCTACTAAATGCATTTCCAAAGTGAACTCTTGATTTCTCCCAAATCTGGTCCTTCCTCTACAATTTTATATTTGTTACCACTATTCACCCAGTAGCTCAGACTTGAAAACCTGTTTACTTCTCACCTCTCATTCAATCGGTCTCCAAAATTCTAACTTTGTCTCGGAAACGCATCTTGCTTTCATTCACCCTTTCCATTCCTGTGGCCTCCCCTGGAGTCCAAGTCTTCCCCACATCTTCTCTGGACCCCAACTGGCCTCCCCACCTTTGTCCTTTCCTGCCCCGATCCACACCGACTGCTGCCAGACTAAGCTTCTGAAAGCACAGCGTCACATCCACATCTTTCCTGCCTCCACACCATCAATGGCTTCCTGCAAAATAAGTGCCAAAGTCCCCCTCCCACCCACCATTCTAATCCTTTTCCTACAAGTCCTTCTCACATGCTCCAGGCTTCAGTCAGAAAGCATTTTTTGTTGTCCAGAGGACAAGATCCACCCTCCCTTACCACCTTGCTGCTGCAGAAATGCCACTCCAGATGTCCAGATGACTACCTACCTTTCCAGGGCATTGGCAACTGCTACTTCTTCCATGAAGCCATTCTAAACCCTCTAGCAGGAAGTCATCTTTCCCCCTCTGAACTCCAAGGCCACTTCATCCAACACCATCTGGCACTTGAGTTCCTTGTGTCCATGTGTTCTTATTCCTACAGAGGTAACCTCCTAAAGGAGTATCTCTATATAAAAATAATCAAACCAACGTGCTAAATTAGCACTTTCTTACAAGGAAGCGTTGTGTCAAGAGTTATGGAAGACACAAGGCCATCAGCTGACAGCTTAGTAGGGAATTATCCTCAACCCATGCAAAAATAAAGCAATAATATCATGAACTCTTTAATCATCATATACAGATGTTAGTCGAAGTCATAAAAATACAGGATATCTCAGACAAAGCGAGTCTCCTTAATAGAATGAAAAATCTGAGGCAGCATACTGCAGTGGCTTATAGCATAAACTCCGGAGCCATTCATGGCTGGGTTCTAATCCCAGCTCTGGCATTGCTTATTTTGTGATCTTGGGCAAATCATTTAGCCTCTCTGTGCCTCAAGTTCTTGTAAATGGAGAAATCAAAATAGAGATATTAGTAGTACCTTCCCCTTAAGACTATTGTGATAATGACGCACATACTGTATGCAAAGCACTTAGAGCCTGGCACATAATTAGTGTCATCCATATTAGCTACTCTTATTCTTATTCTTGTGCAAATGTTTTATCTGGGGATTAAAAAAAAAAACACAGAAGAATCAGATATTTGGTAGTTAAGATGCCAGCAGGATTTTTTCTAGAAAGAGAGATTTTACCATCTTAAAATCCTCAGGCCAGATTTGTTCTATTTGCTGACAGGGAGTCTTTCATTGACAGGTAAGGTAAAATTCACCGGGGGTGGCTCTTTGTACAATGGACTGAACGCTGTGCAAATGGGGCAGGCACCGAGACCACTGACTCAAACACAAAGCTTTCAGCCAACGAAGGGCTCATCCACAATCAGCCATTGTCTCCCACAAACAACCCCGCTGTTGTCATCCAGAGAAGTGCCAAATGAAACCGTTTGACTTACGAGTTGCAGACAGTGGCTCTGCGTAGACCTAACCACAAATCCAATTAACTGCTGCAAAGGAAATCTAGCACTAGGCATTGAATTTGGTCTGATAGCAAGCTTTGGGGTTCAGCTTTTTAAGGGACACTAATCCACATCATTCAGCTGGACTAAGCATATAGGAGTCCGTTTCAAAGCCCATCACATCATATAGAGTGACTTATTTGTTAATGGTGTGGGGAACAGCTGTGACTGTAGGGTATCAACATCTGTCATTTTCCCCCCAAAATATGAAAACGCATTAAACATAAATTGCCACAGGTATCTCAACTTGAACTTGCATTGCAGACTCATATTCATACACAGTGAAATGAGAACCGCTGGGACATTCGATGTTTTATTAACTTTTTACTAAAAGTATTTATAGCTCAGAGCTGCCTGTTAGTCACAGGTCAGAATTATTAGAGTGGTGGAACAGCAAATTCACATTTATCATCCTCTTATTTTCTGATAAATTTTAGAAATTAAAAGAATTATAGCAATAAGACTGATGCTACCTACACAAGAACAAACAAATAAACAAATAAACTCTCTCTTTTGCCGTGGCTAGAATGTCTGATTTTACTCACTGCCTGGAATACTGGCATGGTTGCTTCAGCAAAGTCCCTTCTTCCCAAGCATCAGGGAAGGTTAGGGAAGGTAGACTGACTGCCAAAATACATACCCCCAAATCTCACTGGCCTAACGCATGTGGTTTAATTTCTTCACGTTGCATCTCAATGCAACTTGGTAAGGGAGGCTCTGCTCCACACGGTCATTCAGGACCAGGGGTCCTTCCACCCTGTGACTCCCTCATACCCCAGGGCTTCATAGTTCTCCCCCGGCACCCCCTGCAGCTGGCCAGCAGACCAGAAAGAGAGCAGATGTGCAAAAGGACCCTCACTCTTAACTGCCTCTCATTTCCACACACATCCTTTCGTGAGAACCAATCTCATGGCTCCACCTAGATACAGAAAGTAGTCCAATACAGTGGTTGTCAACTGGGGGCAATTTTGACTCTCAAGAGGCAGGTGGCAATGTCTGGAGACATCTCTGATTGTTACGGCTGGGTAACTGGCATCTAGTGGGTAGAGTCCAGGGAAGCTCCTAAACGTCCCCCAGTGCACAGGACAGTCTCCCCACAACAAAAAGTTAACCAGCCCCAAATGGCAATATTGCCGAGACTTTGGTAAGCATCTAGCCACTCTCCACAATCGCACATATGTCAATGCTCAGATCCACCACCATTTTCCACTACCATACACTCTAATCAATCCCAACAAATCCACGTATCGATAGTCTGTTCGTTCATTTGCTTGTTCGTTCCTCCATTCATTCATCCAAGCTCCAAGCTCCTAAACAAGACAAGGTCTTACAAGTCAAAGACTTCACAGTGGAGCAAGGGAGGCAAGCATATGTAGAATTATCAGACATGGGGGTCAGTGGGATTTAAAGGAACAAATGGAAGGGCAATTAATTCCGGCTGAGAGAGTTGGAGAAGCCATAGGGAAAGTGGAATAGGAAAGACGTCTTGAAGGAAGCATATAGTCATGGCTTTCCATCGAAATGTTGTGGGTTTTTTTTTTGCAGGGCGGTGGAGAAGAAAAAGGTGGTTCCAGGAAAAGGGAACTGTAAAAAGGAATAACAATATGAAAGGATATGATTTATTCCCTTTTTGTTTAGGGGAAGAAATAGGAACTAGGGGAGGAGGGGTAGTAAAAACCTCTTTTTGGTTCAAACATTTTTTAGCAGTGTATTCATGAAAGTCTTAAGCTCCCAGCCACACACACTGGCTTTCAGTCAAGTGGCCCTCTGAGAAACAATTCACACCACCAGGCTTCATAGAAACCTGTTAGCACAGGGCAAAGCCCAGGTAATAGCTGGAAATCTCACTGCAAATTTCCCAACAGGACCTGTCACAGAGTCTTTCAAACCATGCTACCTCAAAGCCAACATGAAACTGATTCAGGCAGATGGTTGACCAAACGCGTCCATCTTTGTTCCCCAAAGACAGGACAGTGCAGAAGTCAGATCTCTTCCTAAATTATGTAACACTGAACCTGTTGGGTTAAAAAAGAAAAGTTTTTGCTTCTTCTGATCTTTAATTCCAGTTGTGAGCACAGACTGCCCGGGTTCATATCCTGGCTCTGGCATAAATTCAGTGTGTGACCTTAAAGAAGTTACCTAAGTTTCCAAGATCTACTGCCTCCCAGATAACGTGCTTAAAGCTCTTAGCACTGAACCTGAAGCATATAATAAACACTATCTCTATCTTTGTACCATAGCCATCTCCTCTGCCCCCCAAAATTGTCTTTCGATTGTCATAAAATACATTGTGGAATCTGACATAGTAGGGAAGGAAAATATCTGATGAACTTTCATGTTGTTTTGTAGAATATTATTAATAGCGACTTCAGTTTGCTTGGGCCAGATGCTATTAATTACAAACCAACATCACCATGTAAACAACGGTGGTTCTTAATTTTGAAGCTAAAATTAAAATTTTTAAAATACCATACTCCGACACAATTATTTACCCCCATCATTCTCATAATCACGCTTCCTCCCTCAAATTGTTGCCTCTCTCTCTCTCTAACTCTTACTTTCACTGTGATCAGCTTCCGGAAAACAAAGTGTATCTAGTTGTTAAACAAAGTGTATCTAGTTGTTAAGTACTATAGATTGTATCCAACGACACTAATCACCTAGCACTAAAAAGCCTCATAAAAGGAAGAAATTTGTTTCTTTACAAGTCAATCTCGAAGGAGAAGTTAAAAAGAGGGAAGCAGCCTCCAGAACCCGGAGAAGAGTCAGCCTGTTCCGAACTGCTTCCTCCTATGGTGAGGGGGAGACATCTAGGGTCTTAGGCTAAGTCAAGTCCCATCCACCTTCATGAAAAGTGGAAACAAAATTGAATGGCAATGCCTTTTGCAATAAGTCAAGAACAAGGAATAAAACAAAAGTCAAGCCAACCAGAAGAACTAGGCTGAATCACGCTTAGGCTTCAAAATTGATTATTACTGCCCTCCTAATTTACAAGGAATTCTAAATTGTCTGGACAGTGTCTTCTTCAATTTCCATTGCAGACTGGACTTGATCCCAAGAGAATGTTATTTTAAGGAGCACATTAAAGAGAGGGTTTGGCATGTGCATGGACAGATTTCAACAAGTAAAAGGTGTAATAAGTCTGGAATGAAATCTGTCGTGTTCTTTTTAACTTCTTAGTAAAGACATTTTTCCTTGTACGTCAATGAACTTCTTGTAGGGAAGTACGACCGCCCTGAGATGCAATTCTCAAAAACGTTATTATTTTGATATAAACTCAAGGCGTATGCACAATAAATTTGACAGCTCTGACTCCACTGTTGGAAAAAAAAAAAAAAAGTAAACTATGGACTCTGCAAAGAAACACTCTCTTTGAACTAATATTTAGTATTTTGTGTATAGAAATACATAATGATGACATGGGAATCTGATGCGAAGGGTGATGTAAATGTCTGACAATTGCCCTCAGGTGCTCTGTGCATGAGATTTAGAGAACTGGTAACCAGCAAACTAATTACTGTTTCTGGCAATTTGTTGCAGGTCCTAACATCCCTGGATAAACAGTTAACACTTCTCAGGAAGAAACAGAAGACAAAGGATTACCATTTGAAGCCTCAGCTAAAGACTAGAAAAATCTGTGGCTTATCTAAGAGCCTTATAGGTTGCCATCAGTCCTCCGTGTTAATAACGAAGATTCAGGAAGAGGGAACGCTGACAAATGGGAGCCCGGCTCTGGACCTCTCCACCCAGCAGGATGGAGCCAGGCCTGGTCCCCTTCCCAGCCCCCACTTGGAATTCACAGACGCATCAGGAAATCCCTCCCATACCTTTGGGAGGAAAACACTGAGCACTGTGTACACAAGCGCCCCCATCACAGCCCACACTACCGTCACGTTTACAGCACGGGCACGTTCCAGAAGCATCCTAGCTGCAACCAAAAGACAAGGCAACCCGTCTGCTGGTGTCGTGTGGTTTCACCGAGAAGAAAAAAACACAAGTCGAGAAGGGCCTAAGCTCCTACATAAATACACTCCGGATATCAGCACAGCAAGGAATCTGTTCGCAACAAGAGCAGATCTGGGTTTACACACTTTCAAATTAGGTATCAAAGGCCCAGGCTCAAATCCAGCCTGAACTGGAACCCAGCTCTCAAAGCTATTTCTGAAGATTAAATTGATTCCAGCCTTCTTCAACAAATATTTACTGAATGTCTGCTATGTACCAAGTTCCATTCAACAGCCCTACCAGGCATAGCAAATACCACTGTCTAGGGGAAACTTTTTAAAGACTCCATTAACTTTACATTTTGCATTGTACAGTCTAGTTTTTGTGCCTTTATTAAAGAGCTCTCTTCTTTAAAATAATACTAATACTAATAAAGATTCCATCCAAAAAGCAGATTCAAATATAGATTGACAGCCACACTGCCTTCTCCAGTCTTATCCTGCCCCATTCTCTCCTGCCTCCTGTCTTACGATGGCTGTGTCTCTAACGATGTGAAATGTCTACAAAGCCTGCTTCAGGATGCGAACAACAATCATAGAACAAGGACAGGGCCCCTAAGTAGGGTGACCAACTGGTCCCGGGTTTCCTGGGACTGTTCTGGTTTTAAAAGGGCAAGTCCCTCAACCCAGGTACCCTCTTAGTCCTGGACAAGCTGAGTCAGTGGGTCACCCTACCCCCAAGAAGCCAGACCTCAGCAAAGGGAGGTACATTACTTCACTTGCCTGAGGGAAATGAGGCCATAGGAGAAAGGCGCCTGGTGCCCTTTAAGGAAGGCCTGGGTTGCCTGTGGGCTGTCTTAGAACCTCACAGCTTCCTCCTGAGAAGGCCTATCCTTTTAAAATGCCACACCATTTAAGCTTTACAAAGACTTTCCAATGACAAGACTCCAATGACACGACATACAGAAGAAATCTTCACATAAATGCCGAAGGCTGGAGTTATTTGGATGTGGGTATTTCCTGGGCTAGTTTAAGAGCTCCTTCAGTTTAGACCATAACTATTCACCCCAAGATTTCCAGAATCCAGCACCAAGACTGGTGGATGGAAAATACTACATAAAATGGACGTTAATAATAGCTGCCATTATGCAGGGCTTGCGATGTGTAAGACAACACACTAAGCACTTTATATAAATGATCTCACACTCACAATAACTCACTGAGGTTGATTGACCTCCATTTTCCAGAGGAAGAAACCAAGGCTCAGTCAGACCTTATTTACTCAAGGTCATCATGACAGAGCTCATGTTTGAACCCAACCCATCTTGCTTCAAAAGTTCCATGTTTTCAACCATTCAATTGAATTAGGTTCAAGTAAGGTGAGCATATATAGTAAGGCATCAAGAACTGAGAGAGGAGAGTATCAGATACATTTCTTTTATTCTCTCCACTTTTAGTGTTGCCATTGCGAGAAAAAAAAAAAAGGCAGAAACCAAATCAATTATGAGTTAAGCTCATACATTAAGCTAAGGCAAGGTAGGGATTTTAGTTAGAATTGGGCAGAATTGTGCCTGGCAAACAGTAGGCACTCAATATTTGAATAAATGTAACAAATACAATTGCATACCTAATATGAGGTTTAAGTTATTGATGCTCAGTGTTTCAAAGGCTATTTTACCCACCACCATAGGTGAATAGATGAACTCCTACCTGAAGCTTCTGAAGGGTTAGTGTGATGGAGCAGGAATACATGGACAGGTACTTACCCCAGTTAAGGACGGCTGGCACTCTACCTGCATAGTAGAGATCTATCCTCCTGCTCTCCAACCACTTTTAATTTCATTTAACCTGAAAGGAAGCAATCTGCAAACCTACAGAGCAACACAACTGCAAAAGAACATCACACCAAATACTTTGTTTTTGAGACATTTATCTCAGCTCCATTCATTATCCGTCAAACTGAGAACATTATTTTAATGTTAATGTATTCCTGGCCATTTTCTCCAAGCAGCTGAACACATTTCCTCTTTCATAATAACACTATCCATAATGATCGAGCATTCCGAGGGCTAAAGAAGACTTTCTATCATGTGAATTATTCCAAAATCAAAAGAGGTGAGGTAAACCAGATGTCCCTCCCAAAGGCATTTATGGCCAGAAGTTAATTAGGAAGGAAGGGGTGGTAGCCAGTTGTGGGAAACTGTCACCCTCTCATGTCAAACCCAAACAGCACAATCTGCTCCTTGAGTTTGTTGGCTGGCTTGGTGGAGTGTACAGTTCTGATGCTGCTTACTGTATGTCACCAAGAAGAGGGGTTTTTTGTTTGCTTTGTTATTGTTTTGGAAGAATCAGCCCAATTCAAGTTGAAAAACAGGCCACCAGTGACAATTCATTTTGTTAGAATGATGACCCTCTATGAGAACGTTCACCTCCCAACCACTGGTATGCACACTGCAGCCTGGCAACTCTAATCTGATTCAACATTTACTCATTATTAATGCGAGTAGGGGAAGCTCTTAAAAATAATTTTCTCTCTTCTTAACTTCAATTCTACAGGCCAGAAGCATATATAATTCCCTTACCACAGTAAGTCAAAATCATTTCTGTGTTATCAATGATTGAGTATGTATGGAGCCCTTAATTTGTACAAACGTGGTAGGGAATACAGAATAAGGTCAAACCTCCTCCAGTCTTCATCTTTAAGGAACTTGCAAGAGAACTGAGATCCTGCTGTTTTAATCTCTACATCTACCAGCCTGCAGGCCCCTTGGAGAGAACTGTACGCCTTACCCTCTCCCCCAGCTGAGCAATGACTTGTGATATGTGGCTTGATGGCAAAAGACACCCTGGGACATCTTGTCAACACACCTCCTGTTACATGAACTAGCTTTAGTGGGTTTCTATTCTTTGCAATTAAACAGAAAGAAAAAGACACTTCAATCTTAGGTGATAATACAGGACAATCTATGATAAGTGCCCTTTGTAGAATGAATGAATGAATGAATGTTAAGCGAAATAAGAGAGGTAATTTTGCCAGAGAACTGTGGAGGCATCAAGGATTGCTATGAGCTAAAATGATGGAGTTAAGTTTTTTAGGAGAGTTAAGAGCTGAGTCACACCTTTAATGATGGAGTATCATGAGGCACAGGAGACTGTAGGCCACAGAATATTCCAGGATTAAGAAACAGGGCCATGCAAAGCATTTTGGGGGACTACTGGGCTAACCATCCCAGCTAATGTTGTGTTTTAAAGTCACGCAGAGCAAAAGTCAAAGTTGGACAGGAAGCTGGGGCTGGGAAAGCCAGGAATGAGAGAAATAAGGTTCTCAGCTAAGATGTGGCAGTGGGGATGGAAATCAAGGAAGATGTGGGAACTGTCACTAAAGATGCTCAGTTCACTATTTACAATAGCCAGGACATGGAAACAACCTAAGTGTCCATCAACAGATGAATGGATAAAGAAGATGTGGCACATATATACGATGGAATATTACTCTCCATAAAAAGAAACGAAATTGAGTTATTTGTAGTGAGGTGGGTGGACCTAGAGTCTATCATACAGAGTGAAGTAAGTCAGAAAAACAAATACCGCATACTAACACATATATATGGAATCTTAAAAAAAAAAAAAATGGTTCTGAAGAACCTAGGGGCAAGACAGGAATAAAGACGCAGACGTAGAGAATGGACTTGAGGACATGGGGAGGGGGAAGGGTAAGCTGGGACGAAGTGAGAGAGCGGCATGGACATATATACACTACCAAATGTAAAAGATAGCTAGTGGGAAGCAGCCGCATAGCACAGGGAGATCTGCTCCGTACTTTGTGTCCACCTAGAGGGGTGGGATAGGGAGGATGGGAGGGAGACATAAGAGGGAGGGAATATGGGGATATATGTATACATATAGCTGATTCACTTTGTTATACAGCAGACACTAACGCACCATTGGAAAGCAATTATACTCCAATAAAGATGTTAAAAGAAATAAAAATTTAAAAAATAAAGATACTCAGTTAATCTGTTAATAAGCGGAACACCAATGTGAATAATAATGGTCCCTATTTCCACAGTATCTATTTCCACAGAATCTCTCAAAGCTTTTACCAAAATCTCATCAGTTCCTGTAGAACCTCAGTGAGGAGTACGTTGCGTGTGATTATCTGGACTTATTAATGGAAAGTGAGGCAGAAAAGTTACACTTCCTTGACAGGTAGGTGTAAGACGGGGATGGGGGAGCAGAAAGAGAAAACACAAGCACAGAACACTGTGTTCGGAGACTCCATTTCCTCACGACTTCCTCTCCACCAGCAGTACATCTGCATTTGATCAATCCCTTCCTTGCACGAAGTCTGCTCCCCCAGGAAGCCCATGTGATGTTACAATAATAACCTTGACCATGCAGGATGTTGCAATGAGTTTCATCCATGCAGGAATTAATAAATCAAGTGGTGAATAAGGCATCCTTTCCTACTCAGTCCCTTGACTCCCAGCAGCTCGCAGGTACCACACCCGCCCGCCCCCCTCCCCACGCCCCACCCCCACACAACTCCACAAGGAATGTGCTCCAAGGCCTGCACAGCCACATCAGGTCTCCGCCAGGAAATCCCAGGCCTCAAGAGCTACCCAAAGGAAATGCAAATCGCATATACACTACTTGAGGCCTCCCCCCTGAAATCTCACAATGACAGTAAGTCAACTGGAAATAGAAAATCCTTAACCATAAAACAAGTACTTGTTTTATTCTGGAACATACAGTGTAGCTCCCAAAGCCCTGAGGGAAGGATCAGGAAAACCAACACATTCCTTCCTTCCTTCCGGCTTCCAGGACATTGCGACCACATCATAGCGACCGGCAGTGCCAGGAACCACGTTCCCTCCACAGGGGTCTTCTATCTAGATGGCCAACTTCACTATGAAAGTAAAATGGTAAGAACTCAGAGGCCAAACAAAATATAGACATGTATTTTGGAGCTTCCCAAAGATATTTCAAGACCAGTCCCTCCGGGCTTAATTTTCTCCCTCTCTCAGTCTGCGCCTTGCCCTGAATTAGTACCTGGAGGTCTTGGATGGGCTGCATCTGATCTCTCTGCCGGTTTCTCAGCTGCTCATCTCCACCTCAGAACTCCTACGGGTGCAATACTTTGTCACTCAAAGAAAGCTGGACTAGGGGGCAGCCTCTGGACTCTTAGGCCAACACTGAGGTCCTCTGGTCACTGACTCAGAAGCTAGCATTCAGTTTACCATATCACCTGCCTACGGAGAGCTGTCTGTAAAAATGACTTCAACAAGGTGATTACTGACCCAGAAGCCATACTCTTTTGTTCAATTCCATACTTATGCTAAAGGTACATATCAAATCCTAAACGTTCTAATCCATGCACGCATTTATCACAACAAAGATTATTTGTGTGACCAGCACTCTGCACAGCAAAATCTCTCAACAAGCCACCAGCCGCTTAATCCACAGCCCCTCACAACATCTATTCCACAGAACCCAACTATTTTTAGGGAGGGTGCGGCAAGGAAGGCTTTAAAACTTACCACCCTCATAGCCACCCTGGCTGCTGATGAAAGTTTGAATGTCCCAGAACTCTCAGGTGTTCCATTAGCCCTATGACCAGAAAATACGTCTTGTCCAAATTCCTTTTTCTAATATCAAAGCAATAAGAGGATGACCCCAGACTACCCCACACATCCCCTGCCCCCTCTAGGTCTTATCTGCCGTGTTGGCTGAGGGAGGCCACATCCTGGGTGACGCTAGGCCCACCATTGTTCTTTTTCTACCCTGGGCTGCTCAAACTCAGGAAGTCTTAGACAAGAGGCAGACAGTGAGGGAGAGGAAGTGTGTAATCAACACCTCTCTATTATATAATGCTAAGCACAGAACCTCCTAGAACCAGCCTTGGAAACATCTCCTGGCCTATCACTTCAGAACAAAGAACTACTCAAAACAGGCAAAAAGAGAAAATAATTATCATTTTTTATTTGATGACAGGTGTGCGGTCATATTAGCAAATATAATACCAACATATTAGTAACGAACAGGTTGGAGTAGGACAAGATTCTTTAAGAGACGTATCATTTGTTCATTCAATCCATACTCGTATAACACTCAATGCGCTAAGCTAGACCCCATAGGAACACACTAGGCCACATCACTTGTGGAAGGTCATTAGTGCTACTCACCTATATCCGGTTTTCCCTTTTTCAGTACAAGAAATATCAGATTGTGGTTAAATGGGGTCATAGGACTAGTCTAGTGAAGCAACATAAGTCACTTCCGGGTCAGATCATGTCATTTTGGAGCAAGATCCTCTGGAGCTTCCTCTCCCATGCTGTAGTGATCTTGTGACCTTGATCACACGTCAAGATCACACCCCCACCAATTTGGGTCGTTGCATGACTAAGATGAGCAGGGCTCACCTGCTGACCGTGTTGGACACACAGTGTGGGAAAGAAAGAAACCGGGCCACTGAGACCCGGAGGTTATTTGTTACGGCAGTATAACCTAACCTATCTTGCTGATACATCACTGCTTAAAAAAGAGAGAAATCTGCAGACGTCCCCCTCCCATCTGTTTTCTAATTCAGAAAAGCAGAATTTATTTCAAAATTCAAGTGCAGCAGGGCCTGAATAATGCATTGAAATGTAGAGGGCGCCAACAGGATAGACAGGTCTAAACAACTCTGAGAGAATAAGGAATGAAAACAGAATAACCTCTCAACAACGGTGAAATCTACCCATTCATGTGGAATTCAGCAGCGGAGTTTAAAGACTATGAAGAAAAGGTCACCTTCTGACAACAGGTCCAGACATTTGTGAAGCAGTGAGCACCCTAATGAAAGAGGCATTCAAGTAGAGGCGGGATGATCATAAGCTGCCTCCTCAGAAGTCCAATACCCCCTCTTTGTTCCTCTCTCTCTAGCATCCACTGCACCTAATTAGTCAGGTCTTCATTTCTCCATCACCCCAGAAGCTCTCGGAAGGTGGTTCGCCTTTGTGTCTCCACACCCCGCCCCAGCCCACCCCTTGGCAGCTATCAGAGAACCCAGTGTCTATCAGGTGCTCCATAAACATCTGCCAAATGAATTAAATGAACACTGTAGAAAGGACTCAGCTCTGGCGGAAAAAGTCGGTTTCATCACCTCTAGGGCTCCTTCAACCTAAAACTAAAACACACTACTGCCGACATCTGGGAGTGGGGAGCATCCACCTAAAAGAACAAATTAAACATCAATACAACACTTGATTAGGATTTATTACTAGACACAATTGAAAACCACATTGAAAGCTAGCCCTGCGCTACGGCTATCTTTGTTCTTGGACGTGCATTTACATGTGCAGGCAGCTGTTTTCCCATGTGGAATTTTGTGAGTGAGGTATTTATTTTTTCTATTTAAAACATACACACACACACACCCTTTGTTTCTATTGCATTATTACACTCCCTATTATCCCATCACGTGGCTTCCCCTCTTGCAGGAACACAGCACACACCATGCATTATTGCTGACATAAAAACCACTTGTCAAAATACCTCTACCTTAGCCCCACTACAAAGCTGATCTTTCCAAAGCACTGGTCTTTGTTTCAGCTGGGACAGGTTGATAACTCATCTACTTTTCCTAGTGATACTTGAATGCTCTGAGTCGAAGAATAAATGCCAGCATCACTGATGTTTTGTTAAAAGTCACGTTTCCAAACAAAACTACCCTAAAGGGGAATGACAAATCTTTCAAGTTTTTAAATTTTATTTTTTAAGGGATTTGGGGAAAAAAATGGTGAAGGGAGAATCTGCCCCGGATACCATGCTGTTGCTATAGTGCAAGAGACAGCACGCTGGCCTCTGGTCCTCAGCCATCCCTTCTTCCTGCAAAATAAAACTTGAGTCTATGTCCATACACATTCTTCTTCCCTGCTTCTCGTGTAGGACACCATGACTCTGTCCTCTAGGAGACAACACCAACACCAGGTGTCCTGATCCACCTGAAGGTTAGGCTTTCACTGAGCTTTATCAAGATAACCCCAGACCTGGTTAGGTTGCCATCAAAACAGAACTATCCTTGGAAAGAAAAGAATAATGGGCCAGAGTTTTTGGAAAAGAACCAACACCTAAAGATAAAATGCAGACCGAGGGCCTAATGGTTCATGGCTATATAAATGGAAGCTTAACTGAAGCTCCATTTTCTGCTCCCCCAACTGTCCTCCCTCCCGCCTCCCAGTAACTTACTTCTGCACGTCCCTCCTGATACTGTGAACACTATTACAATAAAGAGAGGGGGGGAGAGACAGTGTTTCATAAGAAGGTGAACAATTAGGACATTTGACCAATACCTTTTCGACAAATAGTATCCCACCTACAGACTGAAGCCAAAATGTATTACTACAGATAAGAAAGCAGACACATATCCAAACCCCACATTCAGATACAACTGCCTATGTGTGGATTATATCAAAATTCCCCTCAAAGGGAACCAGGTGGAATTTATACAACCCCAAACGCAGCCTGCCCTCAATGACTTCTTCACAAGGAAGGTTTCAAGTCATTTGCAATTTCTTTCTTTGAATCAGGAGTTTCAGCAGCCCCTTCTCCACACAGATAGGAATGCATGGTGTGATGCAGAAACCACCCAAACAGCCCCCCTGCAAACGCCCGTTGACCTAAATGACCCAGAGACACCCAGGAGGCTCCCCAGATGATCGGTGGTTACCTGAGTCTGTCACCGAGTCCCTTTCACCCCCTTCTGCGTGATGACATCAAGTGGAAATGGTACGCGTTTGGGAGGCAAGAGGCTGACAAGCAGGCAGCACAACTGAGCCCGAGCTTTGTTCAGCCTGCAGTGAAATACATGCAGTGAGGGTTAGATACGCGCAGCGAAGAAACCCAAACGACCTCCCGGGCAGCGCGGCGGTGGCGGAGCGCGTGCGCTCGGGGAGGTGGAGGAAGGCGGCGGAGGTGTGGCGGGCTGGCGGGCCGCTGAGGGGCGTAACGCTTCCTAATCGTCTCCACGGGACAAATCACCACCTCCCCGACTCCTCCGCAGTCTCCCCCGCCCCTAAGTTATCCTCTGGTTGTGGAGCCTCCACTGGCGACGGTAATCCCTCAGACAGAAAGAAAAACGAGAAGGCACAGCATAGCACCGTGGAGCACAGGCGAAATACCCTAGGAAAACCGGGTTATGTGGGAACGCGGGGCGCCCGGAGAGACACAGCAGCGCTGCGTCCGCGAGCATCCTTCTTTCCGACGCCCCTGTCCGCCACCTCATCAAGTCCCGGTCACTCTGTTTTGCCGATTTCTCTACTCTCTCCAAAACCTTGCGGCGCTGCCCCCAGCCTAGGCGGGACTGGGGACCGCCGCCTCCGGAGCAGCGTCCCACGAGTCCAGCCTGCTTTGTGCTGCCGCTGCCCTCCCAGGAGCGAGCGCCCCGGACGCGTGGGTGCGCACAAAAGACCCCCAACATCTGGCCCTCCACTAAGCCCTCTCCTCCCCGGAGGGGCCCGGGGACCGCAGAGACAACTTCCGGGGAGGGGGAGGGGGAAGCGCTCGACAGAGGCCCTGCCAGGGGCCCCATCCCGGGGGGCGCGCGCGGCGCGGGCACGAGACCGGCTCCCTCGGACAGGAGCTCCAGAGGGCATCCGAGGACTCGGCGGAGCCGCCGACAGCGCCGCTCCCGAGCCCCAGCCGCGGGCGCAGCTCCGCCGGCGTTCGCGAGAGACGCAACTCCAGGGACCCCCTCCCTCGCGCCCCGGGGCTGCCTCGCCGCGCCCCGGGCCCCGCTCCCCGCGACCCCTGCGGCCCCGCCACCCTCCTCCACAGTCCAAAAGGTGCCCCCTCCACCCACCAGGCGGCACCTCCCCTTTCCAGCTTCCCTAGCTCCGGGCGCGGCCGCCGCGGGGGCGCAGACATCCCTTCGCGCTCCTCTCCCGCCTGCGACCCAGGAGGGACAGAGCCGAGAAACCGAAACTCACCGACCTGTCTCCGCGGCGGGCTCCGGCGCTCCCTACAGAAGCGGCGACGGCGGCGGCGGCGGCGGCGGCTGCAGCAGCATCGCCGGGGGGTCCCGGCGCGCCCGCCACCCGCTCGGCCAGACGCGCGCCGAGGGCTGCGGGGCGGGCGCGGGGAGCGCGGCGGCGGCGGCGCCCGCAGCCTCAGCTCCCTGCTCGGACCCTCGGGAGGCGCCCCACCTGCCCGGCCGCCCTCCGCGCTCCCAGTCGAACACCGCCGCCAGGCGCTCGGCTCGGAGCGGGAGCTTTTTGTGTCACCGCCCAGACTCGGGCACCGAAAGGGGTGGGGGCGAGAGGCCGGGCTCCGCTCCCCGCGGCACCGCCCCTCCCCGGCGGCTCCACCTCCCACCCCCCTTCCCTCCCACCTCCCCGCTGGTCCAGGACTTCTGTCTGTCCGTCCTGAATCGCAAACCACCCACGGGCTGAGGAGCCGCCCACCCTCCCCCGCGCGCTCCCTCGGCCTTGCCTCCAAGTGCCCGACCTCGGCCGGGACCTCGACGTTGTCCCCTCCACGGCGCGCGAGTGGGACCCGAGCTGGAATCAGGTGTGAAAGGAGGCCGAGCTCAGCCGGCAGGAGTGCGGGGCTGAGGCAGGGGCAGAGGCCGGCGGGCACCAGTCTGCAGCTCGGGACCTGGGGACCGAGCGAGGGGGGAGTCGAGATCGTCACGTTTCCAGAAACTGCCCTGGGTCCGCGTCACCGCTGGTACTTTCTGGCTGCCCCTAAGAGTTCATGTGGTCCAGGCAGGGCGGGGTCCTGCTTTGGCGGAGGGGAGGATGCGTCCAAAGAAGCCTGAATGACACCCCACCACCTGGTTCCCTAGGATGGGGTGCAGGGAGCAGGGACAGGGAGGGGCCAGTCCTGAGGGTTACATGGCAGTGCGACTCCCCGGGACCTCGGAGCCCACCCTATTCTCCACCTTGAAACCGAACTCCTACCTTAGGGACATGCTTAGAATGTCTAGTTCCTCCAAGAAAATCTAGGCGTGGCTCTTGTGTTAACTGCAAAATAGGAGAATGGAGGAGGGAGGTCGCTGGTAGAGGATGGTGTCCGTGCTCTCTGTTGCCTTTTTAAAGGATTTCTTTGCAGAATGGAAACACAAAAGTCTGTTCTATGACTCTAGTAAAGTGAAGCCTGCCAATTTTCCTGGATCTCCAGCACCAGGGTTCAACTGAGCGGTCCCTAGTCATCCAGCAGAGCGGGCAGCCTTTCCGGGCTGCTGGAATGGAGCTGTCTTTATGTCCCTACTGTCTTGTCCACGAGAAAAGAACTCCCATTCTAACCTCTCCCGATAGCTCATGTAAACGCTTCTGCCAAGATTATGAGACGGAAGCCCTATGAACCACGCTATGTGACCTACTAAAATTCAAAGTGTACTCAACGGACCTTTCTTGTCCTCAAATAAAAACCTGTTAATAGTGTTCCCAAATGTGCGGTCACTCAGCACATACAGAAATCAGTCACCAAGAAACATAAAGCTTGATGGGTATCAGGCTTCTCTAGGAGCCCAATTAAAATGTTCACCTGGCTGACCCATGTCCTTTTGTTCCCTGAAGTTATATCCTCTATTGTACACCTGGCAGGAATGAAAGCGATATGTCTGTTTTAAAAGTAGACATATATTCTTGGAGTAGAAAACTTCAGGAGTCTTATTTTCAGGCTCAACTTCAGGAGCCAAAAAAAAATTCTTTTCCTTGTTGTTGTTGTTGTTTTAATGAGAAGCTAATAAGAGTATTGGAAACGCTGATGTTGACCAGGAGCTTTGAATAGGATGATGAGTTACAACACATCAAGCTTTTACTAAAAAAGTTTAGCCTAGAAATATTATTATACAAGAGTGACTTTAAAGACTACGTTGAGGAAGCTACTTTCAGGGATCGCTAATTATTACAAAATGTTTAAAATCTTTTTCAGCTGCTTTCCAAACAATTCTTTAGGAGGAGTCAAGCATTCAGCATGGTGTTGGGTAAACTCTAACACCCTTAGTCATTCATTCCCCCTGACTGGTATTTTAATTCACACTGCATCATGGGGGTTCTGCCTTCTGTCCAGTCTTGTAAAGCTGTCACACAGAGAAGGTTAATTTACTGGGGCAGACCGGGATAGGCAGTTCTTAAGATTAGTTGGGGGCCAGCGCCAGGGCAGGCAGCCACGGTTTGAGTCTGGAGAGGCACAGGCTATATGTCGAAAAGGATTCTCCAGGGAGACACTTCCAGGATCAAGGCAGTTAAGAGCAGGCAGTGTTCAGAAGCGCACGCTGGCAGGCAGCATGGTCAAAGCTTCAGGAAGGCATCACGCTCCAGACTGAGGCGCTGTGCCCATGTGTGGGAGGGAGGGAGACGAGACCAAGGCAGCACCCCAGGTCTTGAAGAACCAGGGTTATCAGGATGGGGCCCCCGGCACTGGGGAGTAAGATAGGATCAGATAGTCTTTAGTTCATTCAACAAAGACTCCTTGAGTGTGGACTCTGTACCTGGAACATGGCCCTAGATTTAGGACAGAGAAGGAAACAGACCCACATCCCTACCCTCACAGAATTTTACATTCTAGTGGAGGAAGCCGGGAATACACAAGATAATAAATAAGTGAAAGAAACTGTGTGCTGGGGAGGGAAAGGGAAGGGAAGAGGGGAAAATCAAGCAGGGAGGGGGGTTGTGAAGACTTTGTATTGGATGGAAGCTGAAATTTTAGTTTGGTGGCCAGGGAGGGCCCCCTGAGAAGGTGCCTTTTGAGGGGAGAGCTGAAGAGGGAGAGACTTCCTGCCATCAGACAGGATGTGTGTGTGAGGGGGCGGGCTCTAATATCCCCACTCCACTGCCCTGGGCTGAGTCGAGATACTGGGATTGGGTTACAAGGTTAGTCAGACCAGTAACATTTATTGATGCTTAGTCACTTGAGGTTGAATGAAAACCGCTTAAATCCAGGCAGGGATGAGATCTTATTCATCTTTGTACCCACAGCATCAAGCATAGGTATCCCATAAATGTTTATTGAGCTGAACCCTTAAATCTCCTAGAACACGGGGTGGGGCTGAGATAAATGTGACCCCATGATTCCCAGGACTGCCCTTCTATCAGGATGACACTTCCACAAAACAATGTGATAATCTTTTGTTATCACTTTTCATGACTGTCTTCTTGATCTTTGAGGGCAGAGAAGATTATATTTCAACTTGTTCCCTGAGCACCTAAGAGGCTAAGAGGGAGGGAGAGAAGGAGGAAATACAGGAGAGAGGCAGAGACAGAGGAGAATTAGGACAGGGAAACAAGCAAACCCTGCCGGGTGCTTAAGACCCCTAAAGATCTTAATCCAGCCCAATAATGAGCGTGAGTTTTCTGTTTACCATGTTTGAGTTTTACATATTAAAATTGCACCTTGAAACTGAACTATGGTGATAGTCGTACACTTAAAACAAGTGGATTTTATGGTACATAAATTATACCTAAATAAAGCTGCTTAAAAACATTGAAGTAGGAGCCACATTTAGACAGCTTTCATGTGCTGTAGATAACCCAAAGAGGCATATTTAACCAAACACATTATCATCCTTCCTAATAGGTGTTTAAACCAAATAGATTTGTATGAAATAATAGGAAAAAGTATATATTGGTCCACGCCCCCAGTTCCTGGCACAGAGCTCCTTAAACCCTTGTCATTTTCTAAGTGAGAAGTACACTAGGAGCATATTTTATTCTAATATTTGGTCTTTGATGCTGGTTCCTGACATCAAGGTGATAGAAATGTCTTTTGTTCTAATGAGGTCACCCTGGGTGGGCTCCTGGTTGGGGGCTGGTCACCAGAAAGACCAAGATCAGAAGCTTGGAATTTTCAGCCCCACCCCATATTCCCCCAAAGAGGGGAGAGAGGCTAGAAGTGCAATTACGGATCGATCATGTCTATGTGATGAATCCTCCATAAAAATCCCAAAAGTACAGGGTTCAGAGAGCTTCCAATTGGTGAGCACGTGGGGGTGCTGGAGAGGGGTGGTCTGCAGAGGGGTGGACGCTCCTCGCCCCTTCCCACACACCTCGCCCTGTGCACGTCTTCCATCTGGATGTTCAGTTGTACCCTTTACTGTACCCTTTTATAGTAAACTGGTAAACAGTAAGTAAACGGTGTCCCTGAGTTCTGTGAGCTGCTCTAGCAAATTAATCAAACCTAAGGAGGGAATCTCTGATTTACAGCTGACTGGTCAGAAGCACAGGGGACAATCTGGACTTGTGAGTGTCGTCTGAAGTTGGGGGGTGTGCAGTCTTCTAGGACTGAATCCCTCACCTTTGGGATCTGACGTTATCTCCAGGTAACTCCAGTTCTCCAGTGTCAGATCTGAGTTAAATCATAAGGCCGCCCAGCTGGTGTCACAGAGAATTACTTACCTTGGGGAAAAAACCCACACATTTGGTGACCAGAAGTGTCAGAAGTGAAGTATATGTGAAAGTAAAGGAGAAACAACCAGGAGGAAGAGTGAGTTTTTCTTTCTCAATTTGCAAATTTACTTTTCCCTTATGTGATTTTTGCCACCTTAAAGTACACATAGTCTTTTTAAAAGTGTAAAAAAACAGTCTTCAAGTACATATAGTCTAAGATAGTTTACTGTTAATGATTGCTAAAGATAGTGCACATTTCAAGACTGGTTTTTATTTGGGGGCCTTACATAAACCAATCTCAACAGACTAATTATTCCAGTAAGGTGTTCTCTAAGTGAGAGAGCTACTATATTTGAAACAGTGTCTAATCTCTTACCTATTTAGAACCAGGTACTATCTATGGACAATGAAGCCTCATCTGGAACAAAATAACTGAAGTATTCTGGAAACTCCAAAGGATTTCATAGGAACCATATCCAGATTGCTTTTCTAAAAGTGGCGATGGGTTGAACAAAGCCATCTTTTTTCTTAACCTCATCTTATTAAAGACGTACAATACACATTCCCGAACTGTTGGTTAGAATTATGTGGCCACAAGCAGGGATGACAGTCAACAGCTATAGGCATAGGTGTCCACCAATCAATTTGGATGGTGACCATAAGCAAGATGGCCTTTTTGGTGCGTCCTGGCTGAGTGTCAGCTTACAGTGTGACGCCATGGTCCTCCGGACACCCTCCTCAGCAGCAGGTATCTGCTGCTTTCTCATCACATTCGTACAGTTTGGGGTTGAGTGAGATCCTCGCTCCCACCAGTAAGGTGCTAGTGTCTTTGCTATAAGCTTGGCGGAAGGAAATCGTTATAAACTGAACTCTCTTCCTTGTACAATCAATATGAGACACTGTTCTCGCTGACTAATGGGTTGGAGTGGCCACAGCTGATCAGCCAGGAAAGGATTGGAAAGCGTAGCTCCTTTCTTACGCCCTTGTGTGTCACCTCCATCTTCTGTCCTATCCTCTCTCCCTCCACAGCACCTCCACCTTCTATCACCCATGCCATTCCTACTGCCTTCCCTGTCTTTTCTTTCCATCAGCTGTCAGGTTCCCGGCATCCAGTTGGCCCCTCCCCTCACTTGGCTCCGGCTGCCAGTTAGGGCAAAAGTGCAGCTTTGAGAAAAAAGGGAAAAAGAATGAGGATGTTCTATCACCATTTGTCGAGACCCAGGTCTGGATCCAAGGCCTTGTCCTGTGGGTCCCCAAAGCTGCCTCCAGACTCTCCAGGATCCATTCTTCTGTGCTCCATCCCTAGCCTTCATCTTACCCAAGTTGACCTGGCACCCCATACCTGCTCCAGGTCCAGACCTGGCTTCGCCCACCCTCTTCTTCCCACTGTCTCTGTTCTCAGCCACCTCCTGCCCTAATCATTCAAACTCAAAGGAACCAAACATCTGTTTCTGTGCTTCTGGATCCAGAGGATCAAGTCAGAGCACCCTCTAGTGGTCAGGAGAGATGGCACCCTTGACATCCCCCAGAGGTCAGACCTTTCAGAGGTCAGTGAAGGATGATGCCAAAGTTCTTCACATACTTCCTACCTCTTCCGGCTTTAATGTATTTCCTCTGCTGTTACTTCCCTCTCTTCCCAGTGGGTGGAGTGTGCTGGGGGGGTGGGGTGGTCCTGGAGTAAAGGACCCCCTACCAGATCCTAAACCTTCTCCTTCACTCTCTTCTGACACCTCCCCCGCTTCACAGGGTCCACAGCAGTTTGACAAGGTCACATATTCGTCTGTTTTAAAGAGCACAGATTATTCTGCCACAGGGCAAGGGAACTACAGGACATCAATCAAGTCCAAAATCAGTAAATACCTATATTCCCTTTTTTGTCAGTGAACGGTTATTGAGCCTGTGTGCAGCTGGTGTCGCTGACCATTTTCCACTCATCCTTAAAAGAACGTTAGCAGCAGTGTGAACGTCTCCACTTTACAGATGAGGACGCTGATGCCTAGACAATTTAAGCACTTTGCCCAACTTAACATGACCAGTAAATGGTGAATGTAAACTTGACCCAGGTCTATAGAACCCAAAGCACCTCCCGTGAATCTCTGCACCAAGACTCCTCCCATCAACCAGGATCAAGACAATTCCGTTTGATTTGGTTTAAAGGCATCTGTCTCTTCCAAGCTTCCTCAATTGTAGCTCAGGGTTAGCAAGTGGCTTCTAAGCCTCACTGTGGCTCACAATCCTGCAGGGCCCCAAGTGTCCCCCAAGATTTCAAGCAGATCCACTCTTTCTTATCCTTACCCTCGCCATTTATTTGTGCAGTTACATGACCTATGTTTATCATTGTAATCCCCAAAGATTCAGTGCTTTCAAAGTTTCCAAGGGTATTTACATCACTGCCTCTCACCCTGACCCTCCGTCCCTTCAAAGCTTACTCAAGTTTCTCCAACCAGATTCATTTTTACCATCTGTGCGTGAAACCCTGTGAAGCCCTCCAGGTACAAATCCTTTCTTTGTCCCCCATTTCCTGTTAGTAGTAAATAGGCTTCATTCACCTTCCTACACCTTCCAGAGCTCCAAAGAGCAGATTCAAACAGTTGCTAATCAGAGAGGGGAAGGAATGCCGAAACAAAGGAGGAACAATCAAGAAACAATAGTTCAGAGATGGGGCAGGGTCCTGGTGCCTCCTCAAGGAATATACATAACGGTATCTCTGATCTCTTCTGCAGGAACTAAGGCCCTCACCCAGGTGGAGGATGGTAATTTCCAGGCTGAGCACAGGATTCCTGAAACACCACCCTGTTCCCTGCCCACCAACCAATCAGACAGAGCAAAGTCACACACCCTGCAGCCCTCACCCCAAATTTTGCCTATAAAAACTTCTCCCGGGCTTCCCTGGTGGCGCAGTGGTTGAGAGTCTGCCTGCCAATGCAGGGGACACGGGTTCGAGCCCTGGTCTGGGAAGATCCCACATGCCGCGGAGCAACTGGGCCCGTGAGCCACAATTACTGAGCCTGCGCGTCTGGAGCCTGTGCTCGGCAACAAGAGAGGGCCCAACAGTGAGAGGCCCGCGCACCGCGATGAAGAGTGGCCCCCACTTGCCGCAACTAGAGAAAGCCCTCGCACAGAAACGAAGACCCAACACAGCCAAAAATAAATAAATAAATAAAATTTAAAAAAAAAAAAAAAAAAAACAACTTCTCCCCCCAGTACCATCAGGGAGTTCAGGGTTTTTGAGCATGAGCCACCCGTTCTCCTTGCTCGGCCCTGCAGTAAACCTTTCTCTGATCCAGACTCAGATGTTTCGGGTTTTTTGGCCTCACTCTGCATCCGGCACATGAACTTGCGTTCGGCAACATGCACTCTTAGGACCCATTGGTTGTTCTTTTATTTAGCACTTCCTGTCTTCTGCTTTACATCATTGATAGCTTCTCACATATCTACATCATCAGTAGGTCCCCAGAGACCAGAACTTTTGTTTACTCATTTTTTCCACCCTGGCATACAGCACGCCCCACAGCATCATGCAGAATAGAGAGCCCATACCCTGCACACAGCCAGGGCTTAATAAATGTTCAAAATGACCAAACAGGCATTTCTTTTGTCCATTCCAGATTCATGCTCCCTACAACCCCTGTCAGGGGATCTTTTCTACGTTTTTACTTCACAAATCTGTTACAACCCCGTTACTCCAGCTTAGCCAGAGTGGGATTTAGGGTTATTTCCAAATCCATTTAAAATAAAGAGTTTGGGAGGGGGATGGCTGTGGGTGGGGTGAAGAGTTCCGACCTGACCTGAGAATTCTCACCCTGTGCTTTTCAGGAAAATAGATCCCCATCGCAATTCTTACTGTATATTATGGGTTGAAATGTGTCCCCTCAAAATTTGTACATTGAAGTCTTAACTTCCAGTACCTCAGAATGTGACAGTGTTTGGAGTAGGGTCTTTGCAGAGGTAATCAAGTTAAAATGAGTGGAAATTACACTTTCTTATTAAAGTGGTCCCTAACTCAGTATGACTCTGGCTCTTATAAGAATGGGAAATTTAGACACAGACATGTACAGAAGATGATGTGAAGACACAGGGACACACTTTGATCTCAGACTTCTAGCCTCCAGAACTGTGACACAATAAATTTCTGTTGTTTAAGTCCCCCAGTTTGTGGCACTTTGTTTTGGCAGCCCTAATAAACTAATACACCCTAGGACTCACAGAATTGGACTCCACAGCCCATGGTGGACTATCCAAGTGCCATTTATTTCCTGAGTGTTTACCTGCATTAGGTAAGCTAAAGAAGATAGTCCAGGGAATTCCCAAGAAGACAGCCCAGGGAATTCCCTGGCGGTTAGGACTCCACGCTGCCACTGCTGGGGGCCCAGGTTCATTTCCTGGTCAGGGAACTAAGATCCTGCAAGCCTCCTCGCAGTGCAACCAAAAAAAAGAAAAGAAGAAGAAGATAGCCCAGCAATTGTGCATTCACACTCCTGGGAGAAGAAAAATAGTCATGACAGCTACCATTTCTGAAGCGTTTAATGCGTGTATCAGTAATGAGATAATGATCAATACAATAGTGTGTATAATCACTATACTAGGTGCTTTGCAAACACTATCTTAGTTAATCCTCCCAGCCCCCCAGGCGGGCGTTGTTATCCTCAGTTCACAGTGGTGGAAATTGAGGCTCAGAGATGTTTAGGTAAGTTGCCCAGGATCCTGCTTCTCAAGGCTTGACTGTGACCTGTTGGAGGTCTGTTGTGTTCTTCTTCCACGGGGCACATCCCCCTTCTTTTGTTACAGCGTCCACCCCACTGCATGGGACTTTGACTATCCTGCCTAGTCCTGTGGTCACTCGTGGTGGTGCCATTTCTCTCTCTGGTGGTTTGAGGATGAGCATGTGACGAAATTCTGGACAATGAGACACAGAGGAAGTCGGCTGGAAGGCTTGTAGAAAAGGGTTCTTACTATGCAAAAGTTGCACCAAGAAGAAGCCGTTCATTCTCTGCTGCTGGATGTTACTGATCTGTATATGATGTCAGGATGGGGGCAACCATCTTGTAACAATGAGGGGAGGTCCCCTGAGGAGAACACTCTAGAGGTAGAAGGAAGGTAAAGGGCCAGGTGATGACTTCAGTTCATATTTCTCATTTTCTGAGGTCATAAATCTATTTTGTGTTGTTTTCTGCTACTGATAGCCAAAATCATACCAATATGCCACTTCTACACATATGCTTTGATTTTCCACTGTTTTTATATTGTATTATTAGAACTAATAACCTTACATTGACTGCCATGCAGAGTTTCAAAGGCCCAACAGAGAGAAATGGCATTTTTTTCTTATTGAGGTAAGCTATACATAACATAAAATTTCCCATTTTAACCATTTTCAAGTGTACAGTTCTGTAGCATTAAGTACATTCACCTTGTGGTGCACCCATGACCAGCACCCACCTCCAGAGATTTTTCATCGTCCCACACTGAGACTCTGCACTCGTTAAACAATAATTTCCCATTCTTCCACCTCCCAGCACCTGGCAACCACCATCATACTTTCTGTTTCTATGAATTTGACTTCTTGGGCACCTCATGTAAATGGAATCATACAGTATTATCCCTTTGTGACTGGCTTATTTCACTTCACATAATGTCCTCAAGGTTCATCCATGTTGTAGCCTGTATCAGAATTTGCTTCCTTTTTAAGGCCGAATATATTCCATTGCATGTATAGACCACATTTTATTTATCCATTCATCAAATAGACATTTGAGTTGCTTGTACCTTTTGGCTATTGTAAATAATGCTGTTATGAACATAAGTGTACAAATATCTGAGTCCTTGTTTTCAATTCTGCTGAGTACATACCCAGAAATGGAATTGCTGATTGCTGGATCATATGGTAGTTCTTTTTTGTTTTGTTTTGTTTTGTTTTGTTTTAGGAACTGCCATACAGTTTTCCACAGCAGCTGCACCATTTTCCATTCCCACCAACAGTACGCAAGGGCTTCAATTTCTCTGTATCGTTGCCAACATTTGTTTCTGGTTGTTTGTTTGTTTTTATTGCCAGTCTAATGGGTATGAAGTGATGTCTCATTGTAATTTTGATTTGCATTTCTCTAATGATTAGTGATGTTGAGCATCTTTTCATGTGCTTATTGATCATTTGTAGATCTTCTTCGGAGAAATGTCTATTCAAGTCTTTTGCCCATTTTTTAATTAGGTTGTTTGGTTTTTATTTAAGTTTTAGGCATTTTTATATATTCTAGATTTTAATCCCTTATTAAATATGTGATTTGCAAATATTTTCTCCCTATCTGTGGGATGCCCTTCCACTCCACTGATAGTGTCCTTTGATACACAAAAGAGAAATAGCATTTCTTTTGGCAGGTTCTCTAAATAATATGGAGAGCCTATATGTTCTTCAAAATACCCCAAAATCTATCCTTGAGTTAAGTCAGACCAGCAGAGCTAGACACCTATTTGATTCATGTTGTCCCCTATTATTCATCCATTCACCCACTCAGCCTTATTCAGTACTGAGCCCCTCTCATCTGATAAACCTTGAATTGTGTGCTGATACTGTGTGAGGTGTATTAAAAGAACTGGCCCTGGGCTTCCCTGGTGGCGCAGTGGTTGAGAATCTGCCTGCCAATGCAGGGCACACGGGTTCGAGCCCTGGTCTGGGAAGATCCCACATGCCGCGGAGCAGCTAGGCCCGTGAGCCACGACTACTGAGCCTGCGCGTCTGGAGCCTGTGCTCCGCAACAAGAGAGGCCGCGATAGTGAGAGGCTGGCACATCGCGATGAAGAGTGGCCCCCACTTGCCGCAACTAGAGAAAGCCCTCGCACAGAAACGAAGACCCAACACAGCCAAAAATAAATAATAATAAATAAATAAATTAAAAAAAAAAAAAAAGAACTGGCCCTGTGACAGGTGTTGCTGGGTTCATGGTATGGATGTTGCCAGTAGTGTTCCCTAAAGACTTTTGTACCGTGTCCCAGTTAGGAAGACCCATGAGACAGATTTCCCTGTGGTCTCCTATCAGGGATATCTGTGCTTCTTCCGGAGCCACTGACCATGGATACAGCCTATCATTCTTCCCTCCTCACAGTGGCTGCTAGAAAGTCTTCAAACCCCATTCATGTGCAACTTCTAGCAGGCAAATTGGACTGCTAGAAGCCCATCTTGACTTTAATGTAATAAACTCAGTCCAGCTCCATCTTAACTTCCTAATTTTATTTTTCCTTTGCCTCAGTAAAAAGCTACTTATCTTCCTCCATTTTAGTCATCATTTATGCTGCCTTAAATTCTTTTTGAAACAATAAAACAAAAATAACATAAATGAATAATCAAACATTGTCACTCGCTATCAGTACATCCTATATAATTTGTAGATATATGTATACGTATAGCTGATTCACTTTGCTGTACAGCAGAAACTAACACAACATTGTAAAGCAACTCTACTCCAATAAAAAAAAATAAAAATGTGGGCCCCCTGCCCCAAAGTTGTTAAAAATTTCAAGATGGTGACAGCAGAGCATTAAGCCAAGCATGGGACTCTTCAGAGTGTGGGGTCCCGTGTGACTGCACAAGTCACACGTCCCTGAAGCCAGCCCAGCCAACTACCGTCATTCTCAAAAGACATGGGTAATAGACACCATTTATTCTACCATTTAGTAATGACATTATGTTCGCTTATCTCTTAAAGTTTGTTCAAGAACCACTTAAGACCCAATTTGCATTGTGTACCCTGTTGCATTGGAGGATGCAGAGGCAGAGAGGTGGGAAAATTAAAGATGTCTTTGGAGAGTATATTTAACTAAAACTAATTATTCTATGAAATTATTCTCGGTCAGCTTCTCAGTTCACCTATCTCTGGTTCATCTTTGCATTTCTCCGCAGATAGATGCTGCCATACGATAGGATCTCCAGCGTCTGCTAGCTGGCTGGCTGGCTGGTGGTTGGATGCGGATAGGCTGCATTTAGGAAACAGTAGAGAAGGTTAGGAAAGCACTTTGGGTTTTGATTTGAGGATGTCTAGAGTAGTAGACTTGGTTTGGTAGGAAATGAAAAGCAGGATGGATTTTGAGAAAGACTGTGACATGGTAAAGCTGATCTGGCCCCAATATGAGGATGATGAATTGAAGGGCAGAGGTGCTGGAGGCAAGAAGCTCAGCTAGAGAGCCCTTACCCAGGGCCCCCGAAGGTGATTAGGACCCGAATTAGACTGGGAGCAGTGAGAGTGTGACCATCATAACAACAGTACCTAACTTCTTTACAGCTATCATGCCTTTTCACCGCACTGTTTCATTTGCTTCTTCAATAATCTTGCTAGGAACCTTTTATCACATTTTATAGAATTGCAAATTGATTCTCAGAAGGTGTGAATGATTTCCCCAGGTCAGCATAATTAAAGACCAGGTCAGCATTATCCCTCAAGGCAACACTTTTCCTTGTCCACCAGTGGAGTTCCACCTGACTACACAGTAGAATCTTGGGATAAACTTTTAAACAATAAGCTGTCTAGGCTCCACCCCAGATATTCTGATATAATTGGCCTTGAGTGAGGCCCAAGGGAGTTTTTGAAAGCTCTCCAGGGATTCTAATTTGCAGCCAGGTTGAGAATCTCTCAGCACCATCAGGACCACTTAGGGAAGGGGGTCTGGCTGAAAACGAGAGACAAGAGGAGATAAAATGGATGAGACTTGATGACTAATTGCAGAAAGATACCAATGGGATGACAAGGTTTTTAGCCTAAGGACTAAACTTCTCAGTAACCTCATCTACACTGCCCAGGATGGATACACTACACCTAGAACAGCTGCATTCAGGGTTAGAATGAAAGGAAAATGGCTGCTTTGGATGTGATCTAAAACAGTCATCTACAGAGGGTCACAAGGAAGCATATGACATGTGTACATGGGGTGAGGAGTAGCAATGTGGATGATGCTTCCTCTGAATTGTCCCACAGGCTTCCAATCAGTGGCACTAAATTGTGTCCCTGGAGACATCCCACTAGAAAGCTTCCCTCTTGGATTCTCGCAATTCTGCCCAGATGAGTGGTCCAGGGAAAACAACCTGGGTGGTGTCAACAGCAGCAGTGTCATCCCTTACATTTAAGGCAGTCAGTCAAGGAGGATGGCTGGAGAGGAAGATGGATTTAGGAGGCAAAAACATTTGAGAGGCCGGTAACGTATCCAGGAGGAAAAGATCGGCAAGCAAGTGGAGATGTGAGACTGAATCACTAAGGGTTGCTCTGGATTAGATTTTAAAGCAACCCAGGTAGAAGTTGGTGTGAATGAGATCACCAAGGAACTCCATTAAGAAAGAGAAGAGGTCCAAGGACCAAACCATGAAGAATGGCTGTCCTTAGGGGTTTGGGCGAGAAAGAGGAAGCACACAGGTGCTTTCTTTGTAGTGCTAGCCCACCTTTCCTGACTCATCTCCCACCAGTTTCTGACGTGCATCACAGAGGCAGATCACTGACACTGCCCTCTTTCCTGAACATGACTTTCACTTTTCCATCTCCTTGTTCTTTCTCCTGAAATGTTACTTCTCTTCTCCATATGCACATACGTGCCCAGTTCTCTGCAAGACCCATCTCAAATGCCACACACCTCCATCGGAGGCTTTCACTCTTCTCCCACAGGGATGTGACCGCTCCCTTCTTTAGCCTTCATTGTACCTCTTTGCAAAGCTCTAATGCACTGTTATAGTATGGACTGCTGTAACAAATTATACCCAAATTCAGCAGCTTAAAAAAATATCTATTATTGCTCCTAGTTTTTGGGGGTCAGGAATCCAGGAGCGGCTAAGTTAGGTGGTTCTGGCCCAGGATCTCTCATGTGGTTGCAAGGTGTCAGCTGGGGCTGAGATGGGCCAAGATGGTGCCCTCAAAATATTATCTCTAACACAGATAAGGCAGGGGATCCTGAGTGCATCAAAAAGGGTGGTGTGTCCCCATAAGTAGATGGAGAAGAAATAGGAACCCCACCCTGGGTGGAAGACCTGACATATTATCAGCCAAACTTCTGGATCTCTTCCCTGGGTCCCAACTACACCCAGCTGAAGAAACAAAAGTTTTTGGCAGCTTCATAGATGGCTTTCTCTCCCAGCTTCATGGAGACTGGTCTTGCTCTACACTCTTCTACTCTCAAGGCCAGAGACACTCAAAGCTGTCAGCCTTCTCCTCCCCACTCTTATTCTCCTGGCAAAGGTGAAAGAAGGGAAGGATGTAATAAAGCCTCTACTCAGAGAAGTCATTCCTCTATCTTTGTTTTACACCCTTCCTAACTAGCCGTGGGATGAAACTAGCTTCTACCAAGCCAAATCAAAGAACCCTGATGCAAACTTTGGAACTCAGACCCAACTCAAGCTCTTTGAGGTCATGGATCTCATGGATCACACCTCTACACCTACCTCAGAGGGTCCGCCATGAATGTTTAAAATTTTCATTTTTTTTCTTTCTCTTTTTTTAAAAATTATAGTTAATTTACAATATTGTGTTAGTTTCAGGTGTATAGCGAAGTGATTCAGTTATACATATATATGTATATATCTATAGTCTTTTTTTTGATTCTTTTCTATTATAGTTTATTACAAGATATTGAATATACTTCCCTATGCTATACAGTAAATCCTTTTTGTTTATACAGGTTTGAATTTTAAGAAAGTAAAGAGAGGCTGAGCAGTGAAGTACTGAAGTTAGTAAGTGTAGCTGCCACTTCCAAATACTTATCAGTGCAGGTAAGGGGCGAGCCAGGACCACTTCGAAGGAGTAACGTCATTGAGAGAAGTTTCCAAGGCTGGGAGAGACACTGAGAAGGAAGAAGATACTGTAGAGTTAAAAAAGAAGTCTAGGAACTATTTATTTGACCTATATATTTACTTAAGGTTGACCTAAAAACTGAATTTGTTTAAAAATGTAAGTTCACAAGCATTCATGGGACACACACACGCACACATGCCCACATATATATACATGTACATGTATGTATGTATACACGCACACACAAATAGTTAAATATATAGTAAGAAAGAAGATAATTTCAATAAATTCCAGATAGCAAAAATTGTATAGGTCCTAATCTTTTACAACGACAATTGAAAAAAGTAATAAAAGTTTAAACGAAAAACCCTTCACTATTTGACAATAAATACACTTCTTATTATGTTACCATAAAAATACAAACTATTTAGAAGAAACAGAAATTAGAACCATACATATTAAAACTTAAGGTATTTAGCCAAAATTGTACCCAAAAACAAATTTAAAAGTTTTAAAAACTCTCACTGTTATTCAAGAAAGGTTGAAAAGAGAAAATATAACCATTTGAATTTGGAAGCTAGAAAAAGATCATATGATACCTAAAATGAAAAAAGGAAGAAAATAAAAGATGTAGAAATCCCAAAATAATAACATTAGGGACTGGTCAACAAATTCAAGAGCTTTATATTTGAGGAAAAATAAGCAAAATAGGCCATGTTTTACAAATTAAATGAAGAAACAAATAGAAATAGCACAAATTTAGAAATGATAAAGTAAGCAACAACTAACATGGAAGGAAATTTAAATAGATTAGCATAGACATGCATATGAAATTCTCATACCATGTTCAACTCTATGCTAATAAATTTCAAAATCTGGCAATTTGCTGAAAAAATGTAAATTTCCAAAATTGAAACCAGAGATAATATAATGTACTAGAGCAATAACAATAATATAAACTGAAAATACTATTAAAGAACTACTTCCCCCCAAAAGTTCCAGAACCAAATCATTTTACTAATAGATTCTTTCAAATTCTCAAGGAATGAAAATTCACATCCTCCATGATTTGTTCCAAAGCAAGTAAAAAATGGAAATTACTCCATTTGTTTTGTAATCCTTCCCTTTGCTTTCTTTTACCCCATCTTTCACCATTTATTTATTTTATTGGTCTTTTACACTCAGTTAACCTCATATTCTATCAAACACTGCCTCACAAAAATGGTTTAAAAAATGTTTTTGCTTCTGAGGAGCATTTAATAGGCCGTGAAACATGTTTATAGATAAGAAGTAAACAGGAAGATGTTTTTCTCATCCTTTCCAGAATCCAAACTTTCAATAATAAATATCTACAATGTGGGCGACACCTACCCTGCTTTTTAAGAAAGGCAAATAGTTTGTGAATATTATGATGTCTTTTTGTATTTTAACTTTAATATGTAATTTGTTTGGCTTTGTTTAGTTTATTTAATGTCTTTCCTTTTTAAAATCTCTGCTGATACTCAAAGGGGAAGGCCAAAATCTTGACTTTCCAATTCTTCCACTTGCAATGACTTTATAACCATGAATGTTGTTCCTTACCAATTCTTTTTCCTGAATACCAACTGCTTAATATTCCAGATCAACCCTCAATAAACAAGTCAGAGTTATGAGCAAGTGAAGAAAACTGCTTGACTCCAGGAAGAAGGTTGCCATCATGCTTGGCACACTTGCTGGAAAACTGAACAACCTGGAAACCTCAGAAATAATTTCTAATTTGCAGAACTGTGTTCACCAAGTTCAAGGGCAAAACTAGTGAGAGGAAAATTTTGCTACCATAGTTCTCTGTTGTGCCTCTTCCATGGGGGCTGTAAGAGGAGTATTTTCGCCAACCACCCATCCAGAAAGATTTGAATCCTTCCAAAAGGGAAGGGGCACAGATTTGCTGAAAGCATTCATAGTTAACTCAATGCAGCCAAAATCATTCATCTTTGAACTTTTCAGCACCTGGACCATGGATAGGTATTCCCTTCCCTCTGCCTCCTTTGAATTTTGTTCTTCCCATGGACCCAACTGCATTCATTTTAACACACACAAATGCACACACACACACTTACACATACTCTAGATGTTTGCTGGAAGGTACAGCTCAATTTTTTGTTCCTCAGGGCCTAAAACAGTAACTAGCACATAGTTTACACTTAGTGAATGTTATTTGAAACTAAAGCAAATCAAATTGAATTGAATCTAGCTAAAATAGAAGTATAAAGAAAAAGCTATGGGAGCAACAGAGGAAAGCAGTTTCTAATCCCACCTGGGGGAGTTAGGAAAAGTTGAAACAAAAATAACACAAAATGTGTCTTGAGGAGTTATACAAACCATGTGACAATGCAATTTAATTGTATGGAGCAAACATTTATTTAATTTTAATAATAAATGCTTACACATCTTTACACAGCACTTTAATCTCTGAAACCCTTCCAGACACTCAATAATTGAATTTTCTAGATCACATTCTTCAAAAATCATGCACATTGATTTAATGTTCCCAACAGAGTAGTCAAATGAAAATAGAAACAAATTAAAGACAGCACAAAGTTCAGGACTCCCCTTCATATTATTCGGACCACCCACTACACAAGAGGTGGAACCAAGAGGAGACAGCTGGCCCTGATTCTGCCTCTGAGAAATGGGAACCACTCGAGCCAATGTGGACACCAACATCACCTTCTGTGCACAAGGGAGATCGTCTAAGAACTCCTCAGATCCTCTGGGCCATACATGCAAAGTAACAGCATCAAAGCTCAATATTGGCTATTCTCCTCAGCACTTACTTCTATAGTCATTTCTTTCTTTCTTAGTAAACTAAAGAACTCCCAAGAATTATATTAGGCTTTGAAGAACTCTCTGATCACATGCAGTGAAGTTTCTGCCCTGGAATATACCTGTGCTATGGTCTATGTATCTGTGAACAGATGTTTAATGGGACTTTCCGTGTTGAAATATATTATGAGGACAGCCCAATGCTGAGAGAAATCAGAGCAAAATCCCTGTCGTCCATCTGCAGCTTAAGTAAGAAAGACTAGAAATAGGAAAGAATAATTGGAGAAAGTTACTAAGTGGCAGAGAGAGAGCTTCCTCCCACTCCAGGCTGGAAGTGGGTGGCCATTGAGAGACCCCTCACAGAGGCTGGGGAGGGGGGGTCTTCAAGAAGATGGTGGGAAGGCAAGGAAAGGGGAAAGAAGGGAAAGAACCAGCCCTTCCTGACTGTGTCTCTGAGCAGAGGTGAGGCCAGAGGTGGGGAAGGAAGAAGCTTTGGATTGAATGGGAGAATGAAGTTTTGCTTTAGACTACAGCAGACATTTTAACTCTTGAAAAATGAGTCACAGCTACCCAAGTGAGATGCTTCTTATAACTGAAAGCCACCCAAAAGCCATGAGACTTGTCCGTGGTGCTGTCATAGGTCAGGAAATAGAGAGCTGACAAAGCCGTGAGGGGAAAAATAACTAATGCCATATCCTGTTTGCATCCACTAAGATCATCCCATTCAGTAAACTGGTTACATTGCCTTAAAACATCACCTCATTTGTCCTAACGTGGCCAAAATAAATATGCTGCTACATGGTCGATTCTGTTTGCTGTTGTAATGATCCAGTTGGCTTAACCACGCGGTATTCCAAACAATTGTGCACACAGAAGGTTGACTGAATGGCTGTGTATAGCTGCAGCTTTTGACTTGTTTCCCTTTTTTCTCATAATACAGCTCTCAATAAAACTAAATAATGAAATCTAGATCAAACTGTCATTAACTTGACATTACGACTTATACGCATAATCAAAACCTGGCAGACATTCAGCGTAATTGTTGTTTTAAAACACTGGTTTTCCACTCAGAAACAGCCAAGGGACTAACCTCCATGATTAATAAGGGCAAAGCTTAGCTGGAGAAACAAATTTCAGCCGAGCCTTCAAATGTCCCGGGTTTAAACTACCTTTTTACACGGACAAGAGGCTGAAGTGGTATATTCCAGCCCCCAGGTGCTTGTGGAAATGGCCTCTTGATTTTGAATCACTGAGACGTGAGACGCCCAGGTCTCATACAACACCTGCGAAGAAACTAGAAGGGGTTTCTTTCACTATGAACTGCTTTCATTTTCACCTGTTGGAAGGGTCAGCAATCCTGACCAAAAAAAAGAACTAACCTGATCAGGAGATGGCTAAATAAATTAACTAATAAACTCTGAAATGCTTTGTAATCGTACCATAATGACAGAATGTACGATAATGAAATGGCTCACGATTTGAATTTACAATCCCTACTTACTTCTTAAAGCCCTAGCAGTTTAGAGACGAGATTATCTATTCACAAGGCTTCTGCCCAACTCATGTAACAGGATTCTATTATGGGTAAACTGGAGATAAAATGAGAGTTTTAATATGATTATAGGTCAGTGGTTTCTGAATTGTTCATGTATAAAAGACCCCAGAGGCATATGCTGAATATATAGTCTGTGAAAGACAAAATTAAATAAACAAAAAGCAATTTACAAGCTGGAAAATATTTTTTAGTTCTCATGGAGCATTATAACACATGTCCTCTAGCATCCAACTTAACAGGGCTGAGCTGACACCACAGAAAAGAGGAGAGTGAATTAATTTTGCTTCATAGGCCCAGAACCTGAAAGAAAATGGTTTGTGGGAAAGCATTTCAAAATTGAAAACGTGAACCACAGGAGCAGACATGATTCCTGAGGGTGTGGAAGCTTCTTGGAATGAGATTCATCCTAGTGATATATTACAAAATAATGAAGATGAGATATATTTATCTATGTGTTTATTTATGTTTGCTGTACCCTGCCCACTTCCAGAAAGGATTTGTAGTGAATGAGAAAATTCTGGGGAGTAGGGGACATATTTTCAGTCTGGATCGGGCAGTATTTTGAACGTATCTGCAAGGCTGTCGTACTAAGTATGGTACCTATGTGTGATGTTACACGCAGCTTCCCCTTTTGCGGTTCAAGGATGACCTTGGCCATGGTAACTAACTTCTTTATTTTCTTGACTCTTGGTCCTGTAGTTGTGCATTTACGCCATTGATTTCTCACCCCGAGATGCCCATCTGAAAACATCAGTCCAGAGGAGAGAGATGGCTCTCCTTATCAGTGTCACTGCACACACACCTCTCCCTGTCACAGCCTAGAAGCGTGAGAAACTCTGTCCGCACTTCTAGTTAATGGTTCAGAAACCAGAGACACAATGCTGGTTGGGGGCAGGGGGATCAGGTTGCAAAACTTATCAGAAATGGTCCTTATAGACTCTCAGATTCTCTGATTCTCCGACTTGGTTACAAATTCTGGGTTCCCATGCCCCCGCTTTCAGTTTTGATCATTTGCTAGAATGACTCACAGAACTCAGGAAAATGCTACTGCTACAGTTTATTATAAAGGATACAAATGAACAGCCAGATGAAGAGGGACACAGGGCGAGGTCCAGAAGAGTGCTGAGCACAGGAGCCGCTGTCCCCGTGGAGCTGGGGTGCGCCACCCTCCTGGCACACGGGTGTGTTCACCAACTTGGAAGATGCCAGGACTCCCTCATTTTGGGGTCTTTTGAAGGTCCCATTACACAGGCATGATTGATTAAATCACTGGCCATTGGTGATTGGACACAAACTCAAGCCCCTCTCCCCTTCTCAGAGGTCAAGGGGTGGGGATGAAAGTTCCAATCTTTTAACCAGGACTCTATCTTTCTGGCCGGCTCCCCCCTCCAGAAGCTATCTAGGACCTCGCCCAAAGTCACTTCATTTGCAAAAATTCAGGCTGAATGGTTGAAAGGAATCCATTATGAATAAAAAAAGATGCTCCTATCACCCCTAAACTCAGGAAATTCTATGAGTTTTAGGAGCTCTGTGCCAGGAATCTGGGACAAAAACCACATATTTATTTCTTATCATACCACACGGGCTCTGTAGCATTAAGCTTAAAAAGGCTCTTTGAGATCCTCTAATCCAAACCAGCTCTCCCACAGTAAGATAAAGTGAGGCTCATTCCCGTCCTACCTCCAGGAACCCCGCAGTGCATTCAGTGGTGGTTTCAATTTTGTTCATGAACAATGCCTGTGAGCCATTTATGAATGTTAGGCACTGCGGGGGTAGAGGGCACTCCCGGAAGCCAGTTCCTACCACGGGCTGACATTGAACAGCACTGTCCCTGCTCTACCGCATTCAGTCCTGTTAACTCTCCTACAGAGAAGGACCCATTCTGCAGATGCGGAACCTGAGGCTTCGACCAGTTAAAGAAGGCCAAGGTCGCCTGCTAGAAAGTTGTGGAAATGTCATTTGAACTCAGGTCTGTCTGACTCCAGGGTTCAGGTTCTTCACCACTCTGCCTCCCAGCCATCACGAGAGAGCAGACCGCTGTGGAACAGACCACAGGCTCAAGACTAAAATAGCCGGCAATGATCCCAAATAATGTAAGAGTCCAATACAATATAATATAATATAATATAATATAATATAATATAATATAATATAATATAATATATATAATATATAATATAACGTATGTCTTAAAAATGATATCCCTGATAGTGAGACCCTCGCAGTGATAGCTTTGGTTCCTCTGAGTGGCACTTTCAGTTATTGGAGACATTACAGATGCAACTGCAAAAAAATTTTATGTAATCAGAACAAAATTTTTAAAAAGTAAAGTTTCACTCAAAATAAAACCTCATTAATTCAGATGCCGCTAATTCATAATCAGTGTTATATTAATAGGAACCGAGCTGAATTTTACCTTTGTAGACACTTTCCTAATAAATCAAGAGATTAACCGTATTGTTGTATGAGATTTATATTCATTATTGGGTTCCAGAGTACTTTAATATTCTCAATTAAAATTCTGCATTGCTATTTTGACTATTATCATCATTATTCTTCTTCTTAAGCCACACTTGCAAAACTTCATAGAAAGGCAAAATATAGTTTCTAGGGTATCTAATATAGAGTGTAGATATTAGAAATATTTATGCAGCAAATATTTGCTTATTTTCCAAAATTTGCATAATCAATTTAGCAAGTTTCTGTTGTTTAATGCATGTATACAGAAAAATCTACAATTTTCTGGTGTAGTCAACATAATACTTACAAAGAATGTGGTTCAGGTGGTTATTCCCTAGGTAATGCTATCATTCATAATAAAAACTGCAACTTCTAAGACTCCAATAGTATTGGGATTTAAAAGTTATTTAACAATAAATTTCTAGGGGCACCCCAAATGTTCTTCCAGGCTATAAAATGTGTTCAGTTGCTTCATAAGAACAAAACAAATAGTCTTCTTTATGGAGTATTTGTTAGACTAAAGGATTCTTTTTTCCTTACTTCAGGTTCATGTGAGATGTGAATCTCAATGTCTATTTTTAGCCAATGAACCACATGGACCTCAATGGTCCCACTGGAAGAGTCGGGCCTCTAAAGACTTGAGATGAATATAAACACATTTGAAGTCCCCTATGTGGGCTTTCCTACCCACCCGCCCTGCCCCCCCTCCAATTCTGTGAGTCTTACACTGGCTTTTAACAGTGTTCAAAAATTGCCAACAGTTGTGATTGAAATGAAGTTGGACCCTATAGCAGACCCTGCTAAAATGGAGGGCAGGTTTTATAAAAATAGAAATAAAATTTAATAACAGTGGTTTAGCAATGAAAGAAGGGAATAAATAACAAATTTCCGTGGGAAGGCTGCTCCCAGGACACAGAGCAGGTGAGCACAGTGGGCGCACCCACCCTGGCTGATGCCGCAGAAGCTCACCTGTGAGGGCTGACGCCGTCCTTCCTTTAGTTGTCTCAGGACCTCATTACAGAAAAATCTCATGAATTCAGGTTCAGCAAATCTGGAATTTGAGATACTTCATGCAACCATAAAATGCTAAAGGTGAGGGATCTGAGTATGTCATCCAATCTCCTCAATTCACAGACGGTACAAATGAGAAAACAGGACAAAAGATGTTAAGTGACTCGTCCAAGGTCATACAGGAGGTTCCTGGAGAGAACCTTCTCCTTCTTGCCACCATCCAAGATCATGTTCATGCTCACTGTTGAGGGTTAGATTGTGTCCCCCCAAAAGGTATGTTCAAGTCCTAAGCCCTGGGATCTGTGAATGTGACCTTATCTGGAAATAAGGTTTTTGCAGATGCAATCAAGTTAAGATAAGGTCTCACTGGATTAGGGTGGGCCTTAGTCCAATGACTGGTATCAGAAGAGGAGGGAAATTTAGACACAGCGACACAGAGAAGAAGGGAAAGGGTGACAACAGAGGCAGATTGGAGTGATGCAGCCAAGGAACACACACCAAGGATTATGAGAAACTACCAGAAGCCGAAAGAGGCAAGGAAGTATCTTCCCCTAGAGCCTTCAGGGGGAGCACAGCACTGCCGACACCTTGATCTTGGATTTCTAGCTTCCAGAACTGTGAGATAATAAATTTCTGTTGTTAGAGCTGCTCAGTTTGTGATAATTTCTTACAATAGCGCTGGGAAACTAATACAATCACATTTATGTAAAACAACATCAAAGCCCACTCTATACTAAAATGGTTTACAGTGACATAAATCCCCAGTGACGATTCACAACCAACCTTAGCCACACATCACGAAAAGCATGTTTATTAAGCATTTATTATTTTCTTAAGTGTCATACTTTACCTCGTTTAATCCTCATGATAACACTATGGTATATAATTTGCCCTATTTTAAAGATGAAGAAACAGAGGTTTGAAGAACTTTCAGGAATTTGAGCAGTGTCAATAAACTAGTAAATGCTGAAAGTTGGGAATCAGATCTGGACCTGGAAAGGTGTACCTCGAAATCCATGCTCTTAGCACTACCTCGGACCGGCTGCATATGGCAGGTCAGCCTGTACACTGAATGCACCGGAGTTGTGCAACACGGCAGCCCTGCTCTGGACAATGGGAATGCAGCCACTGCAAACAAATCATCTAAGAGAAATTGCCAGACATGGCAGAGGCTAATATGCCACTAGAACATCGGATAGCGATCTGACTACACTAGTTCACCTTCCTACCAAGCATTCCTTCATAACCACTCGGCCATGTTCGTTCATTCTTTCTTACAATAAACATACTGCGTGCCTTCATATACCAGCCACTCCCTTGAGGGCCTTCGTGGCCACTCAAAGAATAGAACACTAGCTTCGCCCTGACAGAACTTATAGGGAAGTTGTGGTTGAAGTTAAAAAGACTTTAGTTCTTGCCTGAAAAGGAGTTGAAAACTTCCCTGTGGTTTGTGGACTCTAGCCCTGCAGTGAATTTAGGATTTTCTCCTCTAAGGAATAAAACTGTAGCTCAAAAGACCCAGGGCAGTGGACCACTAACTGGACCCTGTGAATTTCTTCTCATTCACCCAAAGGCTTGGTAATGAAAGCTCAGAAACAGGAGACTGAAACAGAAGAGCACATTTCCCAAGCATGTTCTTCACAGCTGGATTTTTCAGGCAAATGAGTGGTTTCAACAGGCACAAGAGGCATGGAAATCACTAAAGCAAAGACATAGGAGGCACGGAAATTCACGAAGTATGTAGAGAGCTATGAGGTTAATACAGCCAAAGCACTCTGTGTATGTGCGTGTGGGTGTGTACGCATGCGTGTTCACCCACATCCAGGTATATGTGCACAGATGTGCACACACACGGGGTCGTAGGGCAGTGTTGGCTGACAACTCTGGAGAGGTAGATGGGAGGAGCTGAGCTCAGGTGCTCGCTAAAAAGGCACACAGAACATGTAGTTTGGGAAGGAGCAGCTTAGAAGGGTGGCTGGGAAGGAGCCCTCAGACATAAACCCGTCCTGCATTTTAAACAGCCCCAGCCCTGGGGGATACGAGTAAGCTTTTTCTATCTTAACTGCAGTTTAAATAAAGAGGCTAGTAGAGGCTAATATCTGATGCCATTAACATTAGAGCCTTATTCTTAAACCTGATCTTTCCTCTCTTCTGCAGGCATCACTAATAACCTGACCCAAATATAGAGAAGCTTCACGACTTTCACCACCAAAAATATATATATTTTTTAATTTTAAAAGTTCTTCTAACTATTACAAAATTAAGATCTCTTTTATTGTGATTTTTTAATAGAAAAAGAATTTTCCCCCTATACATATGCATGTTACAAACTTCCACCGAGGGTAATTTTGTCCAGCCCAATGGTTACCTCTAGACTAGAGGCTGGCAGACAGTTTCTATAAAGGGCCAGATAATAATATTTTAAGCTATGCAGACCCTATGACCTCTGTCATACCAACTCTAAGGTTGTAGCATGAAAAAAGCTACAGAGACTATGTAAATAAGCAAGTGTAGTTGTATTTCAATAAAACTTTATTTACAAAATGAGTCAGAAGCAGATTTGGTACATGGGTCATATTTTGCTAACTCCTGCTGTAGACCAACATAACTTTCTCCCTTTACAATCAAGAAATGTTTAAACCATTTTTGTAACTGGTCAATTTTTTTTTTTTTGGCTGCGTTGGGTCTTCATTGCTGCCCGCGGGCTTTCTCTATAGTTGTGGTGAGCGGGGGCTACTCTTCATTGTGGTGCGTGGGCTTCTCATTGCGGTGGCTTCTCTTGTTGCAGAGCACGGGCTCTAGGTACGCAGGCTTCAGTAGTTGTGGCGCATGGGCTTAGTTGCTCCATGGCATGTGGGATCTTCCCAGACCAGGGCTCGAACCCACGTCCCTGCCTTGGCAGGTGGATTCTCAACCACTGCGCCACCAGGGAAGTCTGAGGCTTTACTTTGATGTTTCAATAATTATCTTTTTATCTTTCTTTTCCTAGTCTCTCCCAAATCTTATAATAGCAATATGTAAAACCCACCTGATTTGGCTCTTGCCCATAAAAATGCCTTCCTGACTTGGTGCCTTGTGAGCAAAACCGTCAGAAACAGCCCAGCCAGCCCCATTGACTCTGGCCAATTAGTGTTTCATCAGAGAAGTTATTTCTTTTTTTTTTTTTTTTTAATTTATTTATTTTATTTTTATTTTTGGCTGTGTTGGATCTTCGTTTCTGTGTGAGGGCTTTCTATAGTTGCGGCAAGCGGGGGCCACTCTTCATCACGGTGCGTGGGCCTCTCGCTATCGCAGCCTCTCTTGTTGCGGAGCACAGGCTCCAGACATGCAGGCTCAGTAGTTGTGGCTCACGGGCCCAGTTGCTCCGCAGCATGTGGGATCTTCCCAGACCAGGGCTCGAACCCGTGTTCCCTGCATTAGCAGGCAGATTCTCAACCACTGCGCCACCAGGGAAGCCCAGAGAAGTATTTCTACGTAAGGCAAGGGTTCTCTATGCCTTCCAGACTGCTGTGGGGAAGTAATAAAACAGTAAATTAAGGCTGGGTGAAGAACTCGACTTTTGTTTTGATCCTGCTTCTCTGACAATAGCCAACAGGCTTCTCTTTGTGGTGGATTGAACTTACCTTGTTTTCTTTTTTCCCCAAACAGCTGCAGTTGCAAGTTATTGCTTGCCAGAACTTATTTTTCTCATACCTGTTCAAACATCTATGAGAGACAAAAAGCTGATGAAAAGGAAAGAACACTTTGCTGTCCTCAAATTATAGGTGACTAAAGAATTGAATTCATACTGGCCCCAGGATAGGATAAGGGATATTTTTTCCTACACTTATGTCAGAACTAGAGAGTGAAATAGAATGCTGGTTGTGGATATAAATATATGTGCTCCATGTTCTTAAAAAAATTGTGTGCATTATTTGTAACTTCCAAGTCTGTTAGAGTGTGGCTCATCACAGTCACTGTACTGTAATCGTCCTTCAAAAGAAATGCATGTTTTACTTCGTAATCAAAATTCCCAAGGTGAGTCAGTGAGTTCATGAGTATCTCAGCTGGTGGATTTGCACAACTGATCCTGGCCACTCAGCTGCCCAAAAGTCCAGACACCACCATCCCAGTGCCCAGTTTGAGTCTCTTCCCTCTGGGTGCTTACCTTTGTGTCCTCCTTGCCTTCTCAGTTCATACTTTAAATTGAGATTTTATAAGCCAAGCCAAATTGGTGCATGTCAAGGGTTTATTCTAATCTCTTCCATTGTTCTATAATTATGAGATGGGTCCAAGCAATTCAGAATTGTGTGCCAATCCTGAAGTTATTCCAAATTGCTTATTTTGATAATGAGTATTAGAAAGTCTGGCACACAGTAGGCACTCAATAAATGTTTATGGAATCCTGGTATATATACATGGTATTTTTTTTTAACTGAGACAAAATCTACTTTCAACAGGCAGTAGAAGCGAGATAATCCTGGCACGTGACACACTGACTCAGGTCTCTGTGATAAGAGGGAGCACTATACAGAATTCCTGGAAGAGACACATTCTCTCAGCTTCCTTATTATCATGTCATCTCCCACTCTTAATTGATTTTCTCAAAGATCCACAGATATAAGAATAAATATGCTGGAGCCTTAGGGTTATTTAGTCCATGAGGATATAGAATTCAGTAATCTACCCAAGTCTTGTCACTACCTGAGCTACAAGGGCCTTTATAATACACACCTTTTTATGGACTCAAGTACTAGTATGATAGATTGACCCTAGGGGTTTTCTTTTAATAAAATGAAAGAAAAAGAAGAGGAAGAAAAAAGAGGGGGATGGGGAGAAAAGAGAGAGAGAGGGGGTCTCCCAACCCCCAAACTCAGCATATTCATATGAGCATATACGACCAAAAGGATGCAATGTCAAAATTAAACTTGAAAAATTCCATCCTAGGAGAGGTTTTTTTTTTTTCATAAAATGAAACCTTCCTATCTCCTTATTCTGGTGAAAAAAAAAATGAGAAAGATTGATGAAAGCACCTTTCTTTCAAAAGTCCTCTCTGTCAGTTCAGAGCAAGGAAAATTAAATACCAAACAAATTCATCCATCATGATAGGCCTCTTGTTTCCTTTTCATCTTTCTTCTACTTTCTAGATTACTAATTTCTCAGTCACCTTGTTTTTGTTCCCTGTCTGATGGTAAGCATATTTATAAATCTTAATAGTTGTTATATCTATAGATGCTGGTACTTTAGTACTTAATATTTGCCATATACCTAGGAGCTCAAAGAATTTCATTAATATTAATTAGGTATGTCAATCTATTTCAGAAATTAGAATAGGTAAGGAAATCAAGCTTTAGAAAATCAAAAGGATAACGGTTGTCTCTAGTAAAAACTTGAGGATTTCATCCAGACGCTGGGGTCCCTGTCACATTTCATCACTGGCTGCATGACCAAAGGCAAGAGTATCAGTCAGTATAAGTTAGGTTATGCTGTGGTAACAAACAACCCCAAAACCTCAATGGTTTATAACAACTCAGGTTTATTTCCCACTCACACCACATATCCATCATAGGGTGGTTATGGCTTTGTGATAGAGGGAAAAGAGCACACAGAAAATAACATGCTGGCTTCTAAAGCTTTCTCCCAGAAGTGGCCCACGTCACTTCCATTCACAGTCTGCTGCCCAGAGCAAGTCCAGGGACTCTGTCAGTGGGACAGGGACATATAATCCTCTCACAAGGAGAGGCAGCAAGTACTGTGAACATTATACAGTCTACCACAGTGAGAGGCCTCAGCTTTCTTTTTCTTTTTTTTTTTTTTTTTTAAATTCATTAGATTTTTTTTTAATTAAGCATTTTTTTTTAAATTTTATTTATTTATTTATTTATGGCTGTGTTGGGTCTTCGTTTCTGTGCGAGGGCTTTCTCTAGTTGCGGCAAGTGGGGGCCACTCTTCATCGCGGTGCGCGGGCCTCTCACTATCGCGGCCTCTCTTGTTGCGGAGCACAGGCTCCAGACGCGCAGGCTCAGTAATTGTGGCTCACGGGCCTAGTTGCTCTGCGGCATGTGGGATCTTCGCAGACCAGGGCTCGAACCCGTGTCCCCCGCATTGGCAGGCAGATTCTCAACCACTGCACCACCAGGGAAGCCCAGGCCTCAGCTTTCTAACTTGTGAAAAAGTTGAGCCTAAGTTACCTCACAGATAAAGTTTACGATGTAGTAGTTCTGAATACCATTTGACAATAAAGCAGGGCAGTATTATAATTATTGTTCATACCTGCCCACCTCAAGCACCCTAAATGCAGTGGTTCCTCATAAAAGCAATGGGCAAAGTTAGGAAAGGCGTCTTGTTGAGTTGTGCTTGGTCCAGTTTTTCTGGAAGACGCTTCCCAGCAACAACCAATACAGTAGGCCCCACTTATCCACAGTTTCACTTTTCCTGGTTTCAGTTACCTGCGGTCAACCACGGCCTGAAAACGTTACATGGAAAATTCCAGAAATAAACAATTTGTAACTTTTAAATTGCATGCTATTCTGAGTAGCTGATGAGAGCTCTGGTTGTCCCACTCCATCCTGCCCAGGACAGGAATCATCTCTTTGTCCAGTGTATTCTACCCATTAGTCATTAGTAGCCGCCCTGATTAGCAGATCGACTGTCTCAGTATTGCAGGGCTTGTGTTCAAGTAACCCTCATTTTACTTAATAATGTCCCCAAGCACAAGAGTAGTGATGCTGGCAATTCGGATATGCTAAAGAGAAGCCAAAAAGTGCTTCCTTTAAGTGAAAAGGTAGAAGTTCTCCACTTCATAAGGAAAGAAAAAGAATCATATGCTGAGGTGGCTAACATCTACAGTAAGAACGAATCCTCTATCTGTAAAATTGTGAAGAAGGAAAAAGAAACGTGTGCTAGTTTGGCTGTCACATCTCAGACTGCAAAAGTTATGGCCACAGTGTGTGGTAAGTGCTTAGTTAAGATGGAAAAGGCATTAAATCTGTACAATAAAATATTTTGAGAGAGAGAGGGAGAGACTACATTCACATTCAAATTATTGTAATAATTTTTATTGCAATATATTTTTATAATTGCTCTATTTTATTTGTTATTGTTGTTAATCTCTTATTGTGCCTAATTTACAAATTAAAGTTTATAATAGGTATGAATGTATAGGAAAAACATAGTATATATAGAGTTTCGTACTATCCACAGTTTCAGGCATCCTCTGGGGGTCTCGGGAAGTATCTCCTGAGAATAAGACGGACTACTGTATTCTTTCCAACCCAAAATTCTATGATACTCTAACACAGAAGGGGTCAACAAAGTAGGGGAATTCTATGAAAACACTCTAGCCAGGATTTTCTTTAAAATGTATCTGCTTCATAATTATACTTAAATTTTCAAAATACTAATCTAAGTCTTCTAAGCCTCTCACTAGAAATCTTTGCCCCTGAAGTTACTTTACCTAGAAGGAAGTCTTAGAACCCCAGGCTTGGCATATGCAAGGAAAACCCATGGGTTTCTGGTTCCCATTCAATTTGTACTGAGAGAATCATTATTATTTACCTGGCTATGCTGAAATGGGAGGCTGAGCCCTATAGTCACATTCTTTTTAAAAAATTCAAAAACAGGTGTTGGGAGAAGAAAAGGGACTGAAAGTTACTCAGTGATTTATATATTACAGGTTCAGAATGCATTATCTGAAATCCTTGGAGCCTAAATGTTTCAGAATTCAAAATTTTCAGGTTTCAGGAAGCTAATACAGTGCATATATCACCTTCATCAAGCTATATGAAGCTGAACCCATAATATTAAATATTCCAGCATCAGAAATGTATCAAGTATAAACACACGTAAGTATAAAATATAAAGACAATACATAACTGTATGTGGGTTCAGATCTGATTTTTTCCAAATGAGTTTGCTGCAAGCTTATAATAAAATTCTGGGTTTTCAGAGCTTTGAGAATTTGGGAATTGTGGATAAGATTCTGTAGAAGGTATTTTATTTAATATTTAATATAGTCCTATTTACTGATGTGTAGCATGTATTAGGTGAAAAAAGCAAGGTGGAAAAAAGCATGAATGGTATGCTACCTTTATCTTGGGGGTGGGGGGAATGGATATTTGCTTATATTTTTAAAATTTGCTTATGTGAAAAAAAAAAAAAGAAGAAGAAAATGTAAACCAAAAAATAAAACAATGGAAGCAAGGGGAACAAGGTGGAGAAGACAGGGATATAAGCTAGGCCTCTTTGAATACACTTTAACTACAAAGAAAATTTAAAGTTAAAAATGTGTAATCCTTAAAAGTCTAAAGCAAAATGAAGCAAATGAATGGGCTAGTGCAGAATTGAGCTGGCAGCATAACCACACTGAGAGGGATTATTTCAATGACTCCAAAACGCAAAATTTAAATGAACATCCTTTAGTGAAATATAACCTAAGGACAAAAAGAACTGTTGAAAAATTAATCTGCTTTCAGTTATCACATTGCTAGTGGTAGTGTTGGCGATTGTTATTCTGAGACTATTGTCTACATATTTTGAGATAAAGCAAATGAATAAATAATATGCTGGTTTGAGTTGGGAACCAGCAACAGAAAAAGTGATGCAGATGTATTATTGAAAAAGTTAGCAAAACAAACAAACAAACAAACCTGAGTACATAAATTTGAGTTGGAACTAACAGTATGAACTCAACAACCAAACTGAAAAGAGAGTATACCTAAGTAAAGAAGAAAAAAATGAGAGGGAAAACCAATACTTAAAAGAGAATTAATAAATGTCAATCAATTATTTATATACATATTCCCTTGCTCTATCCATTGATAAGACCTAGAAACAATGACCAGCTCAGAAGCAGTGAGTACCAAAAAGCAATGAGATTATGGTCTCTAAATACAGCCTCCTATTAAAAGGAACAGGGCTTCTGGGAGATATGGTTGATTCCATGTCTGGGACAGGAAATGAACAATATAAGCCTGAAACACTTCTCATCCCAAAAGACAGGTAAACCACTAGTGGTCAAAATGAGTGAGGGGCCAACTCTAAGAAGTTCCCAGTGGCCCAGAATGCGACAACTTCAGCATCAATAAGAATACAATAGGGCTTCCCTGGTGGCGCAGTGGTTTAGAATCCACCTGCCAATGCAGGCGCCACAGGTTCGAGCCCTGGTTGGGGAAGATCCCATATGCCGCGGAGCAACTAAGCCCGTGCGCCACAACTACTGAAGCCCGTGCGCCTAGAGCCCGTGCTCTGCAACAAGAGAAGCCACTGCAATGAGAACCCCGCGTACTGCAACAAAGAGTAGTCCCCGCTCGACACAACTAGAGAAAGCCCGTGTGCAGCAACAAAGACCCCACGCAGTAAAAAATAAATAAATAAAATAAATAAATTTATTTAAAAAAAAAAAAAGAATACAATGGATTGAAACCAATAAAATATGTCTAAATCTATGAAACAAACTCACTGGTCACTTTCAGAGGATGCTGATACCAACACATTATTTTTGAAAACAGGTCAATAAAGGGAAAGAATCAAGCATTTAATCTACCTTTCCTATACAATCTATCTCTGGGTTACCAAATAGTTGATGAGGAGACATTTCTCTTTGCAAAAAATTATCACACTAATAAATAAAGAAGGAATGGTAGAATTAGAATACCCCTCTTTTTTTTTTTTTTCACTTTGGAACACTGACATTTTATTTATTTTTATTTATTTATTTATTTTTTAAAAATGTTTATTGGGGTATAGGTGATTTACAATGTTGTGTTACTTTCTGCTGTAGAGCAAAGTGAATCAGTTTATACATCTACATGTATCTACTCTTTTTTAGATTCTTTTCCCATATAGGTCATTACAGAGTACTGAGTAGAGTTCCCTGTGCTATACAGTAGGTCCTTATTAGGTATCCATTTTATATACAGTAGTGTGTATATGTCAGTCCTAGTCTCCCAATTTATCCCTCCCCACTTTTCCCCCCTGGTAATCATAAGATTGTTTTCTACATCTGTGACTCTATTTCTGTTTTGTAATTAAGTTTATTTGTACCATTTTTTTTAGATTCCACGTATAAGCGATATTACATGATATTTGTCTTTGTCTGACTTACTTCACTCAGTATGACCATGTCTAGGTCCATCCGTGTTGCTGCAAGTGGCGTTATTTCATTCTTTTTAATGGCTGAGTAATATTCCATTGTATATATGTCCCACATCTTCTTTATCCATTCCTCTGTCGTTGAACATTTAGGTTGCTTCTATGTCCTGGCTATTGTAAATAGTGCTGCAATGAACTTTGGGGTGCATGTATCTTTTCAAATTATGGTTTTCTCTGGGTATATGCCCAGGAATGGGATTGCTAGATCATATGGTAGCTCTATTTTTAGTTTTTCAAGGAACCTCCATACTGTCCTCCATAGTGGCTGTACCAATTTATATTCTCACCAACAGTGTAGAAGGGTTCCCTTTTCTCCATACCTTCTCCAGCATTTATTGTTTGTAGATTTTTTGGTGATGGACATTCTGATCAGTGTGAGGTGATATCTCATTGTAGTTTTGATTTACATTTCTCTAATACTTAGAGATGTTGAGCATCTTTTCATGTGCCTCTTTGCCATCTGTATGCTTTCTTTGGAGAACTGTCTATTTACATCTTCTGCCCATTTTTTTGATTGGGTTGTTTGTTTGTTTGTTTTTGTTATTGAGCTGCATGAGCTGTTTGTATATTTTGGAGATGAGGATATCCCTCTTTTGTAATTCCTAATTAAATAATTAATTTAGCGATTGCTCTTGAATGGTTGCTGGCATAACAAAAAGAGAGATAATTGGATATTATGTTCTTTGTGATGGAAGTCATAAAAAAATTAAACTTGAATCCAATCAAGCCTCCCGATTTCATTACCAGTTTATAGCAAATATAAGGGACAGAGAAAGATATAATGTGACATCATGGGGATGCAATAGACAAATCTTATGTAATAAGCATGTTTTTTTATTCTAATGTTTTGACAACTGAGGCGTTACAAACCATGGGAGACTGCCCTCCCAGGGCTAATCAATTACTAGTAATAGCAAAGAATTCACCTTCGAGCATATCTTTCATATACAAACTAACCAATCCAGACAACTGGTACCTTCCTTTCCATGGAAACCACAATAAAAGCTCTTGCCCACACTTCCCTCCCACTACTGTCCCCTGATGACTCCAATGCTTCCTCATGTGGCCTTGCGTAGCCCGGCGTGGCCCAGTGTGCCCCTTCCTCTTGGGAACTGTGAGTAACAAACTCTCTTTTCAGGGACAATTGTCTCCTGATCTGTTGGCCTCACCATACCTGAACAATAATAAAACTTACATTTTATTTTTTTTTAATTTTTACTTTTTTTTTTGGTCACACTGCACGGCTTGCAGGATCTTAGTTCCCCGACCAGGGATTGAACCCAGGCCCACGGCAGTGAAAGTGCTGAGTCCTAACCACTGGACCACCAGGGAATTCCCATAAAACCTGCATTTTAAAACACTGTGACTGTGTGAAAACTCTACAAGACAAATGACAAACAAATTGCAAGGGAATTTACCTCAATTAAAAAAATAGAAATAGCAAGGGGATAAAATAAGAGGGAGAGAGAATCTTTGTTTAAAAGAGTTTTAAGAAACAAATCAACTAATTGCAAAGTATGAAACATATTTTACTCTGAATTTGAACCAACTCTTAAAAACATTACGAGACTAATGGAGAAATTTGAACACTGACTAGGTAGCTGATATTTGATATTATGAAATTAATGATCATATTTTTAGGTATCATTATAGAATTGCTATAGTTTTAAAAGGAGGCCTTATCTTTTATGGATTCATACTGAAATATTTATGGATTAAAAGACAGGATGCCTGTGATTTACTTTACAACAATCTAGAATGGGGGATGTTAGGTAAAAGTAGAAAAAAAAAAAACAAGATTGACAAAGTAATAGATGTTGAATCAGGGTTATGAATACACGGCGGGTTATCACGTACAGTATTCTGTTTAATTGTGAAATCTTTGAAAGTTTTCACAATAAAAAATCAAAACCCTTCGAAGAAAGTTCTTTGAAGAACACGTCAAATGCCCCAATTGTTTTAAAAAAGATAAGTGAATTAAGAATGACTAAATAACTTGCCCTATTGCTAATACATGATGGAGCCAGAATCCAAACCCAGGTATGTCCGACCACCCAAACTCCTTGCGCTCCAAAGTCAAAAGAGAAGCTACCGCTAGAGGCTGTTCCTCTGGCTCATCCATAAAGGAAAGGCTTGGGTTCCTGCTTAGTCCCCAGGGCAGCAGCCAGCAGCAGGGGGACTGTACCTGTGGCAACAGTAGCCTCAGCACTGGGGCCTCCTGCTGGGATGCTATTTCTTGCTTTCTCTGGGTTGTACCCCACCCCTCACTCCCAACTCTCCCCTGGCTTTATTTTTTATTCCCCTTTCAACAGCCCACAGTGCCCTGCAGAGAGCACACCAGAATGTGCATGTACACTGTCACCTTGGGCATGTACAGGTTTACTCTCAGGATATTTTCGAAGCTTTCTCTTTTCCAGTAATTTTTCATGAAATACAGCCTTTCACTTTCAGCTTATGAACCACATGAAACAACCTCACCATTTTTGCCTGCATTTTGGACTCCAGTTGTCAGGACTTGGCTTGACCCCTTTCCTTATACATCAGACTCCCCTTCTAAATTACTTTTGACTGCTTGCAAAAATCAAATCTAATATTAATAATTGTCAAAATAAAAAGTCGCCATGTCTCCCACTTATTCAGGGCTAGAAATTGCACTAAGGACTTTAGGAATAGTATCCCTTTTAATCCTCAGAATAGTCCTTCAAAGGATGAAGATTTGCCAGCACTGAGGATGTTCAAATAGAGAGCTCAGGGAAAGGGATTAGGGTTGTCCCAAGGTTTGAATTGACCTTGACCTCGACAAAGGATTTAGTAGCCTGGACACTAATATAAGTCTTTAGATACCATTATGTCCTGTCATCTGTGACTCTTGAGATCATCCTCAAAGAAAAAGACCCTCTGAATATCAGTAACCTGCTCTCTCCAATCTCCTCCCTACAACAACTATCAAAAGCACCCTATAATTCTTTTCTTTTTCTGAATCCAACATTCTTTCCTGGGGATTGCATAGAATTTGTTTTAGCATCTCACAATATATAAAACTATTTCGGAAAGCCAATATATTCAGAGCTCACAACTCTTCCTGAATTTGCCCTTTGGGTTTCTGCATGGAACAGAATTGCAAGGACATAAAAATGCAACTAGGAAAACTTTTTATTCTTCTCTCCCAATTCTTCTTCCCCCTTCCCCATGCTAGGTCCACTTCATGGTGCTTGCCACTATTTTTCTTCAATCAAACATCAAATTTCCACCTGAACGTTATCAACTATAAACAGCTCAAACCACCACCGGGCAGAGGGAGTGCTGTTTCTCCTATGAGAATTTCACCATATACAGATTGAATTTAGAAAGTGATCAACATCTTGAAAAGGTTAGGGGGTTCTCGGATTCAATTTCCTCATTATAGGCTTTAAACTGTTTTCTAGTTCTGGTGCATTAAATCCTGGGCCTGGAAAAAAAAAATTGCCTCTGATGTAAGTGTTAGAAAGAAATGTAGGTTTGGGCTGCACATCACTGTTTAAATAAGAGTCAGTAACTTTCCCCCTCCTCTTAGCCAATAGGACAGAAACCATGATCTTAAATGAGTTTAATCCTTCCAGCAAGACAATTGTCATTCCTCATCAGACATCAGATATGACAACACCAGAGGTCACACTCATAAGACCTCATCACCTATCACTTACATTCCCACTTCAAAATTAAACACATGAGAAAATCTTTGAAAGTATTTGAAAAGTAATATATTTTCCTTATTTGATGTATAAGTGCTATTATAAATAATTCACTTAATAAATCTATTATATCTTTATAAATTTGATCCCTATTCCTCTGAGAGGTTTATTTCTCTTACCTGTAAATACCACAGTTCCTCCGTTCATCCTTTAAAAGCCATCTACTCCACAGTTCTTTGGTCCACAGACGTTAAGCATAAATGTATCATTTAGCCTCAATCGCTTAGTAGCAAGTTGCTTCTGCACACATTTATTACTTCTATTCATAATTAGTCATGATTAACTAGATTGGAAACTCTTCAAGGCCAGAAACTGTTTTGTCTATTATTTTATCCTCTAGTGTAGGGCCTGACTCGGAATAAATGACTAGTTAACACACAGCAATTAATTATTTGGGCCACTGTCAAATGTACAGAGACGATGGTTTAATAATAATCACCTGCAATAATGACAACACTCATATTGCATTTAAGTCCTTGTCTCTACTGGCTAACTTCTTCCAGAAAATGCTTATGAATTTTGCATAAGATTGCTGTCATCTTGACATTACTGTTGCATGAGATTTATAATCTTGCAAACCATTTGTCACTGAAACAATGTGGAAGATAAAAGTAATTTCAATAATACATTGAAAATGTTCTGCTGTTGAAATGTTTGTACAAACATTGTATAAAATGCGGAGAGACATGTTTCAGAAATATCCTAGGCTGGTGACAAGATTGGACATAGAAAGCAGTGCCATCAGACCCTGGGCAAGGATGTACCTAACTTGTAATGAACCAATTTTCTTGGGCCCCAGTTGAAGACTAACTGGGGCTCAAAGAGAACAAAGAGACCTCCTCAACCAGACCTCTTGCTATGTAATAATCTGTTGGAACAAGTGAGATATATTAATTTTCAGGACATAGAAATTCAGGAGGGTGGAGTCAGGTGTGGCACTGCTACAAGTGCCTCATCACAGCAGAAACTTGACTTATTTATTCATTCATTCAACAAACATTACCTACCACATGGCCAGGCACACATCACACTCTTAACATCTCATATAGTGGCAAAGATGTGCATAAACATCACAGCACCATGGAACATGCACCATGACAAGTGCCAGGGGAAGCACCTCCTTCCTGAGCCCAGGCCAAACTCTCTAAATCAAGTTTAGAAACTTCAAATATGCTTTAGCATGAAGCATTTATTTCCCCAAAATTCAGGAACATATTCCCTGCACCCTCACAAAAATTGGAGATTAAAATCCAGTAATATAACTTTGCCTGAAGTGTATTCCAAGAACCACTAGTTCTGCAGGATGATAATGGCTGTTACCCAAAGGGGAAAATAAAGAAGAAAAGGGAGGGGAATTCCTGATCACCAAAGTCTAGAAACTGTTGATTGAATTAATGTAGAATATTTTTTTAGATCCCTTAAAATGTTAGTGTGCATTATGAATCACTAGGAGAGGATACAGTATGCAATATTTCCCAGAGTTAGCTACATGTAGATTTCTTTTTTCAAGAGACATTTTTCTCATTGTACACACCCTAAGAAACTGTTCTCGAGCTTTCCTGAGGCCCATTCTCTCCATATCATCTTTCAGGAGGGAGACGTCAGGCTGAATATCAGCACGGTACAGAGTGGGTAATCAATATATGTTGATCTCAGTGGTCAAATATCAAGGTCCTTCAGGAGGGTATAAGTCCATTTCAAAGATCAAGAAATGATGGATGGTGGATTTTTTAATACTTTCTTCCTAGTTCAAATATGTGTAGACAAACTATTGATATTTTTCCCAGTTTCTAGGACTAGACTCTGTGTACCGCCCTTAGGGGCCCCTACTTTAAATTTACAAATTGGAATACAAGTTTGGTTTCGTATTTCTCCAGCAGAATTTGGAAAATATGTTGATGCAGCTTAAAAAGCATACACCATAACTCAGAAGCTTGAGTAGACTAGCTTTAGGTAGATGAAAGCAGCCTCTGCAAAACTTGGGGCTGTAGATGTGGGTTCTTAGCCGTAGTTGCTTATTGGAATCGCCTGGGGAGCTTAAAAAAACACACACCAGGATCCAGACCTGCCCCAGATGAACTAAATCAGATTCTCTGGAGGTGAGGCCTGAGAATTGTTATTTTTAAAACTCCCTGCTATTTCTAACGTACAGCCAGGAATGAGAAGCACTGCCCAAAAGGTCTACCTGTAAGTCACAACAGCCGGCTGCCACCCTGCCTCATTTTCAGGACTTGCTAGTTTTGGGGAACTTGCAGTGTTATATTAATTTGCTCGAGCTGCCATAACAAAGTGCAACAGGCTGGGGGATTCAAACAACAGAAATGTATTTTCTCACAATTGTGGAGGCTGGAGGTCCGAGATCAAGGTGCTGGCAGGGTTGGTTTCTTCTGTGGCCTCTCTCTCCTTGGCTTGCAGACGGCCGCCTTCTCACTGTGTCCTGACGCGGTCCTTCCTCTGTGTGTGCCTCCCTGGCATCTGTGTGTTTCCAAATTTCCACCAGTCAGATTGGATTAGGGCCCAACCTAACCCCTCATTTTAAGTGAATCACCTCTTTAAAGGTCCTATCTCTAAACACAGTCACATTCTAAGGTGCCAGGGGTTAGAGTTTCAACTTATGAATTTGGGGGGAGACACATGTCACCCCATAACACGTGTGATAGGAGACCCCAAAGTCTCCAGGAAACACTGCATACTGTCATGTCCACAAAACTGACACTTTTTCCTGTTCCCGTTGCAGTTAAGCACATGACGGAACATACAGAAAAAGAAAATCTTTGCCCTTTGAAATAAACCAAGAATAACAAAGTCACTCTGCCTAGTTATGGCCCCCAAGATAATAAAAATTTGAACACATCCCACAAACCTTAAAAAAAGGAGGGGGGATGCTTTATCTTTGACTTTTATAATAGTGGTGTTTACAGATATAACATAAACTTTGTGACTGTGATGATCATGTAAAAAATTATTCTTTTCCCCTCATGAACAGACTAATAACAACTAATATAAATAAACATAATAAATACAAATATCATATTAACATAAACCAATCATCTAATTTGATCATTGTGTTAAGCTTTGTGGTATTTTCCCACTAAACACCTGTTGTGGGTTTTTTCTGTTTTTTGTTTTTAAATATTTATTTTATTTATTTATTTGGTTGCGCCGGGTCTCAGTGGCAGTATGCAGGCTCCTTAGTTGTGGCATGCATGTGGTATCTCTTTCCTTGACTAGGGATTGAACCCGTGCCCCCAGCATCGGGAGCGCGGAGTCTCAACCACTGCGCCACCAGGGAAGTCCCCGCCTGTTGTGTTTTTTACTGGGCACGTCAGTCCTTTTGAAGTCTGACACCTAGCACTTTGAGAGTGAAGAAAAAATATGTTTTTATTTTCCATGTGCTGTTGTGCCTAATTCTTTTTTGTAGTTCTGGAGGCTCCATGGAGGAGATTTATGTGAGGAAGGGCCTTCATCTGCCAGAGCTGACTGAACAGCTTCACCTGAGAACACACTTATCTCATGTGCAGTGTGAACAGATACGTGCCTTGTTTCATTTACAGAATAAATCTCCTGCAGCAAGAGAGCTATACTATCACTGCTTTTTTTTTTCTTCTTCTTCTTCCTAACTCTGTGCTTTTCTGGCTGTTTCTACTTGTGTTTCTGGATCAAGTCTGGTTCCAGGTGTGGTTTGAGCTCGGGCAATAATTTATTCCCTGTTAATGACTGAAAAGTTGAGAATCTAGGTTTCTGGCGATTTCTGTCAGGTGGTAAATAACAGAGACTCTGGTTTATGTGTCATCTTCGTTTATTTGTTTGACGTGGGGATTCTGATATCTTTGACTGTTGAAATGTTAATACAAACAGTCTATAAAATGAAGAGAGACGTGTTTTAGAAATATCCTAGGCTGGCGACATGACTGGACATCGAAAGCGGTGCCATCAGGCCCTGGAAGAGGATGGCCTTAACTTGCACTGTGCCACTTTTCTCGGGCCCCAATTGAAGACTAACTGAGGCCCAAAGAGAACCCAAACCTATTCACCTCTGCCTCCCAGATTCTCTGGGTGAACTGGGTTTATGGCTAGTCATCAGCCAAAATTACCTCCCCATCAATGAGATCACATCACTCAAGAAAATTTTCTGTACCTTCTGGAGAGGCAGACAACCTTTGAGATCTACAGTGGCTGAACCCATGAGTGAGCTTTTGTGTTCTGTTTATTTTTTATCTCTAGCTGAGGTTGTAAAACTGAAGCTGCTAGCTCTTTTTGTGCGTGAAAAATACCTTTTTTTCTTTTTCTTTCCTTGTAAAAGGAAGGTAATGAAATATTTCGTTTATCACATTCTGTATTTGTGGTCATCCCCTTCTTCTCTTCTCCTACTTATTTTCTTTTTCTGCCCTCCCCCCCCAAATTTTTAGAGATGAATTGGTTATAAATATCTTTTGAAATGATTGTGCACTTGATGGATAACTAGTCAGATAAAGGAGGGAAAAATTAACACATAACGTTACAAAGTTACTTGTATTTATGGGAGCACTTTTCTTCATTGGCATATAGAAGCACTCATATAAATTCAAAATAATAACTTTGAAGGTTAAAATAAATTTAAAAGGAGGAAAATCTGGAATAAATACATTCTAGAAGGGAGAAAAATCAAATTTTAATGTTTTCAAAGTGATGGCTCTTTAAGAAAAAACTTCAGAAGCTTGCTGCATCTATACCTCAGAGGAATAAAAAAGTTTAACTCTCAGATAAATTAATAGCTTTGATTATAGGTTAATAAGATAAAAAGTAAAAGAATGCTAAGGTACTTCAAACACAATTTAAAGAATTTTCAATATTAGGTTTATAACTATAGATATTCATAAAGTATAAAGCTTTTGAAAAGCTTAAGATTCTTGTTCAAGGTGAAAATTCTAATTCAAAGCAATTAATTATATTTCTTCTTGATTTTAACACAATACAGAAAATAACATTCTAGTTTATACAAAACTTGGGTTTATTTTATCATGGAAAGCCTAATTAATCTGAATGCTTTAAAGTTTCATGAGTCAAGGAAGTTTTTATTATTATAAAAATATAAAACTATTTGTCCAACTAAATAAAGTATAATAATTAATGTCCTTTAAAAGGGTTTATTCTTGTTAAGTGTTTATAATTCTATATATCATATATATATGAAATCATATAAATATATGAAATCCCTCATTTTTAAATTGAAGCAAAATTCATCTAACATAAAATTAACCATTTTGCAGTGTCTAAGTCAGTGGCATTTAGTACATTCACAATGTTGTACAACCATAGCCTCTACCTCGTTCCAAAACCAGAGGGGGTTTTCATCACCCCAAAAGAAGACCTCAGACCACTAAGTAGTCACTCCCTCTTCCTCCCTGTCCCCAGCCCTTGGCAACTACCAAGCTGCCTCTGTACCTATGGATTTACTTGTTCCAGCTATTTCATACAAATGGAATCATACAATATGTGACCTTTTGTGTCTGGCTTCTTTCACTTAGAAAACCATGTTTTCATGGTTCATCCATGCTGGAGCATACATCAGTACTTCATTCGTTTTAACAGCTGAATAATATTTCATTGTGTTTACATACACCGCATTTTGTTTATCCATTCATTCATGATGGATATTTGGGTTGTTTCCACCTTTTGACTATTGTGAATAGTGCTGCTATAAACATTCATGTACAAGTGTTTATTTGATACTTGTTTTCAGTTCCCAGAAACGGAATTGCTGGGTCCTATGGTAATTCTATGTTTAACTTTTTGTCAGGAACAATCAAATTGTTTTCCACATGGCTACATCATTTTACATTCCTACCAATTAACTTTAAGACTTTGAACTAATAGTAAATCAAGCTATTAGTACATATCTTATACACCTGAAAACTCTAGTTTTACTATACTCTTGCCATAAGTTAGCTGGTTACAATGGATGTAAAATTTTACTATTTTAAGAATTTCTTAAAGATGTATTTGATTGTAGAGAGGTGTATGTGTAAGATGATGGATGTATTTTGTTTTGCTTTAATTAAAATTTTCTGGTTGTGCCAGGATATGAAGAAGGAAATAGAAGACAATTTGAGGATACACCATGAATATAGAACAGAGGAAAAAGTAAGATCAAGAGCCTGGGCTTATAATAACTGCATGTAGTGAATTTGAAATGAGCAAAGAAATATGTTTAAAATGTTTGCAAATTTGACTCAGTGATAATCGATTTATTCATAAGGTAGAAAGAGGCTTGTGTTTCATTTACTGCAAACTGCTACATAAACGGTAATCAAAAAAGTAAAATAGGGGCTTCCCTGGTGGCGCAGTGGTTGAGAATCTGCCTGCCAATGCAGAGGACACGGGCTCGAGCCCTGGTCTGGGAAGATCCCACATGCCACGGAGCAACTAGGCCCGTGAGCCACAATTGCTGAGCCTGCGCGTCTGGAGCCTGTGCTCCGCAACAAGAGAGGCCGCGATAGTGAGAGGCCCGCGCACTGCGATGAAGAGTGGCCCCCACTTGCCGCAACTAGAGAAAGCCCTAGCACAGAAACGAAGACCCAACACAGCCATAAATAAATAAATAAATAAATAAATAAATAAATAAATAAATAAATAAATAAATAAATAAATAAATAAATAAATAAATAAAATTAAAATTAAAAAAAAAAAAAAGATCAGTGCCTTCCACATATACAAGAAAGCCCACAAATACTCTTAAAAAAAAAAAAAAAAAAGTAAAATAGAATTTGGGTCTCCTGTTAAAATGGTAAATTGATCCTTGTCTACATAGAAAGCTACTAACAAAAACAAAAAGAGAAGAGTTAAAAGATGTTCCGTGCCCAGACATCAGTGGTTCTTTTTCTTACTAAAATGCTGTGTAACTTGCTGTTTTTGTCTCACTTCTGTATCAATATTAACAAAATGTCTTTAGTTTTGAAATAGAATTCCGAATAATCATTTTTATGTGTTGCCGTGTTTCCTTTAAATATTACCTGAAACCGTTTCTTGTCTTCACTCATCGTGACTGAGGCTCTTATCATGGCTCCTCTGATAACTCTTTTTGGTACTGCCTTTCCCAAATTCAGGACCCAAAATCAGAACTCCAAAGCTGTAAAGATATCTATTATACCTACGTCACCTTTGGAGTTTCCCAGATGTCCACTGGGTATCACAAAAATTTGATCTCTCAGCTTTTAAAATAAGAGATCATGGAAATAATCTGGTTTTACTATACTCAACACTATTATGTCCACCATATGAAAAATCAGCAAGGCAAAAAGCTAAACTTCTCTGTTTAGCTTTACATATAAATAAAATTTTAATGACATAAATGTTCTGGCAATTATGAAATTTTACATCAGAAACATACTTACATTCATGCACAAAGATGGGCACTATGACTTTCAAAAAATAGATTTTTCAAAAGACCTCTGATTTTCTAAATAAATACTCTTGTCAATTGATGATAATCAGAATACACTTAATGAGATAAATTAAATACTCTGGAGATTTGACAATGCCCTGTTTATAATGTGTTCTTACCCTCATGATAAGTATTAACTAAATCCTTATAAATCGATTGCTTATTGCACCTCAATAGAGGATTCTACTTTTCTGCATCCTGATATTGTTGGTTATTATAATAAATTAACCACAACTTTTGAGTCTTGTTATCCACAAGCATTTTCTGCTTTTCCCTTACACTCACCTAAAAGTCTCTGCTACAAGAACAGATCAGAAATTGAATCTTCTGAAAAAAATAATATATCAAAAGAGCTTCAGTAAAGGACTGAGCCAGACACTCAGGATAGTTGAAACTACAAGGGCTAGACTCACAGCTCCATTATAAGACATATCTTCACCACACTCTGTGAGACTGTCAAGAGTGCATATCAGGAGACCTAGAACTTTCCCCTCCAAAAGCAAATGACTTCATGGAGATAAACTGTTTACTTTGAGATCAACAAAACACAAATTAACTCCTTAGAACTTAATGAATGGGATGAACTGACTTAACTGTGGCCAGTGTTCTATTTTAAATGCTCTTGCGGGGGAAACTCTTTTCTTCTTGATCCAGCCCTGACCCTCAGTTTGACAGGTTACACTTGTTCAGACTAGTTATGAAACCCTCTTTAAATGCAATCTTGTTCCAACTGGACCCTGAGGATTGGGGGTGAGGGGAATCCTATGAAAGATCTTAATATAGGTTATAAATTAATAAATCATGAGGGAAAACAAGAATGATTCTTTAAAAAAAAAGATAAAACAATGGCAACAATGGTTAAATATTTTTCAAAGTACCTTTACTAAGTTCCTTCACTCCCTGTATCAATGGTTATTATTTGCCTAGGTTCACTAAGAATGTGTTCTTTTTCCAACCAGGGTACAATTGGATAAATCAAATCCAATCTACATTATGATCTAAAATGATACTGTATGTAAATGACCATGTGTGATATCTTGGTGCATTCTCTTACATGTTTCACAGAGGGAAAAAACTGGATCACGAAACTGCTTATGATAACCATTTTCCTTAGCCCAGGTTTGTTTTGGGTGTTATCTACTTGTAGATAGACACGCCAATTTGAGCTCTCAATATTCTAAATATATTTAACTGAGAATAAATAAATAAATATCTTCTGGGGAAAAAAAATTCTATACTATGATCATGCCAGAATTCTCATCTAATTAAGTAGCATAAACCCAAGAACTATGCCTTCAATACAGAACAAGGCTGTCAGTGTCCTCCCACGAACCTGGTCTGCAAGCCGTCCTGTGAAACATTGACAAACAAGGGGATGTCAGTGATGGCTAATTTTATATGTCAGTGTGTCTGGGTCACAGGATGCCCAGATGTTGGTAAACATCATTTCTGGGTGTGTCTGTTTCCAGATGAGATTAGATTGAGTAAAACAGATCTCTCTCCCCAATGTGGGTGGGCCTCGTCCAGTCCATTGAGGGCCTGAATGAAGCAAAAACATGGAGAAAGGGAAAATTCTCTCTCTGCCTGACTGTTTGAGTTGGGATATCAGTCTTCTCCTGCCCTCAGACTGGGAGTTACACCATCAGTGCTCCTGGTTCTCAGACCTTCAGACTCAGACACCATCAGCTTTCCTGGGTCCTCAGATTGCAGACAGCAGACTGTGGGGCTTCCCAGCCTCCATAATGACATGAGCTGATTCCTTATAATAAATCTATCTATCTATCTATCTATCTATCTATCTATCTATCTATCTATCTATCTGTACATCATCTATCAATCATCTTACCTATCTATCATCTATCAATCATCTTATCTATCATCAATTTATTTATCATCTGTATGTCTATCTATCAATCTCCTATTGGTTCTGTTTCTCTGGAGAGCCCTGACTAATCCTTACATCCAAAACTTAAAGGTACTGCAGGTAAAGCCCAGTAGAAATGAATTTGAGGCTTCTTGGGTCCTGATCTCAGTGGACAAACTGACAAGGAAATTAAAATACTTCTGAGATATAAAATTTATACCCCTAGGGGCTTTACAAGGCCTCCAGACAGAAGTAACTCTTAAGCCTTAATATCATGTTGCTCTTCTTCTTTTGAATGTACAACAAGAGGGTCTTTGTGTATTAAATATTAGTTACTTCTATGAAAATAAGACTCATCCCTAGGAATTACCTGGCGGTCCAGTGGTTAGGACTCCGTGCTCTCACTGCCGTGGCCCAGGTTCAATCCCTCCTTGGGGATCTAAGATCCTACAAGCCTCAAGGCACAGCCAAAAAACAGAAAACAAAACAAAACTCATCCAATAAAATAAAACATCATATTAATGATAGTGAAACAGAAAATCACTGAGCATCTTATGCGGTCTAATCCATACCTTAGGGGCAGGAAGTTGAACAAAGCATGGACTCCTGAAGCAAAACTGATATTTTGCTCTGCTTCCAATATGATTAAGGATACAACATACCACAATCAGGAAACAGGTAAAAAAGGGGATTTGCACCTTGACACAAACCAAAAATGATAGGGACACTCTGCCTATGTCTGGTCCACAAGACAATAAAAACTTGGGCAGTTCCTACAAACCTGAACTCCCCAAGCAAAATATAGCTTAGTGTCTGACTTTCATAATACCAATGTATTGATCAGTGGATATGATGATCGTGTGAGAAAGTTATGCTTTCCACCATGAACAAAAGAATATGTTTGACCAATTTATAACCTGTGATTTTCCCCCTTTATTGGGGTCTTTATTTGGAGCGTCGGTCTTTTTGATGTCTGATTCCCTTTACCTTTTTGCAAGTTAACTTTTTCTCATTTCTTCTTTCTAAATGTTTTTGTTTGTTGGTTTATCCAAACTTGAGGAAAATCCCCACATTTTAATAATCAGGTGCCCCCACAGATGACGGTTTCTCTCTCATTTGGGGCATTTTTTTCATGAGGCCTTGAAATGTTGATCAGAAGAAGGGGCTGCTTTGACCCCTACCTCCTTCTCACCTCCCAGAGACACTGAAGCCACAGGCTTGAGTGGTCACTCCAAAGGGAGCACACAGCTCACCTCAGCTGAGGGCTAATTAGCTCTTTGGGGCTGCTGGTCCGCAGGGGAAGGACTATGCAAAAGGAGATCTGTTTATCTTACTGTTACCAAATGTCAGGGGACCCTCAGTGCAACTTGCTAAGGGACCCAGCATTTCTCACCATGCAGCATCTGTGAACGTCGCTCTGTGCACCCCTCATCTCATTACATTTCCATAAGCTCTTGTCCCAGTTATGCTCAGAAAGCATAGCCCCCAATCCCCAGGAATGTGCTAAAGCAGAAAAGAAAAAACTGCACTGCTATTCTTGGTCAGCTTAATGGCAAGGAGCTTCAGATTCTCTATAAAATGAAAAACTCAATTGTGTGAGGTCACCAGGTCACAATCTCCCTGAGAACACTGTTATCCGGAGCCAAACATCCTTCTCAGAGGGGTCCTTAAAGTTTAATAACGTCAGTCGACTGCAGCAAGACCCTGTGAGCCCATAATCCCAAAATGAGCCTCTGTGTGCTGTCTATTATGGAGGATCTCCAGTCTACCTGTGGGCAATTTTAGATCATCAAAGGTGACATTGAACACTGTCTCCGAAATTTCAGTCACAGCCTTAACCACCTTGAGATTTAGCCAATAGCAGTTCTGTGGCTCTTTGGGAAAAAAAGGCCACCTTCGCAAGGCTGGAGGAAATGCTTATACCGCAGTGGGAAGCAGAGAAGCACACACAGTAAAAACTAGGCAACGTCAAGAGTGTTTGCTTAGTTGCTGTGCCATGGCATGGGATTGTGGTGTCCCTTGTACCATGCTGGGTACGAGTTATTTTTATACAGAACCTCTTAGTTTAAAAAATTTACATATTATGACACCTGCCCTCTTCTCACTTAACAGCAATCCCAGTAAAATTGAAATAAGTACAGAAGGAAGGGAAAAGCATGTTCTTCAAATTGCTACCTACCAATGCCTCCAGCGAAGATGAATCTCAAATAACTAAGGTTGAGTGAAAAAGGCAGACACAGTGAGTCTATACTGTTAAGATTCCATTTATATGAAGCTCAAGAACAGGCAAAGTTAATCTATGATGATAGAAATCAGGAAGAGGCTGCCTCTCAGTGGCCTTATTGGCCAGGGGTCCTGGGGTAAAAGAAATGGTGCTTGTTTACAGGGGGATGTGCATATGCAAAAATGCAACAATTTTACTGCATGTAACTCTGCTGTTTGCTATGGGCTGAACATTTGTGTCCCCCTCAAATTCTTATGCTGAAATCCTAACCCACAAAGGTGATGGTATCAGGAGGTGGGGCATTTGGGAGGTGGTTGGGTCCTTAGGGTGGAGCCCTCATGAATGGGATTGGTGCCCTTATAAAAGAGACCCCACAGAGCTGCCTCACCCCTTCCACACTGTAAGGACACAAGGAGAAGGTGCTGGCTATGAACCAGGAAGAGGGTTTCGCCAGAACATGACCATGATGGCACCTTGATTTTGGACTTCCCAGCATCCAGAACTGTAAACCATAAATTTCTGTCATTTATAAGCCACCCAGTCTGTGGTATTTGTTATGGCAGCCCAAATGGACTAAGACACCGTATATAAATTATGCCTCAATTTTTTTAAAGTTTGGAAAAACCCTGTACCTACACACTTGAGCTCTAAAGCTGGGGCTAAGACCACTCTCTACCACTGAGGGCAACTGTCGGACCCCTTTCCTCCTCTCACCGAATAGGCCCAGTATGACCCATTGTTTCTTGTTGCCCCTCATGGTAGGGTGGTTGTCCTGCTGTTCTTTAATGAACAACCACCCGTATTTTCCCCTATATAGAAATGCTGGGATGCAGCCAGGGTGCACAATTCTCGGTATGCTCACCCACCTGGACAGTATTTGTTCCCCCTTGTGACCAAAACACTGCAGTGTGATCGTCCTCAAGATGATGGACCTGGTTTGGCATCTCCCCGCAAACTCCAGTCCCTCTCACCATTCTTATTTAGAAACAAATGCACCAGCCTGGTGCAATCTGACCTGCAGACCACTCACATCTCTGACTCTGCAGCGTCCCCTGGAGCGTCCCCACCCACTTTGTTGTCTGTTTTATTCAATTCATTTTCTTTTGTTAATCTTAATACCCATGTGCTAATTGGTGCCCAGTTCATGAGTCAGTGAGCACGTTGGGACCTGAAGCAGAACAGGAGTGCAAACCCCTTGAGCCAAATCATGACCAGAACCAGACCTCAGCTCCCCCAGCTTGGCCCCCGGCGTGCTGATAGAAAACTGCTTCTCCCCATCAAGCCCACCCAGCCAGGGCAGTGACTCATGTTCTACAATTTGATTTGCATTTTCAGTTATTGAAGTTCAGTCTATGTAAACACAACAGTGCGGGGATGCTATCAGCCCATTAGGCATTGGGATTGGGATACTTAAACAGAAGAGAGGTAAATTTGAAGATGTCCTTTGCCAAGCTTAGAAACAAAACTACATTGAAGGATAAGCACCATTATAGATTTTCACTATAGTGGGGCGACATTTTTAAATGGGAGCAGAGGAATTTTTCCATCAGTGTCCTTCTATTGGCAAGATCCCTTGCAACATCTTTGAGATCTGAGAGAAATAATCACCTATGTTTAATTTTTGTCTCATACCATGGACCAGTAACAAAGGAAATCTCTGTATTTTCACTCTTTGGAAACCACACAATCTTCTCTGAAACCTGATGTGTGCTTTCAAGGTTCTGGCACTGAGCATGAGTTTCAAAATCATATTTTTCTCTCCAAATCATCATCCTTGTCTATGCTCCGTCAGGGGTTTGCTCTTATAAAGCCCCAAGTGTAAATTAAAACGGAAACATAAAGGAAATGCTACTCATTTTTAACCACTTAAATAAAATAGCTTTCTGCATTCACGTTAATTTTGTTCACAGGCTATGCAGGGTAAAGCATATTATTTCTTATTTATATCAAAGTTTTATATTTACAAACATGATTTGCGTTAGTTTGTCAGCCCATATGGCATCTTTGAAAGTCAGAGCAGAATTATATTCTCATTTCACAGGTGAAAAAAACAAAAGTCAAGGACATTTAGTAAATTCGTGTCTGAGAAAGCATTTCCAGGGCTTGAATTCCCCATTCATGTTATTATTTCTTAAGTTTTACCAAGTGCTGTGGCTTCATACTCATGACTTCCCTGTCACCCACCCTGTCAAGCACTCTTAGGAATAGTACACAATGTGACTCCAAGGATGCCTGAAGGGGCGCTGATCCTACCAGAAGCTCAGGATTCCTCAGTGTGGGCCTCAAGGTGCCTGAAGATAAACACTCTGGAATGGTTCAGCAATGCCTATTCTAGATAGTTCTTTGGTGATCGGCCTTGTCACTGGCATTCCACAGACGTTGGTTACGTTGCATTCACCAAAGCCCTCGATGGTTCTGTGCTTTGGGTTCGCCTTCAATGCCACAAGTCAATTCTTTGCGCATTTACCTATCACGCAAGGAACTGGGAGGACTCAGGACATTTATCGTTCCTGCTGTGTATGGTTAAATATGGTAGACATGGGGGCATTTCTTGGACACACATGAATATTTATTTTTACTAAAAAATGGCTGCTGAGTTCCCCAAAGACATTCTCTCATAGCGAAGGTCCAAAAATTTTTGCAGGTATGTTAATTATAATATTCTCAATGGCTTTAAAGATGAACTAGGCCATCTCATAAAGGAGGACTGTACTCCACTGCTTGGAGATGGCGTTGCCTTGAAAAGCCAGTCACCTTCTTTCTTTATTAGAAAAGGGCCCGCACATTTTTCTGTGAAGAGAGAGATGCTATCAGCTAAAATGTAGGCTGGAGAACTAGTCTGATTCCCAAATCCTTTTTTTAACTTGTCAGTTGGTTCCAAGATATTACCTACCGCTGTTCCCATCACTAATTGGGGTGCTTTCTGCTATACAACAAATGAACTAAAACTCATGAGTTGGTTTCATTTCCTTTAAATTCTGCTCACTACTAAGACGTACCAACCCTCAAGCTTATTGAAATCAAAGTGTGGGCTGGGGCTAAGTCAGTTCACTGTAAGAGAACTCAATTTGCATCTCCACCCAGCCCAGCCTCGTGGGATTTTCCATCACCTTTTCCTAGGAGCCTGAGCAAATCCCACTCCTGAGCTAGAAGCCTTGTCACCATGAGCTCACCAGACACAGGAGGTCGGCAGGATTTTCATCCCTGGCCCCATGAGTCATCCCTGCTGCACCTTCTTGCCAGTCTCAGCAAAACCAGGCTCCTTCTACTGCCCCGAGGCTATCTCTTAAATACAAACAATTCTCCACTTTTGAAAACTTCATTTTAAAGCAATTGTTAGAAATGTAGAATGCATCCCCACTGTCCTCTTCCAAAACGATGCCAGCCCTGGATCCAAAAAATTGTTATTCTTGCAAGTTGACAGCTCTGGCCCACTGCTACCATCAGGAGAACCATTATGGGACAGAAAGATAAATAAGTGTTCGAGCTTTTAGAGACTCAAAGTGTTTAGAGGAATGAAAAGCAGTCAGAGTTTGGGGCAGCTGGTACCAGGGGAGAGGTATTGGTTAGAAATAACCTGCCTACATGTTGAATGACTTGACTGGCTGTAATTACAGTTGGCCTTTGTATCCGCAGGTTCCTAATCTGCAGATTAAACCAACTGCGGAGCAGAAATACATTTTTTTTTTAATTCCAGAAAATTCCAAAAAGCAAAACATTTTAATTTTCCACACCCAGTAACTATTTACATGGATTTACACTGTATTAGGCATCATAAGTAACCTAGGGATGATTTAAAGTATATGGGAGGATGTGTGTAGTTTATATGAAAATATTACATCATGTCATACAAGGGACTTGATCATCCTTGGATTTTGGTTCCTGCGGGGTCATGGAACCTAACCCCCAAGATACGGAGAGACGACTGTATCTTCACTCACACCGCCTAGAAATATTCACTCTCTGTTGTTGACATATTGTAAATGGTGACCTTGCACATATCCACATGGGCATGCAGGTGAACTCCACCCACAGCTCACCTGAGTCTTGGCCCAGTGCCTTGTGTTGCCCCAGGAGGCCTGTGAGGGCTGCTCTGAGGTCCCCTCCCCATTCCACGTCTCCCCTGGGAGGCTCAGGAGGCAGTTTCTCTTCGCCTTCCAGCTTCTCAGGAGCTCTGAGGCTTCCTTCCTCACCCCTCAAGATCCATCTGCAGACTATAAACCCGCTTAGCTGTCATCTGGGATTGGCTCCTCAGCTACAGGGCAGCTCACAACGCCTGCTGGAGTCCACCTTTGGTTTTGGCATCATCCTCTCTTGCGTGATGCATTCGGTCCACGAAGAACTGGCACTTTGGCACAGAGATAACTGTTCATATTCTTCAAGTCTCATTGTCCATGGTGAGAAAAGTCACGGGGATCAGGGCCTCTGGTACAAGAGATGGCTTATAAATCAAATATTTGGAAACATCTTTTTGTGACACGTTTACTTTTATAAAGTCCTTAAAAACCCTATGGAAAGATAAAAATGATATTCACAAATCAGTTCCATAATAATACAAAAGGGAATATCACCTTGTACAGTCTTTTTTTTTTCTTTTTCTGGATGAGGTAAGTACTGTCATCTTCATCTTTTACTAGTATGTCGGTGGCAAGCAACAACTTACATTGATACACTCCCTCTCTTGGTTCCGAAACACACGCCTGGATCTTTTCACTTCGTTTAGCTTTTGTGTTTTCATTCCTCAGTGCAAATTCCTATCAGGAATGCGACCGCACTTAATCAGCTTATCTATGTTTCTCAGGGCTTCCTTTTGGTCCAGCTGGATTAGAGGAAACCTACAAGGTGTTTGCACCCGTTGCTATGAAGGACTCCTTAGACATTCTCCTGAAATTGGCCGGGGCAGGGGTGTAGGATGGGGGTGTCACAGCGCAGGGCCACAGCCTTTGGAAGCACCTGCCGGGTCACCTTCCACACTGAGCCAATGGCCTGTCTTCTGAGAAGTGACATTCTCCAACTTTTTTCTGCAGGAACTCTTGACCCCCAAGCAGATTGTCTGGGACCCCTATTGTTTTTAGTAAGAATGTTTCCTTCCCTTTATTGTTAGACAATATTCCTTAACCTCTGTTCATGGCTGCTTTGTGTTCCTAAGAGCTTTTCTGACTTTTCAGCCAACACTCACCTAATTCTGCCGCTCCAGTCTTTGGTGCTCTGGCAGTAGTGCCAATTGCCTCTAAGAGTTCCCTCAGGGGCTGCAATCAACCCTCACTCTCTGTCTCTCTTGCTGTCTCTCTGTCTCTCTCTTTCTCTCACACGCACACATAACCATCTCAGACCCCACTTTAGGAAACACTCTTAGAAATATTGCTAGTATCTGGTATAATTTAAGCAGAACAAGATAGGAAACCTGACAGTGTTCCTGGAAACAGAAGATCCTATTATTGCCAACAGTTTGAAATATTCAAGTGCTCACATTTTTCAAACCACTTTGCCAAACAGCTATAAATGATGCAAGTCTGCATTATTTCAAGTCATATTTTCAACGTTCTTTACGAGAGGGGTTACCTCTGGCTCATGTCCAAATGGATGGGAAAACACCAACAAAATATGGTAGAAAATATCTGTGGAGCTTAGATATTGAAGGGGAGACCAGGTTAATTAATTTCAGGTATACATCATCCATACTAGCAATTTTATCACTCCTTGCCTGGAACAACACTGCCTTAAACTTCTCTGGGATTAACTTAGAACTCGTTATTCAGTAGATTAGAACTGTGATGAGAAGAGCTGCTGTTTTTCTATGAGGTGAGCTATGTTGGCATTTGGTGCTGTGTTAATATGCATAATTACAGAATGGAGACTGAGGGGGAAGGGCAGTTCTAAAATAAATCTCTTTCTAAAAAAGAAAGCCTCAAAGGAACTTTTAGTTCGGATTCTTTGCTCTTGCTCCATCTTCTCAAGAAATATAATTGTTTATCTTTTAGTTTTCCACTCACTAATGATTCAAGCCTAAAGAAATGACTTCTGTTTCCATTTGGGTGACCTTGCTGGAAGTTATGCTCACAGGATCAGCCATGGGAGGAAGGAACAGGGCATTCCATGGGTCCTTTTGAGAGAAGACAGCTGGTTTGGAAATCTGACAGCGAGGGCCTGAGGAAGGGTGGATTTGAGTAGGAGAGGTTTGGTCCATTTACCCCTCCAATGCCTGACATGACCCACACCCCACCAAATTAGAGGAAGGAACATACACTGGGCTGACCTGAGAAATAAAGTGTCCCCAACCTCCCTCTAGTCATTCACCATCTCTGCACTCCTGGCATCAAAGACTATAAGCAATTTTCCCATCTCCTTATTCAAAACAGATATTCTGTTCATTCATTAACACAACCACAGGGGCCTAGGTGTACAGGGGGATGTGTAATACTGCAGATAGCAAAGCCTTAAAATAAGGAGGGAAGCAGTGTAAAGATGACTCTTATACTCTCGACCTTCTGGATCTTAGTAACCAAGTCACTAAAAGAAATTCCCAAAGGCCCTTACTTTGATCCCATGATCTCACTTTGAGGCATGGATTAACATAGGGAACTTGCCTAAGAACTATCTTAGATTGGTCTTGTGAAGAACAATAGTTCCTTGTTACAAAAGGAGGGAACTGGATCAGGTAATTGTTAACTTTTCTGACTCTGCCACGTTCTGATTCTCCATCTCAGTCAAGCCTTCAGATAACTGCAGCCCTGGTCAACATCTTGACTGCAACCTCATGAGAGATCTTGAGCCAAAACCACCAGCTAAGCTGCTTCTAATCCACAAAAACTGTGTGAAATAATAAATGTGTGCTATTATTTTAAGCTGCTAAATGTAGGGGACCATTCGATATGCAGCAATAGATAACTAATATACCAGGCATATAACTAAATACAAAATCACTGGTGACCACAGTTCAGAAATGTGGAGAAAACTTTAGACACACAGACATGCCCTGAAAACCTGACTGTGTCATTGCCTCCCACCGAATCCAGGAGTTATTTTACCTTCTCAGGATTTAACTATGCTAAAGATTTGAGTGTTAGGGGAGAATAACAGCACCATCTACATTACAGAGTGCAGGCAGGTAGGGACAAATATAAGGTAAATAGAGGGTCTGGTTTAGCAGGTGAATAAAGGGTGGTCCATTCAATCTTTTTTCCATTTACCAATGTCATGGGTAAATCTTCTCAACCAGTTCTCTAAATAACATCTTAGGAACTGGAAGAGGAGCTGAACTTTTCCAAAGTAAGTCATTTTGAGCCCCATCCCCATGGCACCCCTTGGCTGTATCAGGCAATCAGCCTAACAAAAAAAATCTACAAAAGTTATCTATCCAAAACTGTTATCACTCAGTGTGACCCCTAACATCTCCTGAAATGGTGTTGATAAAAGATTTTAAAGTAATGACTTCACCTCTTTAGCCCATGCTATTTTGAAAATTTTGAAGAGTATTTACAAATGTCCATGCTAGTATAATCAAAAGCATGTTGATTTTATCTGTACAGTATTGAGTTAATTTACCCACTGGGATCAATCTAATTTCCAAAGATTCCCTGGGCCTGTCCAGAGGCACTGAATGTAGCTGACACTTGTGCAAACAGCAGCAGAAGGGCTATGACTGTGTTTAGTTTGGTGTTGTCTGGATTTCAAAGTCACCCAGAGTTCTGGCATCAGCCCCAAAAGTAATTTTCCCAAACACAGATCAAGAAACTTCCCCCAGAAGAACTGAACTCCAAATGGAAAAATAAATATTGAATATAAGCGGGGGTGGGGGTGGGGGAATGTAGTCCCCACCCCCAAAGAGGATTTAAAAAAAATAATGCCAAATATTTTATGAAAGCCCAGAAAACCAAAATGTTACAAAAAGGTATAGAAGAATGTTGTAAGTCTTGTTGAAAGAATAAAGATTCTGAAAAGGTTTTTTTTGCACTACTTTGTAAAAGATTTTTGCAGATTTTATTAGTCTTCTTTTAAAACTCATGAAAATTAGGAGTAACATGTAGGTCTAAATAGTTTTGCTCAAACTTCCAGTTCTTTGGCGCCTGGTTGTGACCTGACAGATGGCAATGGGCAGTGCACAGAGCAAGCTGAAGTCCCCAAGAGGTACCCTACAGCTGACAAGCCCCCACGGACATCTTGGTTGACCAGCAGTCCACAACACTCACTAATTGGATCATCTAACACTGACAGCACCTTGTGTTCCTAGAAAGTTGGGGCTCCCTTAGAAACATGGTGATAACAAACAATCAAAAAATGAGGGGCTTCCCTGGTGGCGCAGTGGTTGAGAATCTGCCTGCTAACGCAGGAGACACGGGTTCGAGCCCTGGTCTGGGAAGATCCCACATGCCGCGGAGCAACTGGGCCCGTGAGCCACAACTACTGAGCCTGCGCGTCTGGAGCCTGTGCTCGGCAACAAGAGAGGCCGCAATAGTGAGAGGCCCGCGCACCGCGATGAAGAGTGGCCCCCGCTTGCCACAACTAGAGAAAGCCCTCGCACAGAAACGAAGACCCAACACAGCCATAAATAAATATAAATTAAAAAATTAATTAAAGGAAATTGTAGCACAGCCTTTAAAAAAAAAATGAGGTATGCTTTCTTGAAACTAGATAAAAATGAATGAAGCTGCAAAAAGAGGTTGTGCTAACAAAGTGAGGGGCTAACAACGAATTATTTGCAAGCACAGATGTATTATTTTTCTGATTATAGTTTAGCTGCCCATCAGCTGGTGCTCCGTCTTTGTGATCTGGATAAACAGGGATAATGTGGGTTCATGTTATTACAGGTGGATACCATGTGGTGTGGGGAGGAGAATATAGAAATGACTCATAAACTCTCTGAGGGTAAACTATTTTTGAGTTAAAATGGATCTAGTCCAAATTAGACCACTGAGCCAACTGTTCTCTTTGATTTTTTTAGGTGTAGGAACCCAGCAGTTTGCCTCTGGGCAAAGCTCAAGTTAGAATCCTAGTCACTTGTACATACTTAGAATTGTCTACAGTCTTTTGAAAGTCAGTTTACTTGCTAGGCTGCCCTGACTATATTTCACTACTTCTCTTCTGTGGTACCTAGACTTCAAGCAAACTTGACAGTGGTCTGCAGTAGTGAATTACCCCTGTGTTCCTCTTCCTGAAGCACACCATGCAGTTGGACCTAACAGCTGACAAAAGATCGTGGGGACACCAGCAACCCTGCAAAAATGTCCAGTGATATCTCCAGCAACATTAGATGTAAAATTTACTCGCAGGGAAGAAATGATGTCAACCCCTTTTCTAAATACTGGTGCAGATGGAAGAATAAGAAATGGAGGGATGAATGAGTAGAAAGTTCTCTCTAGATGTCTAAAGGATAAAGAGGAGGGCCCCAGAGAGGCTCATAGCATATAGAAAGGTGTGAGTTAAGAGCAGGCCAGACAAATTTTACGTTGCTTCACAATTTTGCCAAGGGCAAAATTGAATCTGAAAGCAGCAGCCTCCAGAGGACGTGGCGATGTGTAGCCTACATTCAAGGCTCCTTTGTGCTGTCTCTTCTGGTTGGGGGAATGACATCATTGACAAGTCACCTTCAATTATGTCAGGAGTTTCAGGGACATGGAGACATAGCAACAGAATTCAGAAGAGACTAAAAGGTAATGCTCCTTGGGATCCATTCCCAGTTCTATCACTGACTCACAGGGTGACTTTATTATTCCCATTGTTATTAGGGCTATTTTATTGAAGATTGATACAATACTTAGATTTAGAGGTCAACCCAGGACCTCTCCTTGCTTTAGTATCTAAATTAAAGATAGAACTTTCTTTGGAATACAATTAAGGAGAAAGGCAGATGTGAAGGCTATAAAATCTAAGGGAAGTGGAGTTTGAAATTTTGATGAATAATGCTCTTTTTAAAAAAAATTTAATTTATGGAGGTGAAATTCATGTAACAAAATTTACCATTTTAAAGTTAACAATCCAGTGACGTTTAGAACATTTTCAATGCTGTACAGCCATAACCTCTATCTAGTTCCAAAACATTTCCAACCCTTCAAAGTAAATCCCCACACCCAGGAAACTGTCACTCTCCTATCTCCTCTCCCTCCAGTCTCTGGCAACCACCAAGCTTTATTCTGTCTCAATGGATTTATTTATTCTGGATTTTTCATGTAAGTGGCATAATAAAATGTGACTTTTGTGTCTGGCTTCTTTCACTTAGCATAGGTTTTTGAGTTCATCCATGTGGAGGTATGTATCAGTACTTCATTCTTTTTATGGCTGAGTAATATTCCACTGTGTGTTTATGTATTCCACAATTTGTTTATCCATCCATCTGGTGGTGGACATTTGGGTTATTTCCACTTTGGGGTTATTATGCTCCTTCCCTTCTTAAGTTCTATCCCCCACTCCCCACCCACCTCCCCACATACCCAAACTTTCTCCTTTCCTTACTGTATATCTCTCCTTTGGGAAGACACACATTATTGTTAGCTTATCTCCAGGGGCTTTCTGGAGGGCTAAGAACAGAAGAGAGGGCTGTGGGTAAGAAAATAAGAAAGGGGAAGAGTTTGGGAAAGAAGAACAAAGATAGAAGGGATGGATAGAAGAACACTTAGCAGGCACTCCTTTGTGGAGCTGGAAGCACAAGAAACAGATTGAGAAGAGGGAGTTTTGGTAAGTGGTCCATATTTGTCCAGAGGGCTCTACAGAAATTTCCTCAAAGAGATTTAGAAGGCTGGTTGAAAGGTCACTTATGCTTTTTCTTCTGCTGCCCTCAGGAGAACATTATCCAAAAGTCCAGTGTTTTAAGCAGATATCAGGATTTTCTTCCTTCCAGGTTTCTCTAAGTATTGTTAGTCTAGATATTTTCATAAAAGAATATCAGGTTAATTCCATTTGAATCCTAATATAGTCTTTTAGAAGGAGAGTTAAACATCAGAAAAAGATTTCAATAATAACTAATTGAAGAAAATATTGGTATCTCTTTTCTTTTGTGTTTCCCCATTAAAGGAATTGTTCAGTGGCTATTCCTGCCACTGACATGATGACTCTAATTCACCATTCTAAAAACAGGAAAAGGAAAAAACTGACTTTAAAATAAGGCAAACCTTAGAATAAGAACATCCATTTGATGGAGCAAAGTCCTAAATAAGTCAGAAATAAAACCAGACAAGAGAATCAGTTAATTACAATTTAATGCCCTGGACCCCTATTCCAGCCCTGAGCAGTGTTTTTCTTTTCCATTGTCAGTGTTTGTGTGTGTGTGTGTGTGTATGCATGTGTGTGCATAATAATTTCTACATTTAATTTTAAAATTACCTTTGGCACATGTCCAAAGGAGAAGCCCAAATTCTCTACTGCAGATCAGAAAACAGATAAAGTAGCAATCTTCCACACTAAAAAAGGTACAGTAGCAATCTTTGCTTCAAAAGATACAGTAGCAATCTTTGATGCTAAAATGATACAGTGGCAATCTTTGATGCTAAAAAAGACACAGTGGCAATCTTTGACGCTTTTATTGGTAACTCTATATCTCAACAACCTGACATCAAAATCCTATGAGCTCAACTCTCAAGGTCCAGGGAGAAGGAGGCAAGTGATGGATGGATTCCATATGGACAGTATTATATCTTTTCACAGGACAGAACATGGGTTGCGAACAGCAGGATCTACCAGTTCTTAACCTTAAAACCAGCATTTAAATTCCAAGGAGATGAAATAAAAGAGGTCATTTTTTAAAAAGACATCTAAACCACAAAGTGGCTGACAGCCAGCAAAATCTGAAACAGTGATTTTCAAACTGTGGTCCCCAAACCAGCCACACCAGCAGAAGCAACACCTGGGAACTTGCTACAAATGCAAATTCCCTGCCCCCACCCCAAACGGACTGAATCAGAAACGCTGTGCATGGGACCCAGTAGAGACTGGGTTTTGGCAAGGCCTCCAGGTGACGTTGATGCCTGCTAAAGTTGAGAACTGCTGATGTAAAAATGAATAGATTGCTCTTGATGTGATGCCTAGTTTCTTAAAGCAATAATTTGTGTATTTATTCAACTGAAGGATGCTCTTTTCGTCAGGAGTATTTGAACGTTAAAAGCAGGCCTATAGAATCTGCCAAAATGACCAGTTGTGTTGACCTTTTTGTTATCCAGGACTGAGAGTGTTTTCATAAGGGTTTTTGGAAGCACAAAAGTAATCTATACATTGTGAGAAGGAAAGGAGCCAAACAATTTAATGGGGCCAGAAAGGGCTTTTCTGCTGGGACAGCTGCCACTGGAGGGGGGACCTGTGGCATTTGCATATTAAATATGGCCATTTTTTCTCTGGCCCAGCAGTTGTGGGAAAAGAGAAGTTCAGAGGGAAATATACTGGGCCAGGGAAAGGGGCTTGTCCCTAGTGGGGAAGTTTTTATAGCAGTACTTGGTTTTATTGATTGTGTGTTTTTTCTTTTAATGCATTGATTCCTTTTTTTTTTTTAATTAATCTAATTCATTTATTTATTTTTGGCTGTGTTGGGTCTTCATTGCTGCGTCCGGGCTTTCTCTAGTTGCAGCAAGTGGAGGCTACTCTTTGTTGCAGTGTGCGGGCTTCTCATCGTGGTGGCTTCTCTTGTTGTGGAGCACCGGCTCTAGGTTCGCGGGCTTCAGTAGTTGTGGCACACAGGCTCAGTAGTTGTGGCTCGTGGGCTCTAGAGCACAGGCTCAGTAGTTGTGGCACACAGGCTTATTTGCTCCGTGGCATATGGGATCTTCCCGGACCAGGGCTCGAACCTGTGTCCCCTGCATTGGCAGGCAGATCCTTAACCAATGCGCCACCAGGGAAGCCCTAATGCATTGATTCTTAAATATATTTTTATAAGTAACATTTTGGAGAAATTTAGGAGACTCTTAAGAGTAAAACAAAGCAAATAATTTTTCGTAATCCCACTACCCATATATAATAACTGCTCAAATTTTTATGTTTTTTTACATTCTTCTTCCTTTGTACTTTTAAAAAATTTAGAACACACTTTTTCCAGCTTTACTGAGATATTTTGACATATAACATTGTGTAGGTAAGGTGTACAACGTGATCATTTGATACACATATATATGACAAAGTTATTATCACAGTAAGGTTAGTTAATGTACTCATCACTCGCAGAATGACCAGTGTGTGTGTGTGTGTGTGTGTGTGTGTGTGTGTGTGTGTTTGTGTGTGTGTGTTGAGGACTTTCAAGATCCACTCTTTCAGTAACTTTCAAGTATACAGTGCAATATTGTTAACTATAGTCATCATACCATACATTAGATGCCCAGAACTTATTTATCTTATATCTGGAAGTCTGTACCCTTTGATCACCTTCATCCATTTCTCCCACCTGCTAGCCCTGGCAACCAGAAATCTACTCTCTGTTTCTGTGAGTTTGTCTGCTTTTTTTAGATTCCACATATAAGTGAGATGCAGTATTTGTCTTTCTCTGTCTGACTTATTTCACATAGTATAATGTCCTCAAGTTTCATCTGTGTTGTTGCAAATGGCAGGATTTCATTCCTTTTTGTGGCTGAGTAATTTTCCATTGTGTGTGTGTGTATGTGTGTATATATATGTGTGTATATATATATATATACACCACATTTCTTTATCTATTCATTCATTAATAGACACTTAGGTTGTTTCCATGTCTTGGCTATTATTGTAAATAATATAGCAGTACTTTGGCTACAAGCAATTGCTTTCTAAAACAATACAGGCAGAATAAATAGCCCCTTCCAGCTATGGTAAACAGAAGAGTAGACACAACAAAAGAAAATAAAGTTAGAAAAGAATTGAGAAATATGTTCCTAAAGGTGAGCAGAAAAAACAAAAACAAAACAAACAAAAAACAGAGAGTAACTGTGATAAAGTTTCAGAACTTGTGATCGAGGGGACAAGGTCGAGCCCCTTAGGAAACCATAAGGGACTTACCCTTAGAGAACAGAGAGACAAATTAAAGGGAAAGTCTTAAGAATAGTACAAAACAGAACCTCAGTTTAGCCCAGTCCAGTGGAAAGTGAAATAAAGGGAAACTGAGGTACAGTGTGAGGTGAATTTTTAAAAAAATCATTTCTCTAATTGGACAATGCACAGAGATGCTAGGGCAAAAACAAGTGAAAAAGAATAGCAGAAACAACATCAGTTAAAGTAGTGGTTCGCAACAGGGGTGGGGAGGAAATTTTGCGCCCGCACTCCAGAGACATTTGGCAATGTTTGGAGACATTTTTTGGTTGTTACAACACAAGAGGAAGGTGCTACTGGCATCTAGTGGGTAGAGGCCAGGGATGCTGCTAACCACTGTACGATGCATGGAACACCCCCCTCAACAAAGAAGTATTGGACCCCCAATGGTAACAGGGCCACGGTTGAGAAACCCTAAGTGAAAGTATTGGGAATAGCTTTTCATATGCAAATATGGTAAAACAACAATAACAACAAAAAACGTGGATCCCCTTTTGCTCACTCTTCAAGAACCCATTCAGTTATTCCAAACTCTGGGGGACCTTCGGCAGCTCCCAGAGCACCCGGCTGTCATTGTTTTTCCAGCGGTCATTGTCTTGCACTGCAGTGATTTGTGTGCTCTTTTCCTTCCCACTTACAGGACTATGAGTGCCCCAAATTAGGAACCTTGTTCAAGTCGTCTTTGTATTCTTTATCATGTTGTAAATATTTGGTAACTGTGGGTTGAATGGGTGAGTGAATGAACGGATGGGAATGAGTCACTGGATAGAGACCTGTATCTTGGAGAAATGCATCACCTTTAACATTCATCTGTGACCAGCATCTTAACCCAGACTGTGTTTAGCTTGTAAGCATACCCAGCCAAAGCAGCAAAATCATAATCAGATGGTCCAGTTCAGTGCAGGAGTTCCCACAGTAATCACACCTAAATGAGATTCTAACTCTTAACTCGAAGGTTTAGAATTAAAGGCATTTACTGAAAAAGACCAAAAGAACATTACAGGTAACGTTCTATATTTGCACATAATGTTATATATGCAGATATTGTCTATAATTTCAACATGTTTTACATCCATGAATTCTTATTTAATTACAAAATATCTCTTTGTGCTGAGTTGACAGAAATCTCTAACCACCAGGGTGGACAGCTGTCTTGAACCTCGTGGTGGTTCTGAATGTATTTATCTTGGGTCACTGTTTCCTTGAATTTTGTGTTGACAGGACCTCCCTCTTCTCCAGTGGGTGGTTGCTCTTTTTTGGCCATAATATTGATAAAATTGTGCCTCTGCAGGGGACCCATCTGCATTCATGGATCTCCAGACTCATATCTTTACAAGTGATGTTACTGTGAACATTCTAGTCCTTGTGTCCCTGGGCCCAAATCTGAGAGTTCCCTAGAAGTGAATCATGAGCTGTAATCATCTTCCACTTTACTGGTTATTCCCAAATTACTCTCAAAGTAGTTGTAACAATTCACACTCCTACCAGTAATACACGAGCTTTCCTATCGCTTCACACTCTCACTATATGTGGCACTGTCAGACTTTTTAAATTTTTGCCTTTCTGATGTGAGTGAAATGATGTCACAATGTTACTTTCATTTTCATTTTCCTGGTAGCAGATTGGGGAAAGCATCTTTTCATGTTTATCTGCCATTTTGATTTCCTTTTTTCTGTTAGTCAGTTTTTGTAGCATCTTTCTTTTCTTCATCTCCAGCAAGTTGGAAGTTAAAAATTATGCTTCAACTTTTTAATTTTTGAAAACGTATATATTTAACCATAAAATTTTCTAAGATAACCAAAAGTTATTCAAAATTTCCACCATCCTCCCAATAACCACAATAACCTTAACATACTTCAACATTGAACACCCTCTTTCATCATGTAATTGCTTTCTAGTCTTACAGTTTTACCTGTTTTTAAAAATGTTTTAAGTTAGTTTTTAATCAATAGTTAAATTTTCAGACACATTTTAACAATTTCTGGATTCCCCATTATTTCATTCATCCCCTGCTTTCCCTAGGGTGTCTCTTTTGTTCTTGCTGAATACTTATTTTAATAGTTATTTTATTGAGGAATTATGTCAGAAAATGTCTTTCTTTGACCTTCAATCTTGGAAGATAATTTAGCTGGCATAAAATTCCAGGTCAAAGTATTTGTTCTAACACTTTGCTTCTGGGATCCATTGTAGTTGATGAGAAGTCGGCTGTCAGTCCTTTCCTCCTGGGTACTCTGTCTTTCCTCACTGAGCGCTTTTAATAGTTACCCTTACCCTTGATCCTTTGCAGTTTCATTAGGTGAGGGTTTATCATCGTCCTTCTGGCTTTGTGCTTAGAGTACACTTTAAGTTGTCCTTATTTTCATTGAGTCCTAATAATTACTTGCTCCTTGTTCCCCTAGAAAAAAGGGTTCAGCAAACTTTTTCTGTAAAGAGCTAGATAGTTAACATTTTAGGCTTTTCATGCCACCTATGGTTTCTGTCACTTCTTCTGTTTTTTAAAGAATTCTTCAAAAGTGTAAAACTCACTTTTAGCTCAGAAGTTACACAAAAAGTTTGCCAGCTCCCACCCTAAAATCCCAGTCAGAACTTCCCATGCCACCTGCACACACTGTTCCTACTCTTCATCTCCTTCCCCAATCACCCCAGCTTCTTATGCAAGAGCTACACACACACAAACGCATACAAACACATACACACCCTACATGTGTGCACACGTTTCCACACTGCTATAAACCATGTCCTGCTTAACAGGAGTTGGTTCGAATCACCTGAAACCCAAGGTTTCTGCAGGTATGGAATCCTGACATCCAGAACTGTGATTCTGAACATGTCCTACAGGGAGACATTTTACTTGGTGGCAACAGTCTTGGCCTACTGCAGTGTTTCTCATACAATAAGAAATACATTTGCATTGTTACCCAGGATATACATAGACACACATATCTGAAACAGAAATTCCATGAAATAGTATCTCCCCTTACCTCATGCAATGCATTCTGGTATTTTTCTCATCCATTCTATTCTATTTCATTATTTTTATAAAGGCTGTCACCACTCACTAAATTGCTTTTATGACCCACTAGTTAGTTTTGGCTTTCAATTTGAAAAACAGTGGTCTAGAATACTCTTTTTGGAACATTGGGAGTTAAACAGAGTTTTGTGTGCTGACCTGGGACTTCTTTAACCATCATTTATAACATTGTCTCACTGCAAAAATGTATTCTTATTTCCTAAAAACTGGATTAGGGGGACTCAATTCATCTGTAAACTGGGAACTGCCAAGGTCTAAATCAGGAACATTTTTATATAAGGAGTTCATTTAGACCAAAACAAGGAAGTGCTGACAACCTTCCTAAAGTAATTCCAGTACACTTGTCTGCTTGGGAATAGAGCTTATCAGGAAGTAGTCAACCTTAGCATTTATGCAACTTTTTTTCCCTTTGAAAAAGGACTAAATTTGAATTTCCAAAGACGGCACAGAGGAGATCCATTTTCGCTATAACATGTGGACTGGAAGTTACTTTAATGTGTTTGCTACAAAATGTAATTCCGCAGTTGCCTGCAGGGTTTTCTTTAATCCACTGGTTTTGTTCCTACACTTCCATCTGTGTCTTAGGTAAGATCTTTTCCAACCTAACTGGTCTTGATGGAAAAAAAAGTCAGGCAGTTTGGGAAATATTTCCCCATGCACCCAAACTTCATCAAAGCTACACTTACGACCTTTCAGAATATCATTAGGAATGATAGAACTTGGCCTTATTTTCCAAGTCTTTTGGCCTTGGGTTTCCAAGTCTTTTTACTTTATTTTATGTGAATTTGAACAACAGTCTAATCCAATGAACTCTAAACCAGGTGTGTATCAGTAGTTATCTTCCGGCTTCTTTTAGAGATCCATAAATTAATCATTTTATGCAGTTGCTCTCTTAACAACTTCCATATAACATATGACAATGTTAATTATATTTATCATGTTGTACATTACATCCCTAGCACCTATTTATCTTTTAACTGGGAGTCTGTACCTTTTGACTGCCTTTGTTGGGGCTTCCAGTTCCAGCTGGAACACTGAGCACTGGTATTTGCTTTCTGTCATTCACGCTGCCCCTTTCTGCCACACCTCCTACTACACTTAAGATCCCAATCAAATGGTAAGAAAAGGATAAATCCATAACAGCAGAGAGAATGGGAGCAGGACAACCACTGGACCCTTTGGTGGAGAAAAGACCAGCTCTGACTGGCCACAACGTCACCAGGCTCCAGGATCAGAAAGGGAAATAAAGGAAATTGGGCATAAAGAAAAGAGTTGGCTAGGAACCGTCTCCTCTGATTGGCAAAAGAGTCATGACTTTGGAACTGCAAAAAGGGACAATAAACCTAGCACACAGGGTAAAAACAGATGATTGGTTTTCAGACTTTAAGCATTCACTCATGGAAGATGTCAATGTAATTACAGCACAAAATGTAATATTATCAGTCTTGACTGGAGATTGTAGAGTACATTAAGAGTTGGGGTTTTGGAGCCGGACTATCTGGATTTAAACCCCAGCTCTGTCTCATTGACGTGACGATTAAGTACAGACTAGAGGAGATGAGACATGTGCATGTCTGGAGGAAATGCCTTCCAGGCAGTGGGATCCACAAATGCAACAAATCCAGGCAGGAGGAAACCTGTGTGTTTGGGGAGCAGGATGAATCAGAGAGTGTGCAAATGTAGCCATTAGAAAAAATAAAATAATATCAAAATTCAAGAAGGATAAATGAATAAACAATTTTTGAGAAGTCAGGAAGTACCTACCATATTTTTAAAAGACGTCCAGGGATTTCCCTGGTGGCGCAGTGGATAAGAATCCACCTGCCAGTACAGTGGACACGGGTTCAATCCCTGGTCCAGGAAGATCCCACATGCCGCGGAGCAACTAAGCCCGTGCGCCACAACTACTGAGCCTGAGCTCTAGAGCCCATGTTCTGCAACAAGAGAAGCCACCGCAATGCGAAGCCCATGCACCGCAACGAAGAGTAGTCTCCACTCGCCACAGCTAGAGAAAGCCCCCGAGCAGCAACAAAGACCCAACACAGCCCCCAAAATAATTAATTAATTAAAAAAAAAAAGTCCAGGTAGCCACCAGAAGAACTAGAAATGAAAACTGTTCAAAGTGGTTGACTCTAGGAAATCATATTGGGGGTCGGAGAGGAGGTAATAATGCACATTTTAATTACATCTTCTGCACAACAACAAAACCCATGTGCATATAGTTTTACTTTGATAAAAGGGAAATGAAATTAAAAACTCTCCAAGTGGAAAAAAATGTATTTGTCTGCAGTGAAAGTGATCATAACAGCATTTGCATGATCTATATGCCCCTGAAGTAATTCTACAGCAAATATGTCCCAAGTGGATGCTTTACCTTTGAGATTTTGTGTATCCCTGGAAAAGCCTTTCCACGCTTCTGCTATTTTCTTGGGAAACATTATGCAAATCACTTTACACGCTTCTGCTAGTACAGCTCTATAGTTGCCACATTTTCTGGCCTGAAACACTTAGTCTCTCTACCCTTCCAGAAGCCCCACATTCAAGTTTGAGTATAGATGACCCAGACACCCAAGGGGAAGCAGATAAAAAGGTGCAACTTAAGAGCAGAAGAATGAGAAGAAAGCGTTTTGAAAGTTCCCTGAGCTCTCAATGCCTGTATTAGACCAGAAGAAGGAAACAACTACAACTGGTTACCTGTGAAGCATGATCACAAAGTCAGCAGCTCTCAGGAAATGACTATTGCTTCCAGAGGCTGCGCATCATACTGGCGTCACTGTCACTCCTTTACAGAATATACAAGAAGCAGGGAGTTCATATGTTAACAATTAACCAGAAAATTGCTTTGGAGTTAACTAGGAGCCCCACTAGGTTTCCCCCTTTTAATTCAAATATGAAGATCTAGTTACCTAATAAGCAAGGGGATGATGAATACAAAATTCAGAATCGTGGTTAAAGAAGATCAGATAGAGATCTTCTAGATGGAAAGGGGAAGAAGATTGATGCAATGATAGTGTCAATCTTCCAGCTCTTAAGTTAGGTGGTGGATTCATAGGAGGTTGTATTCTTATTATTAGGTTTCATTATTTACATATGGAACACATATATTCTTTTGCATGTGTCAGATATTCATAATACATTTTTAAGGGAAAAAATACAAGTTGCCTGAAAAAGAGACACCTTTTGCATTACCCTACAATATCATTCCATTTCTTAATAGCATTAAGTTATATCTTCCTTTTTTACCCATCTTTTAAGTTCTTCCACAACATTTCAGTGCTTCGAAAAAATACTGTGCAGGTTGTAGTGGATGAACAGGGATTTAGAATCAAAGCAACTCAAGTTCAATACCTGTGGCCTCTAAAACTCTCACGTTAAGTTTCAGCTGTTGATTTTTATTATTGCAGCTACTTCTTCCCTCATTTCACTTGTTCCTGTGCATTGCCTTGTATCAACATTTACCATCTTTCACTGAAAGACACCATCGTCCTATAAACTCCAGTTGGGAAAGCGGTATGTCCTGTGGTCAGAACTGATCTCACAGAAGCAATCATTTCTGCCACAGAAATGCCACGACATCTTTCCCATGGGCAACTGCACTTACTCCCATGCTGAATCCGAGATCCTGGAACCTCAGCTCAGGCTGCCACTGACCTCTGCTCGCCTGGCTGGGAGAGTCCCACATGGGGGCTGAGGCTGGCTGACGTTCAAGGACACGGCTTGTAAATTCAGACGATCACCAGAGAAAGAAGTCTTGTTGAACCTATGTAACAACTTGTATGAAGACGTCTACAGTGTAATAAAACATCCATTCACATTCAGGTAGCCACGGTCCTTGATGTAGACTGACTCTAATATAGACACCAACAATCCCTCCCAACCCTGTGTGTGCCGATCACTCCTCCATCAGCAGGTGGAGTCTATTTCCTTCCCCCTGAATCTGAGCTGGCCCTGGAATTGGCCTTAATCAATAGAATATGGCAGAAGTAAACTAACGATAGCTCTGGCCTAACCTATAAGGTGTCTGGCAGTTTTCACTTTCATTCTCTTAGAACCTTGAGCTTCCACATAAAGAGGCCCAGATCCTCTGGCAGAGAGACCCCCATGGAGGGTGAGAGGCAGAGAGATGGGGGGCCTGGTCAGGCTCCAGCTGTCCCAGCCGTCCTAGCTAGGCACCAGACAGGAGAGTGAATCCTCCTAGTTTCCTTCAGCTGCTGTAGGTAACAAAGTACAATAAATTTGATGGCTTAAGGCAATAGAAAATTTATTCTTTCATAGTTCTGGAGGCTGTAAGTCCAAAATCAACGTGTATCATCAGAGTTGGCTCCTTCTGAAGGTTCTGAACGGGAATCTATTCCTTGCCTCTTCCAGCTTCTGCTAGTTGTCAGCAATCCTTGGTGGTCCTTGGCTTCAGCTACATCACTCTAGTCTTGGTCTCCACTGTCACATGGCCTTCTCCCTGTGTCTGTCTACGTGTCCTCTTCTCTTCTTATAAAGACACCAGTCATACTGGATGTGAGCCCACCCTCATTCAGCATGACTTCATCTTAACAAATTACACCTGCAAAGATCCTTTTTCCAAAAAAGTCACATTCTGAGGTTCTGGGTAAACGGGAATTTGGGGAAGACACTATTCAACCTAATACAGAAACAATCTTGAGCATTCCTATCCCAGTCAAACCTCCAGACCACTAGAGCTGCATGAGAAACTCCAGAAGAGATGAGTAGAACTACCCAAATTACATTTTCTTTTGCCTGCCCAAATTGTAACATCGTAAGCAAATGAATGGTTGTTGTTTTAAGCCACTACATTTGGGGATGGTTTGTTACACAGCAGAGATAACCAAAACAGACCTTTTGAGACACTGGAAAGGTGATTTGACCAATCATTACCTTGAATTACTGATAATGTGCTGTTACCATGTCAATAAAATTACTAGTAAAAGGATGAGAACAGTGAGATTTTTGCAAAATGCTATTGTAACTTTCATGAAATGTCCTACATACGATTTTATTAAATTGTTTTTCTTCACCCAAGGGTTTCTGAGAGGTGATTTCCTGTTTAAAATGAGAAGGGGAAAAAAAAAATGTGGGGGAAGGGGGCGTCTATGTCTCAAAATGACTGTTAAATGCTGAGTCACATGGAAGGAATGTGCAATGTTCTGAACCAGGGAAGGGAGGTTTGTTTCTTGTGAAGGACAGGAGATTTTATTATATTTGATAGCCCTGGGAAAGAAGAAGGAAGGGAATTGATTGTGTTACAGCTGAGGTCCTCGTCTGTAAAGATTATAAGGTGAATAGACTTAAGGTGTGAAAAACATTGAGATCCAACCCTGACCAGGTGTTCAATAATTCAACCTTCATCTCGCCCAGGCAGATAAGACATTCAAGTCTCTCTCTTCTGAAAGCCTTGTGTCAAACTGTATGAAGGAAATGATAGGCTGCCAATTTTCCATAACAACCTCCAAAAATGATGCAGGATGAGAAATGGCAAATGTTAGTCCCTCATGACCCTAGAAGCAGCAAAGCCTCCTATAAAACTGTTCAGTAAGAAAATATAACATGGGGCGGGAGGAAGTCTTCCAAAAGGGAATGGATCGTGACTTTCATAGTCTACTGGGAAAATAATCACGAATTTTCATAGAGGGACAAGGACAGAGTAGACTCAAATTGAAGTCAAAAGGTAGGGGTTCTTTCCACTTACCAAGCATGAGCATTAGGAAAGTTCCCTGTGCCATTTGGCATTTCATACTCCTCATTTGGAAAAGGGGGATAATAATGCCCTACTTTCCTCAAAAGGTCATTGTGAAAAACATGAAATTATAAATATGAAAGCACTGTGAACACTTGCATGACCAAGATCAGGTTTAATTATTATTATTCAACATATATTTAAGCACATTCACAGGACAAATATTTTCTGCAGTGCTGATGTCAGATATGGCTGATTAAAAGGAATCACTAGGGACTTCCCTGGCAGTCCAGTGGTTAAGACTCCACACTTCCACTGCAGGGGGGCGTGAGTTCGATCCCTGGTAGGGGAACTAAGATCCTGCATGCGGCCAAAATATTAAAAAAAAAAAAAAAAATTAAAAATAAAAGGAATCAGTAAAGAAACCTGTAGACACTACTACATATAAAATAGATAATCAACAAGGACCTACTGTATAGCACAGGGAACTCTAATCAATATACCGTAGTAACCTATATAGGAAAAGAAACTGAAAAAGAATGGATATATGTATATGTATAACCGAGTCACTTTGCTGTACATCTGAAAGTAACACAACATTGTAAATCAACTATACTCCAATATAAAATAAAATTTAAAGAAAAAAAGAAACCTGTGGAACAGTGGTGGTGATGGCAACCATGATCTCATTAACAGAATGTAGAACTTCTGGACTTCTGACTCCCCATTTTCCACCCTGTCCAGGAATTCTAGGACTTTCTTCTGCAAGATGCTTCCTCTAACCTCTACTCTCATGTATTTACAACAATGATAATTATTTGCAAAATGTGAGCTTCCCGTTAAAGTCCTCCAGGAAAACCATCCTCCTGGAATCCCCACACCAGATTCAGCCATCACTTCCTATATACTGTCAAGTCAAAGACAGACCACTGCCAAGACAAAGCTGGTATCTGAAGCATATGTTTTCTCCTTAGGGTCTTGATTACCAGCCAGTTTGGCATCTTACGTGATAATGAGAAGAGAGAAGACTGAATTTATTGTTCTATACCACCACAAATCTCTTGACTTTTGGATTTCCAAGCCAATCTAAAAGAAACTAAGTATTAATTCCTGTTAATTATGCACCAGACAACTTAGAAAAAATCTGTCATCCTTACAAATATCTTCTAATGTTGATAATATTATTTTCCCCATTGGTAAATAAGAAAATCAAAGGTCAAAGATCTTTAGTAACATGCATAAGGCCACAGAACTAAAATGTAGTAGAGCCAGAACATGAATCTAGGTCTGACTCAGGAATTCAAGCTCTTGCTATTACTTAATACCTTGCTTGGAACCCTCATGTAAGAAATACAGAATGAATGATGAAGCTTACACATTCCTTCCAAACTTGGCTTGTTGGCAGCTATTCCACTGTAGATGAGCATACAAGCTGTGGCATGTCTGTGTTCTTTTGGTGGAAATGTAGTCACCCAGGTTTTGCTTCTTTTGCCTATGATATATATGAGTTCTTCTTCTTCTTTTTTTCTTTTTTGGTAACCTAATTCTACTATTAGTCCTTCTATATTAAATCTAATGATTTCTTCAGTGATGGTTCAATGAAAGTCTAAATTCCTAAGTATGACACTCAAGACTCTCCGTGAGCTGGTCCTCTCATAATTCCTGTCTCGTCTCCCCTCATATTTCCTCATTTGCCCAAAGCACTAGGCAAACCATATTAAGGGTCACAGCCTGTGGGCCCAAGTCTCATATTTTCTTATGATATATTTTCATGTAGAATGATGTTCCCATCTAGGATTAATTCTTGCCAATATTTCAAAAATCTTAACAGAAATTAAAGAGTTACCTGAAATAATAACTTCATAGGCTAATTAAAATATTAAATGCTTTGGCTTTTGGCCAAAAAAAATGCTCACTCAGTATGGGAATACTGATTATCTTCTCTGATTAGGAACTTTGATTACCAATAATGCATGGCTTTTGCTATCAAATCCAGAAGTAAAGTACCTCTTGATAAGTGCAAATTTTATAATGACAAAATCTTTTTGAAAACAACATGGGTTGGGGGAGGCGATGGGTGATAAAAGTGTGCCTTGGTGATAAAAAACTTAGGAACCAATTGACCCACAGTGGTCTCACTTAGCCTTACTAAAATCCTACATATTTTTGGCATCTTAATATAAATGCTTCTTTCTCCTTGAAATCTTCCCCTATGTTGTCAGAGAGAAGTAATCCCCTTGCTTTTTGATCCTATGACATGGTGTATATGCTGCTCTTACTTCTGTATTTTCTTGTCTCTAAGCTTCTATCACTTATAATCTGCATCATTATTCTATATACCACAAAGAAAGAAAAACACTAACAACTAAACTATGGAACACCATCTTGACTTCAACATGTGAAAAAGCACAAAAAACATTTGTGTTACAGAACTGATGAGATACAGTATCATGAGTAGTTTGCATTTCATTTCCCTTACCAGATCATTAAGAGAGAGCTACTATGTCTTGTTCATTTCTATTTTCTCAGGACATTATACTATGCCTTACATGTGGTATGTATTCAATATGTATGTGCTATATTGAATTCTTAGCTTAGAATTATCCAAAGCTGGGTGACACTAAGGCTCTTAGTGAAATTTCATAGACTGTTTCTGTCTTTTGCATATACTTATAGATATGAAAAATCTAGTCTATAAATTAAGCAATAATGAATGCATGTGATCCTAATAGATTCCTCATCTTCATAGCAGCTAGAACTAAACATTTTCACTAAAACATTATTTGTTAGATTTCTATTGAGACTTTTATTCAGATAACTTGGGGTGCTGTACAGAAAATTTCATATTTACTTTTGAAAATTGGGCCAAGGGAGGACAAGCATAAAGGAGCATAGGGAGAGAAGGAAAAGTCCATTCAGAACTGAAATCTCTTGTCTTTGTACTGGAAGATACGATAGTCTTAGTGAACAAATGGATGCTTAATTAGCTGGATAGGTGTATGGTTGATGAATGATATATCAGTCATCCATTACTACAATAATTCTGCATAACAAACTACAGCAAAACCTCTGTGCCACCTAACAATACACATTTATTTAGTTCACATGGTTTGTCTGTGTGCTCTGCTGACCTGGGCTGAACTTACCCACGTATCTGTAAGTCAGCTGGGGGTCAGCTGGTCTAGGCTGGGCTCAGCTAAGGCAGCTGGACTGGAGTGGCTCTGCTCTGCGTGTCCCCCGTCCTCTGCCTGGGACCAGAGACGTGTTCTTCTCATAGCAATTGGCAGAGCACACAAGAGCAAGCAGAAACATACCAGCTTCTTAAGACCTAAGTTCAGAACTGCCGGCTGTCACTCTTGCCTCATTCTATTGGTCAAAGCAAGTAACATATTTGCACAATAGTCAAGAGGCAAGGAAATACACCCTCCCTTTTTAGAACAGGACTTGCTAAGTCACATGGCAAAGGGCATAGTTACAGGAAGGGGTGAGGAATTGGGGTCAATGATGCAATTCTACCACGTATAATAATGGCATCCTACATATAAATATTGATCTACAGTTTACAAAGTATACTTACAAATATTTTCTCATTTAATTTCACAACGAGACCAAAGTGGCAGAGCAGATATAATTATTCCTACTCTACTGAAGCAAAAAGGGAAACTTGAAGAACTTAAGTAAATTGCCCGAGATATATACCAAGTGATTGGGATGGAATTCAATCAGAATTAGCAAGTATATTAAACAGATGTATAGGGTTAAGTGATTCAGATAGAATCCAAACCTCTACTACAAAAGCTCTTTGTGGATTATCACATGTAGTTCCATGGTAGGCACAGGGCTAGTGTGTTTTCAGTAAAGGACTAGGTCAATTCAGAAGAACAACAATATTGAGTCTTATCTTGAGGAACAACCAACCACACCCAGAGTTTCTGGAAAGTACGCTCTGGCTGGTTTCTAGGCTACATACATAAACAGGAATTGCTGCTTGTTTTCACACAAACACATTAATTTGTGAAGAGGTTGGGCTAAGAGTCCAAAGAACGATGAAAATCCAAATTGGTGACAGCACTGAAATGCAAACAGCATCACACACTGATAAACTGCTTATGGATTTTCTATCTTCAACTGATTGGGAAAAAAATATTTTGAGGTGATGAACTGTAACATGTTAGAAGTAATTGGTTTAGTAAGACAAAAGATGTCATTTAGAAATATCAATACTACTACCCTCCTGGTGGATTATATAGAGACAGAACAAAATCAGAGCTGCCCAGTGATCTGATAGTTTATTGTTTCATTTACTACCACATATGTCTCACAGACATGGCACTCAGAATAAGTGGGCTTTTGTGTTTCTGCCAGAAACACTGATGCCCAGCTACCCACTCACTGAAATTTATATTCAGAGGGAGAAAGCATGAAAGTCAAGGTCACCTAATGAAAGAGGGATTGGGGGTAGAAAATAAAAGATTAATTGAAAGTCCCAGTAGCTTTCCAATAATCCTACCACTAAATACAATCAGCCCTCCATGTTCACGGGTTCCACATTCTCAGATTCAACCAACCATAGATCAGAAATATTCAGAAAAAAAATTCCAGAAGGTTCCAAAAAGCAAACTTGAAGTTGCCACACACCAGCAAAAATTTACATAGCATTTACATTGTATTAGGTATTATAAGTGATCTAGAGATGATTTAAAGTATGTGGGAGGATGTGCATAGTATATGCAAATACTAAGCCTGATGGATTTTGGTGTCTGTGGGGGGTCCTGGAACCAGTCCCCAGAGGATACCAACGGATGGACATCTGTATTTAGAGGAAACATTCCCTGAGGTTCCCCTACCACTTCCACCCAAGACTAGGACCCCTGCTATTTGATCTCAAAGCATCTTACGCTATTCTTTTGTTGCATTATGTCAGCTTCAATTTACTATTTATTCACGCGACTGTCTTTGTAATGCATGTTGCATCCTAGACTTTAAGCCTTTTGAGGGGAGATCAGTAAGTTTCTGGTTCATCTTTTGTATCCTAGAACCTAGAACAGTGCTTGCCACAGTGTCACTCATAACATTTGTCAAATGAAGGATTGATCCAGCATAACCAACTTTTATCACTTCTACTTCCTACAGCACATTCTCTGTAAGCCAGTACCACAGAGAGCACTGGGGCCATGCTCTTGATTAACTGCCCCGACCCCCTTTCCAATGGCTTCTCCTTAAGAGTAAGATCAAAATCCTTAACGTAATCTATAAGGCACGGGGTGGTCATGACCCTCCCTACCTCCTTTTCCTGTCTCTTGACTTCTCACCATTAAGCTCCAGATGCATTGCTTCTTCATACCATTTTCGGTTCCTTGAATGCACTGCAACCCTGCTGGCTCAGGGCCCACTGCACACATTGCCCCTTCTGCCCTGAACACCGTCTGTGCACCACATTTTCCTCTCTTTTAGAAGACTCATCTCCCAGCTGCAAATCAATCGTCACCTTGGGGAAGCCTTTCCTGACCCCCCAGACTAGGTCAGGCGTCCCATCACAGTCTCTCACAGAATCTATGCTATTGCTCTCTTTGAGAGCACAAACTACAGTTGTTACTTTTCATTTGTCTGTGTGACCATTTGATTACTGGCTATATTCCCCCTGGACTGCAAGCTCCATGAAGGCAGGAACTGTGATGATTTCTGCTTACCATCTAATACTCAGGATTATTGCTCACAAATATCCAGGGCTTGAGCACTGTGCGTGACTTTGGTCAGAACTCAATAAATTTGTATTAAATGAATCAGTCAATAAAAGGAACACACATAGACACACACACACACACGCCTCTTCCGTCTCTTTCCTCTCTTCCTTTAGGATGAGCACCTAGAGGCAATAGATCTGGTTCTAAAAATAACTTCTGTTGGTACACCAATAAGTTTGAATTCAGGTGACCTAGGTTTTAGCCAAGAAACAAGTTCCAACCAGTTGTCCTTAGTCGCAGGTAAGAATTGTTTTACTCATCACACACTACCCCTTAGCAATCTTTTGATTTAAAAAAAAAAGACATAGAATTATCTTGTCTCTGTAGAGAGAAACTCCATTCAAGGTAACCCTTCTTACTAACAAACCAATCATTAGTGAGCTTTCTCTTTATAACTCAGACTTTATCACAGTTGATCACTTCTGTGTTAAAAACTCCTCCTAGGCCCACCCTACCACATATGGCCACAGCTTGTTTGCAAAGAATGCTGATCGTGCTTTCAAACAAAACCGTTCCCATAGGCTTCCGATTCGCTTCCCACTTCATGCCTGTGCTTCGTTTGTTTTAGAACTGGAGTTTAATTTTGAAACGGTTGCTATGACAGGAAGTGGCTGCCGGGGGAAGAATTAGGAGAGAGAGATACGGAGCTGGGGGGATGAGTGAGACAGACACTGCTTATTCAACACACAGCCAGAATCAAAGACTGTTGGATGGGAAAAGCCCTGTAAAGCATACCAAGTTCCCACTTGATCCCTTCCTTCGGTTTAAAGTTGGGGAATGGGGAAAACACAGAAATGGAGAGGCAGCTTCTTTTCCTGGAATGCATGATAGTCCCATTATTTACATTACAACTGAACCCAAGATGTGGTTCAGTTGCTGACCAGAGTGACATTTGGAAAAGTGGAAGCATACTCTCTCCAGAGAATGTTAATGAAACCAAGGAAGGAGTGGGGTGATTGCTGCTTACAACTCAATGCATGACCTTTTAATGGAGTAAAATGTTTGTAATATAAAACTAACTTGGCACTCCTGAACAATTTATCCCTTCAACAAATATTATTCAGCATTCTTTATGTGTCATAGCCCTTGCTAGGCATTGGGCATACAACAGTGGGAAAAAACTCCAGATATCCCTGCCTTCACAGAGCTTACATTTTAATGAGGGAGGGTAGACAATTAAACAACTAAGCTAGAATATGTATGTCAGAATTTACTTGGTACTGTTGAGAAAGTAAGAAGTGAAAATGATTGCAACACACAAGTGAGTGAGGTTGTAGGGCTGGTATTTTGAAAAGAGTAGTCAGAGAAGGTCTCATCTCTCAGGTAAAGAAGTAAGCCATGTGGCTATGGTGTGGGTGGGTGGGGGTGGGGGAGGTCAATACAAGCAGATGGAAGAGCAAGTGCAAAGGTCCTGAGGCAGAGATACATGTGGTGTGCCTGAGGAACACAAAGGAAGCTAATGTAATGAAAGTGGAGTGTAGGAGATAAAGTCAGGCAGGTACAAAGGCGCCAAATTAAATAGAGCTCTGTTGTCTAGTATGAGAATTGTGTATTTTACTCCATAGGAGATGGGACTCAACTGAAGGGCTTTGAAAAAGGAGTGACAGGACCTGACTTATTTTTGAAGGTTCACTCTGGCTGCTGTGCTGAGAGTGGGGCAAGGACAGAAGCAGGGAGATCAGTTAGACAGGAAGGTACTGCAATAATCCAGGCAAGAGATGGCGGTGCTGGGAGACAGGGTTGTCCTAGAGGAAATGGCCAAAAGTTGTATTGGTTTCCGGTGGCTACTATAATGAATTACCACAGACTTCGTGCTTAAGACAACAGAAATGTATTGCCTCTCAGTTCTGGAGGCCAGAAATCCAAAATCAGTCCCACTGGGCTAAAATCTAGGTGTCAGCAAGGCTGTGCATCCTCCAGACTCCATTTTCATCTCTTACAGCTTCTGGTGGCTGCCCTACTGTTTGACATGTGGCCACAACGTTACAATCTTTAAGGCCAGCATCTTCCAATCTCTCTCTGCTCCATCTTCATGTCCTCTTCTCTGTGGGAGATCCCAAATCTCCCTCTGCCTCCCCATTATAAGGATACATGTGTATTTCAGTATCACCTGGATAATCCAGATAACCTTCCCATCCCAAGATCCTTAACATAATCACATATGCAAAGACTCCTCTTTCCTCTTTTTAATCATATCAGGCAATATTCACAGAGCCTAGGGATTAAGATATGAACCTTTTGAGGGAGCAATTTTTCAGCCTACTACAAAAGTAGCAGATCAGGGATATTTTTTGAAGCCATGGCCAGTGGATTTTCTGATAGATTAGTTGTTGGTTGGAAGAGAGAAGAATAAAGGGTAACCTTAAGATTTTTGGCAGGAGCACCTAGACTCTTCCGCAGAGAAAGATTCTGGAAAGAACAGGTTCGGGGAGAAGACAAGTAGCTCAGTTTGGGGATATAAGTTTGAAAAGCCTATTAATTATCCAAATGGTGATTTAAATAGCAAGTTAGACATAAATCTGATTTCAAAAAGGCCAGACAGGGGTTATAAATTTTTGAGTCATCAGAACACGGGTGGAAGTTAAAGCCATGAGACAAAGTGAGATTACCTAGCAGGTGGTTTTGAATTGCATTCATTCGGCTAAAATGAAATTATGTATTCCAGAATCTCTCTCCTTATATGGTTCCAGATGAGTGTTGACCAAAAAGGAAATATGAATGAAACTGGAAGGTGGAGGGGTGTTCGGTTAGATGTTGAAAGAGGCAGACACCGAGGTGCTGGTGGATTCCAGCTGGACCCTCTCTCCCCACTCTGCACCCAGCTCCTCTTCCCAGCCGTTGGCCCTGTTGGCAAGAGCAGCCGCAGGTCCACCAGACTCAGCGGCAACAGCTTCCATAGACTCTCCGTCTCTCTGTGGCTGTCCCACCGGAGCAGCAGGATGTGTCTTTGGAAGCTCCAACTCTGTGCTTCAGGAGGGCTGGTTAGAAACTCTACTCTGATCTCTTCAATCCCTCTTTCAGAACCTTCCTTCCCCAGCTTTTTCCACAATCATAGAAGGTCTTATTCCAACAACAAATCTCATTCTGTAATACTCATTGTGGTCCTGTTTCCCTAGTTAAACCCTGACTACCTGTACCCAGGGAGTGAATTCAGACAGGGAAGAGTCTAAGAACTGAGCCCTGGGGCACTCCAAAGTTTGGAAATCAGAGAGGAAAAGAGGAATCAGTGAAGGAAACTAAGCAGGGCTGGCCACTGTTGCACCTGAAGCTTAGACAATTGGCGGGAGGGGGGTGATTTTAAAGAAAAAGAATACGAAATTACAGTTCAAAAATAAATATAAAAATGAATATACATTTAGAATGTGAAAAGGGAACATCTCAAGTTACAATTTTTAAAAGCTGGCAAATACCATGAATAACATAGTATTTTAAATTATTTAACTGCCTGATACATCCCTATAATACTTTCATCCCTACATTTTTTGGCTGCATACTTTTTGATCAATTCTTCATATTACAATTATCTTCTATTATTATTTTCTTTAGAGAAAATGGAAAAATAAACAATCTTCCTTCTAGCATGATTGATCTCAGTTTTTAAATTATTTTTCACTTATATGCAAAAAATGCATAAAATCGGTGTCTTCACACACAGACTTCCTTGCTGTTTATAGTCCTGGTAGAAATTTGAACTCCACAAACAAAAGAATCTGCTAAATCTGATTTCAAACAATTCTTTTTTTTTAAATTTAAAATATACAGTACATGTATTATTGCATTCTCTTATATTCTTGATAAGAGAGAACTTCTATGTTGATAAGGTATCAAAGAACTGAATTTCACAAAAAGAGCATATTATTTTATACATTTGATGATAAGAATAATTTTCCACAGACTGCTTTTCAAACTTTGTTTCTCTTTCACTCTCACACTCTTCTGATGCTGTATACCAGAGGACAGATTCATTGATACCGTGATTCAATTTCTAAGCAGCACCTTTTGTCTTGATGCCAGTTACATTAGCACACTAGGCAGTAGAAGTATTTCTCAAAGCCATTCCTACTCCAGAGGAATAGAAATAACTCAATTGTACACAAAATAAACTACAACAAAACACATAAATATATCCCACAAAACCCAAACTAAAGGTATCTCCAACTCAACCCATTCTTACCTCCATCTCTAAAACACTTAGTCATCAAAATGCTTATAGCCATTCTAACATTCCAATATCATCTGACAAAAGGGGAAAATTTAAAACTTTGTAATATGGAAACATTCAAACATGTACAAAAGTAGACAAACTAGTATAATAAATTCCCATGAACCCATCCTCCAGTTTCAATAATTATTGATTCATGGTCAACCTTGTTTCAGCAATATTTTTCCTGCTTTCCTCCTTCCTGGACTGAGTTGAAGAAATTCTATATAGCACAACACATCATCTATAAAAATATCAAAATGTATTTCTAAAATATAAGGATTCTTTAAAAAAATGACATTATCATACTTCAAAAAAATTAATAATTATTCCCTTGTATCAGATATTAGGTTCAAATTTCTAACTCATGAGATGCTGTATATTTATTTTTATTTTTATATTTTAAAATAAAGTTGTGATTAATTGATATGTTTCTTAAAGTTTTTTTAACATATAGATTTCCTATCTCTTTTTTCTTGCAAATTATTTATTTAGGGAATCAGGTTATTTGCCCTATAGCATTTCCCTCAGTCTGCATTTTTCCAACCACATCCCTATGGCGTCATGTGTTTATCATGTCTTCCTGTCTTCTGTATTTCCTCTTCATTGATAGTTGGATCTAGAAGCTGGATAAGATTCTTGTTTGACATTTTTTGTCAAGAATACTTCAACTGGTGGTGTTAGAGGCACTTACCATCTAGTTGTTTCTTTTTTTTTTTTTTAATAGTAATTTACACATGCTTTGCAATTTGCAAGTAGCTTTTGACCTCATGTTCTCAGTACCTTCTTTTATTTATTTATTTATTTATTTATTTATTTATTTATTTATGGCTGTGTTGGGTCTTCGTTTCTGTGCAAGGGCTTTCTCCAGTTGCGGCAAGTGGGGGCCACTCTTCATCGCGGTGCGCGGGCCTCTCACTATCGCGGCCTCTCTTGTTGTGGAGCACAAGCTCCAGACGCGCAGGCTCAGCAATTGTGGCTCACGGGCCTAGTTGCTCCGTGGCATGTGGGATCTTCCCAGACCAGCATCTAGTTGTTTCTTGTTTTTTGATGTTCGCAGCAGTTGATGATCAATGTAGCCTTAGGATGGAGTTCCCAAAATAGCCCTGAAGACAGGGATTACTGTAAAAGTACCTTGGGAAACCAGCACAGCACCTTGGGAAAGCACTGCATTTAGTGCCTTGGGAGACAGTAAGGTTGTACAGGGGGCAGAACAGGAAGGGGAGGAAAGCAAACAATAGTGTGATCTCAGGCAAAATCCCACAGAGGGCAGTTTCTCCCTGATCCCATAGGGAAACAGGGCAGTATAGGTAACACTTCAGAAGTGCTCTGACTCAAGGCAAGGGATTCAGGTTTTCCTACACCTCTACCTTTCAGTGATTGGTCAAGAGTTGCTTGACCATGAGAGTGAGTGGCTGAAGGAGGATCTCTGGAGAAGAGAAGAAACTGAAAGGCTATGCACGGTATTGGATAATCTCTATGGCTATTGCAATCCTAAAGTCTTCGACATCCTGTGGCCTATTACTGAGGAAGGTCAATCCTATAGTATCCTTCTCCCTCCCACCTGGACAACCATAATAAGGCCCTTGTTTCAAAGCAGACCTTCTAGGATGTCCTGTGAACAAGTTCGCTCCATCAGCTGAAATAGCACAATATGGCAGGATGCTGGAGGTCCAACACCAGTCAGCTTTTGTTCTTTACATTACCCATTTTAGAAATGAACGCCTGACTCTGAAAGTGGGAAAACACTCTGATGCTTTAAATCAAGCCATATAAATATGAGTTTTGTTATTTACTCCTAAAATATTGCCACCTGTAATATTGAGAAATTTCACTTTGTGTGTGCGTGTATAAGAAATTCATCCATCTGTATGAAAAGTTCAGGAGAGGACTTTTCAGAAGGCCAAACCCCTTGTCATCTCCCAGCATTTGTGCCCATAGACCATATTTCCTCCCTGTAACTATGAATGAACCCTGTGTGCTCCTAAGGTCAAAACACAGTAAGAAGCAAAACCACTGATGACAATATGGAGCTACCAAGGGTCCTGGCTATTCATCTTCTAATAGGAAAACCTCCAGATCATTTTAACTCACCTGTCTCTCACCAGGTCCTGGCTTTTGCCAAATTCTGAGTTTTCCCTTCACATTTCTCAACTCGGCCCTATGCCTCTCACTGTCTTTTTTCAAAGTCAGAGTTGTTCCAAGGAAATGCAAAATGTGATTAAAACTAAGAGCTAGACAGACTTAAAGAAGAATAAGCAAAGTCTCAGAACAGTCAGAGCCTAGAGAGGGAGGAGAGGCGGAGGAAAGGAAGACAGTGTGAGCCTTGCCTTGGACTGTGGTAGCAGCAGGTGCTAAGGATGGGAGAATTGAGCTTGTGGATTAATGGACGCAATATTTGTTTGTTTGTTTGACCAGGATCATCTCATGGCCAACATCTGCCAACATCGCACTGGCAGGGGAAGGGAAAGTTTCAGGGACTCAAGATTCCCTGCTCGATCTATAACCACAGTTCACCTCATGACCCACTGCAGCTTTCTTCCTTCTGGTGCCCTCAACTCCAAACCAGTTGCAACCGAGTCCATTTAAAATGCTGCAGCTGTGACTCCCCTGGTGGTCCAGTGGCTAAGACTCCGCACTCCCAATGCAGGGGGCCTGGGTTCGATCCCCGGTCAGGGAACTAGATCCCACATGCCAGCAACTAAGAACTCGCATGCCACACCCAGCCTGCCGCAACTAAAAAGATCCCGCACGCAGCAACGAAGACCCCGCGTGCTGCAACTAAGACCCTGTGCAGCCAAATAAATAAATAATTAATTAAAATAAAATAAAATGCTGCAGCCAAGAGTCTCTTTACCACTTCTCTGCCAGACTCTGCCTTCGTGGGGGTTTCTTTGGTACAGGACCAGGAGCCTTACCACTTCCAGGTCCTTGGTGGAGCATGCTGGATGACCTCGCTGCCCTTGAGTCCATCCAGAAACCTAGTACCCCAGCATCATTCCCCCACCTCAGGACATTCCTCCAAAGCTTACTTCTTGACAAGAGCTGAGCCCCAATGCCACCCTAATTCCCCACATGCCTCCTGGCATCAGTCATTAATCCCAAATCCACACAGATAGTCTTTCGCTCCTTGACCTAACAATGACATTGACTCCCTAGTGCCTGTGTCTCTGACATTCTCACGAGCTGCCCAAGGAAAGTGCTTTCCCCCATCCTTGTATGACCTTCCTCACATTGGCCTTTGATGCCCCCAAAGGGCCACACGGAGAAGTGGTTTTGCTGTTTCACACCCCAGAAGATGGAGGATCAGATCTAAGAAGTCCTTCCCCACTAGGAGGTTAAATGCAGAGATGACCCTGACAGCCAGAAACAGAATTTTCACCCCAAAACTCGGCTTTGCAGGACAGCTGAGCCACTGAATGGGTCACAAGGACTCAGCAGGACTGAAGACAGCTGTCATTTGTACAGTTTTCAATCAGCATTTGGAGATTGTGTCAGTATACAATTTTTCTCTAATTTTTTTTATAACAGAAACAATAGTGTAATTAAATTATTATGGAAAAATTGAAAAATATGAAAATGTTATAAAAGAAAATCAAACCATCTCTAATCCCACTAAATGGAAATAACTGCTATTATTATTGGTATTTTGGGGTATTGCTTGCCTGTGTTTTTCTACTTACAGGCAATACATTATTGTAGTTAATTTATATACATAGAGTATGAATTGCTTATTAATATAAACAATTTCAATTATTTTTTGTGAATGAACTCTGCATCCCTGAGAATCCTAAAGAACAGTGTTACATTTCACAACATAAATTTTTTTTTTTTTTTTTTGGTGAGTTAATTGAGATCTGACTACTCCTATAGAAAGATTATGGCAGATTTTGAGATCAACAGAGTTAAGTACTGGTCTACTTTGTACCACTTAACAGCTCTATGACCTGAGCAAGTTTCTTAAATCTTCTGTGCCTCAGTTTCCTCTCATTGAAAATGGGGATTAATATCAACTTTAAAGAGTTGATGTGATGATGAAAGGAGAAGGTGCTTAGACCAGAGTCTGGCATGCAGTAAGTATTAAATAAAGATTAGTTATCATTATCATATCCACCATCTTTGTTTTACTCTATATGTATTAATGTCATACACATAGAATTGTAGCTTCCTTAAGTGCTAATATAGAAATTTTATTTTGCGGTAATTAGAATTTCACTTTGACGTGCCAGAAGCCACCTTTATCTCAAATGATTTTCTTTATAAATTAACATTGTGTTTTTCTGCCAAATTCAACTCATCACCCCCTGCAGGAATCCCCTTAGACATCCCTGAGTAATGACCTTCCGGCCTTTGCTTAAATACCACCTATTATGCTGGAGAGTTTATCACTTCTCCAATGGACAGAAACAAATATTTATCTCAGTTTCACACTTAAGGTAGTATCACCTAGGTTTGCACTATATTGAAAATAACAGGAAAACCAACTAAACAGTGGCTTGAATAAAGCAGGGCTTTGCATATATTGAGTCCACCCTACTTCCAGCTGCCTGCTCTTTTGTTCTAGGACTGTGCCTGGCCTGCAACCCCGTGTTTGTAAGAAGTCTCCTATACCTCCAGGCAGCGCTTCTGCATTTCAGGAAAGGAGAAAGGAAAACGCAAAAACATGACCTACTGAGTCAGCCCCTTTATAAAGAATGTTCCCCAAAGCCTCACCAGAAAACGTGCTCTTACATCTCATTGGCCAGACTATTTCACTTGGCCAAATCTGACCGCAGAGGTTGAAGTCAAGGTTTTAGAGGGCTTTCCAGAACAAAACTGAGGTTTAGTTAGTAAAAAGTCTAAGATAATTGTTGTTGGGTCAGCCAACAGCAGTATCTGCCACAAGAATTTAGCCTATTTCCCCATTTTATTCCTTCCCACTTTGAAAGATGAGTAGTCAGAGCCTCTGGGAATAGCTCAAAGCTCAAGGGACTGACTCTGACCCATCTGGGAAGTAAAGGGCTTAGGGGATGAAGTCAAGAACAGAGGAACCACTGAGAGCAAACAGAGAAAGCAGAGCCAACTCCTGCTTCCCTTGGGAAAGGATGATTCATAAAGGCACCCGGAGGACCTCCAGCTGGTCTGGTAGAGTGGGGAGGCTGGAAGTGGGAGACATCAAGTTGAAGACTGAAATAGAAACAGCTGGTGGCTGTGTTTGCTGGCCGGAAGGGGATCGTTTGTTCCACATTCAGTGGAACAGTTCAATTTGATCCATGAACATGCAGAAATCATTGCCTCCTCCACTTTTTAAGCGCTTGGAATTATTCTTTTCCCATTTAAGATTTACATTCACTAGGACTACACATGGCTGTCAGCCTGAACTTGTAGAACTACCACACTCGGTCCACAAGCATACGGTGCTTACTTACCACCCATCGCTCTAGGAGTTTCATTTTTTGTGGGTTATCACAGACTTCTTCCTGGTAACAGGCCATGGGCTGAGCGCATTGCTGGTTATATTATTGTCTTCATAATGACTTTCACATGCATCCCCTGGCTTCAACTATCACCTGTAAGCTTATGATCCAATGTGGCCTAGGACCTGACTATGTGCCAGACCCTGGCCGAGCACTGGAAATGTCACAATGAATAAGACACAGTCTCCATTCTGAAAGATGATATGGGAAACCTCACCCACCCTCGTGGGTACAGGTGGGAGAAACCTTCCCTGAGGAAGAAACATTGATCTGAGTCTAGGATGGCTGAGTAGAAAAAAGATTGAGAATGGGTGTTAATAAAATTGCACAAGATTTCTATGCAAAACTAGTATCTCTCTATTGAAGGGCATAAAAATGGCCTGAATAAATGGAGGGACACATCTTGTCCATGGATGAGAAGATTCAACATTATAAAGTTGTCAGTGCTTCTACTTATATGTGTATTTACTACATATGTATGGTACATGATACATAAAAATGGTATCATACCACACATATACAGTTTAACTTGGTTATTTTCAGTCAATATTAGGTTTTTGTGATCTATTCATGTTGATAAATGTAGATCTAATCCATTAGTTTTAACTATTGAATTGAGCTCCACTATATAAGTAAGCCAGTATATTGATTATTTCCCTACTGAGAGAGAGTTATTTTGTTTCCTTTTGTTTGTTTTGTTTTGCTTTGTTTCTTTCCATTTCCAGAAAATCAGTGTTTCAGGCACAGTGAAGGGTATATGTAAAGACCAGAGCAAGAGAGGGGTCAGCTGCCTGTAGTTGAGTAGGCCTGGAAAAACACAGTGAGAGATGAGTAACAAGAGGTAAAACTGGAAACATAGTTGGGGACTAGTTCACAAAAGGTCTTATGTGTCCTGAACTCCCATATGTACCTGTATTTGGCCCAGGACTTGTCTCTAAGACTTGATTAGGCAAACTTCCAAGGGACAGTCCCCCAGGATTGCATTTGGGTATCTTACGTTGAACAGATCTGGAAGAAAATTCATCATCTTGCCCTTAAGTGCCCTCCTCCTCCAGTTTTTTTTTTTTTTTTTTAACTAAGCCAAGGTACCCACATCCACTGAACATCCAAGCAGAAATATCTACCATCTGTGTGTGACCGCTCCATCCCACAGTCCCTACACCCAGTCAATTGAACAAGCCTGCAAAAGATTTCAAATATAATTCCTGCCACTGTCCTTGTTGAATTCAAGTTCAGTTAGTCTTTTACCTAGATTATTGTTAACCATGCATCTTAAACCCTTCCAAGTTAATGATAATTGTCCCAACAAGGCCTACTTCAAAATTACAACTGTGGGACTTCCCTGATGGCACAGTGGTTAAGAATCCGCCTGCCAATGAAGGGGACACGGGTTCGAGCCCTGGTCCGGGAAGATCCCACATGCCGCAGAACAACTAAGCCCGTGCATCACAACTACTGAGCCTGCGCTCTAGAGTCCAAGTGCCACAACTACTGAAGCCCGCGTGCCTAGAACCCGTGCTCTGCAACAAGAGAAGCCACCGCAATGAGAAGCCCACGCACCACAACGAAGAGTAGCCCCCGCTCACCACAACTATAGAAAGCCCATGCGTAGCAACAAAGACCCAATGCAGACAAAAATAAAATAAATTAAATTAAATTAAAATAAAAAACAAAAAAGAATTAGACAGAGGGGCAAGGGTTCAATCCCTGGCCGGGCAGCTAAGATCCCACATGCCGTGTGGCACAGCCAAGAAAACAAAACAAAACAAGAATTACAAAGAATACTTAGAAATAAGGAAGAGTATTCTAGGTTTCAGAAATGTGAATATTGAGAAATAAATCACAAGAGAAGGTTAATGCTATTATATCCTTTTTCAATAGATAATTTAAAAGTAGGCAGAAAAAAAAAGTCTGAGTAGCTATTTGAACAAGACTCAGGATTATTAAATCTAAAGAATGGTACACACCTAAACAATCTTAGCCCTTTTTGAATTTCAAAAGCAAATGAAAAGTTTCATTCTGTGTCTGATTACTACCGACTCTGTGGCCCCAAGAACTAACCAAGGACCAATTATACCAATAGGGGCGCAAAGGCAAAGATAAATAGCAGCCTACACGCCCCTCTTAAAAAGCCAGACCTTTCAAGTTGGAGAATAATCTACTTTAAAAATATCTTGAGTTAACAGTTATATCAAATTTGATGTCTGTTGTTACTTCAAAGTGTACCCAGTATGCTTTCCTCATACAGAGAATCCCAAGGGCCTTCATGGCTCTGGGTCTGCTACTGTGACTCTCGTCAGAAGACGTACGAGCCACAGTGAATGTGCTCTGGAGACTAGACAGACACATCAGAAGTTGCCAGAGAAGTAGGAAGGAGGTGGCACTGCTGTCCTCACAGACCCATGTGGAACCATAACTACTGCGAGTGTGCAAATCAGTGTGGCCTGAGAAATGGTCCCCTGAGGCACAAGCTTTAAAAAAACAATAAGATGATAAATACTTATTTCTATTTAAATGTACCTTTTTTCCAATGGCATCTGTTATATCCGAATACTGTCACTGAAACTGTGCTCTCCTGCAACCTGGCTGCTTCTACTGCTGTAACAGGGGCGGGGCGGACACGCAGCCGTTAGCGTGAGACCGTGAGCGCGTGACCGTTAGCGCCGGGCCGTGAGCGCGTGACTGTTAGCGCCGGGCCGTGAGCGCGTGACCGTTAGCGCCGGGCCGTGAGCGCGTGACTGTTAGCGCCGGGCCGTGAGCGCGTGACTGTTAGCGCGGGGCCGTTAGCGTGGAGCCGTTAGCGCCGGGCCGTGAGCGCGGGGCCGTTAGCGTGGAGCCGTTAGCGCCGGGCCGTGAGCGCGGGGCCGTTAGCGTGGAGCCGTTAGCGCCGGGCCGTGAGCGTGGGGCCGTGAGCGCGGGACCGTGAGCGCTGGGCCGTGAGCGCGGGGCCGTTGGAGGTCCTGCTCGGCCAGTGGTCAGCGTCGCGGCGGTCCGGCAGCGGCAGACACCCTGGGTTGCAGTCCGCAGGAGCCGGCCCCATTTGGGCGGCCTGAGGAGCCTGAGGGCCGGCCGGGTCCCGGGCACCTGGCTGCCTCAGTGATGGCTGAGCGGTGTCTCGGGGCCTGGCCCGGAGGGCGCCGCGCGCTGAGAGCTGCCTCCTCAGCAGAGACCGGGCGCTGGCGGGAGGACCCAGACCCGGGGCTGGACGAGCCCTCCCGGGCAGGTGACCGGCCCCGCAGAGACCCCGTCCTCTTAGCCGGGGCCTGGACCTCGGAGGGCAGAAGTCAATCTTTGGGACCTTGAACAAGTAAACTGAGGGGTCATGAAGTCGCTTTGCTTACGGGATTTGTGAAGTGTGAAAAGCTGCAAGGAGGCTTGGAGACGGAACTTAATGCCTCCCCTTCCCTCTCTTGTCAGAACAGAGCGTAACATTTGTTTTGATGGAGGTTTATAGGGACATCGTGACCTGACCTACGCGGACAGTTGCAAGAACAAAGGATCCGACACCAAGTAGTTTGTAACAACTAACCACTCCTCTCTCCGTCACCTTTCCTGTGAAAGGGCTTTGCTGAAAGCCTTCCAGGAGCTCAGGGTTTTTGAAGCATGAGCCGCCTGTCTCCTTGCTTAGCCCGGCAACAAACCTTTCTCTGCTCCGAACTCCGATGTTTCGGTATTGTTTGGTCTCACTGTGCGTTGGGCACGCGGACTTGCATTCAATAACAGTACCACAGTCTACAATTCACAGCGAGATCCCACTGAATGGCTGTCAGATTCACTTCCAGCTCCTTCCCCTCGCTCTCAATAATGACAACCATGGCTGTGATAAGCATGCCCAACAGTGGTAGGTGCTACACGCCCTTATACACCTGGTTCTCCTGGGGAGTCTCTCTTTGCCAGTGGTGACAGCAGAGACTCAAAGCAGCATCAATATAGCAGAGGGATTCCACTGACTTTGTTCTCCTGAGATGTTTATCCTTCTAAGTTGTGAGCAACTCTGAAAGAATACAGCAAACCATGTTGGGACAGGCTTAGGCCATTTAGACCATCTGCTGTAAAAAAAAAAAAATTAAAAAGCTTTACAAATATTTTAGTTGAAGGAAATGACATTATTTCGGTAGTAGTAGCAGGCAAAAATAGTCTTCTTGGGAAAACTTGGGGAATTTTCTTCTTAAAGTTTTTAGAAACAAGTTTCTACTCTTTCTTTTCGGTATTGTGATTCTAATCATTCAAACTGAAAAGCATTGTGCAATAAAGGATAACAATTCTGAACAAAATGCCACTTTGATCAACGTTTTCATGAAGATTAACGTTGCTGGAATTTCTCAGGTAAGAGATGTCCCTTTTATAGCAACTGCCTGATTCTGTTTTCTTAGCTCCTTAAAACGTGGAGCTAACAAGGCCAAGGTTTTGGGTTCGCTTCCCAAGTAAGTTACCATCAGAGGAAGAAAGGAAAAGAGCCTTCGTTGGCGGCAACACTATCCTGATTCCCAAAAAGCAGTTCGACATGCTTGTCTCTGGATCAGTAGACGAGTGCCGTCATATTTCCACGTGGAAAGTGGCACAGACCACAGAGGTCCCGGCACCTCACAGACAGGGACAAGCTGCTGATGGGTCAACACAGAGGCTGCGGCAGCTTTGAGAGTCATTTTCAGGGGCATGAATGTCTTTGTCCTCCAAGAACACAATTTGTGACCGAGACAGGAAGGGAACAGCAAGAAGGACTGCAGAGAGAAGAAAATCTGCTCCATTCTTCTGACGGCTTTATACCACTTTTCATTTTTTCTGCCCCTTTTGAGTAAACTGATCCAGAGAACCCTTTGGATCTCAGCTACTCTCTTCTTTTTTTCCTCATACTCCCACTAATTTTTCTGTCCACCTACAAAGCCTGAGGAGAACGTGATTGCAAGTCAGTGTAGGGTCTCTAGCCATTTCAGTTTCCCTAATCCGACCTCCTAGCCGGTGCGCAAGGGCTCAAGTAAAGCTTTTTAAAGGGAGAGACAGAAGGAGCAGGATGGAAGGATGATGGGGTAGATGGATGAATGCAGGAAAGAGAAATTCCTTTTCTATCTTGAAGGAAAACGCATTTGCTCTGTTGGCAACCAGTAGAACTGGCTCAATCAGCAAAGTTAAATTTGATGAGGGAGGGAATGGGGTGTTTAGTACTGGTGACGACTGCACCCCAGGATATATTCAAGAGCAGGGCTGTAACTTCAAATTGCCAGTCAGAAAAGCAACAATAAAAACTGGGGGACTTCCCTGGTGGCGCAGTGGTCAAGAATCCGCCTGCCAATGCAGGGGACACGGGTTCGAGCCCTGGTCCGGGAAGATCCCACATGCCGCGGAGCAACTAAGCCCGTGCGCCACAACTTCTGAGCCTGCACTCTAGAGCCCACGAGCCACAGCTACAGAGCCCGCGTGCCACAGCTACTGAAGCCCACCCGCCTAGAGCCCGTGCTCCGCAACAAGAGAAGCCACCGCAGTGAGAAGCCCGCGCACCGCAACGAAGAGTAGCCCCCACTCGCCGCAACTAGAGAAAGCCCGCGTGCAGCAACGAAGACCCAATGCAGCCAAAAAAACAAACAAACAAAAAAAACCTGGGGAGTGGGGAGGGTGACTAGGAATGGACGAGAGAGCAGAACAGAGTCCTTTGCAGGAGAAGGTACTGACCGGCCTGTTGTTAAAGGCCATCTATGCACTGACAGGAGTCACGTGCATCTGCAGCTCACATCAAAGCGTTCACTGCACTGGGTCAAACTCATCAAGCCGGATCCAGGCCCCGCCAGCTTTGTCCGATGTCAGCAGCCTCCTGGAGGAGCAGGTCCACCAGACTAAATAAGGGAACCAGTGAACCTCGTGCCACACAAGCTCTCAAGTGCAGAGACCCAAGGTATGGCTAACAGGCCCTCACCTCATTATTCCTCCCTCTCAGGCCTCCGACATCCCAGAAGCAGTAAAAACAGCAGCCATCAGACTTACACGAGGTAAGATCTTATAAACCAGAATGTCAGTTAACGTTACACAAGACTCATGGCTTAACAGAGGAAATGCCACTGGAAGGCGTCCCTCTCAGGTTCAGGGAATGTTCCTGTGATGGTGCCCTGTCACGGGGCCTGTGGTGGCAGGCCCTGATGTATGCCAAATCTGGATCAAGGCTGAGCGGACTCGTGTGCAGGGCTGCTGTGGGAAAATTCCCTCTCACATTCTGGATTAGGTCATGGATGCCACAGAGTTAGGGAGGGTGAGGCCCTTCTCAAGAATGCTCCTGAGGCCATGCTTTAAAGGACAACCAGACTTAGGACAAGTTTTCAACTTTCTGCTTTTAACAGAATCCAGACACATAAATACCAAAACTATTGAAGGGAAAAGGAAAGTCTCAGGATCTCTTCACTACTTCCAGAAAAATATGGCAGGAATGTTCCAGAAAAACCAAATCATCAGCAATCTTGACATTAAAGGTTAATTAACTCCACCTTCAGGTTTATGTGCTGATATTTTAATATTTGCATTTTGTGATACTCAAACTTGTGACCCAGTAAACTATGACTTTCAGATAGAGCAGAGCAGTTCACTTTATTTAGATGGGCAGAAAACAAGAAAATAGGCAGCTTCCTGAATCACCCATAGTTTTAGCAAACTCGTCAGCTTTAGGTGGAGCAGAGAAGTGTGTTTTGTGAAATGGTTAGAAGGAGGCTTTTCTCCGAAGGTGTTTGCAACTCTACCAATATTCTAAGTATTTCCTATAGTTTCTCACGTCCTATGCCATTTTCTTTCTGGTTCTACTTGAGTCATTTGCTGGTTTTGATATAGATCAGGAAGTAATGAAATAGATTCCATCACTGAGAGATCATCTCTAACAATCACTTTTGATTGTACATAATATTTAAACTAACTTGAGAGTATCCTTTTGGTTTGGGGGCAAGTGGTCATTGGATTTCATCTAAGAATGATTTCACTGATAGTTGGATTCCTGTTAGTAATAGAACATAGCACTCCTTGCTCTATGTGTCCATTTTAATGAGCTACTCCCTTGAGGCTGTCCCAGAATATGAGTTGGTTACTGAAAAGGAAAGGTGCAGAAGGCAATATTGCACCAATGTAGAAATTGACTCAGCAATGTCAAGTCTTCCTAACCTGTGGCTAGCCTGCTGATCTGCCCCCCCAAAATTATACATAGGACTTGGGTTCTGTGTCTGTTAGAATATTTATGTTCGAGGTGGTCACTTGGCCTATTGTGTCTCTAAGATCCTTTCATATTACTATTTAAGAGGTCCAAATAGCTTACCGTTTGTGCCTATCACCATAGATCTCTGATGTAGTAGCTTCTCTACAGGAGAGCAGCCTTTATCACGTTCTCTGCTGTATGCCCTAAACTATGTGTGCCTTTCAATCAAGCATTTAAAAAAAAAATTTTGCTAGTCATGAAAACAAAAAAACAGGGACTTCCCTGGTGGCCTAGTGGTTAGGAGTCCGCCTGCCAATGCAGGGGACACAGGTTCGAGCCCTGCTCGGGGAAAATCCCACATGCCTCGGAGCAGCTAAGCCCGTGCACCACAACTACTGAGCCTGTGCCCTAAAGCCCACAAGCCACAACTACTGACCACGTGTGCCACAACTACTGAAGGCCGCACGCCTAGAGCCAGTGCACCGCCAAGAAGAGTAGCCCCTGCTCACCGTAACTAGAGAAAGCCTGTGCTCAACAACGAAGACCCAACACGGCCAAAAATAAATAAATAAATAAATAAATAAATAAATAAATAAATAAATAAATTTATTAAAAGATATATGAGAAAACCCCAAAAAAAACAAAACAACTGTATGACTTAGCCATGCAAGTGCTGTGGTTCTATCAAAAAAGTGGCTGATGAGTCTATAAAATTCACCTCCCCAAATGTGTTAGCTTTCTAGGGCTGCCATAACAAATTATCATAAACTGGGTGGTTTAAAACAATGGAAATTTATTCTCTCATAGTTCTGGAGGCCAGAAGGCCCAAATCAATGTTTTCGCTCCTTCCTTGCCTCTTCCAGCTTGTGGTGACTCCAGACATTCCTTGGCTTGTGGCAGCATCACTTCAGTCTCTGCCTCCATCTTTACAAGGCCTTCTTCTCCTTCTTTCTCCTTTCCTGTCTCTTATAAGGACTCTTGCCATTGGATTTATGGTGCACCTCGATAATCCAGAATGATCTCTTTTCAAGATCCTTGACTTAATTATATCCGCAAAGACCCTTTTTAAGGTCCCATTCACAGGTCCCAGGGGTTAGGATGTGGCCATATCTTTTGGAGGATCCACAATTCAACCCATTACACTAAGTGTCCTCTGGACTTCCAGGTCTTGACAAAACTTCAAGTGCATGAAAATAGCCAATATTCCCTTCCTTCCTTTAATGCTGATAAAAAGATGAGGGAGGAAACTCTTCCTCCTTTTGCTTCATTTACCATTTGGAAGACAGCTGACATATGCCTCAAAGGTGAACGTTAAGAATCTGGTGCAAGTGTGCCCTACACCACCATTTGCACAGATGTAGGCAACTTCAAAAGTATGTATACATATTTATGGTGTTTATACTTGATTAGACATGCACAACCAAAGAAGTCTAGTTTTTACATCACCTGCTTAGGTACAGTGACTGTGTTTTCAGAAGCAAAAATCTACAAATGCTCTTATGCAGGTTCCAGGATAGAATGTTTTGGGGGGAAACTATCCTTTTAAAATGTTAAAAAAAAAATGTCTCATACTAGTTGTGGGATCTTGGGTAAATTATTTATAATCATCCTGTGTTTCAGTTTTCCCATCTGTAAAATAGTATAATAATAATAATACCTCCTTCATAGGGTTGTTATGAGTATCAAATAGGTTAGTATTTGTAAAGCATTTAAAACAATGCGTGGCACACTGTAAGGGCTATATGTTTTTTTATTTTTTAAAAATAAATTTATTTATTTATTTAATTTATTTGGCTGCGTTGCGTCTTCGTTGCTGTGAGCAGGCTTTCTCTAGTTGCAGTGCACGGGCTTCTCATTGCAGTGGCTTCTCTTGTTGCAGAGCATGGGCTCTAGGCACGCAGGCTCAGTAGTTGTGGCTCACGGGCTTAGTTGCTCCACAGCATGTGGGATCTTCGCAGACCAGGGCTCGAACCTGCAATGGCAGGCAGATTCTTAACCACTGCGCCACCAGGGAAGCCTGGCTATATAAGTTTCATCACAATTTTTTAAAAAACAGTAATTAGAAACCACACTAAACATTGATGAGATACAGTTACAAACACAATCAAAGCATGCGTATCAATTAAAGTTCTTGGTTGCAAGTAACAGATGCAGACAAAAATTTTAAGAAAATGAATGGCTTGTAGAATAACTAGGAAGGGTTAAAAAAATGGTTGGAACCAAGGGAAGCTGGGCAGCAGAGGACGCAGCCAAAGGGACCTGCAAGGACATCGTTGAACCATTCTGTCCCATCAATCCCCATTTAGAAAGCATAAATATACAAGTATATACATTTTAAGTGGAACTTTGGACTTGTCGTTATTTAGTGTGTTCTTAGAAATACCAGTAAAATTAATCCCTCTTTTTACTGGTTAAGTATGTTGTGGAAGGTTACTTATTGGAAGGTTACTGGAGGATCTCACTTAATTTTCTTTTCACTTAATTAAACTTAGCCGTCAATGACTCCTGAATTTTACATCTTAGAAATTTTCTCTCTGTTCTAGCTTGCAAATCTTGCAAAGAACTCAGATTGGCCTGGCTTGGGCCAAATGTGCACCCCTAAAGTTGTCAGCTGGGTGAGGGAGGAGTCATAAAAGCCACGTGACTCATGCCAGAGACACACGGTAAGCGATGGAGGCAGTTACTGCAGAAGAGAGAGCGCCACGCAGATGGCCCAGCTGAGTGCCACACACTCACAGTGCATACTGAATGTAAGAACTGATGAAAACTAACTCATGAAGAAAAACACACTTGTATACACCCTGGTTTCTAACATAGCTAAGAGAGAGGAGTCACGTGAGAAGAGAGAAATAAGTAAAATAGAAAAACCAGGGAATGCACAAAAATGTAACAGTAATCAACTTCTCTAGTGGCAAATCACAGGAAAATAAGCCAGTATTTGTCGTGAATTTATTTTTCTGGTAAAGGATGTGGTATATAGACTTAGCTAAATTCTGACTGACTGGATGCCCATGCCCTAGTACTGAAGATTCCTGTCAAAGATTACTTGACTTACACAAAGGCAGGGAGAATGGCTAGTACATTTTAAAGTTTTCCCACTATAAAAGTTAAAATGAAAATGGTTTTAAAGCTCTCAGGAGAACAAAACATTCAGTTATGTATAAGACACCCTTTTTTGTTGTTGTTACACTGAACTATGCCCTATGATTTTATTGCATTCTTTTTTTTTTAACATCTTTATTGGAGTATAATTGCTTTACGATGGTGTGTTATTTTCTGCTTTATAACAAAGTGAATCAGCTATACATATACATATATCCCCATATCCCCTCCCTCGTGTCTCCCTCCCACCCTCCCTATGCCACCCCTCTAGGTGGTCACAAAGCACCGAGCTGATCTCTCTGTGATATGTGGCTGCTTCCCACTAGCTATCTGTTTTACATTTGGTAGTCTATATATGTCCATGCCACTCTCTCACTTTGTCCCAGCTTACCCTTCCCCCTCCCCGTGTCCTCAAGTCCATTCTCTACGGCTGCGTCTTTATTCCTGTCCCGCTCCTAGGTTCTTCAGAACCATTTTTTTTTTTTTGTAGACTCCATATATATGTGTTAATATATGGTATTTGTTTTTCTCTTTCTGACTTACTTCACTCTTTATGCAGTCTCTAAGTCCATCCACCTCACTACAAATAACTCAGTATCATTTCTTCTATGGCTAATATTCCATTGTATATATGTGCCACATCTTCTTTATCCATTCATCTGTCAATGGACACTTAGGTTGCTTCCATGTCCTGGCTATTGTAAATAGAGCTGCAATGAACATTGTGGTGGTACATGACTCTTTTTGAACTATGGTTTTCTCAGGGTATATGCCCAGTAGTGGCATTGCTGGGTTGTATGGTAGTTCTATTTTTAGTTTTTTAAGGAAGCTCCGTACTGTTCTCCATAGTGGCTGTATCAATTTACATTCCCACCAACAGTGCAAAAGGGTTCCCTTTTCTCCACACCATCTCCAGCATTTATTGTTTGTAGATTTTTTGATGATGGCCATTCTGACTGGTGTGAGATGATATCTCATTGTAGTTTTGATTTGAATTTCTCTAATGATTAATGATGTTGAGCATTCTTTCATGTGTTTGTTGGCAATCTGTATATCTTCTTTGGAGAAATGTCTATTTAGGTCTTCTGCCCATTTTTGGATTGGGTTGTTTGTTTTTTTGATATTGATCTGCATGAGCTGCTTGTAAATTTTGGAGATTAATCCTTTGTCTGTTGCTTCATTTGCAAATATTTTCTCCCATTCTGAGGGTTGTCTTTTAGTCTTGTTTATGGTTTCCTTTGCTGTGCAAAAGCTTTTAAGTTTCATTGAGTCCCATTTGTTTATTTTTGTTTTTATTTCCATTTCTCTAGGAGGTGGGTCAAAAAGGATCTTGCTGTGATTTATGTCATAGAGTGTTCTGCCTATGTTTTCCTCTAAGAGTTTTATAGTGTCTGGCCTTACATTTAGGTCTTTAATCCATTTTGAGTTTATTTTTGTGTATAGTGTTAGGGAGTGTTCTAATTTCATTCTTAAACATGTAGCTCTCCAGTTTCCCAGCACCACTTATTGAAGAGGCTGTCTTTTCTCCACTGTATATTCTTGCCTACTTCAAAAATACGGTGACCATATGTGCGTGGGCTTATCTCTGGGCTTTCTATCCTGTTCCATTGATCTATATTTCTGTTTTTGTGCCAGTACCATACTGTCTTCATTACTGTAGCCTTGTAGTATAGTCTGAAGTCCAGGACCTGATTCCTCCAGCTCAATTTTTCTTTCTCAGGATTGTTTTGGCTATTCGGGGTCTTTTCTGTTTCCATACAAATTGTGAAATTTTTTGTTCTAGTTCTGTGAAAAATGTCACTGGTAGTTTGATAGGGATTGCATTGAATCTGTAGATTGCTTTTGGTAGTATAGTCATTTTCACAATATTGATTCTTCCAATCCAAGAACATGGTATATTTCTCCATCTGTTTGTATAATCTTTACTTTCTTTCATCAGTGTCTTATAGTTTTCTGCATATAGGTCTGTTGTCTTCTTATGTAGGTTTATTCCTAGATATTTTATTCTTTTTGCTGCAGTGGTAAATGGGAGTGTTTCCTTAATTTCTCTTTCAGATTTTTGTCATTAGTGTATAGGAATGCAAGAGATTTCTGTGCATTAATTTTGTATCCTGTAACTTTACCAAATTCATTGATTAGCTGTAGTAGTTTTCTGGTAGCATCTTTAGGATTCTCTGTGTATAGTATCATGTCATCTGTAAACAGTGACAGTTTTACTTCTTCTTTTCCGATTTGGATTTTTTATTTCTTTTTCTTCTCTGATTGCTGTGGCTAAAACTTCCAAATGCTGAATAATACTGGTGAGAGTGGACAACCTTGTCTTGTTCCTGATCTTAGAGGAAATGGTTTCAGTTTTTCACTATTGAGAATGATGTTGGCTGTAGGTTTTACATATATGGCCTTTATTATGTTGAGGTAAGTTCCCTCTATGCCTACTTTCTGGAGGGTTTTTATCACAAATGGGTGTTGAATTTTGTCAAGAGCTGTTTCTGCATCTATTGAGATGATCATATGGTTTTTCTCCTTCAATTTGTTAACATGGTGAATCACATTGATTGATTTGTGTTTATTGAAGAATCCTTGCATTCCTGGGATTAAATCCCACTTGATCATGGTGTATGATCCTTTTAATGTGCTGTTGGATTCTGTTTGCTAATATTTTGTTGAGAATTTTTGCATCTACATTCATCAGTGATATTGGCCTGTAGTTTTCTTTCTTTGGGACATCTTTGTCTGGTTTTGGTATCAAAGTGCTGGTGGCCTCATAGAATGAGTTTGGAAGTGTTCCTCCCTCTGCTATATTTTGGAAGAGTTTGAGAAGGATAAGTGTTAGTTCTTCTCTAAATGTTTGATAGAATTCACCTGTGAAGCCATCTGGTCCTGGGCTTTTGTTTGTTGGAAGATTTTTAATCACAGTTTCAATTTCAGTGCTTGTGATTTTTCTGTTTATATTTTCTATTTCTTCATGGTTCAGTCAAAAAACGTTGTGCTTTTCTAAGAATTTGTCCATTTCTTCCAGGTTGTCCATTTTATTGGCATATAGTTAAAAGTAATAAAAAAAGAAAGAAAGAAGAGAGCAACCAAACCAAAAAACTAATCCACCAATGATAACAAGCACTAAAAACTGTACTAAAAAACAAAAACAAGAAAAACCAGACAGACAGAACCCTAGGACAAATGGTAAAAGCGAAGCTATACAGACAAAAATCACACAAAGAAGCATACACATACACACTCACAAAAAGGAAAAAATATATATATATATTAAAAAAAGGAAGAGAGCAACCAAATCAATAAACAAATCTACCAGTGATAATAAACTCTAAATACTAAAGTAATATAAACATAAAACCAGAAACAAATTAGATGCAGGAAGCAAACCCCAAGTCTACAGTTGCTCCCAAAGTCTACTGCTTCAATTTTGGGATGATTCATTGTCTATTCAGGTATTCCACAGATGCAGGGTACATCAGGTTGACGGTGGAGGTTTAATGCGCTGCTCCTGAGGCTGCACAGAGAGATTTCCCTTTGTCTTGTTTGTTCGCACAGCTCCTAGGGTTCAGCTTTGGATTTGGACCCGCCTCTGCGTGTAGGTCACCTGAGGGTGTCTGTTCCCCACCCAGACAGGACAGGGTTAAAGGAGCAGCTGCTTTGGGGGTTCTGACTCACTCAGGCCGGGGGGAGGGAGGGGTACAGAATGTGGGGCAAGCCTGCGGCAGCAGAGGCCAACATGACATTGCACCAGCCTGAGGTGCGCCATGCTTTCTCCCGGGGAAGTTGTCCCTGGATCACGGGACCCTAGCAGTGGCGGGCTGCACAGGCTCCTGGGAGGGGAGGTGTGGAGAGTGACCTGTGCTGGCACACAGGATTCTCGGTGGCTGCAGCAGCAGCCTTACCGTCTCATGCCCGTCTCTGGGGTCCGTGCTGATAGCCGCGGCTCACCCCCATCTCTGGAGCTCGTTTAGGCGGTGCTCTGAATCCCCTCTCCTTGCGCACCCCGAAACAGTGGTCTCTTGCCTCTTCGGCAGGTCCAGACTTTTTCCCAGACTCCCTCCCGGCTAGCTGTGGCACACTAGCCCCCTTCAGGCTGTGATCACGCAGCCAACCCCAGTCCTCTCCCTGGGGTCTGACCTCTGAAGCCCGAGCCTCAGCTCCCAGCCCCCGCCCGCCCCGGCGGGGGAGCAGACAAGCCTCTCGGGCTGGTGAGTGCTGGTCAGCACCAATCCTCTGTGCGGGAATCTCTCCGCTTTGCCCTCCACACCCCTGTTGCTGCGCTCTCCTCCGTGGCTCCGAAGCTTCCCCCCTCCACCACCCGCAGTCTCCACCCGCGAAGGGGCTTCCTAGTGTGTGGAAACCTTTCCTCCTTCACGGCTCCCTCCCACTAGTGCAGGTCCCATCCCTATTCTTTTGTCTCTGTTTTTTCTTTTTTCTTTTGCCCTACCCAGGTACGTGGGGAGTTTCTTGCCTTTTGGGAGGTCTGAGGTCTTCTGCCAGCGTTTAGTAGGTGTTCTGTAGGAGTTGTTCCACATGTAGATGTATTTCTGATGTATTTGTGGGGAGGAGGGTGATCTCCATGTCTTACTCCTTCGTCGTCTTGAAGGTCTCCCCCCAACACCCTTTTTTGAAACAGTATGATAAGCTGAGGTTTTTAAGTGCAAAACTATGTGGGGACACTTCTGAAGTATGTGTGCCAGGTGGAAGGGAGACTTGAAGGTTGGGTCTGTGGTCAAGCAAGTGGAAGTTTGGGGCATATTGCTATCTTCTCCCTTCACAATGCACATACCAAATTAAATTCCCCAGTACTACAAGAAATACGCCTATTTAGCTTTGACTAGGTGTTTCTCAAATATATTTCATCAGGGAACCTTTCTTATTATGACATTTATTTGTAACCTAAGAAACCCATGTTCCAAGGGACATACTTTGAGAAATGCTGCTATATGGCAAATACTGCAGTACTCAGGGTGGTGAGTTAACAACTGGGATCTGTGTTAGTGTCTCTAAGGAAATTAATAAGTGATACATTACTTCTCAAATGTTCTTTTTATAGAATGAGTATTAAGAGCAGAAATCCCACCCACCTTTTTTACAAACCACACTGATGCAGAAATGGGAAAATGCTACAAGATATTACTACATTGCTAAAAGCACACACCCTAACAATCTCACTCTCAAGCATTTTACAGATAGAATGTCAGTATAAAAAGAACAACTCTGAAAAGGTGAGACATTACTAAGTTATCTCAGATCTCTTAAAGTAGTCCTCAGTACTGCTTGAAGGGGATCCTCCCCAAATGATTGAGTTGGTGTAGCTCATTCTCTGCAGGGGGCTCCCCCGGCTCCCCTCCCCGACCAGAGAGCATCTAATATATATCGCAGAGCTCACTTGGTTCTCCCCAGAAGAGCTCCAGGAACCCACAGCGCCTCTAGAGACAATCCCCATGCAATGCCCCGACCCCATGCCCTCTGGGCCTGCTCCATCAGAAATTACATATTTGATGGCACAGTTACGTGTCAAAAGGTGAAGGCCAAAGGAGTCCCCAGTCCACTATAGGTGTGTAAGGGTGGGGCTGGAGGTGGGGGATATATATGCTCCTAATATCTGAGTTGACTGAAATTTGGAATGAGTTTTTCATGAGAAACAGTATCATAAGTGATGAGTAGATTTTCTAGGTAAGTAGTTCAGCTCTATCATTGTTTAAATCGTTTGAGGGGATTATTGTGAGAATATACTACCGCTTATAACATTATTTCCTGAAAAACTAAAAACGCATTGTGAGTTCTAAATACAGCACATTAAAAAAAATAGTACAGAGAATTAAAGCATTCCTAAATTACAGACAGGCTGCAGATAGTTTCCTAAATCCTTAGGGTTTCCTCCAAGATTTATTCATGGTCCATGTGACATAGCATGGTTTTTTTTTTGTTGTTCAATATTTTCTCAACCTGATATGCCCACTTTAATTCTTACAGCAATTCTTAATTTAAACAAATGTTAATCAGCACATGTCTTAAGTCTTGACTTGAAAATCTGGTATTTATAGTTAGAATGAAAAAGTAAGTGCCTTAAACAGAAATATATTTTACTTAAATCTTATTTATATTTTCTGTTTTTCAATATAAAAATATGCATTTCAAAACACTTCAAGATATTCTGATAAGCTGCGCAATAGAAAAGGCCCATCCAGTGCACTGTTCCCAGGTGAGTCTGAGGGGTCCTGTCACAGTAGAGCAAGGCCAGCCTGTGGCTGCAGGGGCAATCCCTTGTTTTGTAAATTCACACTGACTTGAAACAATATTAAAAAGATGTGCTTCGAAAAGCAAAATAAAGATAAAGCACAGAGTACCTTTTACCATGTTGTAATAAAATATTCATTAATTCCTCCGTGTGAAAATCTGGAAAAAGATAAAAGGCAAAACTAGATATAAAAGGAAAAATAATAAGTGTTTATAAAGTCAGTTTTCTCTGACTTGTGAAAAGACTGATCAAAAATCCTTTGAGGCCACGTGAAAGTTCATGGGTTCTCCATCTGCCAATACCGTTTCAGCAGCTTCTTAGCTGTCCACCTAGATTTCATATTACAGACTGCATGAGGTCTTACATTGACATCAATACGTCTCTTGTTTTTTTGTACTATAATGCTTTCGCTGGTATACCATGAAGTACTATCACAAGTCAATTATAACTATACTTCATCATAAATAGGAATTAAGAAAGTACATTTTGCCAAATTGATTTTTGAATCTCCTAAATTGTATCTGTTCACTCACCTGCCAATTTGAAAAATCTGCTAATTTGTAGAGGGCTTCCTCATCATTAATATGAATTAGTGATGCTATAACTTAATTCAAAATCAATTATTTTTTTAAAATGGGACTCAGACCAAGAAAGCTTAGCATCAGCCAAACTCTCCTGGCACACCATGGGCAAAAGGGCAACTCCACAGTGATATCTAAAGGTCACTTTATGAAAAGTCCAAATAAAAATTACTCTCAAAATATTTTGTCCATTAAAATTAGTTTATGAATAGAAATTAAACTTTAACGAGAGGACTTTGGGCCTTTGAGCTAGAATCTCACAACCAGAAAGAAAAGCAATTTTAACACTGACATGATATTTTCAGAAAGTTTAACCATTGATTTAAAGAATTCTGTTGGAATAATGCATGATAAAAGCTTTGGAAGTAACAGTTATTGAATCTACAATTAAAAACTAATCATTTAGGGGCTTCCCTGGTGATGCAGTGGTTAAGAATCCGCCTGCCAATGTAGGGGACATGGGTTCGAGCCCTGGTCCAGGAAGATCCCACATGCCGCGGAGCAACTAAGCCCACGCGCCACGACTACTGAGCCTGCGCTCTAGAGCCCGTGAGCCACAACTACTGAGCCTGTGTGCCACAACTACTGAGCCTGTGCTCTAGAGCCCATGCTCTGCAACAAGAGAAGCCACCGCAATGAGAAACCCATGCACCGCAACAAAGAGTAGCCCCCGCTCTCTGCAACTAGAGAAAGCCTGCGCACAGCAACGAAGACCCAATGCAGCCAAAAATAAATAAATAAAATAAAATTTAAAAAACCTAATCATTTAAGTCTTTTTCCCCATGGACAAGACACAAATAACAAGCTTTTTCTGCTTTTCTATCTCCAGAAATTCCACGCTAATCCAGAAATGGAAAAAAAAAAAAAAAAAAAGTGAAGGTCAAACCTGCATCTAGCTGATTGACTATGAAAACTAAAAAAGCACTAAAAAGCATAAAATAGTATTGCTGAATACTGAAGAAAAATGAAAAACACCTGCAAACATTTTTCTACATATCCTGATTGTCTTTCTAATGTTGTTTAGTAGTTAGAACTACTTGCAAAACAAGTGCTGAGAGTTGATAAATATTTATGGTGCCACCTGGTGATTTACTTCATGTTCAGCCAGTGCATTGATTTTGGATGTGACCAGTACTGCCCCGTCAGGAGCACATTCTCCTCTGCATATAATACAGGAAGCTGTACAGCTGGGGACCAGAGACTGTTACAGGTGCTCTGAAACATCGGTGAGAAGAGTTGCCAACTAAAGGAAAAAATGAAAATGCAGAATGCTTTACTCTGCTTTTCCACAGACGTAACCACAACTTCATGAAAATCCTAAAGAAAATGGAAGCTCCTTTATTCCAGATAACCTGTAAATTCAGAATTCCACATATAATTTCCTTTAGATGAGCAGAGTATGTTATACATTAATATCCATCTTCTTTATGAATCCTTGATAAGATTTTAGTTGACAAGGAGAATGAGAAACAGGATCTGGATGCTGAATGACGGCTTTGGCAACATCATATGAGGTGGCTTTTGGGTCTGCCGCACAGTGTGAGTTTCTTTGTTGTGAGCATCTGTGCCAGGCCATTGAGAAACACCAGAAAGATGGTCATGGACATGACAATCACGTAGTGGCTGATGCTACAGAAGGAGAAAAAGAAACATGTTACAGGCAGAGAGAACACATAAGAGGAAAAGCGTAAGATTCCTCTAACTAATATTTCTAGATGTACAGTTGATCCTTGAATAACTCAGGGATTAGGGATGCCGACCCTCTGAGCAGTCAAAAATCAGCTTATAACTTTATAGTTGGCCCTCAGCATCCAAGGTTCCTAAGTATCTATGGTTTGGCATCCTCACATTCAACCAACCACAGATCTTGTAGTACTGTAGCATTTACTATTGAAAAAAATCCACATATAAGTGGATCCATGCAGTTCAAACCCATGTTGTTCAAGGGTCAACTGTGTAATAAAATACACAGAATTACAGAGGATACCAATGATTTTGAAATAGATATCAATATGTTAAAAAGAACAAATTTGTTGTAGAAGTAGTGATGAACATAATATTTTGAGAGAGCTCCAACAACTATAATGATATGAAAACGTCTGATTGGTATTAGTAGTGCCTGTGTCTTTGTCACCATTAGAAACTGAATTTTTAAATTTAGCTTTTAGAAAAATAAAGATAATTTCCCCCCTCTAATTCTTATATACTCTGAATAATATCCACAGACTCCCCAAGATGTCCCCAAGTTAAGTATTCTGATATTTTAGAGCATGCCATCCCATGTTTTGACATAAGTTAGAAGTACTTTGACAAAACTACCAGCCACAAAGAAAGAAAAATGTTACCCAAACTCAAATTCAGTGAAGTGAAAGTTTTAGTCAAAGAATCTAAACAAAAGAAAAGGGACACATCTCTCTATTAATCTCAGAGTCAAAGCTACTATCCCCTAGACTTCTGGAAAAAGATAGAATACTCTTAAAATTACTCAATCCCAGTTCCCATCTATCAGCAATAATAAATGTTCAGTTTTTCTTTTTAAACACAGTACATAGTACATGGCTTGATGATAAATTTGGAAATATGGAAAGAAATTTAGGACACAGATATGACAACAAATGTGCAACAAAGCAGAGGCTTCCTATAGTGATACTAGTACAGTATTGCCCAAGCTAAGCTTCAGTGCAGATTGGCAAGTTATTTATTCACAATGCCTATCAGAGTTGTGTTTAACTATCTAACTTCATAATAGATTCGTACCTTTTACACCCTTCAACAAAGGTGAAGGGAAGGTTCCGCAGGCCTGTAACCAAGCTGGCTTGATGAAGGGAGGTCATATTTTCTCCCCTTTCCTTTCCTCTACCCCCAACAAACGGAAGTCCTGGTGTGGGTTAAAGAAGCGCCTTCCTAAGAATGGCCCCCAGGACAAGCCCCAGGGAACTTGTCTTAGGGCATCCGGGAAGGTGCCTTTTGGGTGCATGTAAAACAGGCCGATCACAGAGAGGGACATGGAGACTAAGGGGAAAGGGAACAGCAGCCTGCAGGTCTCCCTCCCACCTTCTCAATAAATCCAGTCCAATAGGTGGGCAGCCCCCCAAAATGTCAAACTGCTGGCCCTAGGCCAACCTAGGCAAAGCTTCACTTTGCTGTCAGGTAACTGCCCCATAGGCAAGGCCCCTCAAGGCCAGGAAAGAAGGAACTCTACTGTATGCGGCTTTTATTTATTTATTTATTTTTGGTATTGTTATAAGCTTTTAAGTAAGAACCTCCAGTTGTAAAGCTTTATGGTTTGATAAGATTTCCTTTGGAAAGGCACTGATTCCTATTTAGAATCTTTCTCTAGATTCACTGGTTCATCTTGTAAAGTAAATTTGATATAGAAGATCTGGCTAATTAAAAAATAAGAATGAGAACTAGTTATGTTAGAAATCTGGTTCTGGACTAGGGTAGGCTCCTGACCTAAAAAGAAAACAATAAAATTAGATCTTTAACTGCTAGCCAAATATTAACATTAAGTTAAGATTTTTGAAACGTCTGTTTATTTTCACTGTAAAAATAATGTAATAGAATATTGGACCTGGAAATTTTTTTCTACTTAAATTTATGTGTGTATGTGTTTGTGTGTATGTGTGTTTGTATATATTTTTTTAACCCTGAATGAATATGATATAGCTCTTATCTACCACTTAATTATGTAGATTTTACAAAGCTACTTTCCAACTTTAGTAGCTACAGAGGAAATAAATCACTGATAATTATTTATTTAAAAATGAAAACAATGATAAGACATGTTTATTATTCTACAAAGCCCTTCTGGGAATAAAACTATCTAGATATTTATTTTAACAGAATGCTCTTGAACAACTCATGCCAAAATAGACAAGATTATGTTACTAAAATTATGTGAGTTATGCTGAAATTTTATCACACATAAGTTGGTAACTGGTTGACTGATCTTACTTTAAACATCTTCCAAAGTGGGGCAATTCAAGTTTATCACAGCACAGAGGTGTTAGAAAACTAGCAGCTTTAAAAAAAAAAATCAGAAAAACTTCCTTTTCCAGGAGATGGAGTAGGTGTACTTTCCCCAATTCTTCCTGCCAAGTACAACTAAAAACTCTGGGCATTGTATATAAAAGAAACATAAGAAGACTGAACAGTGGAAAGAATACAGACAGGTTAAGGATCTTGGGACCCAAGGAATGATTACACAGTGGGTAGTTTCCTGGATTTTCTTTTTGCTGGAACAAATTGGCAAACCAGAAATGCCAATGGACATAGCCCAACCCCCCCCCAAACAACCCAACATGATAACAAAAGCCTACTCTCCAGCCAAAGGACAGACAAGGAATGGGGCAGGCCCAAAAGATGGAAAACTTTTAGACAGTAACTGTTCCACTTCAGCCAGAAGCCACAGAAAAAAGGGTGGTTCGGCTCCTACCTGCTCCAGCAAAGGCCGAGTGGGGAGCCTACACTTCCACGCTCACCAGGCTGTGATGAGGTACTCCAACCCCCATATATCCCTGACCCTGAACCCCCATGGCATGAGAGAACGCTGAGTAGGGAAGCTGGTACTTTCACCCAAACCTGGCAGTGACAAGCAATTCCCACTGTCTGACAGTGTCAGTGGAGACCAACGTGAGAAGCCTCGACTTGCACACCCATCCAGCAGTAATAAGGGCCCCCCTCACTGGGGTAGTATCAGAACAGGCCCAGTGGAGAGTCATTCACCTCCGCCCAGAGTTAACAAGGCCATTCCCCTCCCCACTGTGATGTTAGTGGAGGTCATGTAGGGGAGCAATAAGGACTTCCAACCCTTCCTAGCCACGGAAATACCAGGGGAGGCCCAGTGGGGAACTGTAATTCCTTCCCCTGACCTGTAATAACGAGGAGACCCCTTTGGGTGTCAATGGAGGCTGAATGGGGAACCTGGATTTCTACTTCAGTCAGTCAAAAAACAGTTTGGTAGTTTCTTATAAAACTAAACATGCAACTACTGTATGACCCAGCAAGTGTACTTCTGGACATTTATCCCAAAGAAATAAAAGCTGATGTTCACAAGAATGTTTAGAGGCTTAATTCATAATAGCCCCAAACTGGAAATAACCTCAATGTTCTTCAATGGGTGAATGACTAAACAAACTGTGGTACATCCATACTACAGAATACTACTCCGAAATAAAAAGGAATGAACTACTGAAACACACAACAACCTGGATGAATCACCGGAGAATTACGCTGAGCAAAGAAAGCTAATCCCATAATGTTACATACTGTATAATTCCACACATGTAACATTCATGAAATAACAAAACTACAGAAATGAAAAAAAAGATTAATGGTTGCCAGGGGTTAAGGAGGGATGGAAGCAGGAAGGAAGTGGTTTTGCCAATAAAAGGGCAACACGAAGGATCCTGTGTTGATAGAAGCTGTTCTGTATCTTGACAATATGAATGTCAATATCCTAGGTGTTCTACAGCTTTGTTGCATGAAGTTACCCTTGGGGGTAACTGGGTAAAGGGAGTAAAGGATTTCTGTATTATTTCTTACAATCTCATGTGAACCCATAATTATCTCAAAATAAAATGTTTAATTAAAGACAACTGGCAGCTTGCAGACAACACAAAAACAGGAGGTGGGCTGGCTTGCGCTAAAGGGTCATAGATTGCTGACCTCTGCCCTAGGCTGTCAGGTCCCTGGAGGCAGGGACCATGGTCTCTGTTTCTCTCCCCATTGCATCTCTAAGGTCCAATTCAAGGCCTTGTGGGCCCTTCAATCAATATTTGTTAAATTATTAAAAATGGTAATTTGTAATTAAAAGAAATCAGAAAATCTTCTTTTGTTTTATATACCCTGGCAGATTTAACCTGGACTGAAATCAGACTCCCCTAAAATAAAAGTCATAGACATATAATCAAAATTAAATGATAAAAAACAAAATCCCAAAATATTTAAAGAAACAAAGAGTCTCTCCCAAAATGAAGTAAAACTAGCCCTAGGAGATATTAAAACATAAAGATAAATGTAATTCTGGCATTAGAATCAATAATCAGAACCAGGGAAGGGAACAGAAAGCACCGTACACTAAAGATAAAGGAAGCATCACAAAAAACTCATGACTGTTCTGGCTAGGCTCACTTTAATTTTATGGGCACAGGTGAGATTTGGTTCTCATGAATGCCTCAATTCTGACTGCACACTTCTGAATTATTTTTCTGTCTCCAAGTCAAACCATTTAACATCCTTTCTTCTCTCCTCAAAGTTCTATCACCTTCCTCCCCTCTCAGTAGATGACTTTGCTTATTTGAGAAAACTTTATTGAGAGCTAAGAGAGAACTTCTCTTCTTGCCCCAAACCTACTAAAACACCCATATCTGTCCATATTTCTTCCTGCACCTGATCCTGTCTAAAACAAACCCCTCCACTTCTATTTTGGATCCTGTTCCAACTTTCCTACAAAAGGACTTTACTTTTGCAATGATCCCACCCCCTCTCTTATAGAGACATTTTCCCCTTCTCTAAAGTGAGCAAAGCTGTCACCACACAGCTGTGTAATTTCTCTCATCCTAAAAATAAAAGAAAAACTCTCCCAAGATCCCATGGCTTCCTCTGACACCATCCTAATTTAAGGCATTTTAAATTTGATATGTAAAACCCAGCTCTTAATTTCCCAAATCTTCCTTCATCAACCTCACTTTTCTGAGGGGCTTCTCCATCTCAGGAAATGGCTTTACCGTTCATTCACTTGGTTACTCAAGATAAAAAACCTAGGAGTCACCCTTGATTCTCACCTTTTCTTCTCCTAGCACATCCAGTCCATTAACAAATTCTACTCACCTCTCTTTCAGAATACTTTGTAAATCTAGCCTCTTGTTACCATTTTGAATCACTGCCCTAGTCGAAGCTGTCATCATCTCTAGTTTAGAATACTGCAAGAGCCTCTTAACCAATCTTCCTCTTCCCTCTCTCAATCCCTGAGTATGTTCTCCATATTGGCCAAAGTGTTGTTTCCAAATGTAAAGCGTATCAAATACTTCCCTGCTCAAGAGTCTAATGCTTTGCCTTATACTTGGAATAAATTCCTAATTCCTTACAATGACCTTCAAAGCCATAAGTGACATCAACTGTCTTTCTGAACTCTCTCCCTACCATGTTTCTCCTCACACCTTTCTCGTCACAATAACCTTCATGTTTTCAAAAGTAATGACATCGGGAAATGGTTATCATAGAAAGCCAACTTAAAAAAAAAAAACAAAACACCCTGTATATGTTTGCATATAAATTAAGTCTAAAAGGAGATACGTCAACCTGTTGGACAGAGGTTAACTCTGAGACATTGAATTATGTGTGACTTCTTACTTTTTCTACATGCTTTCAGTATTTTCTACAATGAGCTTGTGATACGTTTCTATTTATGTGACGTTTACAAATTATGGTAGGTTTAGACATAGAACTCGTGGCCGAGCTCATAATTATCACAGAAATCTTCAACTCTCTCCAACTTCTGTTCCTCACAGGACATTTCAAAATCTGCAACGGTTCCTGAGATAAAAATCCTCAACCCAATAAGCTGGATATAATGGTCACAATTCCTCATGTTATAAGAAGGTTCACTCCCCAACCCAGAGACTGGAGTTTGGAGTCAGAGGTGAGATGAGGGATGGAGTGCAAACTGCCCAGTCTACAACCTCGAGGATCAAATCCAGGACAGCCCAATCTGACCCTGGTTCCATGGGAAGACCAGGCAAGGAGGTTAGGAGGCAGGTAGATGAAGGAAAGCCATGAGGACTGTAAAAGGTTACACTATAAAACGAATATACAGAATGTGGCCTATCCATACGATGGAACACTATTCAGCAATGAAAGGGAACAAAGTACTGATCCATGCTACAACATAAAGGAATGCCAAAAACATCACACTAACTGGAAGAAGCCAGATGTGAAAGACTACATATTGTACGATTCCATTTATTGAAATGTCCAGAATAGGCAAATCTGTAGAGACAGAAAGCAGATTAGTGGTTTCCGGGGGCCAGGTATGGGAATTGCATAGGACTGAATTAGGCACGGGAGAATTTTTTGAGTGATGGAAATATTCAAATACTAGATTGTGGTGATGGTTGCACAACTCCATAAATCTGCTGAAAATCACTGAAGTGATTTAAATCATTTAAAACCTTAAAATGGATGAATTTTATGATATATAAATTATACCTCAATAAAGCTGTAAAAAAAAAAAAGAAGAGATTATATTCTAGCAGATGTTTTTTCCATTAAATTTTACTATCACTTTTAGGTGTTTTAAAAATCTTTAAAATATTAAATATGACTTGATCTCTTAACAAAGTAGTTTTGTAAAACCAGAAAAGTAGGCGACCCATCCTCAAATTTAGTGACAGTCTATTTATAAAAGGTATTCCACAGATCACCTATCTCCTTGACCTGAAGTGGCCTGAAATCATGGACTCTTGGCTCAGTTAAGCTAACATCATTGGCAGGGAACAGTTGTGAAGCTCATCATCTTCGTGCCATTGAGTCTAAGGCATTCAGTTTGTTATATTTTCCATCAATCAAGTCTTGGTGTCATCATAGCATAGCAGAGTTAAAGGAGCATCAAATTTCTACTTGAAATGAGTTCCGCTGTTCCCACTCTCTCCCCTTGACTTATTTTGACAGCATTTAAATCAGTAATTCTAAAGGTATACATATGAGATGGTAGAGGGACAGGGTCTGTGTGTGGAGGGGCATACAGAATCACCAGGCAGACCTGTTCAACGTGTACAATGGGTGATAAAAGGCTAATTATACTTCTCAATTAGGATAATGGGCAATAGAAGCAGGTCCTATCTGTCAGATGTACTGGGGAAGAAACAGGTTGAGAATCACTGATTTTAATAAAGCTTAGTATTCATTGTCAAGTGTAAAGATATTTTATGGCACTTATTAATTACATTTAGGAGGATATTAAAATATTACTGAACTTAATGATAAGTTTTCACTATATCTAAAGATAGAAGTGATACTTTAGTTGTCATTTATATTTTAATAATGTATAACAATAGTGCATGTAGGAAACAAGGTGCAAATGAATACCACTATCAAACTAAAGTTCAAACTGACGATGATGACTCTTCACCTCATATCAAATACATTGAGAACATAAATTTAAATCTATGTTTTTATAGTTATGAAAATTCCCTCAAAGGAATTTTTTCTCTAGTTTAAAAATGCACTTCTCTCATTATGCAATATAAAAGGCAATACTCTGTAAAGTTTATGGCCTGCTATAAATGAAGAAACTGTGTAAAAGATCAAAAGAAGAAAATGCTAAATTATAGCTCTGTTGGCCCAACTCAGTTTCATGGCCTGGGTAGGATATTTTTCACATGGCTGTTGAAAAAAACACCTGATGCCACAAGGTTCTCCAGAAAACCACTGAAATTACACCTACGGTTTCAGGTGATCATACTGACTGGAGTGTATTCCTTTAAGAGTTTCCATTAAAGCCTGGTAAAATCTGCTCCAAAGATGCATTTTGAACATATTGGACTATACTTACAAACAGATATCCTGTCTTATGCCCTAGCAATGCAATCTTTACTTTTAAAGACACTATTATTTATTAACCTGAAACTCATAGCTGAGGAATCTCTCCAACCTATTTTGAAAACCCACTGCAGTCCCCATGACGGCACTACAGACATTACAGATACATGTCACTACAGACATTACAGATACATGTCAGACTGCATTCATGGGGGTCATTAGCCCCTAGTCCTCTCTCAAATTCTAGGACAGGTTCTCACCATTTATATATTTATAAAGCAATAAAATAGTGAGGACAAAAGGACAACATTCCACTCCTGTGAATAATAGGCATGGAATGGCTGAAGTTATTAACTGTATTACTAACACAAAGAAGTTTGGAAATAAAATTTGTCACAAAGGGAAACCACTGCAGGAGCACAATTCAAATAACCCTGGTTCCCATTAAGGAAATTCTGACAGTAAGTTTAATAATATCTGCAACATGACAAGGAACTGCTCAGCTTTTCAAATGTATATCCACATAGGAATAATTAGAAAGCCAAAACTTAAAAGCAATATTCTCACAAATAAAATGCAGGAAAAAGTAGAATAATGAAGTTTTGATAGGTGAACCTTATTATATGGTGCTTTAGTTTTGGATCTTGAAGTGTATTTTCCCACACTATCCAAGCCTTTTCCTGGCAATCAATCAGATGCTTATGAAGATGCATGAACCACTTCTGCGCATTAGACCTGCGTCACATGGTTCACTGCGGCACTATATGCCATTACTGCTACACAGGATGCAAAGGAAAGATTTTAGAATTCTAACTCACCAACAAGAGCAGCAGCAGCAACGAAAACCTCACCTTGCAGCATCAACTGGGGCAATTCCACTTAGAAAGCTTAATTCCACTAACTCAGATTTCATTTTGTCTCTCCATCCCAACCTCTTCCACCTCCCTGATCCCCATCATCTTCCTTTCTTAAGTAGGCATCTTTTGTACAATACAATAAAAGACAAAGAAGACAAACAGAGCAGAGCAAGAAGATATTTCAGCAGGAAAGACTGGGAGAGGATGTGGGTAATTTATGTAGGATAGTTCAATGTTCTCAGCCTGATGAACAGAACTGAGCTCTGAAATCTGAAGTCTCTCAGAGCAAGCATCCCATTTTACCCATGGGAGTTAGACTCGTGACGATGAAGCATTGAGACTGAGATAAACTGAGGTTTAACATAACTTATTAACTGGCTATGCCTTTATTCTCTTCCCATCCACTCTGGATTTTTAATGTTGTATAGATGAGGATGTGAAGATTACACCAGGACAAAAGGCATAAACCAGGACTGCTCCAGGTAAACCTGGACATATGATCACTGTATGTGTAGGGTAGCTCTCTTTATAAAAAAATACTATTACCACAAAATATTTCTACAGCACAATTTTTACCCTGTATAGCATTAATTAATTATATACTATTTTAATATGTAATATAAATGAAGTACAGACTGAAACACGGAGTTAACGTCCTTTTCTCATGGCTAGTGCTGCTGAGGGAGGGGTCATTAATGCATTCACAGCCTACAAGTGCTAATGCACCATTCTGTTTCCCTTGGTTTGAATGATGCTCATTGTTTGTTTTATGCCTCTGCAGTCTCTTTTTTGCTATTATTTTGTGCTCTGATGAACACTTTATTTCCCATGATGGTTGTGTAAAGGAATGCAAGGAAGAGGCCTGGAGGTACCACATGTGTGCCAAGAAGAATGTCACGCTAGATATTAAATTCAAGTTTTGCAATGGGTCAAAGCCTCTTTTAGTAACAAAAATAAAGATAGATAAACTGGACTACATCAAAATTTAAAACTTCTGTGCAAAGGACATAATCAACAGAGTGAAAAAGCAAACTACAGAATGGGAGAAAATATTTGCAAATCATATATCTGATAAGGGGTTAATGTCCAAAATACACAATGAACTCCTACCACTCAACAATAAAAAACCAAATAACTCAACTTAAAAATGGGCAAAGGACTTGATCAGATATTTTTGCCAAAGAAGACATACAAGTAGCCAACAAGCACATGAAGAATGCTCATCACGAACCATTAGGGAAATGCAAATCAAAACTACAACGCAATATATACTTCACACCCAACAGGGTGGCTACTATCAAAAAAAGAAAAGAAAACAAGGATTGGTGAGAATGTGGAGAAATTAGTCTTCTGCACTACTGGTAGGAATAAAATGGCACAACTGCTATGAAAAACATTATGGCAGTTCCTCAAAAGATTAAAAACAGAACTACCATATGATCCAGCATTCTCATTTCTGGGTGTGTATCTCAAAGAACTGAAAGCAGGGCCTTGAATGGATAATGAACACCCATGTTATAGCAGCATTATTCACAATAGCCAAAGGTGGGAGCAACCTACGTGCCCACTGATGGATGAATGGATAGACAAAATGTGATATACACATACAGTGGAATACTATTCAGCCTTCAAAAGGAAGGAAATTCTGATACATGCTACAACATGGATGAACCTTCAGGACATGACCCTAAGTGAAATTAGCCAGATACGAAAGGACAAATATTGTGTGATTCCACCTATACGAGGTACCTAGAGTCGCCAAACTCATAGAGACAGGAAGTAGAAAAGTGGATTCCAGGGGCTGAGGGGAAGGGAAAATGGGGAGCTGCTGTTTAATGGGTATAGAGATTCAGTTATGCAAGATGAAAAAGTTCTGGAGATTAGTTGTACAGCAATGTGAATATATTTAATAAAACTGAGCTGTACACTTGAAAATGGTTAAGGTGTTTTTTTAATGTTATGTATATATTACTATAAGTTTTTTAAATAAAACAAAAACATTATCAAGGAAAAAGACTGTCAAAGTTGGCAATCTGGATTTAGTGCAAGGTACTATGACATGGTAACGGGCCCTGTAACATCACTGAAGCCTGGGAGGACAGACCTTGAAGGAAGCAGGAAAAAATTATGCCTGGAAGCACAGAATAACTTCAGGGATCAAAAGAGAATTGAAGCCTGACTGTTAAGGTTATGACACCAGGAGCACTTAAGGATAACGCTTAATCACCCTGACGGTGCTGGTTTAGTTAGCTCCTCCATTTCCAGACACACATTCTACCCCACCCGTCACTCCATGGAATGAACTTGTATAAAAAAGGCAGTCAAGATTCTTAACTCCTAGGCAATAATTCACTTGTGGAAGTAACATCTAAAATATTAAAGCTCCAGTAGAACCAAAGTACATGGCTGCTCACTTATATGCCAACAGAATGTACACTGTAGTTTCGTATTCAAGGTTCTCCAAGTTAAGGTTCCCAAAGGCTATTTTCTGGAAATTTGTTTATCCAAAACCTAAGGTTTCTGAAATTCAACTTATTTATCACACTCCAGATGAGTAGGCATTGGGCTTTTTCACCTCTATGCTTTGCTCATATCCATTTTGTCTGCTGAAAATACTCTAAGTTCCCTAACTGAAATTATACCCTTCATTCAAGGCCCAGTTCAAACGCTGACCTTGAGCAATGTTTTCTCAGTCATTGAAGTCGGAATTGAAGCGGGCTCCATCTGGTATTCACATAACGCTTAAGCACATGCTGCCTCGTATTACAGTTATTCTGTCTTACAACCCTGAATGCAGGGGCCATGTGTCAGAGTCATATCCTTCCAGGGCTGGAATATTCCTTATAAGTTATACAGTAGAAATTCCCCCTCAGTGCTTGAATTCCCTACGAAAAACTCTGACGCAGGAGTTATCTATCTCTAGCAGTGGGGCATCACCAAGTCTTGAGGAGGCAATCCCATTCATCTTTGGGTCCTTGGTAACACCTGGGAATGCTTCATGGATGGTGAGTGCTCACTATATACTTTTTCCTGAAGAAATGATCTATACATTAAATGTACATATAATGCAAAAAACTGAAACCTAGGTATTCCATGTTATTGTTAAAGTCTTTCAGAGCCAGTTTCCTCTGCTGTAAAGTAGAAATAATTATATTTTCTTCACATCATTGTCATTAAAACTAATGAAATAACCTATATAAAACTCCTAATACACTGTGTGCAATAAATGACATTTTAATACTAATTATTATATCAGTTTAATACCTTTCTCAATAATCCTTAACTTTACCCATTTGTTGCTTAATTTAATCTGGCTTTTCCCCAGATTTGGGTATGTTTTTTTCTGTGGCAAAACAATCCAATCCTCCAAATAGTTTCTGGAAACTTCTAGTGATCCCAGAAAGGAGGAGAGATAAACATGATTGCATTAAATTCCTTAAAACAGTTTAACTTAACATTTCTAAAGAAAGACATTGCAGAATTTTCCAGAGAAAAACGGTGACTATCTTTAAACAAGCAACATGAAAGACTGGGAAAGAGAGAAAATAATTTTTGGACAAAGAAGGATACAGGACTTCCAGAGTGGATCAAGGGCTGATGTTGATGCCAGAAGGTGGAAAATGAAATGCTAAAAAGGGTATTCTTTCTCTTTCTCTCTCTTTCCCTCCCTCTCTTCTTCCCTGCCTCCTCCCCACCCCTCCCTTTCTCTTTTTCGTCCTTCTTTTCTTCTTTCTTTTTCTTCTTTTTGATGAAACAGTATATTACTGGAGAGGAAGAAAAGGTAATTTGAAGGGTTGGTGTTGAGGGGAACGTTCTGCTAATTAAGTTTTAGATGAAAGACTGAAGATGACAGAAAGGGAACAGGACCAACAGTGCTGAATGGAATGGGATCCATGAAGAACTGACAAGAGATGGATGTGAGCAAGAGGGCACAATGTAATGAGAAAGACAGGCTTAGGGTTGTTGCTCAATAGGTACTTGTTGAGTGAAAGCATGAAAGACTAAATAAGTCAGTAAGTGGGGGAAAAGGTCCTGAATTCTGGGATCCAATGCTGAAAAGAAATCTCCTCTACTGGAGTCCTGAGTATAAGGTAACCAAGGTCAGCAAAGGTGACACAGCTAACGAAAATTTCTGTTCAGGGCCTTGCTCATGGGTATCTTGATTCATCACTATGTCCTTGAATTTGCCCTGGACTCTCTGTAGCCCCAGCAAAAGTCCTTCTAGGGCACACACAAAGCCTCAGAATTTCATAAGCATTACAGTACTGCAGCGTTTCTTTAACCGTATCTTTTAACTCTCCTAGGAACAGAGTCTTCTTTATGTCACAAGGTTTTTCTCTCAACCACCAATATGAGACTATCTGTTGCCATCTTCTGACATAAATAAGACGCCACTTTGCCAGCCGTGCAGTTTGGCAGTGTGTGCTTGGGTCTGTGGTGCTTGTCGGCAACCTGCATGCCCCGTGACGGCCTTCCCCTAGCAGGAAGCTGCCACCGGCCTCATTCCCTGCTTCTCAGTATTTTCTCTTTGAGGACACAACTCCGCTCTGTATACTCAACAAAGGCCTCTGGCCCAAAACAGGACTTTTCTGACCTAAGATGCCCTTACTCTTGGCTCATTCCCTCCTAATCAATATTTCTTTCTCCTGTAAATCCTAGATTTATATTATTCAAAACTTTGCACTGAATGGTTCCTTTGCAACAATCACAAACGTGGGATTAGACACAGAGCCACTTTTCAAAAAGAGGTTATTAGAATTACAAAACAAAGACTCCGGGGAATTCTAAGTAGAGGCACTTAGGGGCAGTGGGAATACACAGCCCTGGTGCCCAAGTGCTGCCTCCCTGACCTGCTCAGCCATTTACAGGCTCTGTGGCATGAGCAAGTCGCACTCTCCTTAGGGCCACGGGGTCCTTAACTGTAAAATGAGGCAGTAAATATATCTGTGGTGGAAAATAATGTGTACTTCACAGTGCTATGATAAAGAGCACATGAAATAATGTGCTGGAAGATACTGTAAACATGGTGGCACAATACCAGTGTTGGTTATTAGTGCTACAGCTGTGACCGGGGGCAAGCCTTTGACTGGCATCCTGAGCCTCCTACTCAAGTTTGAGCTTCTGTCTTGTTTTGCTTTTTGCCAAATATAAACGGATTCCCTGGTCTCTGAACTGCCTGTATCATGCCTCTCAGGGCCCATGTCTCAAATAACCAACTACTGGGTACCAGATTCTGTGTTGCAATGCCCTGCTCTGACCTTGCGGGGATGGGTCACTACTCTACTCTGTGAATGGGCTTCCTACATTTGAGCCCCGATGCTGGACCCCAGTTTTGACAGAGGGTAACCAGATCTAGGGATATTCATGCCTTCCAACTATAATATCGTTCCTCACACCACTCATGGGTGAAACAAAATGATAACAAAATCTTAAAAGGAGGTGTGAGGGTATTCCCATGTGATAACTGCCCTATTTCTCCTTCATTTTCCAATTAAGCTTGAAAGAGTGGTCTGGACTTATAACTCTACTTCCTGACCTCCCATTTCATTTATGACTTTCCCTTTAATTTTTTTTTTTGAATTGGAACCTTTTTTGTTGTTGTTGTTGTTTCAGTGTATTAATATACTTATTTCCTGTTTCTCTTCCTCTTCATTTTTTTTTTTAATTAGTCATCAATTTTATACACATCAGTGTATACATGTCAATCCCAATCGCCCAATTCAGCACACCCCCACCCCCACCCCCCCGCGGCTTTCCCCCCTTGGTGTCCATACGTTTGTTCTCTACATCTGTGTCTCAATTTCTGCGCTGCAAACTGGTTCATCTGTACTATTTTTCTAGGTTCCACAAATATGCATTAATATACGATAGTTTTTCTCTTTCTGACTCACTCTGTATGACAGTCTCTAGATCCATCCACGTCTCAACAAATGACCCAATTTCGTTCCGTTTTATGGCTGAGTAATATTCCATTGTATATATGCACCACAACTTCTTTATCCATTCGTCTGTCGATGGGCATTTAGGTTGCTTCCATGACCTGGCTATTGTAAACAGTGCTGCAGTGAACATTGGGGTGCATGTGTCTTTTTTTTTTTTTTTTTTTAACATCTTTATTGAAGTATAATTGCCTTACAATGGTGTGTTAGCTTCTGCTTTATAACAAAGTGAATCAGTTATACATATACAATATGTTCCCATTTCTCTTCCCTCTTGCATCTCCCTCCCTCCCACCCTCCCCATCCCACCCCTCTAGGTGGTCACAAAGCACCGAGCTGATCTCCCTGTGCTGTGCGGCTGCTTCCCACTAGCTATCTATTTTACATTTGGTAGTGTATATATGTCCATGACACTCTCTTACCCTGTCACATCTCACCCCACCCCCTCCCCATATCCTCAAGTCCATTCTCTAGTAGGTCTGTGTCTTTATTCCCGTCTTGCCACTAGGTTCTTCATGGCCTTTTTTTTTTTTTTTTTCCCTTAGATTCCGTATATATGTGTTAGCATACTGTATTTGTTTTTCTCTTTCTGACTTACTTCACTCTGTATGACAGACTCTAACTCCATCCACCTCATTACAAATACCTCCATTTCATTTCTTTTTATGGCTGAGTAATATTCCATTGTATATATGTGCCACATCTTCTTTATCCATTCATCTGTCGATGGACATTTAGGTTGCTTCCATGTCCTGGCTATTGTAAATAGAGCTGCAATGAACATTTTGGTACATGACTCTTTTTGACCTATGGTTTTCTCAGGGTATATGCCCAGTAGTGGGATTGCTGGGTCGTATGGTAGTTCTATTTGTAGTTTTTTAAGGAACCTCCATACTGTTCTCCATAGTGGCTGTATCAATTTACATTCCCACCAACAGTGCAAGAGGGTTCCCTTTCCTCCACACCCTCTCCAGCATTTATTGTTTCTAGATTTTTTGATGATGGTCATTCTGACCGGTGTGAGATGATATCTCATTGTAGTTTTGATTTGCATTTCTCTAATGATTAATGATGTTGAGCATTCTTTCATGTGTCTGTAGGCCATCTGTATATCTTCTTTGGAGAAATGTCTATTTAGGTCTTCTGCCCATTTTTGGATTGGGTTGTTCGTTTTTTATTGAGCTGCATGAGCTGCTTGTAAATCTTGGAGATTAATCCTTTGTCAGTTGCTTCATTTGCAAATATTTTCTCCCATTCTGAGGGTTGTCTTTTAGTCTTGTTTATGGTTTCCTTTGCTGTGCAAAAGCTTTGAAGTTTCATTAGGTCCCATTTATTTATTTTTGTTTTTATTTCCATTACTCTAGGAGGTGGATCAGAAAAGATCTTGCTGTGATTTATGTCAAAGAGTGTTCTTCCTATGTTTTCCTCTAAGGGTTTTATAGTGTCCGGTCTTAGATTTAGGTCTCTAATCCATTTTGAGTTTACTTTTGTGTATGGTGTTAGGGAGTGTTCTAATTTCATTCTTTTACATGTAGCTGTCCAGTTTTCCCAGCACCACTTATCGAAGAGACTGTATTTTCTCCATTGTACATCCTTGCCTCCTTTGTCATAGATTAGTTGACCATAGGTGCATGGGTTTATCTCTGGGCTTTCTATCTTGTTCCATTGATCTATGTTTCTGTTTCTGTGCCAGTACCATATTGTCTTGATTACTGTAGCTTTGTAGTATAGTCTGAAGTCAGGGAGTCTGATTCCTCCAGCTCCGTTTTTTTCCCTCAAGACTGCTTTGGCTATTCGGGGTCTTTTGTGTCTCCATACAAATTTTAAGATGATTTGTTCTAGTTCCATAAAAAATGCCATTGGTAATTTGATAGGGATTGCATTGAATCTGTAGATTGCTTTGGGTAGTATAGTCATTTTCACAATATTGATTCTTCCAATCCAAGAAAATGGTATATCTCTCCATCTGTTGGTATCATCTTTAATTTCTTTCATCAGTGTCTTATAGTTTTCTGCATACAGGTCTTTTGTCTCCCTAGGTTGGTTTATTCATAGGTATTTTATTCTTTTTGTTGCAATGTAAATGGGAGTGTTTCCTTAATTCCTCTTTCAGATTTTTCATCATTAGTGTATAGGAATGCAAGAGATTTCTGTGCATTAATTTTGTATCCTGTAACTTTACCAAATTCATTGATTAGCTCTAGTAGTTTTCTGGTGGCATCTTTAGGATTCTCTATGTATAGTATCATGTCATCTGCAAACAGTGACAGTTTTACTTCTTCTTTTCCGATTTGTATTCCTTTTATTTCTTTTTCTTTTCTGATTGCCGTGGCTAGGACTTCCAAAACTATGTTGAATAATAGTGGTGAGAGTGGACATCCTTGTCTTGCTTCTGATCTTAGAGGAAATGCTTTCAGTTTTTCACCATTGAGAGTGATGTTTGCTGTGGGTTTGTCGTATATGGCCTTTATTATGTTGAGGTAGGTTCCCTCTATGCCCACTTTCTGGAGAGTTTTTATCAGAAATGCGTGTTGAATTTTGTCAAAAGCTTGTTCTGCATCTATTGAGATGATCATATGGTTTTTATTCTTCAATTTGTTAATATGGTGTATCACATTGATTGATTTGCGTATATTGAAGAATCCTTGCATCCCTGGGATAAATCCCATTTGATCACGGTGTATGATCCTTTTAATGTGTTGTTGGATTCTGTTTGCTAGTATTTTGTTGAGGATTTTTGCATCTATATTCATCAGTGATGTTGGTCTGTAATTTTCTTTTTTTGTAGTGTCTTTGTCTGGTTTTGGTATCAGGGTGATGGTGGCCTCATAGAATGAGTTTGGGAGTGTTCCTTCCTCTGCAATTTTTTGGAAGAGTTTGAGAAGGATGGGTGTTAGCTCTTCTCTAAATATTTGATAGAATTCACCTGTGAAGCCATCTGGTCCTGGACTTTTGTTTGTTGGAAGATTTTTAATCACAGTTTCAATTTCATTACTTGTGATTGGTCTGTTCATATTTTCTATTTCTTCCTGGTTCAGTCTTGGAAGGTTATACCTTTCTAAAAATTTGTCCATTTCTTCCAGGTTGTCCATTTTATTGTCATAGAGTTGCTTGTAGTAGTCTCTTAGGATGCTTTGTATTTCTGCAATGTCTGTTGTAACTTCTCCTTTCTCATTTCTAATTTTATTGATTTGAGTCCTCTCCCTCTTTTTCATGATGAGTCTGGCTAATGGTTTATCAATTTTGTTTATCTTCTCAGAGAATCAGCTTTTAGTTTTATTGATCTTTGCTATTGTTTTCTTTGTTTTTATTACATTTATTTCTGCTCTGATCTTTATGATTTCTTTCCTTCTGCTAGCCTTGGGGGTTTTTTTTTTGTTCTTCTTTCTGTAGTTCCTTTAGGTGTAAGGTTAGATTGTTATTTGAGATTTTTCTTGTTTCTTGAGGTAGGCTGGTATAGCTATAAACTTCCCTCTTAGAACTGCTTTTGCTGCATCCCATAGCTTTTGGATCATCGTGTTTTCATTGTCATTTGTCTCTAGGTGTTTTTTGATTTCCTCTTTGATTTCTTCAGTGATCTCTTGGTTATTTAGTAACATATTGTTTAGCCTCCATGTTTTTGTGTTTTTTACGTATTTTTCCCTGTAATTCATTTCTAATCTCATAGCGTTGTGGTCAGAAAAGATGCTTGATATGATTTCAATTTTCTTAAATTTACTGAGGCTTGATTTGTGACCCAAGATGTGATCTATCCTGGAGAATGTTCTGTGCGCACTTGAGAAGAAAGTGTAATCTGCTGTTTCTGGATGGAATGTCCTATATATATCAACTAAATCTATCTGGTCTATTGTGTCATTTAAAGCTTGTGTTTAATAATAAATATTATAAATAAAATAAATAAATTTTCATTTTGGATGATCTGTTCATTGGTGTAAGTGAGGTGTTAAAGTTCCCCACTATTATTGTGTTATTGTCTATTTCCTCTTTTATAGCTGTTAGCAGTTGCTTTATGTATTGAGGTGCTCCTATGTTGGGTGCATATATATTTATAATTGTTATATCTTCTTCTTGGATTGCTCTCTTAATCATTATGTAGTGTCCTTCCTTGTCTCTTGTAATATTCTTTATTTTAAAGTCTATTTTATCTGATATGAGTATGGCTACTCCAGCTTCCTTTTGATTTCCATTTGCATGGAATATCTTTTTCCATCCCCTCACTTTCAGTCTGTATGTGTCTCTAGGTCTGAAGTGGGTCTCTTGTAGACAGCATATAGGTGGGTCTTGTTTTTGCATCCATTCAGCAAGCCTGAGTCTTTTGTTGGAGCATTTAATGCATTCACGTTTAAGGTAATTATTGATATGTATGTTCCTATGACCATTTTCTTAATTGTTTTGGGTTTGTTTTTGTAGGTCCTTTTCTTCTCTTGTGTCTCCCACTTAGAGAAGTTTCTTTAGCATTTGTTGTAGAGCTGGTTTGGTGGTGCTGAATTCTCTTAGCTTTTGCTTGTCTGTAAAGCTTTTGATTTCTCCATCGAATCTGAATGAGATCCTTGCTGGGTAATCTTGGTTGTAGGTTCTTCCCTTTCATCAATTTAAGTATATCATGCCACTCCCTTCTGGCTTGTAGAGTTTCTGCTGAGAAATCAGCTGTTAACTGTATGGGAGTTCCTTTGTATGTTATTTGTCGTTTTTCCCTTGCTGCTTTCAAAAATTTTTGCTTTAATTTTTGCCAATTTGATTACTATGTGTCTCAGCGTGTTTCTCCTTGGGTTTATCATGTATGGGACTCGCTGCACTTCCTGGATGTGGGTGGCCATTTCCTTTCCCATGTTAAGGAAGTTTCTGATTATAATCTCTTCAAATATTTTCTCTGGTCCTTTCTCTCTCTCTTCTCCTTCTGAGACGCCTATAATGAGAATGCTGTTGGGTTTAATATTGTCCCAGAGGTCTCTTAGGCTGTCTTCATTTCTTTTCATTCTTTTTTCTTAATTCTGTTCCGCAGCAGTGAATTCCACCATTCTGTCTTCCAGGTCACTTATCTGTTCTTCTGCCTCAGTTATTCTGCTATTGAGTCCTTCTAGTGTAGTTTTCATTTCAGTTATTGTATTGTTCATCTCTGTTTGTTTGTTCTTTAATTCTGTTGGGTCTTTGTTAAACATTTCTTGCATCTTCTCGATCTTTGCCTCCATTCTTTTTCCGAGGTCCTGGATCATCTTCACTATCATTATTCTGAATTCTTTTTCTGGAATGTTGCCTATCTCCACTTCACTTAGTTGTTTTTCTGGGGTTTTATCTTGTTCCTTCATCTGGTACATAGCCCTCTGCCTTTTCATCTTGTCTATCTTTCTGTGAATGTGGTTTTTGTTCCACAGGCTGCAGGATTATAGTTCTTCTCGCTTCTGCTGTCTGCCCTCTGGTGGATGAGGCTATCTAAGAGGCTTGTGTAAGTTTCCTGATGGGAGGGACTGGTGGTGGGTAGAGCTGACTGTTGCTCTGGTAGGCAGAGCTCAGTAAAACTTTAATCTGCTTGACTGCTGATGGGTGGGGCTGGGTTCCCTCCCTGTTGGTTGTTTGGCCTGAGGCAACCCAACACTGGAGACCACCCGGGCTCCTTGTTGGGGCCAATGGTGGACTCTGGGAGAGCTCACACCAAGGAGCACTTCCCAGAACTTCTGCTGCCAGCGTCCTTTTCCTCACGGTGAGCTACAGCCACCCCCTGCCTCTGCAGGAGACCCTCCAACACTAGCAGGTAGGTCTGGTTCAGTCTCCCCTTGGGTCACTGCTCCTTCCCCTGGGTCCCGACATGCACACTACTTTGTGTGTGCCCTCCAAGAGTGGAGTCTCTGTTTCCCCCAGTCCTGTCAAAGTCCTGCAATCAAATCCCGCTAGCCTTCGAAGTCTGATTCTCTAGGAATTCCTCCTCCCGTTGCTGGACCCCCAGGTTGGGAAGCCTGACGTGGGGCTCAGAACCTTCACTCCAGTGGGTGGACTTCTGTGGTATAAGTGTTCTCCCATCTGTGAGTCACCCACCCAGCAGTTATGGGATTTGATTTTACTGTGATTGCGCCCCCTCCTACCGTCTCACTGTGGCTTCTCCTTTGTCTTTGGATGTGGGGTATCTTTTTATGGTGAGTTCCAGTGTCTTCCTGTTGATGACTGTCCATTAGCTAGTTGTGATTCCGGTGCTCTCACAAGAGGGAGTGAGAGCACGTCCTTCTACTCTGCCATCTTGGTTCAGGGCTTCCCTTTAATTTTTATCTGAGGCATACACACAGTATTAAAAAAGCAAAATAAGGGAGAAAGACTTACAATGAAAAGTAATACCCCTCATTCTTTCTTACCCACTTCTCAAGCAACCACTCTAACTGCTTCCCTTTTTAGACCTTCTGGTGGTTACCTCTTTGACATGAATTAGTATCTTTACATTGCTGTTTATTGATGCAACAATTTAAAACATCATTTATTAAGTCTCTGTTAGGCAAGAGGAGGATTTGGCTGACTTATACCATACCTTACTCATGTCAATTTTAGGTAGTTATTTTAGTTCTTCTATTTTTCCTTATGAATCAACTTTGAAGTATAATTTATATATAAGAAAATGGAACCATTTTAAGTATCTGGTTAAATGAGTATTGACAAATGATTCACCCATGTAACCATCATCACAGTCAAGATGTAGAACACTTCCATCACTCCAAAAGTTTCCACATGCCCATTTATAGGCAGCCTTACCCTAATTCCCAGGCCCAGACAACAACTGATCAGCTTTCTGTGACTATAGATTAATTCTGTCTGTTTTAGAATTTTACATAAATGTAATAATACAATATATACTCTTAATGTACCTGGTTTCTTTCACTCATTATAAAATTTCTAAGATTCATCCATGTAGTTGGGTTCATCAGTCGTTCATTTCTTTTTATTAATAAGTAGTTTTCCATTTTATGGATATAGCATAATTTGTTTATCCATTCAAGTGCTGATAAACATCTGGGTTGTTTCCAGATTTTGGTTATTATTAATAAAGCTACTATGAAAATTCCTGTACAAGTCTTCTGTGTACATATTTTTTCCTTCTCTTGGGTAGGTATCTAGGAATAGAATGCTATTCTATTCAGAATAGCAATCAGAGGGTAGTCTTAAGTTTTTAAGAAAGTCTTGTTTTCCTCTAGGTCTAACTCACAAATAGGATAGTTGCCAGTAAGTTGTGGGTATGTAATAAAAATTGCTATGTCATGTTTTAGGATGAGCAGGAGGGGTGCCTGCCTCTGCCCTTTGGGCCGGGGTGGAAGGAAGCTATGAATGCTAGAGTGGAGGACAATTTTTCTATGAGGTAGAAGCACATGTGTCATAGCAGTGAAATTCTTCACATCTCCTCAGCCTCTTTCCAGGTGTCCTCTGGTTTTTCCCTGGGAGTAAAAGGCAGAAAGTAGTACTTCCTGTGTGGGGATGAAGGAAGGAGGAAAGAGGCCATGGAGAGCCCATTGGTACCATCACTGGACTGGGAGACATGCAGTTAATCCCCTTCCTCATTCCTATGCTCCGTATTACTGTCCGACTGAGTCTGGAGCCTCTGGGCTTCCCTGTTCCTTTGGCAACACTCACTGATAGATTCTGGGCTGCTGCTTCCTCTCTCAGATTATCCATCTTCTAGGAATTTGTTGAACTTGCATTTGCTGATGGTCATTTTTCTATTCTCTTCACTTTTGCTGGGTTTGTTATTTTATTGAAGACTTGGTAGAGAGGAGAAAAATGATTATCTTTGGTCTGTGGTCCTCACCCAGAAATCAATGGATTTGATTCAGTGCAGACGTCTAGTACTAAATCTTACCACTGAACCGTCCCTGGCCAAGCTCATCAATGACCCACTGTTTAATCCAATGCATATCTTTATGTCTTCTCCTACTTACTCTCTCTGTAACATCTCGATAACCTCCCTCCTTCCTGAATGTTCTTTTGATCTCCACCACACTACTCTCACCTGGTTTCCTCCTGCCTTTCTGGCCACTTCTTTCAGCCTCATTGCCACACCTCCTGTTCTCTACCCATAAATATCAGTGGTTCCTTAAGATGCCATTAGATCTTGGCCTTTATTTACGCTACACATTCTCCCTAGATCTTGTGACCCAATGTGCTCTTCTAAATGCTACTCTTGCAGTGTCTAAACAGCCCCTCTCCTGACAAGCCTTCCCTTACCCTGCAAGGCTGAGGTAGGTGCCCTGACTAATGTCCTCACAGCACCCAAGAGACTATTCTAGAAATTCCCACACTGCACCATATTGTCTGCTCATGAGTCTGTTTCCTCCTCCAAACTTAAGCTCCCTGAGAGCCTGAGAATGTGCTTTTCATCCCCAGGAATTCACCTGGTGCATAGTGGGTGATCAATAAATATTTGCCCTGTTGAATTGAGATCATGGATATTTAAAAATGCTTTGTGTTTTATGCGTGTTATTACTAGTAATAACAGTGAAATTTGTACTTTGAAGAAAAAAATCTGCCAAGTAAAGATAAACCTCAAGTGAATCAGAGAAAATCAAATCCTTAATTTGTGTAATATAAATTAATGATGCTGTGCAGAAATTAATGATGCACATCTTCATGTGAGAATTATATCCTCTTCATTCCTTTGCACCTCTTTAGAGCCAAAACCAATATAAATTTCTCCCATCAAAAAGTCTGAAACCCATGTTATAGCAGCATTATTCACAATAGCCAAAAGGGGGAAGCAACTCAAGTGTCCACTGATGGATGAATGGGTAAACAAAATGTGGTCTGTACATACAATGGAACATTATACAGCCTTCAAAAGGAAGGATATTCTGACACATGCTATAACAGGGATGAACCTTGAATACATTATGCTAAGTGAAATAATTCAGTCACAAAAGGGCAAATACTGTACAATTTAATTTATGTGAGCTATCCTAGAGTAGTCAAATACATAGAAACAGAAATTAAAATGGTGGTTGCCAGGGCTGGTAGAGATGGGGAATGAGGAGTTTTTTGCAAGATGCAAACCATTATGGAGATGGAATGATAATGATAGTTGTACAACAATGTGAGTGTCCTTAATGCCACTGAATTCTACACTTGAAAAGGGTTAAGAAGGTAAATTTTATATTATGTATATTTTGCTACAATTAAGAATAAAATAAAAAGTCTCATATGTAAAAATGCTATATTTTGTCAGAATATTTTCCAAACAAAATTCTGACCTATGTTTAAAATGAAAATAAATTAATCAAATTATGGAGAGAATAAGGAGAGGTATCTCAAATACAAGAAACACTATGAAGGATAAAAAAATAGAACTGCAGAGTAATATTAATAATAATAGTTTCCATTTATTGGAGCTTATTTGATGCCAGGCACTGTGCTAAATGCTTTAGATGGATTAATTCATTCAAAACGACAAGAGACAGAGAGAGATTAGAGACGTTAAGTCACTTGCTGACAGTCTCACAGCTAAAAAGTGGCAGAAATAAATCAATCCCAGGAACTCTGGTTTAAAGCCCATGCCATGACCTACTACCTGCCTGGACACTTTGGGATCAGAGGGCTGGTGAGGACACATTAAAACTTTCCCTAAGCTTCAAACTTAAGAGACTAATGAAAACAAAATTAATGACCTATGGAGTACCCTCTTTGTGCCTAGCACACAAGGAATGAAAGAGAGTCAAATCAGCTGACTATCAAGGGAGACAGACCTCTATATAAATAACAAGGCGGTACAAGCCTGAGCTGCCTAAGAGGTAGGAACAGAGGAGAGGACTTGTAATCGAGTACCTCACCCAAACCTACACAATTCCTGGCTGAACAAATACTGACTGAAGGAAATAAAATTAGTCTATAAAAATGTATTCTATCTCTGAATGCATTTGAAAACAAAAAGGCAAAAGGATCAACCTTGCTTTCTTCCCCTCAAAGAGAAGAAATTTAACAGATTATGGCAATCATTGATGTTCAAATCACAATAGAGAGGAAACTGCCTTTTTGTTCAGATGATACTTTAAATAATGATGTTATAGGTATCACATGTTAACATGTTCCCATATTGAAGATTTTAGGAGGCATATGATGATTACATGAAATGTAAACTGCCACAGAAAATTCACACTGCAACTTGAATAGCTTCATTGTTCTCGAGAGAGATTGAGAGATTATGAGAACACAGACACTGGAGTGATCTACCCCAGATTCAAGCAGTTTTCCTTGTACCTTCCTGCTGTTCTGCATTTCTTTCAGACTTAACATCTGTCCCCACATCATCCCAAGGAAACACCTGATAATGTGTTAATGCCAAGAACTGGAGGGACATGTCTCACCTCCAGAGGTTTAAAATAATTGCTACTTGCTATGCTTACTTCAAAAATCAAATTGAAATCTTCTATACTAAGATACCAAGTTACTATTTTTCACTGCACTCTGAAGAATTCTATGTGAATATATACTATACCTTGCTCCAATATCAAGCCAGCTGCCATAATCTTTGATCAAGAAGAAAAAATGCTGTAAAATAAAACAAAATATGGCTCCATTAAAAACAAAGGTTATATAGATTCAGTCTAAAAGCAATTTTGTTTTAGGATTATGTCTTTCAGATTTCTGACCCCTCAGAACCACTATCTGACTGGAATCAATAAGAATTCGCCCTTTATTGAAATTTTTGCTTGGACTAAAATGAGCAATAGCTTAAAAGCCAGAAACAGCATTACCATTCAATCACATAAACACAAAAGTGACATCTTGAATAACTAGAAAGAAAACCCAGCCAACTTTCATAAAAGACACTAAGTATCGATAATACCAAAGACTGCAGTGAAAGGAAGCCGTATCATCTATTCATCAGCAAACACTTACTGATCGTCTACTATGTGCCAATCACTGTGTTAGGTCCTGGAGATAAACTCTCTTTCAGGAGATTTATAATCTAGTGACTGATTCAGTCAATTTATCAGGCGTGTGTGTGTGTGTGTGTGTGTGTGATGAGTGTTATCATTGGAAATACAGGCAAGTACAGGAGCACAAAGGAAGGGGTACGCACCCCAGCTGGGGTAATAAGGGAAGGCAGTCCCAATAAAAAGTCTAAAAATCTAAGTGACAAGTAAGAGTCAGAGGAAAGAGGAGGTTGGAGAGATCGGGGGAGAAGTTTGTTTCTGACAGAGGGAGTAACGTTTATAAACATCAAGAGTCCAGGTAGAGCTTGGCATGTCCAAGGTGAGGCTGGGGTAGAGGAAACAAGGAGAGAGAGGAGAGATACAACACCAGTCAGGTAAGCAGAACTTAGACCACACATGGCTCTCTAAGTTAAACTCAGCAGTCTGATTCTTCATATAAAATTAATCAGAGAATTTAAATTCTCTTCTGTTAACATGTCTTTGCCTATTTGCCACTTTGTGAGCAAAACTGAAAGCTAATTTGTTCTAACATTATGTGTGGTCAATTTCAGAAATATATCCAGTTCAATACAACATAAAAATGTTCTCATCTGAATCAAGTGACTAGGAATCTGATTTGGGAAGTTACCCTAACAGTCGTCTCAGCCCTTTCAGCATAAGATGTTGTGTAGTGAAGAATTAACCCTACCTAAAGAGAGGTCTGGCCTTTACCTTCAGCTACTAGGAGGCGATTTACTCGGCCCTGCCTGATAGGAGTGTTTTGCCTGGGGGAACTCAACCACTGGACAGTTTAATAATGTGATTTATGTTCAGGGGTTTGGGCCGTGTGTTATCAGTTCTACCTCTAGAAGGACTGGAGATTAAAGGTTAGCCATGGGAACAATATATGATCGAGCTCCAATAAAAAGCCTGGACATCGAGGCTCTGGTGAGCCTGGCTGGCAGTACTCCATGTGCACTGTCACGCATCACTGCCGGCAGAGCACGGCTGTCCCAGCTTCACGGGGAGAGTATGGCCAGAGCTCCACATCTGGACCCCTTCTGGACTCTGCCCTCTGCATTTCTTCCCTTGGCTGATTTTAATCTGTCTCCTTTCCCTGTAATAAGCCGCACTGGTGGAAACAACAGTCTTCAGTGAATTCTGTGAGTCCATCTAGTGAATTATCAAACCTTAGGGTAGTTTGGGGAACCCTCCTGAACTTGTAGGTGTAAAATGGGTTCTTTTTGTTAATACATTACATACAAGAGGCCCACCTACCTGTTCCTCACTAGAACTCATTATTAGAGCTAGCATCTTGATAACATCATCCCACTCTGTTCCCTCTTTCCTTCCTTCCCTTCCTCCTCCCCTCTCTTTTTTCCTTTCTTTTTCAATCTGACAAAAAGGTTAAAAATCAGCATTTCAAGTAGGAAAATGGTATATTACCTAAACCTAAAGTTAGCTTTTTCTGTTAACCTCCTATGGACGTTTCATTTCAGATACACTGTACCACTGAAGACTATGTATAAAGTAACAGATTCTAATAAATCAAGTTAGAAGATTTCTGACACTTTAAGAAGAGCACTCTTACCACATTATAGGTCATATAAAAAGAAAGTAATTTATGTGTAAATTATGCCAGCACTAATAATTCAGTATCTAAAGAGTTCATGTACAGAAATGCATTCATATTTCACTTGATTAAATCAACTCATTGGGGGACTTCCCTGGGGGCACAGTGGTTGAGAATCTGCCTGCCAATGCAGGGGACACGGGTTCGAGCCCTGGTCCAGGAAGATCCCACATGCCGCGGAGCAACTAAGCCCATGCGCCACAACTACTGAGCCTGCGCTCTAGAGCCCATGAGTCACAACTACTGAGCCTGCATGCCACAACTACTGAAGCTCGCACACCTAGAGCCCGTGCTCCACAACAAGAGAAGCCACCGCGATGAGAAGCCCACGCACCGCAACGAAGAGTAGTCCCCGCTTGCTGCAACTAGAGAAAGCCCATGCGCAGCAACGAAGACCCAGCGCAGCCAAAAATAAATAAATAAATATATTATATATATATAAAAAAAACAACTCATTGTTTAGCTTGTCAATCTTATTTATATTGAATATCCAGTAATGCCTTACCAAAGCCATGATGTCTGATATGTTGATAACCATGAGAAAAAGACTGGAAAAAAAATAAAGAAAAAACACATGTAATACTGCAGACACATTTAAAAGCACATTAAAATCAAAATGAGAATAATCAAATAATCTAACATTCTGTTATTAGTATTTCTGCTTCTGAAAATATTACATTTGACAAAGGCTCTTTTCACATTATCATGGACTACTGTCCCACAGTGATGGGCTGGACTTCAAAAATGTTATTTAACACTTTGAATATTTATTTCAATAGTATGAAAGGGACATGATAGAGAACAAACGTATGGACACCAAGGGGGGAAAGCGGTGGGGGGTAGTGGTGGTGTGATGAATTGGGAGATTTGGATTGACATGTATACACTGATGTGTATAAAATGGACGACTAATAAGAACCTGCTGCATAAAAAATAAATAAATAAATAAAATTAAAAAAAAGAAAGGGACATGAATTATGATTTTTTAAATTAAAGTTTTTATTTTAGATAATTATGGATTCACATGCAACTGCAAGATATGATATAGAGGGAACCCATGTACCCTCTGCCCAGTTTCCCCCACTGGTAACATCTTACAAAACTATAGTACAGTATCAGAACCAGGATACTGACATTGATTCTGCCAAGATACAGAATGTTTCCATCATCACAAGGATCCCTCATGATACTCTTTTATAGCTACATCTATCCTCCTCTTGCTTACTCTCTGTCTAATCCCCAGTCCCTGGAAACCACTGATCTGTTCTCTGTTTCTATAATTTTGTTATTTCAAGAGTGTTGTACAAGTGGAATCATTTGAATCACTTATAACATTTTGGGATTGCCTTTTTCACTCAGCACAATTCTCTTGAGATTTATCTAAGGTTCTGTGTGTATCAATAGTTTGCTCCTTTTTATTGCTGAGCAGTACTCCATTATACCACAGTTTGCTTAACCATTCAAGCACTAAAGGACATCAGGGTGGTTTCCAGTTTGTGGCTATTACAAATAAAGCTGCTATAAACATTCGTGTACAGTTTTTGTGCAAACACGAGTTTTCATTTCTCTAGGAAAAATAGCCGAGTGCAGTTACTGGATTATGTTGTTTGCTCAGTTTCATAAGAAACTGGATAACTCTTTTCAGAGTAGGTGTACTATTTTACATTCCCACCAGCAACGTCTGAGAGCAATTTCTTTGCAGCCTCCCCAGCATTTGGTGATGTCACTATTTTTTATTTTTTGCTTCTTCAACATTATTTTGTCAGTTGTAGATTTTACTCTGGGTGGTTTTACTTTTTTACAGTATTATTGTTGTTGTTTCTACAGTATTATTTGTTGTTGTTTCTACCAAGTCTAATTTTTCCTGGGTCAAATTTTAGTGCTCTCTGGAACCAAAAGGGGGACGTTCTTAAGTCAGTCTTGTGTATAAAAGAAATGTCACAATGTGTAGTAGTAGCCATTTCCAGTTTTATTTTGTGCTGATAACTTCTACCACTAATTTAGCACATGTGTTTTCCATTTCTATTATATGCCAGCCACTGTTCTTGTTGCTGGTAAAACATTGGTGAACAGAGCCTACCATCTACTCAGGGAGACAAATAATAAATAGAATGTTTGTAATAACAATAAAATGTCAGGTGGTGTTAAATGTGAGGAAGGAAAGTCGATTGATCGGGGGAGACCTCTATGAGGAGAAGACATTTAAGTAGAGACCTGTGTGAACAGAGTGAACCATGAAACTATATGAGTAAAGAGCAATGCAGGTAGAGAGAGTGTGGAACGTACAAAGGGCATGAGGTGAAAACGTGCATGGTGTATTTGCAGAACAGCAAGAGGGTCAGCTTTAAGCAGAGTGTGCTAGCATAAAAGTTGTGGGAAATAAGGTTGGAGAGATAGATATGCAGGGGCCAGATCACATGGGGCCATTTAGGCCATAATTAGGACTTTAGAATTTTTCCTAGTTGTGACAAGAAGCCACTGGAAGGTTTTAAAGGCTCCTCGGTCTGTTGTATGGATAATAACTGTAGGAGGACAGGAGGAAAAGCAGGGAGATCAGCTAAGAGGCCCTGAAGACGACTGATGATAGTGGGCGGGTGGAGGTGATTGAAAATGTGAATAGAAAGAACAGACGATATCAGTGACATGTAGCGAGTGGATTTGGCAATGAGGGATGGATGGACTTGGGCTTGTGTGACGGATTAGAAAAAGAAAACAGGATGAGCAGCCAGAGTTCAACAGGAAGAAAGGGAATTGCTGGGTTCAATGTACGACATATTAAGTTTGAGGGGTCAGTGTTATATTAGGGGGGAATGTCAGTGACTTGTAAAGGTTTAAAGGTCGAAAGAGAAGACATTTATAAAGCCACAACTTTGTCATCTTTGCCTCAGTTCTCTCCCTTTGTATTTAGTTTTTCGTTGTAAAAAAACCAAATACTAAACAAACTAAATACTAAACGAACAAAACTAAAATTCTCCCTTTGTATTTAGTTTTTCGTCGTAGTAGTCTCAGGTTAAAATTACTACACGCACACACACACACACACACACACACACAAATACACGCATACATATACACACACATTTTGATGAGCCTTCTACTTCTCATCCCACATATCCCCAGCTCTTCTTAAACTTTAATTAAAAGCCCTTCTAAAATCTTGCATCTGTTAACAGAGATGTGAGAAAGTACATGTCACTTACTAGTCTTTTTTTAAATTGGGTCTAAGTATCTTCTATGTGGTACTGACAAGGTATAAATGCTTTTAATGTTAAATTCATGTAAATATCCTGCAAAAATATACTAAATTAATCTAGAAATGAGATTTCTACTATTTTTAAACAGTGTAAGAAAACCTTTTTATTATTTTTATTATTATTATTATGGCAAATACATAATAATATGCTACTCTTGGCTCTAGCTTAAATTCATCAAGAAGAACATGCAAATTTATGCTAATATTAGTTATTTCTTTCAGCATTGAATATTCCAGTTTGATTCAAGAATAACAAAACTGCTAAGAAGCTACACATTTATCTCAAGTGTCTTTCAGAGAGGCTGATCAGTCCTGTGCTGATGACACAATTTCATTGCTTCAAAAAAGCAAATAGTTGAGTTGACAGCTTCTCTTCCAGAGTCTTGATTGCTTAACACTGACTGCTCCAGAAATTCCTGGAAACTCAGAAAGGATACTTCCCATTCCATTTGCCAAAAGTGTAGAAATCAAGACTAAGAAACTATGTAAATTATTGACATCTAGAAGTTAATTTCAAGCCATGTAAAATGATATAATGTTAACACATTTGTCCAATACACATTTAAGAAATAATCCAAAAGAAAACAGAATGGTATCCCTTGGAGTTTCTAGGCACAGTTATATCTACAATAAACAAGTTATTAACTACAAAAATTTAACGTTTATATTTTATAGTTTTTTAGTGGGGCTCCTCTCTAGCTTGAATAATATTCTAATAACATTTTATTGTTGAGAAAGCATATTATTCTGCTAGAGGCTCTAATCAACTAATTTCCTCTCATGACAACTGAATTCTGACTAAAAGGGTGAAACATTTTTTTCTCATTTTTATAATAAATCTATGTTACTGTGTCTTAATAGCAATCACACAAAATACCCTCAAGTGTTAACTCTCATTTCCTAAAAACTAACAAATTCAATGTTTCTTAAGCATTCACCTTACCTTTTTGATGATAACTGGGTAGTTAACTGAACAGCTTCAAAAGCACACATCACAAGAGCAAAGGGGATTAAAATCTGTTTAAAAGAACAACAAATGATGCCATGGGTAGCTGTAGCATTTGAAGAAATATTTCAATTTCTCAAAGTTTGTCTGTATTAGTGAAAAGCCAATGCTGAAATAAAACCATGATACCAATGACATATAGAACGGTGACGAAACGGATTTAAAAATCCACATCAATAGCATATGTAGTATAAAAGATAACAACAAATATTTCAAATAAAGTCTATTCCAAATTTTTGTTCTATTTAACTCAGTATAATAATTAATGACCCAAATCAAATAAACTATGGAGCCTGATGATTTGATTCACAGATCCCTGAACTCATCTGGTTATTTGATACTACAACTCTATTAACATGATTTAGCTGCTTTACCATTGCTTGCTGTTGTTTTATTTTAATACTAATTTATTTCTGATTATAAAATTCATACTCCATAAAAAAAAATGGAGAAAGGTATAATAACATTTATACTGGTTGAAAAATCTATAATCCAGAGGTAACACTTAATATTTTGAGATACTGCTTTCCAATGACCAATTAAAAAAAAATACATACACACACACACAATGTTTAAACAAAGAGGGGAGGGAGAAAATATGGAAAAGAAATGATGTTCAAAACTGCATAAGACTCTTATTCAAGCAAAGGCTACATGTAGTTAAGGCTACATGACTGAAATAGAGGTCCAGGAGAATTTTCACTTCCAGCCACATCAGTCAAAGAAAGTGACCAAATATATTACATCAGTAAAGCTTGCTGAATTAAGCTGGAGATTATAAATCTAGCATTTAGTTTAAACTTCTGTTTTTCTTTCTCTCTTTGCTTGTTTTTAATTAAAGGCCCATGATCTTTAATAGACTGAGAAAAGAACAACTACCATTAAGAAAAATGTAAATAAAGATTAAGGAAACTATTAATACACATTTCAAAATAATTCAATAGCGAATGGGACATGAGAAAATGAACACCTTTTTTAACATTTCTTAAAATTACATTTGTATTAGTGCAGTAACAAAAAAAAAGGATATTAATCCTTTAATAAACACATACTTTTAACAGTTATTACTTCTGTGATCTGAATAGAAGGCAATCAGATTTTAGGCAGATATTAGTTCCTTTATTTAAACAAATATATACTAAGTACATAAAATGTGCCAGGCACTACGGTAGAGGGAATAAGACAAGCTTAATGATCCTAGAGAAACAGGGAAAGAACATGAATTACATTCTATTGGAGCATCTGAACCCCTGGAAAGCTGATAATTTGTCATTATCTTAGACTCCTCAGTACCCAGCTGGTGCTGATAAACCTTCAATGACATATTTATTGAATGAATGAATCAGTTCTAAGTACAGGGATTATGAGAAAAGATGGTAACATGTTGACCGTCTCGGGCGTGGGGAACATCAGTTCGGGGAGCCTTTGATCTGGAGGAGCAAGGCAGTTTTGATCCACCCATCACTTCCCACAGTCTTTAATCACCTTTGATAGGACTTCCTGGGACTAACAGACTCTCTACTTTTTTGAAGTTAAATGGGCTTAAGAGTAAAGTAAAAGGATTAACTATATTTTGGAGTAAAAGCTAAAGTGTCTGACTTCCCATTCAACAGTGTCTGAGAAGGTATCTTCTTTCCATGTGACTTAACTCTGTCACTTTATAATCTTAATGTCACATGTTACATAATCTTAATTGTCACAATGAGTTCATAATCTTATTAATCAGTATCTTAAGAAAATAAGAAAACCAACCTTCCACATCATCAGGGCTCCCATCATGTAAGGACTAAACACGGTCAGAAAGCAATAGACAGAGGCAAGATCAAAGCTAAGGAATCAACAAAAAGAAAAAGGAGTTTAGAATTCACATTGCAACTTTAAAAGAATGTTCTTCTAAAAAGCATGTTTAAACTACTTTTCTGAAATCTACTCTTACTAAAGCACAAGTATACATTGTCTCAAGAACTATTACAAAATCAGTAAAACGAATGAGATAGACTTGTATGTGCCGATACATACCAATTTTCAAAATACATCCTTTAGTGTAAAAAGCAAGGTACAGAACAAAATCCCTATTTGTATTATTTTCTGGTTATACATATGCTGTTTTTATTTTAAATTACCTGTTAACAGAAGCTATATTCCCAGTTCCAAAAAAGGCTGTCATTAAGAAGAAAACCTAAATAGAGTTAAGGAAATGCCAAAACAAGTCAGAATTCATTAAAGTTCTTTTTCATTGAGAAAAGATATAACTATTCTACCATGAGGGTAATTTGCTTTTCTACTTGTACATTTGATCATAAATTATTGTAAATGAGTGTTCCATTGTATCTCCTTGTGAATGCATTTGGAAAGGACCAGACTGAACAAGCAATGTACTAAGAACAACGAGGCCTGGGAGGTCATCCTTACTTGTCACTAGTAACCTTGGGAAGGTTACTATTTTCCTCGCCTCTAACATAAACAGTTGGATTATTGTTATTTGTAGTTGGCTGCTAATGATTAAAAAAAAAAGCAACAGACATTTTCAGCTGAAATACGATTTCATTTCATACATGCTCGCTGTGTGCCCACTACATGTGAAACGTGCCAGGTTCTTTGAAAGACTTAGGAAGAAATAAGATATCATGTTTTAAAATAATTCAATAGAGAATGAGAAAGTAAACATCTTTTTGACATTTCTTAAACTTACATTTGTAATAGTGCAGTAATTAAAAAGTAGGTATTAATTATATTGGGGTCTAAGAACTTACTGCTAGTAAAGTATTTAAAATAGTGCCTGGCCCACTGAAGGGCTCAATAAATGTTAGTTACTTTATTATCATAAACACATACACAAAAATAGTACAGAAACACTAAAAAGGAAGTATGAATCAAGACAAATTTCAGTGAAAAAGCGGCATTTGCGTTGGTAACTTGAGCCTTAAGTATTTTCATTGTTCCATGCATTCAACCAGTCAACTAACCAACCAAGATTTATCATCTAGTACATGTCAGAGGCAGAGCTAGGCACTAAGAATATAAATATAAATAAAATAGTTTAAAGTGCTCATATGGTGACTAAGATTATGATGATATGTAGAAGTATATAAGATGAATTTAAAGGTAAACAGTGGGAAATAAATGACGTAGTCAAGGACTTCCCTGGCAATCCAGTGGTTAAGACTCCATGCTTCCAACGCAGGGGGTGCAGGGTTCAATCCCTGGTCAGGGAACTAAGATCCCACATGCCACCCGGTGCAGACAAAAAAAAAAAATGATGTAGTCAAGAAACAGTAAACAGGTGTGATAGAAGCTGACGGTTTATTGAAGGGTACAGTGAAAGATGAAGCAAGAAATGTAGATTGGTGGCATATTAATAAAAAACCTTGAACTTTATTGTGGAGACAATGAAGAGCTAGCAAGCATTTTAGGTGAGTAATATAAATAAGAAATACCAATAACAGTGAGATATTTGGATCAGGGATACAAATAATTAGAGGCAGGAAATTCAATTAGGAAGCTATTTCAGTAGTCCATGTTGGGGACAAGGAAAGTCTGAACCAGTGTGGTTAGAGTGGAAATGGAGAAGGAGGGGAGACCATGGAACTTTAAAACTGGACAGGGAGTTGTTAAATATGACAAGTTTGATGCCCTGGGTAGCTGGGAGCATGGCGATGCCATTAAATGAGATGAAACCTGGCAGAGAGTGATTTTGGAGAGGGGTGGGCAGTCATTAGTCAGTGTGGACATATATCTGGTGATGCCCAGCAGGATGTTGGACATATGACTCTTAAGGTCAGAGAGGTCAGGGCTGGAGAAGTAGATCTTAGAGTTGTTTGTACAGAGGTATCAGTCAAAGCTATCGGAGAGGATGACATTACCCAGGCACAATTAGAGGAGAAGGTTAACGATAGAGCTTGCAGAAAAACATACATGGTTCAAGAGCAAAGGAAGAGTAAGTTTCCATGAAGGAGAATAGAGATGGTGTAAAAAGCTGAGAAGAGAACCTGGATCATGTTCTGGATGTCAAGGGAAAAGAAAGAGAAAAATCAATTGAGTTGAATGTTATAAGAGTGGTCAAGTAAAACTGAACAGATTAGACTGTGCAATCAGGAAGGCCCTGCAGACCACGAGAGGACAACTTCAGCACAGACATTTGACAAATACTGAAGAGCTACTATGTGCCAGGCACTGGTCAAGGCTTGAGGATATAGTACATAAATGGGGAGGAAATGGTAGCAGCAAGGAGCTTGGTAGTAAACACAAAGGACAAGATGAAATTATAATTTAGGGAGATGCAGGGTTCAAAGGAAGAAGTGTTTTATTAGTATAGGCTGAGTGGAAGGAATCTGCAAAGACAGAAAGCAAAATTGAGAGTGAAGGCAAGAGGTAGAGGAGAGAATAAGAACATTTATTTTCTGGACCTATAAGGTCCAGACTCCACCACAGTAAGTTCAAAGGAAATATCTCCCTATGAGTTTCTTCAAGTCAGTCAGCCAGCCTTCCCAAAGTGAGACTTTATTCTGTCACATTGTCTTTCAAACTTCTAATACAAATAACTTTCACACAACATTGCCTCTGATGTGATCCAAAAACCTTGTGAGACAGATGTTATATAACATGAGTATAGTATAAAATACACATAGAAAGATACAAACCTAACTCATAATAGTGGTTTCTTCTGGATGAGGGAAATTAGTTTGGAGTTGGAAGTTGAAAGGAGACTGTCTTTAGCTGTAATATTTTAATTTTTAAAAATGTGTGACATATGTGACAAAATATTAGTTGTTGTTATCTTGGATGGCAAGAATACACATATATACATTTGTTTGTTGTATCATTCTTTATGCTTGTCTCTAGTTTCAGAATTTTTTTGAAGTGTAAACTATATGAGAAAATTATGGTTGGGAGGGTGGTTAAATGGCCTCCAAGGTAATACCACTACCAAATGACAGGCAGAAACCCCTCCCACTTCTTATTACTCCATTAAATGGGAGGTTGCAGTGCCTTAAAACAGAAGTCCATAAAAAGGATACAAGGAAGAAGGCCCTACGGATGTCATCCAGATAGAAGTCTCGAAACCGGGTTATATCAGTATTATAGGTGAATTGGATACTGGAGACCTGTGAGATAAGAAGACATTTATAAATGCACAATAACAGTTCGCTTACTTCTACCCTCAAAAGCAAACTTACCGTCAAAGTTACAATAGCTAGAAAGATAACTTGTACTGACAAGAAAACAAACAAAAACAAATAAATCTTTTCCTATAGCTTAATTTCACCTTAATAACATCTGCCGAAAGGTAAAATATACTGTTAATAATATACTGAACAGAGTTGTAGTATTGCCACATGTGTAATAAAAGTGAGAATTGAGCTTTTTATTATCCTGTATAAATGCTTCACTTTTAAATCCCTATATAATTTTTCCCTTTTCTAACATCTGATTTCTCAGTGTCCCGATCTTCTCAAACTCAAGTATGGTATGATATTAAAAAGCAGGATAAATTAAATATTTTTCTGTTTTTTTGTTCTTCTGTTAACTCATTTCCAGAGAAATTATTTTCTCTCTATAAAAAAGCAAAATATTTCTGTCCTGGTAAAATAAAAAGCCTCTCAATTCCAACATGATGGATGCACTCTTGCTTAATCCCCCTTTTCCCACAAAAGAAAAACTCATGGATAAGTTTAAAGGGAGACTTTCCCTATCTCCCACTTCCCATGTAATTTTCTGTTAAGTTCTTAGGATGCTTTAATCCTCTTTTCTAGAAAAAGACATATCTCCTTTCAGTTAAAATACAGAATTTGAAAAATAACACAGTAAACCTCATTTTTAATTTAATAATATTTAATTATTAAAATTTTGAATATTTAATACTAAGGACAGTCTGACCATTTACTTGAATCTGATCAAAACTTCTTTTCATGTATTGTTTTAATATTCCAGGACTGAAAGTTAAAAACCAGTAATTACTCAATATACTTCAATAAAGTTTCTTCTTTATTGAAATTGTTTATTCTAAAACATCAAGTACTCTTTGTGAACTCAACTAGAACCAGTTAAGGATGAATCAATGGATCAACTATGAAGGTATTTTCCTGCAATATTTCTTTTATCTGACCTCAGTAAAATTATAAATATTTTATCACAAATTTCTTATAATTATCTTCAGTTCTGAAATAAAGGCAAGAGACATCAATTAACTCTCTAGCTCAACATGATAAAGGTGTCCTTAATATCTGGCTGGCTTTTAGCCAATTCAAAGTATATTATGTTGAATAAACAGTCTAAGATTTGGACTGAGGCCATGATCACTAAGGTGACAGAATAAGCATTTTGGATTAGAATGACTAGAAAGAGAAAAATAACACTGGAACACAAATGTCACTTTATGATCAAATTCATAAATTGAAGTGCGACAACATAAATATTATTCCAACGAAAATAAACTGAAGGAAAGAAAAATTAGATGTGAAAACAAAGGCAAACAAGATAAAGAACATTCTTTCTCCTATATTCTTTCACCTATATTAATGTTTTTTTTGCATCAGAGATTTTTTCAAATAATCTCTAAGAAAAGCCCAACCCATATAATGCCCATGAAACAATAAAATCATGCTTTTCTGTTGTAAGTGAAAATTTCCTTACAAACTGTTTGACTTAATTATTAACTTAATTATTAATGCCTTAAGTACTGTAAATTTTTAAGTAGAATTTTTGATGAAATAACATTGCAACCTCCTTATAGGATAGAGAATACTCTAATATTCTTAAATAAATGCAAGAATGATTTTGACAAGCTACCTTCTGTTTACAGGAAACAATAGATTGTGGCAGGGTTTCTTGTTCCATGTGTATCCAGACAAACATCAAACATGACAATACTAATGGGAAGAGAGCTTCATACCTAAGGGGTGGAGGATGTGAGGCGGAAGTGGGAGGGTAGAAAAGAAAAAAACATTAAACAAATAAAAATGCAAATTTATAATACTAATAGGTCTTTCTCAAAATTAAAACAATCTTGATAATACTTCTAAGTTACAATATCACAAAATTTAAATTTTTTAGGCTTTCCAGAAGAAGAAAGTAGGAAAGGAAAGTAACATTTAAATATCAACTCTAACACCATCTTTTGAAATTTATCAGATCTTGAGATCATTAAATGTTTAAAATAGTAGAGATATTTAAAATTCATTCATGAGGTAAATGACAGAAATACACAAAAAAGAAAGAAAACATAAGACAAAAGTAAAAAGACAATTCCTGCGTTAAAATGATTAATATACAGAGAAGAAAAGCAAGACAAACATCCCCAATTTTTAAAAAAATGGGTGCAATACAGGAATAGAAACCTCTCAAAAAGAAAAAAAAAGAGCCAATAAATCCATAAAAGTGTCTGACCATATTGATAACTGCTATAGAAATTAAAAAATAGATGCCATAGTCACTTATAATATTTACCCATATTAAAAAAAATGTCAACAAGAGTATAATGAAAAAGGAACTCTCATACTCTCTACATAGGAACAAATACTTCCTGGAAGGCAATCTAATACTATGCATCAAGAATCTAAAAAATATTCATATAGTATAATCTAATAATGTCACTTCTAGGAATTCACCCTGAGAAAATAATCAGACATATGCACTACGATTCCCATCTGAAGATGTTTGTTACAATATTGTTTACAGAAGAGAAAAACAAGAAAACAACTTAATATCCACAGGGGAGTTTAGTTAAATAATGTATGGTACATCTTTAGGCTGGCGTATAATGTGGACATTATAACGTGGACAAAGGAGAAATGTTCATGAGATAACGCAGTGGCAGATGCTTTTCCTAATCCTTTTCTGCCCTAGTTTAAGACAAGTGTTTCACCTTTGTAATCCCCAAAATACTCTACATATGATAGTAGTTATCACACTATTTTAATCACATGTTTACTAATATGCATTCCTCACTAGTTTGGAAAATCTTTGACTGGGTCAGTCTTGTCACCACTACAGGCCCCCTCATAATAAGTATTTGTTGATTGGAAGTTACAAAACAAAATCAAGCAAACCAAATTAAAACAAAAAAACCTGTATTTCTCTTTCAAGTTTTTCAACTATTGAACTCTATTCCATATTGTGCTATTTCCTAAACATGAGAAAGCAAAAGAAACAAAATGCTTTAAACTCTACCACCGATCATAAAACTAAAACACTGAAGATCAGGCAGAAGAAAACATTCAGGTTTGAGAAGGCATACACAAATCACTTGGTATCTAAGATTTAGGACGCCCCAGGATATGAACAGACAACACATATGTGAGAAAATATTATTAGTAAAACAAGTGCAGAAAAATGTATCGACACAAAGCTCCACTATTTTTGGCTTACTAAAATAGCATTTGATATTCTTATTTAAAAATGAGATATGAAAGGATATGATGAAGTAGGTCCCCTCATAGGTTGTTGGTAATATTATAAGCTGGCACTGTTCTTAAGACAAAAGTAAAAAAAAATTCATATTTTACGGCCCACCTATACTACAACTGAGAAGTGAAAAAAGGAAATAATCTAACTATATAAAAGGCTTATGCATAAAAAATTCAAAACATTATTCATGACAATAAAAACTGGAAATAAAGTGACCAAAAAATACAGGAAAGATCAAGGTACAGCCATGTCATAGTATATTAAAAATCTATTAAAATGATGGTTAGGAAGCCTATAAGCCAACTAGGAAAATGCTTCTAAAATAAAGTAGAGGGACCTCCCTGGTGACGCAGTGGTTAAGAATCTGCCTGCCAATGCAGGGGACACGGGTTCAATCCCTGGTCCGGGAAGATCCCACATGCCAGGGAGCAGCTAAGCCCGTGTGCCACAACTACTGAGGCTGCGTGCCACAACTACTGAAGCCCATGCCCCTAGAGCCCGTGCTCCGCAACAAGAGAAGCCACCGCAATGAGAAGCCCAAGCACCGCAACGAACAGTAGTCCCCACTCAACACAACTAGAGAAAGTCCGCATGCAGCAGCAAAGACCCAACACAACCAAAAATAAATAAATAAAAAAAAATAAAATAAAAATTTCAAAACATAAAAAATAAAATACAGCAAAGTAGAAAATAAAGATATAAAATAGTATATGGACTATGATTAATACTGTGTTAAAAGGATAAATACAGAGCTAAGACTGGAAGGAAATATGTCAGAACATCAATAGGAGGGGTAGGGTTAATAGATGATTTTTCTTCCTTATTCCTACTCTTCAAAATGTGATTATACTATGTTCACAATGATTAAAAAAAAAATTGAAAAAGAAATAGAATGCCTGTATCCTAGCCATTCTTGAAAATTTAGTTCAATTTCCACATGAGTCCTTGATGGCACCAGTTCAGCTCCCTTACCCAAACCCTGTCTCTAGTCATTCTTTATATCACATAATTCACAACTTAAATTATGATAACTTAATTGTTGCATTTTACAATTGCCTAACATTGTAAAATAGAGGCCATATTTTATAGCAGCTTACAACTCTATTATACACCTGGGGTACACTAATTGTTCTAACTGTATGTCTGTCTAGTGTTTAGGACACTAGAAATGTGAAAAAAAACTTGTTGACTAATTGAATCAAGAAAGTGTACTCTCTGAGCAAAAAAACCCCAAAAAAACCCATGATTTTTAAAATATTTGCACTTATATATGAAATTATTCTTTCCTAATACGTAAAAACATAAATTCCATAGTTCTACATATAGTGCTACAGATATACTTCTTTTCAAAAACTATAAAATAAAATTTTTGTAAAATGTAGATGAATAAATCTGATAAAGACAATCTTCTTATGGGACTTTATTTCTTTAGACAACCAATATCTCATATAAAGTCTGTATATCTGAATTAATAAACTGAAATACCAATAAAATGTCATCATGGGCTCAGAGTGTACATAATAAAACCTTTCTAAATTAGGATCTGCTAGTTTGGTCTCTGTGCAAATTGAACAGGGCTGAAAAGACATTTCGTTTGTATTATACTTTGTTAAGCAAAGGGATAATATAATCAAAATTTTGGAGGAAAATGTTTAACCAACTTAAGAGAACTATTTTCAAGTATTATAATAGCTTCCATCTGCATAAAAATAATTAAATGTTGATTAAAAATAAATCTTCTTTATTCATTTAATCAAGGGTGCATTGTTAGAATGTAGGATTACTATTACTGTACTTTTGTAAAGTAATGAAACTGCATTTCTTTTAAATATCCTATAATTCTGACTATTCACTTATTTACATGGAGAACCCTCCAGGTCATCCAAAAATAGTGATGTGGAATGATAACAGGTGGACTATGTTTTGCAAAACTGATTTGACACTGAAAAATGTACTAACTGAAATTATCAGACTGCTGTTTCAGGCTACCTCTGTTTAATTTTTTTTGCAAAGGTAAATATACTTTCTGATGTTGGGTAATATATTTCTTAATACATTCATTAATAAGGTCATACTCATTATTCTGATTATAGGCATGATTTTTCACTTTTTAGATTTCTTAAATTAAATGTGCTTAAATGTGCACAACGGTAAATCCCTAGGTTTATTCTAATTGGGATCAAGATCCTATATTTGGACCAAATTTTGAAACTGTCTGAGCGGTGTTTATTCGATTTGTCTGTTCTATTCAGTGTTTATTATAATGTGCATATTTCTCACCCTCATAAAGATTTAAGTAAAGATGAAATAAAATTCAAAAGCAAGTGAAGAACTCTTTTCTTCAAAGTAGATGGGAGAGTATGTCATTGTTCTCACTGATTTCTAGAGAATGCTTCAGAATCCAACCCAAATCAAGCTGTTCTTTTTTGTTTTTGTTTTACAAGAAAATTTTAATCTTCAATGAAAATGTTTAACTTTTTAACAGTTTAACTTTTGGGAAAATATTCTAAAAGGTTTCTGAATCAAAAGGAATATCTGGACTATGACATATGCAAGAGTAAAAATAAAATATTATACTCAAAGAAGAATGAACAAATCAAAACATAATTTAAAGTGCATGAAAGGAATGCAACAAAGACTAAAATTCTTGTAAGTCATTGTTTGAGACTTAAAATTCCTCCACAATCTATCAGAACTCTCTAACACTGTAGGTAAGCAATATTTAAGCAACTTCAGGAAGTAAACAGAAACACAAAGACTACAGGCAATACTGTGAAAATGATAAGAAAAAGAAAACTGAAGATTACAGATCAAGTCACATACAGTTTTTACAGAGGAAAAATACTTCTAATTTATTCCTCAAGATTCACATATTTTTCATTTCCAGAGGTTAAATACTCAGAGAAATGTCAATATGTCATTTAAAACTTGCTACTAAAAATTAAAATTTAAAAACAGTTTATACCCTGTGCTTAGAAGTAGGTAGGTCGACATTGAGGAAACAAGAATGCTAAACAGCCGATCAAAGAGAATCAGAGGACTCAGTAGAGGCACGATGAAGGAAGAGGCTGCAATAAAACAAATGTGGGTAGTGTTAGTACAAGCGACACAGGGTATGTTGAGTTTAAAGCACTGAATAATCTATTATCATTTATAGCATTTATTATTTGTGTGACATTTAAAATGAAGCTACATTTGCCCTACTCATTTTTGTTAGAAATTTGAAACTTCACATTTTTAGTTAAAATTACATTTCACCATTTTAACCACAATTTAGTTCAGATTTTCCCAATTTATATTCAGCCTTGCTCACTGTAATAACTCTTAAATAAATAATTTGTCATTTTCTAATGTAAATAATAAAAAAAAATATTACTCAAGATTCAGCAACTTTTCTCCTAATTAAACATTTAGTTCAAAGACAACTTACTCCCCAGAAATTGATTTTTCCTAAGCACTCCCTCCTCCAAGTTTTCCCACTGCAAAGTATGCATTGAGAGTTGTAGTGTGCCAGTTAGAAAATTAGAGACAGGAGACAAGGACTTCACCACACATGACAGTTGTAATAAGAGTAATCCAAATAAGTGAAGTAATCTTTCTTCTCAGGATTAGAAAGCAACTACTTCAGTGGGAGAAGAGCAAATAAATTGGGGGTGGGGTATGGGTAGCAAAACATAAACTCCCCAATCTTTATTTTGGAAAGAAAATATGCATAATTTCCTAATCCTCCTGGCTAGGATGGCAATATGCGTGGAATGAAATGCTCCAAGGTATGAAGACAGATAACTTGGGAGGGCATCCTGGCTGAATTACTTATAACTCTTTAACCATGAGGCAAGTTTGTTAATCTATCTAAGCAGTATTTCCATCTGTTAAGTAGAAATGATATAAAGTTGTTGTGAGGTTTAAATACAATTTCACCTATAAAATGCTCCTTAAGCATAGTGCCTGAGATACAGTAAGTGCTTAATAACTGCTAGGTGCTATTATTACTACTAGTCAACATCTACTAATAAGTTAAATGTAAAGACAATCTCATTCAAAGTTGAGTCACTGTAAGATTTAAGATTATGTAAGTTATATTTATAGTAATCTTAGAAGAATCGCTTCTGATTTTTTTTCAGATGTGTAGTTCCAGTAATGTTATCATCATCTGGTACATATTTTAACAGAAAGAAATAGTATTTTAATATTTATTTAAAAAGTCAGTTCAAATGAGACCTGTTTTACCAAACTGTATTTTCTGTATTTGTTTGACTTTTGTGTAAAGGATTGATAAGTTGCTAAAAGGGAAATAAGAGTCCCCATCCTGAGTGACATAAGTTAGAACCAGTTGCATAACATATAACCCATTTAGGGATCCCAGCACATTAGCAAAAAACGTTCACTGGAGCTAGACTATAGTGAATTAGTGCCTGGAAGATATCTCTGGAGATACTGCTGACCTACCTATGAGTCAACCATTTCATGCCTTGCACCATATGGTAGGCATCCTCTAGTACCGATGTTCTCCTAATCCCAAGGAGGAATTGTCTTGTTTAAAATATATGTCCAGCCTATAAGAGACTCACTTCAGATTTAAGGACACACATATGCTCAAAGTGAAGGAATGGAAAAGATATTCTATACAAGTAGAAACCAAAAGAAAGTGAAGGGTAGCTATAGCTACATCAAACAAAATAGACTTTAAGTCAAAAAATGGTAACAACAGACAAATAAGGTCATTATATAATGATAAAGGGGTCAACTGATCAGGAAGATATAACAACTGTAAATATATATGCACCCAACATCAGAGCCCCTAAATATACTAAGCAAATACTAATAGATCTGAAGGGAGAAATAGACAAGAATACAATAATAATAGGAGACTTCAATATTCCACTTTCAGAAAGGGATAGATCATCCAGAGAGAAAATCAACAAGGAAACATTAGACTTGAACCATACATTAGACCAAATGGATCTAACAAAAATTTATATAACATTCCAACCAGTAGCAGCAGAACACATTCTGTGCATGGAACATTCTCCAGGATAGATCATATAATAGATCACAAAACAAGTCTTAGCAAATTTAGTAAGACTGAAATCATATCAAGTATCTTTACTGACTATAATGGTATAAAACTAGAAATTACAACAAGAGAAAGCTGAAAAATCTACAAATATGTGGAAATTAAACAACATACTCCTGAACAACTAATGGATCAAAAAAGAAATTAAAAGGGAAATAAAAAGATATTTCAACAAATGAAAATGGAAACACAACATACTAAAACCTATGGGATGCTAATGTTAATCATATACACTAGGGCACAAGGAAAATATCAGTAGGTTCTATAAGGTAAAAATAATATAAAAAATACTCTCAGACACAATATAATAAAACTAGAAATTCAAGATAAAGCAAAAATTAATGAGGTAGTGAACAGAAAAACAGTAGATCAAATTAGTAAATCAAAATCCATGTTCTTTGAGAAAATAAACAAAAAGGACAAACCACTAGCTAAGTTAATCAAAGAAAAGGAAGAAAGTGCAAATATACAAAATAAATTGAGGGAAATGACTAATAATACAGAAGGAATTTTTTAAAATCATAAGAGATTACTTTGCATCCCTCTATATGAATAAATTTGAAAATCTAGAAGAAACAGAAAATTCCTTAAGCAAATATAGATTTCCAAATTAACCGCAGTAGAGATAAAAAGCTTAAACAGACTAATTTCATAGAGAAATACAAAGTTATCAGGGGACTACCCAACAAAAAAGGACTAAATTCAGATAGTTTCACAGGGGAATTCTTTCAGAACTTTACAGAACAGATAGTCCCAGTGCTACATAAATTGTTTCAGAGTATAGAAATTAAAAAGAAACAATTCTTTTTAAGTAGCAAATATAACATTGATACCTAAGCCTGATAAATTTAGAACAACAAAGAAAATTAAAGACCAATATCATTTATGAGTACTGATGGAAAAATAGTAGCAAATGAACTCCAATGCTACATTGAGAAAATAATACATTATAATCAAATGTGTCTTAGGAGTTTATATCAGAAATGCAAGAATGGTTCAGTACTGGAAATCTATTAGTATTATTCACCACATTAACAGGTCTAGGGAAAAAAAGCCATATTATTATCTCCATAGATGTTGAAAATGTCTTTGACAAAATTCAACATCCATTCTTAATAAAAACCCTACATAAAACAGGAGAGCATGTACTTTCTTTAACATGATAAATATATATACCTCAGTCCTAAAGCCAGAATTTGTCTTAAATGGGGGGACTCCAGAGACACTCCCACTAAGATCAGGAAAAAAATCAAGGAGGTTCACTATCTCTACTATTTAACATTGTTCTGTAGGTATTAGCCAATGCGAGTAAATGAAAGAAAAGAGAGGAATAAGAACAGGAAGGGGGAAATACATATCTGTATTTGTAAACTACATGATGGTATACTTGGAAAATTCTACCTAGAGAGTCAATGATAAACCTAACTCAAGAAAGGAAAATTCAGTAAAGAAGTAGGATATAAAATTAACATGCAAAAATCAATAGCATCACTGTTGGTGGGAATGCAAATTGATACAGCCACTATGGAGAACAGTATGGAGGTTCCTTAAAAAACTAAAAATAGAATTACCATACAACCCAGCAATCCCACTACTGGGCATATACCCTGAGAAAACCATAATTCAAAAAGAGTCATGTACCAAAATGTTCATTGCAGCTCTGTTTACAATAGCCAGGACATGGAAGCAACCTAAGTGTCCATCGACAGATGAATGGATAAAGAAGATGTGGCACATATATACAATGGAATATTACTCAGCCATAAAAAGAAACGAAATTGAGTTATTTGTAGTGAGGTGGATGGACCTAGAGGCTGTCATACAGAGTGAAGTAAGTCAGAAAGAGAAAAACAAATACCGTCTGCTAACACATATATATGGAATCTAAGAAAAAAAAAAAAAAAAAGGTCTTGAAGAACCTAGGGGTAAGACGGGAATAAAGACACAGACCTACTAGAGAATGGACTTGAGGATATCGGGAGGGGGAAGGGTAAGCTGTGACAAAGTGAGACAGTGGCATGGACATATACACACTACCAAATGTAAAATAGATAGCTAGTGGGAAGAAGCCGCATAGCACAGGGATATCAGCTCGGTGGTTTGTGACCACGTAGAGGGGTGGGATAGGGAGGGTGGGAGGGAGGGAGACGCAAGAGGGAAGAGATACGGGAACATATGTATATGTATAACTGATTCACTTTGTTATAAAGCAGAAACTAACACACCATTGTAAAGCAATTATACTCCAATAAAGATGTTAAAAAAAATCAATAGCATCTTATACTCAAAAAAAAATTAAAAATTAGAAGATACGATGAATGAGAAAAGCTCATTTATAATAGCAACAAAAAAGATAAAATACTTAGGAATATATTTAACAAGAAATATTCCCAGCCTATATGAAGAAAACTATGAAGACTGCTTTAAAAGGCACAAAGGTAGACTTGAACAAGGGAAAGGACATCCCTTGTTCTTGGTTAGAATGTCTCAACGTAACTCATGGGTAAAATATAAGTTTTCCCAGAGTTAATTGGCTATATTCTTCAAAAATGTCAATGTCATAAAAGACAAACAAAGGGAAAATGCCATAAAGGATATTATTAAGTCAACTGAAAAATTAATATAAGGATGGTAGAATAGATAAAAATATTGAATATGGTGTTTAAAAAATTTTATACATACATACACTCGTAATCACAGGTGGACAAGGACATGAAGTAGAGGATGACTTTCTGTAATTCTAGGAAATTTCTATTTTTTTAACCTTTTTAGACATTTTAGATGTTTAAAAATGAGGTACAATAATATGAACACAAATTCTATTTTCTTTGCTTCTCTTCTTCATGTGGTTTATCCCTAGGTGATATATTGTTTATATGCTGGTGTGTGTTATATACACTGCATATTTTTGAAGCTATGCAGGAAAATAAAAAGACTTCCCTTTAATGTCATCGTTGCCATTCATAATTTTTGATTTTTCTGTGGATTTGAAAACTAACATGTCATGTGAGAGACAATTACATATAGATACCCCACTAGAATATTAGCCCCACCACCCAGCCCTGCAGAATATAAGCTCCAGGAGGGCAGGGACTTGTTCCATATTTATTATTCTCAGAGAACAGAATAGTGCCAGAACATAGTACAAACTAAACACATTTTTTTTTAAATGAAAGAGCAGTCTCTGCTATTGTCATGCAGAATGAATGTAAATAGTAACTTTAGTAATCAAGATAATTTAAAAGGGAAGGCCTACATAATGCCCATAATGAAATGAAGTTTACATAGTGAAAATAAAGTTATATATACAAGAACACTTATTGTCCAAGAATAACTTCCACTTATACAATGACCAAGGTGTATAGAAAATGAGCAAATCAAAACTTTAGGCGATACATGTCCATTTCCTGTTGTATTTTTAAGCCTCTGCTTGGATTTTAAGAGCAATCCAAGGACAAACACTCCTATCCCTTAATCGTCTTTTTAAGATAAAGTTCCATCCAAAGATCTTTTTTTTTTAATGATGAACAAAAATCATTTATAAATAAATAAATGTTAAATCACACATCATGTCATTCATAGGCATTACAAACTTTTTCTTTTTTTTAATGAAAAACCTCGACTTAAAATTTGCTCCTGTCTTCCAGTTGGAAGGAAAAGGCTAAGTCCTTAAATGACATCTGTTTGCTCCACACGCACATTCTTAAAAGAATTATAGAGGAATACGTTTTAAAATGTATAATCGGCTTTATAAAATGTGTAATGTGTTGGGAGGTGACTAATCAATGTTATTTTCAGCAAGGGAAATACAGATAAAATTTAACTGCTTCCTAGTCCCTGTGTAAGAAAGGAGAATTTATGAATTGACATGAAATTTCAGCATAGGAATCTCTTCACAAAACCCTCTTCTCTTCTGGAAGCACTTTTTATCAGGTGCGAATAAATATACAGCCTTATTATCAAGTCATAAATATTCTATCAAGTAATTCTTAATAACACATGAATGCTCACAAAAGTTCTAATTTTTTTGTCAACTTCCAACAAGAGATAGAAATAATAGCTCGTTATTATTATTTTCCCACAACAAAATTATTTGTTTCAACAGCAATGATACAGATGTAAATGGATAATTTTAAGATGTAACTTGATGGAAAGTTATCTCATTTGATTTGATTGACCTCTTACCTAATATCATCCAGCTAACAACCTGATTAATAAGAGGCAGTCCTTGTTTCTCGAGTAGACTATTATGAGTGCCATACACAACACACACGGAAAGCACCGTGCTTAGCATCTGAAAACAAACACAGAAGACGTAAATAAAAGAGAAGGTGGTGAGTGACTAATTTATATATTAGAAAGAATACTTAGAAAAGTGCTTGAACAACTGGAGTCTGGCCAAAATGTTATTGAAATTGGACCAGTTCACCTTCTTGTGGCTAAGACCAACAGTCAGAATTCTTGTACTAAGCAAAAGCCCTCCTTTACAAGCATGAATGAGGTGTTTTACACTTTCAGGAGTATTTTGGCATACATTATCACACTGTTTCTACTTAGAAATATTTGTTATTAATCTTGAAGTTTTCTTAAATCATGGAACTGCAGAGAGTGAAATGTATATAGCTTGGTGTATATGGCTGAGTGTCTTCCACCTCTGGCCCTCACTAACAGTCATATCTATTTATTCATTCAATACATATCTGTGGCCTGAGTTTTCACTGGTACTGGGAATACAAGGAGTACAATATTCTTTAGGGAATATATACAAACTAGTGTAGAGTTGGTAAACTATTGCTTTTAGAAATATTGTTTTATTGGAACATGGTAACTCTCATTCATTCACATGTTGTCTACAGCTCCCTTTGCCCTACAATGGTAGAGCTGAAAAGTGACAACAGACTCCATATGCCCCACAAGCCTAAAATATATACAATCTAGCACGTCAGAAAAATGTTTGCTGACCCCTGAACTAGTGGATTAATAGCCAATTTAAGAAATGAGCTAAATTATGGCTATGAACAAAGTAAACTCTCTTAAAGATCAGATTAGCAACCTGATCACCAAATCCTAGAGATACATTTAATTTACTCATATTTTCAGTGAATTAAGAAGGAAAAATTGCTGTCAATAAATCTATGACACAATTCTAGGATCCTTTCAAATGTGAGACACATTCTCATTTTAGATACATTAAAATGTGAGAAGACACAAATCTTAGAATCATAAAAATATATATATGGTACACAATAGAGGAATGAATGCAAAGTAATAAGGTTAATGTAAGAAGGAATTACTTTATACTTAGGGGTATTTCTCACAAAGTCCATAAGAATTTTAACATGGTATTCTTTGCTCCTACAGAGTAAGATTCAGAAACACTCACTTCTGTCAAAGTATTCATTATTACAGGTGAATTTTTTCAAAGCTACTATGGTTTAGTGTAAAACCAGTCGGTACACCATTTAAAATGAAAAGATACACTTCAATGGCTTGATAGGATCTTTGACAAAAATACTTCTCTTTTTATATGTTCTCTGTTGTTCTCTAAGAATGAGTTAACATCTTTTAAGTGTTGTACATTTTAATTTTTGAGTGTTCTTGGAAATACTATTATCCCAGCTTTGTTCTGAGTAAATTTTTTGAGGAGACTCAAATAAGTTTTTTTATCAGTGTTGTAGATGTCGTTTATTGTTTATTGTTGAAAAGGAAAAAAAAAGTGGTTTCCACTCTTATCTACAGAAAAGCTATCATTTTACAGAATATGACACCATATAATCTCTTACAACCCTACTGGATATTATCTTTACAGATTAAAAACAGACAAGTTCTATTACTGAAAATCACACATCTAGTACAAAGCATAACTGGGAATTGACTCAATTTTGAAATTTCAAGTTCAAAGTTCTTTTCACCACTCCAAAGCCACCAACCAAAGTGAAGTTTCTTTTCTCCTAGTATGTCATCTGAAGTCTTAAACTGACTAATCTTCATATAAACATACTAAGCCGCTGCTTTCACTTCAAAGAACTTTTTTCCTGACACAAATTAGGACAACACAGAATCTCAGACCAGAGGAAGTCTTTTTCAGTTCAACTCTTTGGACAATACCTCTTATATCTCCTTAATCTCTGCTATCTAGGCGTTTTTGGGGGGCCTCCTGCTGACCTTTTTGCTATCTCATACCTTTTAGAGAATATATTTCCATGTAATATCTTAAACAGAAAACTCTTCTCAGCTGGTATTGAGGTTAAAAAAAACAGGATGGCATCTTAAGAACAAGATAATTAAATACAACTGTAAGATACATTTTAGTGTATCATTTGTATAACATAGTGTTGAAAATCTGTAACTGACCTGTAACAGATGTAACACCAGCTCTTCATTTACAAAACTATCTTTTCTTTTTATGACAGATGTTACAACAAACAGGGATAGCAGAAGAACCAGCAAGCCTGCACCCACTCTGTTTTAAAACACAATTCACAATTTCAAATTTTCCTAAGAATATATGTCACATGAAAATATTAGATATTTTACTCTAATGTAGAATCTCTCAATCATTTGGCTTAATCAAGATGAAGTAACAAAATGAATACACAGGTGTAAGAAGAATAAAAATCTTAGAATAAAGATCCTGTGGGGATGGTGTCATTTGTAACTTTTCACACAATTTTTTAAGTATCTTCATCTTATCTCTATAATTTGATTTTTTTAACATTTACGCATACCATAATTCTCAGCTTGACTTGGACAAATTTACAGAAAACAATATAAAAGATAGCTAAACAAGTATATCAGTATCTACACCATATATTTTCTGACTATGAGCACTTACTCATACAAAAAGGAAAATCTACATTTATAATCCACAAATTGTTCCTCTCTATCATTGACGTTGGTGCTTTTCACAGCTGTTTCTGGCTAAGGGAAGGATGGAAGAGGGGCCACAAAAGCAGCATGTGGGTGAGGCATTGGTACAGTAATGAAACAACAAATTACACTTTTTCAAGAACACCAGATACAGTATGGTTCCTGAAGTCAAAGGAGACTAACATCAAGGAAACACTGTACTATTACTATTGAGTTCTATTTCTCACCTCCTAAAAATCCAAGTAACATAGGACGACTGAAATTATGTTGAGGATAGAATCTGGAACCCAGTAATATAATAGAACTATGTGAAAAGGAGTTGGTTTAAGAGAAATAAGAAAGAGCAAAAGGCAGGGTTATGGAGAACGTGAAGCAGGAACTCCCAGGAAAATGCTTGTTTTTGCCTTTGTTTTGATTCTTCTAGTATTCTCTTTAAGAATCATGAGGGAAAAGTTAATTAAAACTTATGAAAAACAACCGTGTATGATTAAGATTCTTCGTTTGTTTTTGCTTTTTCTCCCCCATACCCTCTTAAAAAAAATAATTTGGTATTTCAATTAATTGGCAAATACGTTTTTACCTCAGAAAACTGGAGTAACAGGAATATTATAGCTATGTTATATATATTTTTGCTCTTTCTTTTAATTTATCCTTAAATATTTCACATATCTATCTTTGTAATTTTCTAAAGAAGGGAGATGAGGTGAGAGATCAAATGGAGAGTAGCAATTTCTCCATAAACCAGGAGGCAAAATGAAGAAGTTGCAAATATAGCTACTGGGAAACTTGAAGCACTGAGGAATTTAAATTAAGAGGGGAAACAACATAATTTTTAAAAATATAAATTAGATTTCTCATGATTTAACAAGTTTGCTTCCTGAATTAATCTTTACTGGAATAGGTAAAGTGAAAAATTTCTATGAAGACCATTTATATAATTTCTTTTCCTTTTAGCATAAGTCCTGTTCAAATATGTCAATAGTGCTTGAGCAGGACAGATGGGTAGAGGCCAATGAAAGGAGGGAAAGTGGCTTTATAGAGACAAGAGAAGAGCTCACAGAGTAGTGGGAAACAAAAAATAAAATGTTCGAATTCATCTTTGCACATGCTGTTTACAGTTTATGACAGCTGCAAAATGTTTTCACTTAGAACTAATAAAGTATGGCTTAGATAAAATCTTCTTAGAATTCAATACAATTTTTTGAGCTCTGCTAATAAATTGACTTCCTGGAATAATTTCTGATCTATTCCATATTGTTATTCTCACAGAAATGAGATAAAATGTATATACTTTATAGGTACTTTAAAATGAACACATACTTTAAAAAAATATTGAGTTAACTTTCCTTCAAAAGATATACTCTCATCTATTAAAGATGGGGTTAGAATGCTAAAAAGTTGGTTACACAAAGTTCAAAAGAAAGTAACAAAGATGATTACATGATTAGAAAATAAGAAAGGAAATGTTAAATGAAATAATGACCATTTAATTTGCCAAGCGCCTGGCACAATTTCATGTTTTACGAAGGTCCAGAAGCATCTTCAGGGAGTTTTAATGCCTCTCAGAGCCTGATCCAAAATTATGACTAATGGTTTGATATTAGTATTTTAACTTCTAGTTTGTTCACATGATTTTAAACTCATGGCCAAGACTTGGTTCATATTTCATAGTGTTAATTGAGAAAAACAATTGCATTAAAAAGAAAATAAGTTAAAATATGGTGCATACACTAGAAAGATATTTGGCTTTCGTCCTACAACAGGCATAAGTGGGAACACTGCCAGGAGCAAACAGAAGAAAATCCAACTCAGTGAGGTGCTCTGAAATAAAGAAAAAAGTTATCTTTAGACAATTATGGTACAAAAAACTGTCTTCATTGTTTCACAGACTACATGGCTGTGAAACTAAAAGGAAAATTCAAAGCCTTACATCTCTTTACTTTAAAAAGTAATATAGTTACTATTTGTGAAGAATCTGTTATATAGTAGGCACTATATTAGGTATGATATAGGCATTATCTCATTTAATTCTCACAATAACCTCAATAGGTATGCTATATTATTCACAGTATCTCAGATGAGGAAACTGAGCTTAGAGATGTCAAAGTGTTAAGTAGCACCAGATCTATTACTAGTAAATGAAACAGCCAGGATTCAGACTCAGGTCTGCTGTTTCAAAGCAAGCACTTCATTCAATTTATGTTCTACCATATATTGATGACATCTTTAAGAAAGCTGGCCTGCAATCATAATCAAATGATTGTGCCCAGGAGGGAAATAAGTAAAAATACTTCTGTAATTAGATTAAGACAAAAAAATTGTCAATAGTCCCATTAATTGGAAAATTTTGTAGGTTCTCATAGAGTAGAAAGAAGATATTTCTATCTTCCTGCTACCTCCACCAAAAAGTATCAAAGTGGAAACATGAGAGTATTCTTTGTAGAAGCACACTGTAATTACCTACCTAGTTAAAGGCAGAAAATCAGGAGTAATCATACTTTAAAATAATCTATCATGAATAAATACTTCTCCAGAGAAAAACTGAGGTGGCTCCAGACCAGGAGGGAGGTGACTCCTCTGACTTGAGCCCAGAGTGTGGCCTCTCATGCCACCGCACTGCTCTGGGCAGTTCCTCTGTGGCATTTAGATATTTGAGCCTAAAGGAATCTAGGAAGTGCTTCAGAGAAGGACAAATCAGCTCTGCTTCTTGAGTATTTCAATCACCACAAGACCAGTTCACTTTGATATGAAAGTCTGCATGAATCACTGAAACCTTAAAGTCAACATCAGTCCTCCTGTTAAAAGGATCAGGATCTTTATGTAAGGTCACATTCTACCCTTTTCTTAAAAAAATGAATAATTCCCTGAGTTAAACGCATATCAAAACAAAGCCGCTATGAATCTGCCTAATTTCAAAGTGAGTACTTATACCTTTGCTCGAGTCCACAGTGGAGTGATAAATGGCCAACCTGCAAACGCAATGAGTCCAGCTGTAAGCATATAGCGGTAGAAAAAACTGAGAACCTAGTAATGCAATCCAAAGAAGAAAGGGAAAATGAAGTCATTTCAAAGGAGTTACATGTGTATGAAAGAGACCTGAAAATGTGGTAACGTGGTAAATTACTTACTAATACTTCAACTCCCAGGATAAAGAGTAACAGGTATCCAACAAAATGACTTGGAGGGAAGGTCAACAGTAATGTGACCAAGCCTTGAATAACTGGAAATCTGTTTAACAAGATTATTTATAAAAAGATTATTTATAACCTATATTGAATATAAAAAAATTAGTTCTCATATAGTAAAAAATAAAAATTTTGTGCATAGAAATCAGGGAATTTTCAACTCATAGATTTTTCAAAAACTAAGATAATCTCCAACAGATTTGTTTCAGTGGCTTTACTTACCTAAATCTTTTTTTGAAACCTAGTATTCTAGGAAAAATGTAACTTCTGAATTAAGTTGATAATGATCACATTAATTTGCTTGGTTTTTTTATAAACATTAATGATAATAAATGAGTCTTATTGGATCTTAGTTTAAACATGGGCACATACAATTACAGATACAACATCAGAAATAAAATACAATAAACCCAAATGAATAAACATAGAGAACATTTTTAAAATTCACTAAAGTTAATTTTCTATTGAAATCCCAACTGTCTTAATAAAATAAAGGTACGTTTTCCTAGTCTAGGTAGAGAAAATCTTAATTGCACTTTTTCACTGGGTGAAATAACCTTTTCCAAACTCAATTTAAGATGTCACTAATTGTATACTAATTGTAATTAAATGTGAATTCATAACCATTAAAAATGTATTACATACTTGAGTCCTTTTTACATTTCATCAGTGGAAAAATTTTTTTAGCATTGGTAGTGCATTATTAAGTAGGCAATTATAAAAAGTCAGTATCACTTGGTTTATAACCTTTTTCTGATTGAAAACAATGGTTACATAATGTCATCAAAACAATTAAGGTGCCATGTTAGGAAAGAAAAGCTAACACCAGTCAAAAGGAGAATGTTTCTTTTGTTCTCAACAGTGATGATTTTGTAAAATCATTTAGATTATTTCTAGAAGAAAAGTGAATTTTTATGTTTTATTTTCTTTATAATCTATCAAAAAGATAAAGATAGAACACAACATATTTTCAAAATCACTCTGTCCTTAAAATTTAAATGTATATGTGTTCTTCATAAATAGAACATTTAATAATTCAGGAGGGAATTTTGGATAACACCTTTCACTCTAAAAATTTTTAAGCCAGAGCAAATGACATTAGGAAAAAATCCAATTTAAGTATGTACATCCAACAACCCTATTCCTTTCAAATGGAGAAGTAACAGTCTGTTCTTTTGTCAGTGTCTTTTTGCCTTGTTTTTAAAAATGTTAACATTTAAAATATTTTAACATTAATTTTTATTTTTCATATTAAGAAGAGGTGGTCAAAGCTGGAGGTAACAAAAATTAGAAAAGAAAACACATTGTGTCATTGCAACATGCTCACCAACCCTGACAACACCCTTATTCTGGGCTGTCATTCCCTGGTCTGCTTTCGGCGTCTGGTTTGCTCAAAGGATGCCCAAGACTAAGTTTAAGTTCTAGATTACTGGTGCAAATATAGAAGTCAACACGATCTGTAACATGACCCTCGCTGCCTGTGAACGTGAACCAGCCCAACATTTTAGTGATTTTCTTTTAAAGTGCTTATAACTTGCATGAGAGCTCTACCTCTGATGTTTTCTACAATGATAAGAATCCATTTCAAGTCCAACTTGTGAGCAAGCACTTAAAGGTAGAACCACAGCATACAAGAATAATCTCCCCTAACCCCTGTAGGTATACATTACTAGATTGGATTTAATTGCGAACTTTCATTCATCTAGGTTTACGTGATAGCTGGGAAAGGAGGGGCAAAAATGTATAGAACAAAAGCATGCAAATTGCTTTGTGAAACATGAAGATACACTGGAAACTGGGATGATGAGACAAATTCAAAACGTAAGTCACTCCTGACATAGTACAATCCATATTAATTATTTAATTTTTACTCCAGATTTTTCTTATAAAAGATAACACAAAGAAAGGAATGAGGCCAGTGCTACCTCAGGGTAATCAAGATGAAGTCAAAAGGGAAAAGTAAAAAGGATGTTTAGGGAATTCCCTGGAGGTCCAGTGGTTAGGACTCTGCGCTTTCACTGCCGAGGGCCCGGGTTCAATCCTGGGTTGGAGAACTAAGATTCTGTAGGCCTCAAGGTGCGGCCAAGAAAAAAAAAAATGCCTGTTTATATGCAACGTTTATGCTGCTATGAATGAAATGAAAGGGCTTGGAGATTTGAGGGTATTATAATTATCTTTCATGACTTATGTTACAGAAATCTAATGCATCTAAATACAGATTTAACTGTCAGTGAAGTGAAAAACAAGACCACAAGATGTGTTACTTACTCTCTCAGAACCGCATACCATACTGGCAGTGGCAACAAGCAATATATGTAGTAAGTCCAGGGACAGGCTTGAATCAGCAGGAAAAGTGCTAGTAAAACGCCAACAGCTACAAAACTACATGACAGGAGATGGCTTGGTTTCTGAAAGTTAAACAAAACATTGAAAACACTCCAAACCCATGCTACTTGATAGGTTTTTAAAAGAGATTTTATAAAGTGAAGAAAACACATTACTTTCTTTCAGTGATTCTACAACTATATGATTAATCTAAGAACTGCATTTAAAAAAAATCTGTCATTGGAGAAGCACATTACAGGAGAAAAAGCTGGATAGCCTGGAATTGTTGCAATTAGGTAATTCTCAATTTAAAATGACTACGCTCCTAAAGTTTGTTTGCAAGTAACTTGTTCGGAACTCTGAACATATTTCTCCTTAGTAACAATTTTATAAATGTTGATTGAGTTCACTGACAAGCCCACAAAAGCCCATTTAATCTACAATAAACTGTGGGACCTAATCTTCATTTGGAACAATGATTCTATCTATTCAAACTTCAACTTGACATGCTGCCCACGCTTCTCTCTCCGTCACCCAACCACAGTAGGTTCATTCAGTCATATCTTCTCTCCCAAACACCTGCCAAACAAGAAAGGAGCTCCTCCATGTAAATCACCAGTGACGGCCTCCACAGGCCGCGGGTGCTCTGGGCCAGGAGTAATGCTGCGAGGGTCAGGGACAGAAATGCCAACGATTGGGACAAGAACACACTTACGGAAAGCTGTGATGCTAAGAGCGCACAGGAGATGAAAACAGGGCTGGAGGGGTCACACGGTACTCTCCTGCCTCCGCGCCTTGTTTTCTCTCTCTCTGTTTCCCCCTTGACAGGACTGGAGGGGTCACACGGTACTCTCCTGCCTCCGCGCCTTGTTTTCTCTCTCTCTGTTTCCCCCTTGACAGGACTGGAGGGGTCACACGGTACTCTCCTGCCTCCGTGCCTTGTTTTCTCTCTCTCTGTTTCTGTTTCCCCCTTGACAGGACTGGAGGGGTCACACGGTACTCTCCTGCCTCCGTGCCTTGTTTTCTCTCTCTCTGTTTCCCCCTTGACAGGACTGGAGGGGTCACACGGTACTCTCCTGCCTCCGTGCCTTGTTTTCTCTCTGTTTCCCCCTTGACAGGACTGGAGGGGTCACACGGTACTCTCCTGCCTCCGTGCCTTGTTTTCTCTCTCTCTGTTTCCCCCTTGACAGAACTGGAGGGGTCACACGGTACTCTCTTGCCTCCATGCCTTGTTTTCTCTCTCTCTGTTTCCCTCTTGTTTTGCTACCCAAACTAAATAAGGTGAGAATTAAGAATTACCTTCTGGAGTAGGGGAGGTTAGGGAGGAAAAGCAAGAGTTTTTTTTCCCCTTTATAATTCCTCCCTCTGGCCTAAAATGTCACCAGAAAGGAAGTAAAGAAGCAAGAATAAACTAGGGCAGAGTAGTAAAAAGGAAGGTGAGACATAGCATTGTGATTAAGAGTTTGGAGCTACACAGATCAGAATTCAAATCCTGGCTCTGTCACTTGCTCACTGTATGACCATGAGCAAAGTACAAAACAGATTCTGAGACTTAATTTTACCCCATCTATAAAATGTGAAGAATAATTCCATATCTATTTATCAAGGCTAGTAATGCTTAAATGAGATTATGAAAAGAGCTTAACAAAATGCCCAGAATATTACTACTGCTTAATAAATAATGGCTATCATTATCACCTTTATTTTTCTTCTCTCCTCCTCTACCTCTCTGCATTAGTCCCAAAAGTCACTACAGAAACCTCTCAGTGACTAGCACTGGAAATGGAGGTCCCATAGCAAGGGATGGAGGAAGAAGGAGCAGGTCTCTAACAGATATGGACAGGTAGAGTCTCTAAAGCTCAAGGTGCCTGAGGCAGGGATTCACTTTAGGAATTGGGACTGGTTTCACATCACTCTGAGGATAGTAAAATAATAAGAAAATAAGTTTAGAGAGCACCTAAAAAAGACACTCGAGCGATTTTCTAGAGTCAGTACAATATCATATAATTATCCAATCCTTTGACACATAGAGTAATCGACATTACAAATAAACATCTACTTGTAGGAAACCAAATCAAAAAGAATTCAGTTCAGCTGAAGTAAAAATTGAAAGGATTTTAAATAACAGGAATGGGGAACATTTCCTACCTCATCATCATTAACTCCCTGCCTCCCCAGACCCTCCAAAAAACACCTGATGATAATGAGCCGTGCTGTGTGCATTGTCATCACTCCTCCATCCAACTAACAATGATTACGTCGCACAGTCTACGCCATGCTCAGTACTAGGTGCTGGCCTATGAGGAGTTTAAACCATACAGGTGGAGATGGAATCCTGGGACTTGGTTTAAGGGGTTAACATTTTGTGATTTCCCTAAGCAGTGAGAGAATAAGGGAAGCATGTGGCAAAATAAGGATATTCAGTTCTAAAGCAAAAGACATCTGAACTAGCAAAAGCAAAGGAGAAGAGCAGATAGAAGTTAAATGCAGAGTTCAATTAGGAGGAGCTATGGCAAATTACCTTTAAAGAGAATGTTCACTGCAGAGTTGTCTGTAAGAGTGATAAACCTGTATAATCTGGGGGACACTGTCATGGAGAAGTGACAGAAACTTTGGAGTCAGACCTAAATTTAATTCCAGCACTGCTGTTCTATTTGCTGTCAATTTGACTAAACCATTTAGCTTGTCTCAAGCTCTGTTTCCTCATCTGGCAGTGGAGGGTAGAATTTGCTGCGAGCTCATCTCTCACTCCCCCCGGGGCCCTCTATAGTCTAGCTGTGTCAGTGACTTGCGCCCTTCCAAGAAGCCATGCTACCTCACTCCTCATCTGGCACATGCTGCTCTCCCTGCACCTTCTTCCTTTTTTCTATTGGGCTATCCGACTCACCCTTTAAGATTTGACTTTGGCAACAACTACCTCGGTGAAGGCTCCCTACACCCCAACTGCAAGCATCATGTTCTAATGCGTGCACAGCTGCAATCATCTCACCCCCTAATTGCTCTCCAAGCCTCCCTTTGGTTAATGCTGTAGACTTCTGGCAACTTATTCTTCCTCCAGATGCTGACACTTCACTAGATTATAAACTCTCGCTGAAGAAGAATCAGAATGTTTTGCAAACAGAACCAAAGGGTTCAAAATACTTTTAATAACCTCAACTGTAATGGTCAGTTTTACGTGTCAACTTGGCTAGGCTACAGACCCTGGTTAGTTATTCAATCACATATTAATCTAGGTGTTGGCTGTGAAAATATCTTGTAGATGTGATTAATGTCCATGATCAGTTGACTTTAAGGGAGATTATCCTGAACAATCACGGTGAGCCTGATTCACAAAAGGCTCTAAGAGCAGAACAGAGGGTTCCCTGAAGAAGAAACTGTACTTGTGGAGTGAAGCTTCCACTCCTGCCTGCAAGTTCCAGTCTGCCCTTCCTGATGGCCTGACCTCTGAACTTAGGACCTGCCTAACTAGCCCCACAGTCACATGAGCCAATTCCTTACACTAAATTTCTTAATACAGAGATCGTACTGGTCTACTTCTCTGGTTTAACTCTAAGTGATAGACCAGCTCTTCACTAAATAAAGTCTAAACTCTATAGTCTAGCATTTGAGGCCTTTGATTACTTCCATCTAATCTATATTATCAGTATTATCTCTCTCTCTTTTTTTTTTAAATTAATTAATTTATTTTATTTATTTATTTTTGGCTGCGTTGGGTCTTCCTTGCTGCGTGTGTGCTTTCTCCAGTTGCGGTGAGCGGGGGCTACTCTTCGTTGCGGTGCGTGGGCTTCTCATTGCGGTGGCTTCTCTTGTTGCGGAGCACGGGCTCTAGGCGCGCGGGCTTCAGTGGTTGGGGTACGAGGACTCAGTAGTTGTGGCTTTTGGGCTCTAGAGCGCAGGCTCAGTATTTGTGGCGCACGGGCTTCATTGCTCCGCGGCGTGTGGGAACTTCCCGGACCAGGGCTTGAACCCTTGTCCCCTGCATTGGCAGGTGGATTCTTAACCACTGTGCCACCAGGGAAGCCCCAGTATTATCTCTTATTAGGCCCTTGAACAAACCTCCCAAATTCCCCCCAAACTGAACTATTTATTTTGAAGGCAGCATGGTATAGAAAGAGCATGAATTTAAGTATTAGAGTTCAAGGACACCAGTGTGTCCTTGAGGAAAACATTTATCTCTCTGAGCCTAAATTCCCCCATCCATATTATGAGAATCATAACCATTAAATTTAGGGTAGTATTAAGCTTAACTGAATAACACATGTACAACACCAAGGACAGTCCTGGAATAGTGCAGTTTAATAAATATTACTTATTTTCCCAGCATAAAAATACATCTTCCCAACTCTGCCTCTATTTATGTTATTCAATTTGCTTTAATTCTTATCCTCTCCCTATATTCTGACTGTTAAACTTCCACCAAGACTTATTTTTTCCTGTTATCATCACCCTAGCTAAAGTGAGATTTTCTTTATTTAAAATATGAGTCATTGTATCACATTCACTTAACATTTTATATTAAAGTTCTCAAACATTTGTTGTCTTATGTAATATAGCGTAGTATATGACCTATACCTGATAAGGTGGCTATGTGTATACATCTCTTACCTACTTTATTTAATTACAAGCTCCTTGAGAAGCTTGTAATTTTGTATCTGAATTTTGTATTTCTTGGTGTATCCTATGAAGCATCTAGCATTGTGCTGTATACGCAAATATTCTCTGCATTATCAGATTAATGAATAAAGAACTATCAGCTGTGAAATCTGCTGACACAACAATCTAAAGACATCATATCCCTTCTCAATAACCCAAAACGTCAAGACAAATACCAAAAGGCAGTGTTTGGCATTAGACTACTCTGGACTCAAATCTCAGTTCCTCCACATCCTAGCTGAATGGCCTTTTGCAAATTACTTAAATAGCTTCAGTTTCCTCTTTTATACAGAAAAATTATAATGCCTACTTCCAGCACTGTTACGTTTAAAGTGGCAAAATAAATTTCAAATACCCAGCTGAATGCCTAGTTATATCCTCCACTAAAACACGTTTGTTTTTGTCTCTTTTCCTACCACATAAGAAATGATTTCTACTCTAGCCAATTTCACATACATTCAAACAATGAAAATTACTTGGGGTAAATTATTTAAGATGCATTACAGCATTATAAAAAAATGGAATAAATACTACTGCTCTTCCTTCCATTACAGAAAAATAAAGTATAAAATTGAAAAAAGTTACCACTGGAAATGTCTGCAGACTATTATTATTAATAATACACCATTCAGGTATATTACTTTTTAGAGGATTTGGACATGGTAATAATCATTAGAGAATGAAGTAAAGGAGATGGAAGAGGCATATTATCCCTGGTAAATGACAGTAATATATTTTAAAAGAGCAAAGTGTTTTAATATAGTAAAACCACATATGTACTGTTATCTTTTCTTAGTTGTATAAAGTATTATTAAAGAGCGGGGTTTTTTTGGCATTGAAAGTACAGTAAACTAGGGACTAATTCTTAAAATGAGGATATATAGAAAGTTCTGGAAATCTGTATTTAAGAATTTTAGAAAGATGAAGAAGGTAAGGATAGTTCCAGAAAAATGTATATTATTTTAAAAGGAACATTTTGAATAAGTGATTTTATTTCTTTCCAGCTCCTAAACTTAATATCAGATAAAGTTAAATATATTGCTTTGAAACTGTTTTCTGATCACCTGTACTGTAGAAAGATACGGAATACTTGTAACATGCTAAATAATTATAAAAATAAACAGAAAAACAACACAGTTAATGCCATAGGCAAATGTAAATTACACAGCTATCTTTATAGCCTCTTAAGTTATAGGACCATTATTACTGATACACCCTTTTCCCAACTAAAGAAACAGAGATTACTGAGAAAAAAAGACCCAGTACAACAAAAGCAAATGAAAGAGTTAGCTTAGTATAGCATGTACATTATATGAACTCACTGCAGTTAATTTGATATAATTTCTTTCCTTAGTCTTATGATTTTACACCATCATCTGAATCTTCATTATACTTTCTGAACATACCTTGACTTCTTTACTAACACCTCTGGTAAGGTTGCAGTGAGACTTGATGATCAGCAAAGAAGCATAAGATGTCCATCCCACAAAACCAAGAACGACATTGAAAGCCAAAAAGAATCTGTCATAAGTGTGATAATAGGACAATCCTTTCAATGCAAGATTAATCAGCTCCTTGCAAAGGGAGACCTATGGAGAAAGAAAAATATAACTTGCCACATGCAAAGACAAAGAAAATCTAAGTTTCAAAGGAAGAAAAATTATTAAAGTAACCGTAGATGATTGATCAAAAACAGATTTTGATTGTTCAAGGATCTTCTTGCAAAGTATAAGAAAAATTCCTGAATAAAATAAATTTCTAAATCTTGATAAAAAAGGACATTTAAAATGCAAACTATCTATGAGATGTGCAATGATTTTAAATGATTCTAAATGATTCATTTTGTGGAAATTATCTTCAAATGACACATGAAAGAAATGGTTCTCTAATATAGGTCCCTGATAGGAGATGCCCACATTTACATTTTTTGACTTTCTCATATCAGATTACCCAAATCAGTTATAAAACGTTATTAAAATAGCTTAATATTTTAGTGGAGAAGAATAGCTTGCCACTGTAAAACCGTAACAAAAATAAGCATTAGAAATGCCATCATACTACTTAGGCAATTTTAGAAACCAAAAATACAATTCTTTCTTACTTTAAAATTATATGACCATTTAAAACAGAGAAAATTAATGAAAAACATAGTAGGGTAGGAGTTGGGAAAAGTCAGAGCTTCAGTATGAACCATTAGATTTCTAATAGTGTGAAGCTAATTCTAAATGCACAGATATGTCATGTTCTAAAATATTACGCATAAATAAGTTGGATGACAGAAGCTTGGAATATACTTTCTCATTATAGAGAACAGCAATTGTTCATTTCCAATGTTAACCTAAAAAAGTTTACCTATAACATTACCTGAAATAAGAGAAGTATGTCCATGTGGATAAAGCAGCTATTTAGGAAATTCAACCCTTCCTTAAAGGTTCAGGAAAGCTCCCTGGCCTGCCCACTTTGCTCTCCATCACCATACTTGCCCCTCCCCATACCTGAATGATCAGCTATTTATATATACAAGGCCTGCATACTTACTGCTTCATCATACTTTTTCTGTTTTATGTAAGATCTTGCTTTTCTTAAAATGTTGATCTGTTTAGAATCAGAAAGCGAGCTACAAAAGAAAAAAAATGCTTTAGGTTTAAAATGTTTCTTCATTTCAATTACATTTTTTCTTGGTTCTTTGCTTAATTGAAAATAAAAGGATGGTGAAAATTGAGAAAAGAAAGAGAGAAAGAAAGAAACAAACAAACTCTGAGCCAAACTGTATCACTGCTGGTTATCTGAACTCTTCCAAGAAATAACTTACAATTAAATTTGGTTTTCTTGATTCAAAGTTTCAACTGCCACACTCCACTTATGATAGTCATACAATATATCATTGGAAGAAATGTAATGCTCTGGCTAACACAGAAATTCTGATTAAATCAATGTAATTAATGGAACAACAAACGAGTGGTCTGAGTTACAACACTCAGCTCTCTCATGCTCATGGTAGACACAACAGACAGGGCAGATTCATTACGGTGCTTTGTACCCTTGAGCCAGACAGGGCCTGACAATTTTCATTATCAAAGAGATCCGAGCAGAGCTTAACCAACAATTAAAGTTAGTGAATAATTTGAATCTATTTGCTATTTTTGTATTACACCATATACTTTTTTGGTTTTCCTATCTTTCATTTCTCTTTCCACCATTTCCCTGTCCCTGTTTTACCACAGTAAAAACCTTAAATACAAAGGAGAAATACCCCTAATACTGCATAAGTAATTTTTAAATAAGTATATTTAAACACAAAATTGAATATATACTGCTTAACTAGCATCTACATTCCTAAAGTGAATACCTTTACATTTTAAAAGTGTAAAAAAGTTATTTAAGGATATATTAGGTTGGATCATTTGAAATTGATGTTTTTATATGTCAAAAACTACTAAATTAAATTTTGACAATTTCATATGGCTCAATAATCACTTGTCTTCTTTCTACTTGGTTTCAGCAGCTTCTAAAGAGATAAGATGGAGACTTTGTAGAAAGTTCATCTTTTAAGCAATGTTATTAGTTTGGGTGGGTCACAGACATCTTTCAGAATCTGAAACTCACTCTAGAAAAATAAATAATCCAAAATCTTACATATAATTTCAGAAAATTCAAGAACCCCAGAACTCAACTATGAACTCTCTACAGTTCTATAGAGGCTTGATTAAGAATCTGTGCCTACTCCAAGGGATACCAGATCTTTCAACTCATGGGAACCCAATCACTTTGTCAGATTGTAGGAAAATCCCCCACCCCTGGACTCAATGGGATGTGGAAGAAAAAGGTACCAGGAAGCAAGAATACATGAAAGAAAAACAAGTTACTTCAAACTGTTGCCATGATCCAGTTCTCCGCCCTTCAGACACCACACATTTTGGAATATCTTCCTAGAAGTCTTAGAAATGGAATTACTGGGCCAAAGGGCTTCTTTGAAGGCTACATCTAAGATAAATTTTCCAAAGTTCTATAAAACCCTTCTAAGGTGATCTTCCTTCTCCTTGCTCTAATCCACTCCACTTCCTAAAATACTGATTACATCTTCTAATATACTTGAAATTGATATGGGTATATTATTGTCTACTGCATCAATTCTAAACTTCCTGGACTACTGATGACCATCTCCTTCTATTCTACTTAATTTCCCATTATCCCAAATATATACTCTCAGTTATAAAATGGTTAAGCTCTTCATTCTTCACCTATCTTGCATTCACGTCTGAGTTATTGTTCATAAAGATCCTCCCATCTCTGCTTTCCAAAATCAAATCTTCATCATCCTTTATGGTCTACTCCAAATCTTACCTCACACCATTAGCACTTTAGTGTGGTCTCATCATCAATTTATTTCTCTTCAATTAAATTTTAACTTTCATGAGGGCAACTAATTATTTACATTAATATCAATAATACTCAGCAAAGTGCAAAGCACATAAAATGAATCAATAAACCTTAATTGATTAAAATGCTATAAGGAGAGGAGCTTCAAGATGGTGGAAGAGTAAGACGTGGAGATCACCTTCCTCCCCACAGATACATCAGAAATACATCTACATATGGAACAACTCCTACAGAACACCTACTGAATGCTGGCAGAAGACCTCAGACCTCCCAAAAGGCAAGAAACTCCCCACGTACCTGGGTAGGGCAAAAGAAAAAAGAAAAAACAGAGACAAAAGAATAGGGATGGGACCTGCACCAGTGGGAGGGAGCCGTGAAAGAGGAAAGGTTTCCACACACTAGGAAGCCCCTTCGTGGGCAGAGACTGCGGGTGGCGGAGGGGGGAAGCTTCGGAGCCACGGAGGAGAGCGCAGCCACAGGGGTGAGGAGGGCAAAGCGTAGAGATTCCTGCACAGAGGATCGGTTCCAACCAGCACACACCAGCCCGAGAGGCTTGTCTGCTCAACCGCCCGGGCGGGCGGGGACTGGGAGCTGAGGCTCGGGCTTCGGTCGGATCGCAGGGAGAGGACTGGGGTTGGCGGCGTGAACACAGCCTGAAGGGGCTAGTGCGCCACAGCTAGCCGGGAGGGAGTCCCTGAAAAAGTCTGGAGCTGCCGAAGAGGCAAGAAACTTTTTCTTGCCTCTTTGTTTCCTGGTGAGCGAGGAGAGGGGATTCAGAGCGCCACTTAAAGGAGCTCCAGAGATGGGCGTGAGCTGCGGCTACCAGCACGGACCCCAGAGATGGACATGAGACGGTAAGGCTGCTGCTGTAGCCACCAAGAATCCTGTGTGCAAGCACAGGTCACTCTCCACACCTCCCCTCCCGGGAGCCTGTGCAGCCCACCACTGCCAGGGTCCAGAGATCCAGGGACAACTTCCCCGGGAGAACACACGGCACCTCAGGCTGGTGCAACGTCGTGCCGGCCTCTGCCGCCGCAGGCTCGCCCCACACTCCGTACCCCTCCCTCCCCGCGGCCTGAGTGAGCCAGAGCCCCCGAATCAGCTGCTCCTGTAACCCCGTCCTGTCTGAGAAAAGAACAGATGCCCTCAGGCGACCTACATGCAGAGGCGGGGCCAATTCCAAAGCTGAACCCTCGAACAAAGAAGAGAAAGGGAAATTTTTCCCAGCAGTCTCAGGAGCAGTGGATTAAATCTCCACAGTCAACCGGATGTACCCTGCATCTGTGGAATACCTGAATAGACAACAAATCATCCCAAATTGAGGAGGTGGACTTTGGGAGCAACGATATATATATATTTTTTCCTTTTTCTCTTTTTGTGAGTGTGTATGTGTATGCTTGTGTGTGTGATTTTGTCTGTATACTTTTGTTTCTACCATGTGTCCTAGGGTTCTGTCTGTCTGTTTTTTGTTTGTTTGTTTGTTTTTATTTTAGTATAGTTTTTAGCACTTATCATTGGTGGATTTGTGTTTTTGGTTTGGTTGCTCTCCTCTTTTTTTTTTTTTATTACTTTAAAAAAACTTTCTTTTAATGATTATTTTTTTATTTTTTACTTTAATAACTATTTTATTTTATTTCATTTTATTTTATCTTCTTCTTCCTTTCTTTCTTTCTTTTCTCCCTTTTATCCTGAGCCGTGTGGATGACAGGCCCTTGGTACTCCAGCCAGGTGTCAGGGCTGTTCCGCTGAGGTGGGAGAGCCAAGTTCAGGACACTGGTCCACAAGAGACCTCCCAGCTCCACGTAATATCAAATGGGGAAAATCTCCCAGAGATCTACATCTCAATGCCAAGACCCAGCTCCACTCAATGATCAGCAAGCTACAGTGCTGGACACCCTAAGCCAAACAACTAGCAAGACAGGAACACAACCCCATCCATTAGCAGAGAGGTTGCCTAAAATCATAATAAGGCCACAGACACCCCAAAACACACCACCAGACGTGGACCTGCCCACCACAAAGACAAGATTCAGCCTCATCCACCAGAACACAGGCACTAGTCCCCTCCACCAGGAAGCCTACACAACCCACTGAACCAACCCTAGTCACTGGGGGCAGACACCAAAAACAACGGGAACTATGAACCTCCAGTCTGAGAAAAGGAGACCCCAAGCACAGTAAGTTAAGCAAAATGAGAAGATAGAGAAACACACAGCAGATGAAGGAGCAAGGTAAAAACCCACCAGACCTAACAAATGAAGAGGAAATAGGCAGTCTACCTGAAAGAGAATTCAGAATAAGGATAGTAAAGATGATCCAAGATCTTGGAAATAGAATGGAGAAAATACAAGAAACGTTTAACAAGGACCCAGAAGAACCAAAGAGCAAACAAACAGTGATGAACAACACAATAAATGAAACTAAAAATTCTCTAAAAGGGATCAAAAGTAGAATAACTGAGGCAGAAGAATGGATAAGTGACCTGGAAGATAAAATAGTGGAAGTAAATACTGCAGAGCAGAATAAAGAGAAAGAATGAAAAGAACTGAGGACAGTCTCAGAGACCTCTGGGACAACATTAAACGCACCAACATTCGAATTATAGGGGTCCCAGAAGAAGAAGACAAAAAGAAAGGGACTGAGAAAATTTTTGAAGACATTATAGTGGAAAACTTCCCTAATATGGGAAAGGAAATAGTTAATCAAGTCCAGGAAGCACAGACAGTCCCATACAGGATAAATCCAAGGAGAAACATGCCAAGACACATATTAATCAAACTATGAAAAATTAAATACAAAGAAAAAATATTAAAAGCAACAAGGGAAAAACAACAAATAACATACAAGGGAATCCCCATAAGGTTAACAGCTGATCTTTCAGCAGAAACTCTGCAAGCCAAAAGGGAGTGGCAGGATATATTTAAAGTGATGAAGGAGAAAAAGCTACAACCAAGATTACTCTACCCAGCAAGGATCTCATTCAGATTTGACGGAGAAATTAAAAGCTTTACAGACAAGCAAAAGCTAAGAGAATTCAGTCCACCAAACCAGCAATTTACAACAAATGCTAAAGGAACTTCTCTAGGCAGGAAACACAAGAGAAGGAAAAGACCTACAATAACAAACCCAAAACAATTAAGAAAATGGTAATAGGAACATACATCTCGATAATTACCTTAAATGTAAATGGATTAAATGCTCCAACAAAAAGACATAGACTAGCTGAATGGACACAAAAACAACACCCGTATATATGCTGTCTACAAGAGACCCACTTCAGACCTAGAGACACATACAGACTGAAAATAAGAGGATGGAAAAAGATATTGCATGCAAATGGAAATCAAAAGAAAGCTGGAGTAGCAATTCTCATATCAGACAAAATAGACTTTAAAACAAAGACTATTACCAGAGACAAAGAAGGACACTACATAATGATCAAGGGATCAATCCAAGAAGAAGATATAACAATTGTAAATATTTATGCACCTGACACAGGAGCACCTCAATACATAAGGCAAATACTAATAGCCATAAAAGGGGAAATTGACAGTAACACAATCATAGTAAGGGACTTTAACACCCCACTTTCACCAATGGAAAGATCATCCAAAATGAAAATAAATAAGGAAACATAAGCTTCAAATGATACATTAAACAAGATGGACTAAATTGATATTTATAGGACATTCCACCCCAAAACAACAGAATACTCTTTCTTCTCAAGTGCTCATGGAACATTCTCCAGGATAGATCATATCTTCAGTCACAAATCAAGCCTTGGTAAATTTAAGAAAATTGAAATCGTATCAAGCATCTTCTCCAACCACAACGCTATGAGACTAGATATCAATTACAGGAAAAAATCTGTAAAAAATACAAACACATAGAGGCTAAACAATACACTACTTAATAACCAAGAGATCACTGAAGAAATCAAAGAGGAAATCAAAAAATACCTAGAAACAAATGACAATGAAAACACGACGACCCAAAACCTATGGGATGCAGCAAAAGCAGTTCTCAGAGGGAAGTTTATAGCAATACAATCCTACCTTAAGAAACAAGAAACATCTTAAATAAACAACCTAACCTTACACCTAAAGCAATTAGAGAAAGAAGAACAAAAAACCCCCACAGTTAGCAGAAGGAAAGAAATCATAAAGATCAGATCAGAAATAAATGAAAAAGAAATGAAGGAAACTATAGCAAAGATCAATAAAACTAAAAGCTGGTTCTTTGAGAAGATAAACAAAATTGATAAACCATTAGCCAGACTCACAAGAAGAAAAGGGAGAAGACTCAAATTAATAAATTTAGAAATGAAAAAGGAGAAGTTAACAACTGACACTGCAGAAATACAAAGGATCATGAGAGATTACTACAAGCAACTATCTGCCAATAAAATGGACAACTTGGAAGAAATGGACAAATTCTTAGAAACACATAACCTGCCAAGACTGAACCAGGAAGAAATAGAAAATATGAACACACCAATCAGAAGCACTGAAATTGAAACCGTGATAAAAAATCTTCCAACAAACAAAAGTCCAGGACCAGATGGCTTCACAGGCGAATTCTATCAAACATTTAGAGAAGAGGTAACACCTATCCTTCTCAAACTCTTCCAAAATATAGCAGAGGGAGGAACACTCCCAAACTCATTCTACGAGGCCACCATCACCCTGATACCAAAACCAGACAAAGATGTCACAAAGAAAGAAAACTACAGGCCAATATCACTGATGAACACAGATGCAAAAATCCTCAACAAAATACTAGCAAACAGAATCCAACAGCACATTAAAAGGATCATACACCATGATCAAGTGGGGTTTATCCAGGAATGCAAGGATTCTTCAATATATGCAAATCAATCAATGTGATACACCATGTTAACAAATAGAAGGAGAAAAACCATATGATCATCTCAATAGATGCAGAGAACGCTTTTCACAAAATTCACCACCCATTTATGATAAAAACCCTCCAGAAAGTAGGCATAGAGAGAACTTACCTCAACATAATAAAGGCCATATATGACAAACCCACAGCCAACATCGTCCTCAATGGTGAAAAACTGAAACCATTTCCTCTAAGATCAGGAACAAGACAAGGTTGTCCACTCTCACCACTATTATTCTACATAGTTTTGGAAGTTTTAGCCACAGCAATCAGAGAAGAAAAAGAAATAAAAGGAATCCAAATTGGAAAAGAAGTAAAGCTGTCACTGTTTGCAGATGACATGATACTATACATAGAGAATCCTAATGATGCTACCAGAAAACTACTAGAACTAATCAATGAATTTGGTAAAGTAGCAAGATACAAAATTAATGCACAGAAATCTCTAGCATTCCTATACACTAATGGTGAAAAATCTGAAAGTGAAATTAAGAAAACACTCCCATTTACCATTGCAACAAAAAGAATAAAATATCTAGGAATAAACCTATCTAAGGAGATAAAAGACCTCTATGCAGAAAACTATAAGACACTGATGAAAGAAATTAAAGATGATACAAATAGATGGAGAGATATACCATGTTCTTGGATGGGAAGAATCAACATTGTGAAAATGACTCTACTACCCAAAGCAATCTACAGATTCAATGCAATCCCTATCAAACTACCACTGGCATTTTTCACAGAACTAGAACAAAAAATTTCACAATCTGTATGGAAACACAAAAGACCCCGAATAGCCAAAGCAATCTTGAGAAAGAAAAACGGAGCTGGAGGAATCAGGCTCCCTGACTTCAGGCTATACTACAAAGCTACAGTAATCAAGACAGTATGGTACTGGCACAAAAACAGAAATATAGATTAATGGAACAGGATAGAAAGCCCAGAGATAAAGCCACACACATATGGTCACCTTATCTTTGATAAAGGAGGCAAGAATATACAGTGGAGAAAAGACAGCCTCTTCAATAAGTGGTGCTGGGAAAACTGGACAGCTACATGTAAAAGAGTGAAATTAGAACACTCTTTAACACCATACACAAAAATAAACTCAAAATAGATTAAAGACCTAAACGTAAGGCCAGACACTATTTAACTCTTAGAGGAAAACATAGGCAGAACACTCCATGACATAAATCACAGCAAGATCCTTTTTGACCCACCCCCTAGAGAAATGGAAATAAAAACAAAAATAAACAAATGGGACCTAATGAAACTTAAAAGCTTTTGCACAGCAAAGGAAACCATAAACAAGACAAAAAGACAACCCTCAGAATGGGAGAAAATATTTGCAAATGAAGCAACTGACAAAGGATTAATCTCCAAAATTTACAAGCAGTTCATGCAGCTCAATAACAAATAAACAAACAACCCAATCCAAAATGAGCAGAAGACCTAAATAGACATTTCTCCAAAGAAGATATATAGATTGTCAACAAACACATGAAAGAATGCTCAACATCATTAATCATTAGAGAAATGCAAATCAAAACTACAATGAGATATCATCTTACGCCAGTCAGAATGGCCATCATTAAAAAATCTGCAAACAATAAATGCTGGAGAGAGTGTGGAGAAAAGGGCACCCTCTTGCACTGTTGGTGGGAATGTAAATTGATACAGCCACTATGGAGAACAGTATGGAGGTTCCTTAAAAAACTACAAATAGAACTACCATACGACCCAGCAATCCCACTACTGGGCACATACCCTGAGAAAACCATAATTCAAAAAGAGTTATGTACCACAATGTTCATTGCAGCTCTATTTACAATAGCCAGGACATGGAAGCAACCTAAGTGTCCATGGACATATGAATGGATAAAGAAGATGTGGCACATATATACAATGGAATGTTACTCAGCCATAAAAAGAAACGAAATTGAGTTATTTGTAGTGAGGTGGATGGACCTAGAGGCTGTCATACAGAATGAAGTAAGTCAGAAAGAGAAAAACAAATACCGTATGCTAACACATATATATGGAATCCAAAAAAAAAAAAAAAAACAAGGTCATCAAGAACCTAGGGGCAAGACTGGAATAAAGACACAGATCTACTAGAGAATGGACTTGAGGACACAGGGAGGGGGAAGGGTAAGCTGGGACAAAGTGAGAGAGTGGTAATGTATATATGGACATATATACACTACCAAATGTAAAATAGATAGCTAGTAGAAAGCAGTTGCAGAGCACAGGGAGATCAGCTCGCTGCTTTGTGACCAGGTAGAAGGGTGGGATAGGGTGGGTGGGAAAGAGGGAGATGCAAGAGGGAAGAGATATGGGGATATATGTATATGTATAACTGATTCACTTTGTTATAAAGCAGAAACTAACACACCATTGTAAAGCAATTATACTCCAATAAAGATGTTAAAAAAAATGCTATCAAAATATTGCAGACCTAAAAAAGGAAGAAAAATAAAAGAATGCATCTTGCCATTCTTAAAGCACCTAACAATTTGCTAAACTAAATAAAAAAAGGGAAAAAAAGCTTGTCCGGAAATAAATTACTTAAGCTAATTTATGTTCTCAAGTGCAGTCTTAAAAAAAAAATGAGCAGAAACATTTTTAAAGAGAAATACTTGTTACATTACATTAAATACATATTTTATATAAAATTACATTATATATGCAGTATTTTGGTAAAGAAACCATGGTCAGTCGAATTTATATTTTTCTAAATGGACTCTTTATAAATCTAGGGACATACCAAAGGTTCAGAATGTGTCTGGAATTCATCAAAATGTTCTATACAAACCTCACTGTTGCATTATGACATTAAAGACTCTTATAAACGTGTTCCCCATGTAATTTTTTTAGTTTTCCGTAAGTTGAGAACGAGTGCAAAATAAGTCTTAGTATCACATATTTTAAACATAAAGAAGTTTTGTGAGAAATAAAAAGTCCAGAATAAAAGGTACAATATTTTAACATCCATGTAAAAAAGACAAAACAAATAACAACAACAAAATAAGGGGGGCTGGCAAGGGAGTAATCAAAGGAGTAACGTATACAAATTAAAATGAATAAAGGGGAGCTGCACGTGCCAATGCTGGTAAATCTTGAAAATCGTACTGAAGGGAAAAAAAGAGAATTGTAAAAAAAAAAAATCGGTAGATTTTAAAAATAGGGATTCAATTATATTACACCACTTTATTTCTTAAGAAAAAAAGAGGATCTAAAGAAATATGGTAAAATGTTAACATTTTTTAAATCTGGATTGTAGGTACAAGGATTTTTGTTATACTCTTTATTCTTTTCAGTGTGTTTGAATAATTTCATAATTAAAATAAAAAATATGTTAGCCAAAGGGATATATACATACACATACATAGGTACACATGATATATATAGACAGATACATAAGAAATTGCAGCTGTGCCTCCAGGAACAAAGACTGTAAAAACTGGAACACACCAGGCACGGGAACTTTCATCATCTGTGTGATTTTTATTGTGAAGATGTATTACTTTTTCATTCACATTTTACTAACCAGATTTTTAAAATAATTAAAACATTAAAATTTAACCATAGTTTCTGGCTATGATGGAGAAGCTTTGGCATACCAATGCTCCCACCAGGAACAACCAGAAAGCCTGATAAAACAAAATTAAAAATAAATTTGAAGGTACTGGAGAGCTAGCAGACCCTTGATGGTCTTGAGACCATCAAGAATTGAAGGGTTTGGACCCTAGAAAGAAATCACACAGAAAATTGTAACCCTTAGGGCATCCCTACACAAGGAAAAAGGCTGAGAATTTGGGCAGATGGCTGCTACCAGGATGTAGAGAATCCAACAAAGCCTTTGGCAATCTTATCAGACTGTAGAGATAAAAATTAAGGTTTGCAGCATCCCATGAAGCCAGGACTTGAGGACCCAAAAGAGAATAAAAATAAGAGAAAAATATACAATTTTCATTCTGGATTTTTAAAAAAAGACATGAAAAGAAGGTTATCTGGAATTACTTAAACTAATTTAATACAGATTCTGAAGTGAAGTCTTAAGAAAAATGAGAGAAGGAATTTTTATAAGCAAGAATTTATATATGGAGAACTCAGATAAAGAAACAGAGGCCAAGTGCTGGTAAGAGGGAAGGTTAACTTTACACTCAGCTGAATTCTTCAGCTGTGTAGGACAAGAGGATAAGAAGCTGGGGAGACGGCACCTGAAAAGTAGGACAGTAATCTCAAGATATATGAGAGAGGAAATCTGGTGTTCAGGAGCCACCTGAGAGGAAGGGCTTTAGCTAACACAACAAGCTTCAGCTGAGATCCCTGGGCGGCTCCACTCTAAGAGCAGAGACAAACCAGCGGGAAGAAGAGACAAAGAAACAAACTGCAACACAGCTTTGAGTCAGCTACTGCTCTGTGCCTGTCAGATGTTAAGGTAAGACCTCTCCAGAGAATGAGATAATCCAGAGCTTCTAAAACTTTTAATGTACAATGATAAGGGTTCATTTAAAAACTACCAGACAACAACAGGACCAACTGACAAAGGACAACAGTAACAAACTCACGAACAATACGGTTATTAGTGTTATCAAGTACAGACTTTAAAATAATTGTGGTTAATACATTCAATAATGGAGAAAAAGACAGAAAATTGCACCACATAACTGGAATCTACTTTTTAAATAAATTGAAATAAAAATCCTAGAATTGAAAAAAAAGTGATAACTGATAGCCACAAACTAGACAAAGCAGAAGAGAGATTTGGTATATCGGAAGATAGGTCAATAGAAAATATCTTGCCTCAACCTTGAAGAGCAGAAAGAAAATACAGAAAAGACCATTTAAAAAACCAACCATACACATCATTGTGAACAGGAACATACATATATATATATTTCTCCTGTATATATATATACACACACACATATATATATACACACACAATTGGAATCACAGAGAGGGAGAAGAGAGAGAATTTGGCAGAAATAATATTTATGATAATAGCAACACAACATTTCTACGTACTAATTTGTATGAAAATTTCTCCTCTATTGACTAAATCTTTTATATTGAAAACATCAAATTTTAAAAGAATCTGTTATCAACATGTTAAGCTTAACTAAAAAGCAAAAGAGAAATAAATATTAATTGTGCACATTTCTTTGCTGTGATTGCTATTGTTTCATCTTTTTTCCACAGTTATTTGAACACTGTAGAAGAAACTAAACCATGTTTTAGAATTATCAAGACTTTCAGCATGAACTAGTGTTTGGAGGGTGAAATCTCCTTAAAATGCTACCCATAGAAGTATTATATATTCTTTACTCAGATTTTTATTACAAAGATATTTCATTTGCATTTACAAATGATATTTTAGAGGTACCTAATGATATCTACTCCATTCCTTTTTAGAATATCTATTTAAAGGAAAAACTATATCAAGACGACAGACAGAAAAAGCAGAATAAAAAAGTATTTATAGAATAATTTGCACTCCTTTAGACTGACCAATGATGGAGAATCTTATCTTTCATGTCATAATAAAGTAAATGAATATTTTCCAATGTAGGTATGTGATGTATAAAAGTTACTTTTTAAAAAACCATTTATTTATTTATTTATTTATTTTTGGCTGCGTTGGGTTTTTGTTGATGCACACAGGTTTTCTCTAGTTGTGGCGAGCAGGGGCTACTCTTCGTTACGGTGCGCGGGCTTCTCATTGTGGTGGCTTCTCTTGCTGCAGAGCATGGGCTCTAGGTGCGCGGGCTTCCATAGTTGTGGCTCGCGGGCTCTGGAGTGCAGGCTCAGTAGTTGTGGCTCATGGGCTTAGTTGTTCCGTGGCATGTAGGATCTTCCAGAACCAGGGCTCGAATCTGTGTCCCCTGCATTGGCAGGAGGATTCTTAACTACTGTGCTACCAGGGAAGTCCCCAAAGTTACTTTTTTAAAAGAAGAATTTCGGGTTTGAGGCAGAAAATTACACTTTTAGTAAATAATTAGTAAATCAGATGGATGAAGTGGTAGAAAGATTCACATTAAAACGAATATTTAAAATTTGGTCCAAGGGAGGAATTTTAATCCATATCAGACTAAAAGAAATAAATATATTAAAAAGAATAAAAGTTATCTTTTGCCATTTTAGTAGAAAATATTAATATTAAAATATTCTGTTAAAATTTATTTCAGTTCCCTGAATTTAAATAGTGATTTTTAAATAAAATATAACATGTTTTGGCTTCTGTTGGCAAGGTACAATATCTCCTTCCCATTTTCATTTTTTTCTAAAATATCTCTTAAGAGTCTTCTCTTGTTCTTTTCTCATTTCATGGAATTGTTTTCTTTTAATGTTTTTCTTATCTTACTTTAGCCTCTATACACACTTTCCAAATAGAAAGTGTTTTTTCCTCCTTTTTAAGGTACTTTCACACGTAGCCAAACTATACTTTTTCTAGTCATGTAGCTCCACCTGCTGGTCATTCCTGGGCATAGACTCGGAGTCCATTAGACCCAATTTTAGTTTTGAGGGTTTTTTGAGCAGTTCTATTTGTCATAATGAATATTTCATGATTTTTATTCTTTCTTAGAGGTCTTTAAAATATCAAAGGTAAAATTTACTTATTTTTTAAATAATAGGATAAAATAGGATATGCAATTACCATATGGATCCATTGGACACTTTTACAAATCTAAGATATGTTACAGGATGTTAGCAATCTTGTTCTTCCTATATCTTGACACATTTGCTATTTCATCACCCTAGGAACTATCACATTATTCACAAATTATTCATGCTAGAAAAGACTAAATAAGACAATGGAAGAATGGTAGAGAGATATTATTAAACCTAAATCTAGTGATGCTGGTGAAATTAATCACATAAGTAAAATCTCAAGACTGAATTTTCAGCTGTCAGTATCCTAGATAAGTTTTCTTACATTTAAGAACTGATGAGTGAACAATATATTTCTAACAAGAAAAAGGAAATATGGTACTTATTCAAGAAGGAAGGACTTCATTGAACAATTATTTGTAACAAGAATCTGAGCTGTTTTACAAAAAGGATGTGTGACCACAGCATTCTTTCATCTTTTATGATGTTTATGTTCCAATAATTACTTGATATAGTTTCTAAGTGGACAATGCTAACATTAGGTGTATATATAAAGGTGACTGGAAGGAAAGAGATGGTGTAGAAATGAAAAAAAACTCATTGGATTAGAGAAAAATAAAGAGCCCATTGTACTCAGATGATAAATGATGATAACTGTTTTTCCTGGTATACTGAACATATGTAACAGGGAAAACAGGATACTACTCATAATAGAAATAAAATATCCAGGAATAAAATAATGAGAAATGTATACTGGATGGGAAAAGATAAAATTTTACTTAGGGACATAACAGAAGATATAAATAAATAAACAAAGTTCAATAGTGTAAAAACGTCAATTCTCTCCAAATTGCTTCCTAAATATAGTGTAATAACCAAAGAATTTTTCATATAATTCAAGTTGATGATTCTAAAATTTATATGGAAGAATAAATTTCTTTTTTATCTGTGCCCATAACTTTTATGATTTTGATTCATGCCAATGATTAGAATACCGTTTGTTTTGTTTTTTGTGTTTTTTTTTGCCGCACTGTGTGGCTTACAGGATCTTAGTTCCCCAACCAGGGATTGAGCCCAGGCCCACATCAGTGAACATGCCAAGTCCTAACCACTGGACCACCAGGGAACTTCCTATTTTTTGTTTCTTTTTAAATTATGTTTCATCAAAGCAATATATACATATAATTTTTTAAAATCAAAAACAGTACAGAGGGGCAAAATGACAACCAATGTGTCCCTGCCCCACCCTTCTCAGCTCTCAGTTCCCCAACCCAGAAATAAAAACTTTTACACGTGTCTGATTTTAGTTATTCTGGTAGTTACCCTCATTTTTCTTAATAATATGCTTTTATTACTATTTCTTTTTTAAAAAGTTTATTTATTTGTTTTTATTTTTGACTGTATTGGGTCTTTGTTGCTGTGCGCGGGCTGTCTCTAGTTGTGGTGAGTGGGCGCTACTCTTCGTTGCAGTGCGTGAGCTTCTCATTGCAGTGGCTTCTCTTGTTACAGAGCACAAGCCCTAGGCATGAGGGCTTCAGTAGTTGTGGCTCGCGGGCTCTAGAGTGCTGGCTCAGTAGTGGCGCACGGGCTTAGTTGCTCCGCGGCATGTGGGATCTTCCTGGGCCAGGGCTTGAACCCATGTCCCCTGCATTGGCGGACGGATTCTTAACCACTGCACCACCAGGGAAGCCCCTATTACTATTTCTTGACTTGATAACCTGAGACCCTTGCTGTTGACTCCCCGCCGACTCTGTTCCTGCTGTCTCCTCCCACCTCAATACGGTTATATTACTATTTTTACCTCCTGGTGGCTACGTTGGTCACTTTAATAATCTAATACCCAAACCTCTATCTTATTCTCTCAACTATAGGTGGAATCATCTCCACATTCTATTTTATGAGGACAATAGCACCACTATTATTCCATTTATATTTCTGCCTTCCAACCTGTAGCCTTGTACATTGCCGAAGTTGGTAACATTTGCATTCTATTCTGTAATCATTATGAAGTCTTCCTTGCTTTGTCTAAGGTTTGACTCTAAAAGCTGAAAACCAATATTTACATTATTTATGATTACTTAAATGCTGTTCACTCAGTAGCAAAGTTTTATACTGTAATTAAATTTTCTCATCTATTTCTTTGAAGCTTTGATCCACATGCCAATCTTCAAATCTTTCTTACAGTCCCAACAATTGTTCAAAATCATGTCGCATCTTAGGTTGCTTCAGAAGCCTGCTTTTATTGTACAATTTAAAATGTTTCCTTTTCCCTTAAGTTTCCAGTGTATGGGGGGTGAAGAAACGACACCTTCCAGTGTTTCCTCCAGCTTCTCATTCAGTGCATATGTTACTTAAAATTCATTTCACTTCGTTTGAGGTCTACTTGCTGTTCTAATTTGGAGGATTTGCCTCCCATTTGGACCATTCTTGTACAATTTATCATTCTGTAAGTTTTTAGTTGCATTTTGCATTTTTTTAAAAAAATGCATCCTATTTTTTTTCTCATTTTGTAAAGTTTGTGCTGCTTTTTTATTTATGGATACAACAGTTTCTCAGATATTTCTGAGGATTTTAATATTTTTAAGCCCTTTTCTATTCCTTCAGTTATCTATTTCCTCACGAGTCAATTCTTTGTTTTATCCAAGGCTTTTCTGGTCATACTGCAGGCTTTCAACAAATGATGATTTTCAGCCAGACAAGTTTGCAGGCAGGGTGGGTGAGCCAGTGGGTGAGAATCAACCATTCTGTTGGGCCCCCTGGTGACACAAAGCTAGCAGTGGCTCCGCAGGCAGGTGTTGAGCATGAAAGCAGGGGAAGTTCATGGTCAGCTCCTGGGCCAAGTGGAGGAAGGTGGGCAATGTGCACTTGAACCCCTTCCAGAAGAGCATTTCCCTGATCAGTCTTTCTCAAGTAGCTAACCTAAAGTAACTCTCAGTTACTTTCAGTGTCCTGTGTATTTTCTTCATATCAAAAATTGATAATATATTTCTTGTTCATTTATTTATTTTGTTACTGACTATACCTCTACATTACAAATAAACAGATGCATATGATATCTAAATGATATAATATAGGGCAAATTCTAATTGATAAAGACTTGGCTTATAGTCTTTATAAGTATATGTGATAATCCTACAATTAGGGACACTCCTCAAAAATAATTCTACCTTTGACATATGTAATATAATTAATTTCATATGGTCATAACTTGCAAAATCCTAATTTTGCTTTGTTTTTGCTCTCCTATACACATACACACACACACACACACACACACACACACACACACACACACAAAGGCAAGCTGCCATAGAGAATGATGTGATTACATGATTCAGAGGGCAATAGTTTCTAGTTTATGAATACTAGTCTAGTGCTATATAAGTTATGAAAAATAACTCCAATGAAGTCATTCAATCACATCCTTACCACCCATATTTCAAACAGTTTTTATTTATTTTGGTCAAGAGCAAAATCCTTCCTAATTAAATGTGAGTCCCTACTAATTGCAAACGAAGTCCAAGGAGGCTGAGTAAACCCGCCCGAGTCGGTGGTGCAGAGCCACATTTATGACTCAAATATCCCCATTCTCAATTTAAGGAAAGCACATCTTTCTGGATGTGGGACAAAATCTGCTGCCCACCAAAATCTACTCTCCTCTTTGCCCAAGTCGTTGTCAGTGTTTCCCAGAATTGTCTCATTGGCCTTTTCTTGTCACTTTTTATATTCTCCCCAGAGCCTCCTACATGTTTAACAGTTTCCACCACCATCTTTATGCTGTTGGCTCCAAAATCTTAATAACCAATTCTCATCTCTATCTTGAGATCCAAGTCCTTATTTTTAACTAATTAACTGGTATCTTCAAATGTAAGTTGAACTCAGTAAATTCATCCTTACCTTTCATACTAGCTCTTCTTTCTTTCTATAAGCCATATGGCACAAGCATCTTCCCAATCAACCAAGCCAAGAGCCCCACACCTTCCCAGTCAAGCCCTGTTGAATTTATCTCCTTAATGTTTCCCATATCTCTCTGCGCCCCTATATCTCCTCTACCAGCCATTCAAAGGTATATAGCATCTGGTTCATTATTTATAAAACAATAGAAGAGGCTTTCATTTAGAAGACTGCACTAACATACCCAAAAAAGACAGTGTTTCTAAGTACCTAATCTATCCTGTCAAGCTTTCAAACTCAGTGAAAAATTATTTCCTACAAGTTAATAAAAAATATAAGAGACTTACTTAAATGGTGTAAACAGAAATGGTAAAGTAGCTTCTTTTTTCTGAGTCATTTTCACCTGCGAACCAAGTATGAAAATACTTTATATTATAAATGAGAAAAAAAAATTAATTTCATTTTGAAATATAAACATCCATTGAAATGGTTCTTCAGGGACAGAAATAAATGGCATTTTGTGTTGCTATATTATTTCATAAATATCTAAAGAAAATGTTAATATTATTGTACCATTACAATAAGCTGAGAATTAAGCATATCAAGCCTGCAAAATAACATATTGTAATGTAATTAAACTATACTTCTTTAATTCTTAGGAAACAAAATAAGCCAAGCTGCATTAACACATTCTGTTATTAAGAATAACAGAAAGGGACTTCCCTGGTGGCGCAGTAGTTGAGAGTCTACCTGCCAGTACACGAGACGCGGGTTCAATCCCTGGTCCGGGAGGATCCCACATGCTGTGGAGCAACTAAGCTCGTGCACCACAACTACTGAGCCTGCACTCTGGAGCCCGCGAGCCACAACTACTGAAGCCCGTGTACCCTAGAGCCTACGCGCCACAACTGCTGAGCCCACGCACCGCAACTACTGAAGCCCGCGTGTTCTAGGGCCGGCATGCCACAACTACTGAGCCCACATGCTGCAACTACTAAAGCCCATGCACCTAGAGCCCATGCTCCACAGCAGAGAAGCCCGTGCACTGCAATGAAGAGTAGCCCCTGCTCGCCGCAACTAGAGAAAGCCCGCACACAGCAATGGAGACCCAACGCAGCCAAAACCAAAAAAGAATAACAGAAAGTTTCAGTTAAATGATCACTTGTTTAAGCTCTTAATGCATGTAATAATATACATGGAATGACAAGAAATGTTGCAATCTCTAATCCTACTTCTACAAGGCAAATTCCATTGATAAAGACTTGGTTTGTAGTCTTTATGAGCATATGTGGTACTCTAACAATTAGGGACACTCCTCAAAGGTAATTCTACACCCTCAAACTGATTCATGGAACCTGCACCTCAGATATGTGAAACTTTAGGACACTAGTTAAACACACAAAATTTAAAGATAATAAATTATAGAAAATCATTTCTTAAAATGCAAAATCAAATATTTTCACTTAATATATGCAATTTTTAAATTGTAATAGCATCCATTTTTGTGTGTGGTCTTGTTTTACCTTGAACTGTTCAAGAATCTGTACTGCATTTGTAAACATGCTCTCTGCTTTGAAGAGATCAGTGCTGTTAAGTATATCCACAGGAAGGGTTCCCTGTAAATAATAGACACTGATTTAATATTACAACTAACAAAGCTCAAAATATTCTTATAAAACAAAACAGACTTACAAAGGAAGCAACAGAGATGACATATGGACAAATTATTGGAAAAATTAAACAAAAAATCTTTTTAAAAACCATAACTAAAAAATGTTCTATTATTTTTTCTTACAAAGTAGATATAATAAAGTAAATAAAGCAAAAGAGATGAATTAAGTTCAATAAAACCTAACATTTATTGAGAGATTACTGTGTGGCAGGCAGTGAACTAAAGGTGCTCTGCACACACAAAAAATTACTATGGTGGGCCACAGCCAGCTCACGTAAAAAGAAAAAAAAGACATAATAAGAAAAATAGGACTATACTACTATGCATAGTAATGGTAAGGATTGTTTTGTGAAACTTTGGTTTCAGTGACAGACGTACACACACACTTATGACTATAGGGGTCATATCAGAGTTCTGAGGTAGATGACATTATTTTTTTTAAGTTTGATTTGAAGGGCTAGGAAGAATGGCTGATGGGAATGGATTTTGTTTGCTTTTAGCTTTTCAGCATCCAGTTCCCATTCTTAACAGCATTACCATTCTAAGTTGAGATATCAGGTAGAGCATAGTAGGTCTCTAATGAGCGCCCCCCAGCCTTCCCTCACTGAAGTGTAGACAAATAACTGAGGCCAGACCACTCAAATGGTAAGCACTGGAATTGGACACTTGAGAGTCAAGGAACAGAGAGTACAACAGGTGTAATGCTACTCTCCCCTAGTGCCGGTGACCTTGCAGACTGGCCCTGCCATGGGACCACGGTGAGCTTCTTTCTCCTGAGTCTCTGGAGCACTCTTGGTTCCTGTTCATTTCCCAGTCTGGCTTTTGAGGACCCCTTTGATTTAGCAAACCAGCAATATCTTTTTAATAAATTTCCTTTAAATGGATTCAGTTTCTGCTGCTTACAATAAAAAACTACTTATATATTTTCATCATGTAACTAAAATACAGAGATATAAATCTATTTACATTTTAGAAAATACAAATTTTTTTAAGAAAAGCTATTAGGCTTGTGCTCCATGTTGTATTTCATACATAATTATGAGGTGTTACATCTTTAGAAAGAAATATAAAGGAAAAAAGTTTTAAATGTAATCAAAGATAATTCAGAAACACAAAAAAAGTAAATTTTACTGTACAATAATTTTTTTTAATTCTGAGAGTTGTTAAGAAAATTGTATTCTTTACCACTGAATTAAGAGGGAAGGGAACTCCAATAAGAGCAGCCATCAGTGGTGCAACATCAGCCTACAAACAGAAGAAGTTCAAATCTAAGAAGTCGACAGAGATCAACAAGGAAAGTAAATAATCTAATTAACATCACTGTAGTTTGAAAAATAACCATGATATTCATTATAATCCATTACCTTCAAACATTTATTTAATACATAGTAGGTACTGATCTCTAAAAAATGTCATTTGCTAGAGGTACGTGAACTTATGAAAACTTAAATTTGACAAGAAACCACTAGGAGCCCCAAATGTAAAACACATAAAACAAAAAGTTACTTATTCTAGATGTTAAAAACTTGACCACTTTATGCAACAGTTTTTGAGTATTATGAGAAAGATGCTTTAAATAGAAAATAAATAGCAAAAATAGACTTTAACTAAAGAAATATATATATATATAAATTAAAGACAGTATGTATCAGAAGGAGGTTGGTTTGCCAGCCAGTGAAGTCCAGAAAAGATACAAACCAGATAAGAGGCTCTTTGGACAAAAGACCTCAAATATCGTTCTGGAGAGCTCCCTTCAAGTCCAGTTCCCCAGAAGAGTTGTTCGTGCTTTCTGTCCCCATGGCCTCACCTCCTCATCACTCCCCAGGCCACTCTAACTTGTTTTGACTCTTTATCATCCTGTAGACCGCTCTTCCTATAGAGCTAATAACCTCCATTTTTCTACAACTAATTGATTGCTTTTATTTTAGTCCATACAATTTTTCAGGGAGTAAAATACTTGGCTGTCAGAATACCCAGTTTCAAACACTTGCTTATGATCTCTGAGACCTTGGGCAGGTTATTTAACCTCTCCAATGCTTCAGTTTCCTTATCAGTTAAAAAAGAAATAAAAGTTTCTCCCTTACAGAGTTATGGCAGGATCAAATGAGACTAAATTTATAAAGTACCTGGCGCACAATAGTCCTGCACTAACCGGTGGCTACAAATGCTGTGTGATGATTATAATTACGTGACCTCTTGGCAGTGCTGTGTGGACCACCCCCTCCTGGGCCTCTGTAACATCGCTCTACTGAGTGTCTCCAATCTCATTGTGGCTTCTTTCCAGATACCTTCTCTAGCCCCCATTTAAAATTGGAGTTTGGTCCCAGGCTCTCAGTCTTACTTTTTACCATCTAGACTCTCTTTACCATCTCATAGAACACTGAAAACCCCATTGGCCACCTAATCGCTTCCTCTCCTTCCCCCAGAATCCACCATTGGCCTCCTCTGATCTAGTCTCCATGCTGCAGCCAGAGGAATCCTTTCACAGAAAATCAGATCATGTCACTCCCCAGGCTTTGAGCACTTCAAAGGCTTCCTCAAGCTTTAGGATTAACTCCATAGGGCCCATGAGGCCCTGTGTGGTCCAGTGTCTACCTTATTCTGCTTCACATCAAACCACGGTCTGTTGCTCTGTACACCCGCTTTCTTCAAGATCCTTTAAAATGCCACGTACCCTCTGCCAGAGCTCCGGGCACATGCTGCTCCTTTGCCTGAAAAGCTCCCTTCCTCCTGCCTTGGCCGGGCAACTGCTTCTCATTCTTCAATCTCAGATCAAGCCTCAATTTCTGAGGAAGCCTTTGCCGACCACACAGCCTATGAGATATATCTGCTTTGTACTCTGATGGCTTCACAGGCCTCTTTTGTTGTACTTATCACGGCTATAATTTTATGTTTATTTGTATGATAAATACAAATAAAATTTATCTTATTCCTAAACTATAAGCTTCCTAGGGTAGGGAGTGTGTCAGCTTTTATTCACCATTATATCCCTTACACAAAGTTTAATGTTAATGTGTTAATGTTTCAATATTTTAATGTTAATGTTTGCACGATGTTTAAACATACTGCAGACACACAACAGTGTTGGCAGAAGGAACGAATAAAGAATTCTCATCTAATGTAGATCTGAAGCAGTATTCAGAGAGCAGTAGCTGAATCTATATTGTTTTTGATTATGATCCAGTCTATATAAAAAACATGTTCTTGTTTTATGGACTTCAAGTTATTCCTATCCCTTTGACAGTGATTTTTATTGCAAATTAATAGACTGCTATCTGATTCTATACATTGTCACTTGGATAATAAGCATCCATCCTGAGCGAAGAGACCATTCTTAATATGCTGAGAAAGAACAGGCTTCTATAACCGTGAGCCTGAAAATAAGACCCTAGACCTTGGTTTATCCACCACAGTAAGGAATGTCAGCTTGTGAGGTGACCTGGAAAAGTAAGGTATTCCCGCCATTTTGGAGGCCACATACCAATGATGCCATGCCTTCCACAAATAGTAAAGATGGCTGTCTACACAGCATATCTTCAACAAGAAAAATCTGTGCTTCATATTTACAGATAATGTTACTGGTCTAACTTGATTAGGTTGGCCACTCATTTTCCTATAATGTAAGGTTTCTAGCTGAGTAATCTATATACTCTTGTCACTTTTTCTCCATTGCATTTGTAAAAACTCTGGGTAGAATTAAAGATAAAATGGGTGTTAATAAAAAAGAAATGGTACACTGACACACTAACAGGAGAGAAACCTATAATGGGGTTTTATTAGATCTGTGCTTAAAGCAACTAAGCAAGGCAACCATGACAAGAAATCACAGAAATGTAACAGGCATGTAAATTTTAATTTGCATAATAATTCTTTAATTAGCCAGTGTTATTTGGAGGGAGGGCATCTTCTCCTTTCACTTTTATTTGCGGCTGCTTTTTTTATTTTGCCAAAAGGAAGATTACTTGGGGTTAAGATATTCTCATTTAACAGGATTTCCCTTGGTAACTGAAATGTTTTAGAAAAATTTTTATCATCTTTTATCATTATTAATATACTTTTTTTCCAGAGTTTTTTGGTCTAAACTTCTTATAGATGAAATTAAATCTGAACATGATTAAATTTAATGAATACCTGATTGACATCTTGTCTCTTCCAGTTCTCCAATTTCCATTCTGAAAGATACAAATAAACACCAGAGCTGATGTTAAGAATTCTTTAAAAAAATAAATCATTTTATTATTATAAGTGGTCAGTGGAAAAAGAAAGTATTGGTAAAGTTCATTTTAAGCCAAGTATGAACAAAAAGCGTGCTTAAGAAGGAAGAGCTGTAAATTTTTTAAACTAGAATTTTAAAAGAATAACTGAAAAGTAAATATTTGATATTTTCTGTGATAGTTTATTAATTTGGAAATAATTTGGAGATAATGGTTTCAAAACATCCAAAGGCTAAGGAAGGAAAGATGGAAGTAAAAGGCACAATGATAACAACTGTCAGCGTGACTGCAACTAATGACAGTCCTGCTCCAGGGAGTTATTAAGGCAACCGATAGCCCGTTAGTCAATCTAAGCTTTTCTTTTTTCTGTAATGAGAGTTGCTTGCAAAATATTTGAAATTTTTTAGCTCTGATGCTCCTACCGTCACTAATCCCAAATGTGAAAGTAGTATAGTGAGTTACTATGAAAACTGCCTCACTCCCCTATCTTTCTACATATAAATTCAGAAATTTCAATAAACAGTAATCAAAACAAATGATTATGAGGCCATGTCTTGATTTTAAGACTTTGTTTTTGACTTTAAGATATATTACCCAAAGGGTTCTAAGGCATTTTTATGATGAAATTTCCTTTAATAAGCTAATAAAGTTTAAAAATATGATCCTAATTCTACCAGTCAGCTACTAAAAATTCAGACTAATCACCTGATGAGGAAAAACACAAACATTCCCTTTCTCTGTAACTTATGATACCAAATATCCATATAAGAAAAAATACATTCTTGCAGTAATGATTCTTGAAGTCATATAATTCTAAAACGTTAAGTCACTGAGAAATCAACTGCCAAAAGAAAGTTCTGTCTCCTAAGTATTCAATACAAACATACTATTTAACCTAGCTTCTATTTAGATTCAATCTAATCCATTTAACACAGAGCATAAGAATATAAAATGGTGCAGCTGCTTTGGAAAACAGTTTGGCAGTTTGCAAAAAATAAAACATAGAGGAACACATGACCCGTTAATTCCACTCCTAGGTACCTGCCCAAGAGAAATAAAAACACATATGCACTCAAAAACTTTTACACAAATGTTCATTGCATCATTATCATAACAGCCCAAATGTGGAAATGACCTAAATGTCCATAAGATGACAATGAAATATGGCATAGACACACAATGGAGAGAGAAGTAAGGGGTGACTGCTAATGGGAAGGGATTTGGGGAGGAGGGGTGGCAATTAAATGTTTTGTAATTAGACAGTAGAGGCGACTGCATAATCTTGTGAATATACTAAAAAAATTTAATCATACACTTTTAAAACATGAATTTGATGGTATGAGAATTACATCTCTCAATAAAAAATAAACAAAAAAAAAAAAAGAAAGAAAGTGTGTAGGAAAATTTTATTATACAAACCAAAAAGTCTTCTATGGTAGAAATACCTAATACAGCTGGGAGTCCACATCCCTGGAGAAGGTTTTAAAAGGAACATTTCTAGGCCTTACCCAGACTCATGGAATCAAAATACCTACAGACAAGGTCTGGAAATCTGTAACTTTTTTTTTTTAATCTGTATTCTTAACAAGTGCTTTGAATGAGTCTGACACAACTAATCCAGAGAAAGGCATTTGAGAGGAATTTATTTTGTCCAATTAGTAAAAGCTTTGAAATGCTAAAATACCCTTACCTTACAAAATAACCAGAGCTCCAAGAAAAAGGAATTCCTTTTCGTCATGGATTGAGACGCAAGGGAGGCTTGGGCAACAGAGAGAGCCTTCAAAAGTACTAGAGACAGGGCAAAATCTGTCTGGTTTTGAAATATCAATTGTGACATATGTGTGATTTATCTAATTGATAGTCTTTGCAGGTAAGATCTAAGCCAAGGGTTTAATCTAAGTCTTGGAATAAGGTTTGTGAAAAAAAAATATTAAAACTTATACTTGAACTTTTACAAGGCAAATAACTAACAATTATATTTCAAGCTGAATATTATAAACCAAATAATATGAACTATACAAAAGTAATACATAGAAATAGTAATGACACAAATATCAAAATGAAAGCTATAACTTGAAAAGTAATTTTTTTAAGTTAAACTTTGGTTTTATTTTAAAATGTCACATTTATAAAAACAATAAAGATAAATGTTCATACCTTGCAAATATGTATCATCAAATTTCTGAGCTAACACTTTTTGAGGATACTTGATTCCAGCTCCCCAAGTGACAAAAGGAGTACAAGTCTCTAAAGGATGACCAGCTCCATGGGAACCTACAAATGAGACACAAAGAGTAATAAGACAAGTATCAATATATAAGAATTAACTTACACCTAAATATTTTTTAATACTTAAAGAGTTGATCTCTATATAGCTAATTCTAGCCACCATACTCCCAAATGTTTGCATCTCTATGTAACAATTCGTTTTTAAATATTCCCAAAGCAAGTCAGAGCATCAACAACAAACAGGCAAAAACAAAAAGCAGAACATCCGTTGAGTGACTGGTTGAAAGAAGAATAAGAATAATAATAAGACTTGGAGGAGATGCCACCAGAGTAGCACCAAAGGCAGAAAGAACAGGGAAAGCTCCTTTGGGGAGTAACCACCCAAGTTTGAGGCCAGGTCTGCTCTGAAGAGGATAGCAAAGTCTCTATATGCTTTTCTTCCAGGCCACTCTGGCCGGTATAGCCAAAAGCCCTTTATAAAGTGGAACCGGCTCACAAGAATTCTACATTGTGATTTGGTGACCCAAACCTCAGCTTTGCCTTATTTTGTTCTCTGTGCACACACTGTGTTTGCCTTGGGAATCTCACAGGGGGGCTAGGCTCATCTAGTAGTACCCTCAGTAATACTACCTTAAACTCACCCCCTCTGCCATCACATACAGTTAATTCTAGGTGGATAAATAATCAGTATTTTTTGTTTTCTTTACCACACTTTTCTCTAATTTCTCATGTTAAATGAGAGTATATTCCTTTCATAGTTAGAAGAAAGATTATATAAGATAAGTCTTTTATACACTAACATTTTATGCATGCTATTATGTGCTAGACAGTTTGCATATACTAAGATATCTAATCCTCTTCAACATTACAAGATATTTGCAAGCCACATTTACCACTACTTTAATCGTAAAGTATATATCACTTAGAAACAGACTAACCCCAGTCTGTCATTCCATGGTCAGCAGTAAAGATAAATGCTGTTTTCCCATCACTTCCGTAAAAATCTTTAAGAGTAGACACAATTTCTTTCAATCCCTCATCAACTATTTTAATATTGTTTAAATATTCCCTGTTTAAAAAGAGAAGAGAAAATTAAATTATATTAATTACATTAATTTGGGAAAATCAAATTTATTCAACATGAACTTATAAAGTCAGTACCTTGAAGTACTTTTAGATCTCATCTTTAATATTTTTTTAAATCAGAGCTCTTTAGAGTGTTAAAAGTAATTTTCTTCTCCTCTTAAAGAAGTAAAAAAATCTGGAATCATTTTCAAAAATGATTTTTAAAAAGATATTGATTAGCAAATAGATTTTAAGGAATACATTTTAAGTCTCAAATGCAACAATGATGGCTTTTAAGCTCATGCCTCTCATAATGTAAACTATATTGCTCTTTCCACATTAGTAATAGGTAAGCATCACTGTTTCAACTATAGAATATTTCCATCCCTTAGAGTGTTTGTGATATAAAACACTATAATATAATATGTTTTGAACAAACTATATTTAAGCTTTCCATACAGTTGAACAAGGATGGTTTGGTATAAGTTCTATCACTTAAGACAATGCATTGTGTTAAAGAAGGGAAGCATGAGGTATTCATTACTGGCAGCTAACCAATAGGCTTTACAGTTAGTTAGACTAATCTAAATCAAATTCAAAATGAAGAATAAAAGTATAACATGAATTCTTCCTTTCTTATGGTCTGCAAAAGTGAGAAAAATAGTCGCTCTTTTAATATAAGGAGTACTACTGAAACATCATATACAAAACTTTATACTATTATCTGCTACATACAGCACTGATTAAATGGAACATAAGGAACAGCTAATTACGTCTTTTTGTGATATAAATATTAACACCATAAAAATGCTTTTTATTTCAAAATTTACTAAAATACTTCTAAAATATAAGTTTTTTCTCTCTGACCTGATAAATGAAGAATATGCAATACACATACAGGATATATTTTACTTATATTAATGTGCAGTGTGGTCACAGCATATGTGATTTTAGCCACTATATCATACTACATCTCATATAAATGAGAACTTATTCTACTTTAGAGTTATTTAAAATATAATGATCTGTTGTGATCATTACAAAGAAAACATTATAATAATATTTTAAAAATTCAAACAGGTGTTTCCCTCAAAACCATGAAATTAAACACAGCATTTAAATTACCTTGACGATGGTCGGTGAGCATGTCCATTTGTATCTATTCCTAGTAAATGTAAGAAAAAAACTATTTTGTCTTCATTTAGTTTAGAAAACAAAGATTGGTTGTTTCTGGCAGCATGAAAGAATTCCTATATGTAACAAATCAGTTAAAAATTTTAGTTCATTTATTTTATTTAAAAAGTAATTCCAATGAAAACATTTAATTAAATTTATACATAACTATAAAATTAAATTATCCTATTTTGTTTAAATTTGTCCTCAGGACCTACCAACACAAAGTACTTGTACTAAAACCATGCTCTGAGGGTAGAAGAGAAACTTAGGAGACTGGGTCTTAATGACATTGTGGAACCACTATGGCAATCTTGGACTGCATCAATCTTGGGCTGCCTACTTCTGGCATTATCTTTTATTGAGACAGAACTTCTAAGCAATATTTTTTTTTCTATTACAGAGTTGAATTTAATCTAAATTAATCATGTATCTATGTACCAGACAATTCCATGATAGGAATTTAGATTTAACAATGTGAAAAAGACAGTATCTCTGCCACAAGATGTATATAGGATTGAAATTGTTTGGGTTTTTTTGTTTGTTGTTTTGTTTTGTTTTTAAATCCCCTCCTTTTTGCATGAACAGTACAGAAATGCTTGTTAGATCCAATGGCTTATAATATAGGCAGTTGTAAGCTTAAATGAAAGCAGAGTTCCTTTTAATCCTCTGGGATGTATTGGAACAGTCAGTCCTCACACATCTTTTTTTTTTCCATTCTTTTTTAGATTCTTTTCCCATAGGATTGAAATTGTTGCCAATGTATCAAAAATTACAGCATAGCATAATAAAGTACTAAGATAGAGGTATTAAGGGAATGTAGAAGAGGGTTCTCTAAGGCAAACTGGAAGTGGGGTAAAGCAAAGGGAAGTCATGGAAGACCTAATAGAGGAGATGGCTATAGATATTTTACCACAATTTTTAAAAAAGTGAGTAGAAATTGGCATATATTTGTAAACCGTTTGACTAGAATTAAGCATGAGTCTCTGGCCAGGGCACAAAGTCCAGGTTGGACCCCTGACTCCCTCTCTAGGCTGATCTCAGACTGTGCTCTAGTAAGTGTTCCTGACATGCTAACCTCCCCTTTTTTCAGTTCCCCAAATCCATTATGCTGGCTCTCCTTTCAGGGCCCAAGTTTACATAACGCTGTTGGCCTGAAATACTCTTCTCTATATGCAATCCAGATCCATCCATTTCTTTGTCTCCTATACTTCTCCAGAGACTATCTCAGAACTCTCAGGAAAGTCTTCCTCTAACTGTTTAGTTTAGATCAGAATTTTCTAAAGATATATTCTTAGTCCCTGCATTTTTCCTTCACACCACTTACCATTGTTGATGATTTCATATTTTTGTTATTACTTGATTAATGTACATGTCTCTATCATATCTTATGAAGTTGTAGGCAAATTTTTTTTCTGGTCACTATCATATCACCAACTAGCAGCGTTGAAGTAAAGTAAAAAAGGCATAAAATCAGGCCAGTCATTAGCAATATCTGCCTAACCACAAGGAATCAAATCCATGATTTTGGAACATTTTTGGCTATGTTTATGAAATTAGAAGCCAAAGGCCTTTAAGCAGATACTAATATAAGTCAATTATATTAAGAAGTGATAGCAAAATAAATTGCTAATTATTTTTTTGAAGAGATTTTATTTAACTTGAAGGTTTTCCCTTTTGACAAAAGCATATGTTAAATGAAAAAAGAAAGCTTCAAGGAAAAATATTCTGATAAAAGAAATAGGGTTTATCAAAGAACACATTGAGCACTTAATTCCTGATAAGTAAATACAAAGAAAAATGCAGACACATACTGACTGTTTACAAACAAACAATAAAAATGACTACATTATGGAGAAGTCTGCAATGTCAGTCCAAAGACACTACTGCTAAAAGGAAGAATCATTAAGGGTCAATCAATGAATGCTTCTTACAACAGATGAATTATGAGTTATAATTTGGAGATGAGAAGGAATAGATTGATAGAAAGGAGTGAGCCCATATCCACAGCTGAGATTTTCACACAATTTTTGAAAATATAAATTCTATTGGATTCCTGGTAAAGCTGTGATGATTGTCACTGACAAACAGTCCAAAAAACTCGATATCTTAACGAAATTCAAATATTTTATTATGATTAACTTGTGAATTTGTTTTTGCTTATCTAATTTTTCTTTAAAGTACAAATTTTTTTAAACATCTACTTTATGTTACAACAAATGCATTAGATTTGAACAGCATTTTTCAGAAGACTTTCACACAAATCACATGGTCCCACTACTTGTAAGAGACTGGTTCTATGGTCAATGAAAGATCAAGAAGGTTTACCTAGGATGATTCAGCAAACTAGGAAAGAAATGCAGGTTTCCTAAATCCAACCAAGGGCTCATTTTACTGTCAGAAACACGGAATTTAAGAGTTAACTTTTTTTTTTTTTAATAAATCTATTTATTTTATTTATTTACTTTTGACTGCACTGGGTTTTCGTTGCTGCGCACGGGCTTTCTCCAGCTGTGGGAACTACTCTTCGTTGCGGTGCGTGGGCTTCCCATTGCAGTGGCCTCTCTCGTTGCAGAGCACGGGCTCTAGGCGCGTGGGATTCAGTAGTTGTGGCACACGGGCTCAGCAGTTGTGGCTCACAAGCTCCTGAGCACAGGCTCAGTAGTTGTGGCGCACGGGCCTAGCTGCTCCGCGGCATGTGGGATCCTCCCAGACCAGGGATTGAACCCGTGTCCCCTGCATTGGCAGGCGGATTCTCAACCACTGCGCCACCAGGGAAGCCCAGAGTTAACTTTTTCTAATTATTTTTTTTAAAATTCTATTAATTGGTTATTGTAGAATGTGTAATTTCCTAGAATCCAGTCTTTTAAAAATAGTATGCTACAATAAAGAACTTTCAAGTTCATACAAGTAAAAAAAAACTAAGATGCATTTACTAACAAATCAGTTTCTAGTACATTAGGTACAAATACGTGTGCTGTAGATTAGCCACTCAATAGCACGTACCTTCACATTATCAAAAACCCAGGTATCCAGTTTTGTTACGTCCTGGGCACCAAAATCCTCACTGTAAGCGTCATAATTATGTGCAAAAACATGGTTTCCACTAGCACCTGAAAAGGAAATTTGGAGAAAAAAATTTTTAATGATCTGCCATGGACCATAATTTATACTATAACATATGCTGTTGTTTTTGTTCTCACAGTAACATATTCCAATTTTACAGATACACTACAAGTGAGTTAATTAACTTGCCAAAGTCACAGTGCTAATGAATACACGACAGCACAAAAGTAAACACCAAAGTTTGTCTCCCTGTAAGGATTAAACTATTCAAAGAATTTGTGCATCTAAGGATGGTACAATCTAAAATAGATGAAATCGTTTGTTTTACAAAATTCCCTAACCAAGAAGAAAATTCAAATATTTCAATTCTTTTATTCATAAAACATGTGCATTTTTCTCAGTATAAGAGAATAAATATTGCTTATTGCCAAATAGTTTGAAAGGGTCAACAAATATATTAATCTTACACATCTGTAGGATTTTGTTAAGAATCTAATCAACTTAGTGAATTTCTGAGTTAGGCTCTTACAGCTCATAAGTAAGAGATATAACAAAATAATGACAAATCTCTTATAATATCAGCTTAGCTCTAATGACACTATTCTACTGTTCAGCCATTCTACTTCCCACATTCTACGTAAAGATCTGAGTGGGTCTGTGGGTTGCCATAAGAAATGGAACATTCTTATTCGATTATCTCCAATTCAGGTGTCCTGTCCTATCAACTGTAGTCAGAAATAGGGAGGTAAGTTTGGTAGCCATAGCAACTTAATCCATCCTCACCACCACCAGTCCCCCAAAAATCTTAACTGCTTTCCAAAGAAGGGAGTATATAAATGGCAAGCAGTATGAGTTTTTTGACCTGCTCTACATAATAATGTTCTGTGACTACCATACAGAAAATTTTGAATATCTGTTTTGCTTTTGAGACGTATAATAATCTTTAGTAATTACAATTATTATATTATATTCTTGACTAAGTGTAAACCTTTTCATTAGGTGAAATGATCATAATGCTCTCACTAAAAAGCATTTAATGTTACAAAATTCAAATGGAATCCAACTGATTTTAGAAAATAATGTAAATGAATTTTCTAATCAAGAGATGTTCTAATACTTGCAGATTCATGCACAGAAATACAACAAATCCAAATGGCATGATCCTGAATATATGCAAATAGAAGTTATAAATATAAATTTTAACATTTAAATCTTTATGTGACTATCTACTAACTTCTTAGTAATAATCTATCGAAGTAAAATGAACCAAACATCTACATCATCATCACAATGAGGAGTTATCATCATCATAATAAGCATTTTGCTAAATGTTTCACATGAATTATCTTATTTAATCCCCAAAACAAACCTAGAAGATAGAAATTATTATTATTATCACATTTTACAGAAAAGAAAACTGAAATTCAGAGAAGTTATCTAACTTGCCCAAGATTAAAAAGCTGTTAGATGTTAAGAGTCATATACCATTTCATCGAATCCAAGGTGTTAAAAACTGTATAATTCAACATTTCAAGTACAACTAAGAAGGAAAAAAATCAAACTGACATGTCTATCTATTGTAATATACACCCTTATTTCAGAGATGTTAAATATGTAAAAACATGTATTTCAAGATCAATAAAATATAGTCTATATTTTAAATTACCATATTGATTTACTGCCTATTTAATAGCTGAGGAAATATAATCAATGACTTTTACCTTTGGCAAACATAGCCAAGATGTCTGGGCTCCCCCAGCACCATGTGTGCCTGGTTTCATTAATAAGAGAATCAAATTCTACAGGATTTTCCTTCCATCCTTCAGGTAATTGAGAAAAAAAGCAAACAATGACAAAAGTAATATATACATGATGAAATATTAGTATAACCCCTAAAGAAGTATTTTTCAAATAATAACAATGAGGATTAATTGCAGAACAAATGCAAAACTAATAACAGATTTTGTTACATGTATTATATTACAATTTTTTTTAAAAAGCTTACAATAGATAATTTACTTCTTACTAAAATATAGAATCACTTTTGACCTTTCGAGTGTTAAGATCTAGGAAATCCATGAATTCGTCCAATCATATTCTATCAATAGCACAGGATGATAAAAAGCTAAAGCTTAATTCTTGAGTCAATCCCAGTGTGTGTTTATGTGAGTTAGGCATGCTAAAATACTTGTCAAAAGTATGTCAAGACAGGGACTTCCCTGGTGGTCCAGTGGTTAAGACTCCATGCTTCCACTGCAGGGGGAGTTGGTTCGGTCCCTGGTCAGGGAACTAAGATCCCACATGCCACGCAGCATGGCCAAAAAAAAAGTATCTCAAAACATACTTCACTTTGTGTCATGATTCACTGTTAAAGAAGCAATATTTTTGCAATAAATTTTTCATGTGATAAAATCATCTAAATAGACAATACCTTTGGCAACTGCACTGACGTCTTCATAAAATCCTGCTATCAGGGCTACATGGCCTGGCCGAGATTCAGTTGGCACACGTGTGTGAGATATCCCCCAGCTGCCTTCATGCATTATGATATTCCTAAAAGATGTTACAGATGAATAGTTAACACAGACTATGATCAAATGCTCTGTTAAGGCTTTAGAAAAATAAGATTATTACTGAAGGAATCCAGTCAAAAGAATGAGTCAAAATTTAAGAAGGAAAGGAATCTTTCTGATCCCACTTGAGCCCAGTCCTATCCCTCCCACCAGCTGGATTCAGTAGCACAAGAAAGCCCAGGTGAGACAAAGAACCACTCAACCACTGTACAGGATCACAAGACAAAATACACCATTATTGTTTAAAGCCACAAAGTATTGAAATGGTATGTTACATAAGAAATCATTGATATACACAATATTATTCTGTCAATGTTAAATTTTATTAGGTGTGATGGTGGTTAAATTATCTTCCTAAATTTGAGATTAAAACAGGCCAAAATTTCTTTTGCTAAAATGTATCAACATTCTTTAAGTTGTCTAACAATGATTTGCAAAATTTGGGGGAAAATGCAAAACTATCAGTAATGCTGTTGCAGGTGAAAGGCCAGCAGAGCAACAAGTTATAAAACACTAATTCATTGGTAACAACTTTCAAGATAAACTTTCAACTCTCAAAATGTTCTGTAGAAAAGTATCTAAAAGTGCTGGTTTAGATACTTTTAATATTGACACCTCATAATAAAACCAACTTTGGTCAAATATATACATAAAAAGTAAAAGGCTTAAAAAACCATTGAACCACCTGCTGAGGGAGAAATATTTTTTAACTTCTTCAGTTATGTAATGGAAACTGAACTCCAACAGAGAGAGAGAGGTATAAAGAAATGTGGATACTTCTGTTGAAAACATTTTGATCAGATCGTATTTTTTAAAAAACAGTGAGGAACAAATAAAACCTTTCAAACAAAAGGTTTAGAAGAAGCTAGAATGGCATACAACACAAGGCACATCAACTGTGAGCCCTTTGCCCTCTATGTAACACCCCAAGGAGAAGCAAGTGGTACCAGAAAGCCTTGCCTTTGCCTTAACAACCAGTATATTTTATATCTTATTAATTTTGCAATGAACTATATTTCTCTCCTTTCTTTGACAACTAAGAAATTCAACCAAATATATCGCCCCAATTTTTAAACTATTCATAGAAATTTATGTTACACATTGTTGTGTACTGAACTTAACCCAGGCTTGATCTCATTTTCCTACTCATATTTTCCTATTGCCCTGAGTTGCTCATTTATTTGCATACTTTAGTATATTATGCATTTCTTTGAGGCACCATAAATTTATTCCTGGAAATTCAACATAGAATTCAGGTTCATTCATTCTTCTAGCAGTCAACAAATATTTATTAATTGCCTATATGTTCTAGGAACTAGAGATAAAGTGGTATATAAAACAAAGTCCCAGACTTAGTGGAAGTTGCACATGCTAAGTAGTACTATAAAGAAAACTGAAATAGGGTAAAGAGATAGAAAGAAATCATGACAGGGGCAGGAGAAAGACAGACGATTTTAGATAAATTTCCACTTGAATTTGAGTTTTAATCTCTCTATAACAGCATTAGGAAGGGCTTTTGAGGGGCTTGCTATGAATCAGAAAAAGAACAGTTGATTGCAGGAGTCCCCTAAGCCCCAAAAATTAAATATTTCTTTTCAAAGCCACTTAATAGAATCCAAAATTGCATTATGTAGTGATATAGACTTGGAAGGGCTTCATATATTTTATAGAAGATGTGTTTTGAGTTGAAGTCTATATTTTCTAGTTAAACACCTTTGTAATTGGCAATTCACTAATATATATGCTTGTCATTAATAAGAAAAGGACAATATAGTGAGTTGTAAGCCAGGTTTCAGAAATTAGGACAAGTTAGGCCAAGCAGCTAAGGTCATTCATTTCGATTCACCTGATAGCAACTTCCACAATATGAGAAATAACTCCTAGAAGGAAATAAACTTGCTAATCTCTATGGCAAAGGCCAATATATATGTGCCCTATTCTCTTTCTCATCATCACTCCTCTACCCAACGTGAGATAAACAGTATTAGTGTAACATTTTCCAGAGATGTCTTTGTACCAGTTGACATGCTTACCTAATAAATGGTGCCCTAGAATTTCCATTTTCATCTAATTCATAAAGTTTATCTGCTCGCAGGCCATCAGCAACAAACAGCACTAATCTTTTCGCTGGGGGAGGCAATGGCGTAAACTGAGGAGTCATTCCATGAACCAAAGGAGATGTAAAGTAAATGTCAAAGATGGAGGCGAAGAACACCAAATGTATGAGCAATCCCAAAATAATGTACAGCAGCATATCCCATGTAACTAATCTTCAAGAAAAACTGAAAAGAGGGAACAAAATTAAATTTGGGTAAGCCTTAGTGCAATCATATATATTTTCACTTATTTTGATGACTACATATAGATTGTATATTTTAAAATATTACATAACACAGCTTCACCTTCATTTATGATGGTAACAAGCATTATTTAATAATGAGATATTACAGAAATAAAATATATGATAAAGTACACTGAAGCAAAAAGAAAAGTTCAAGTATCATAAGTAATTAGCACCAATAAACTATTTATAATAAACTTAAATGCATACTAAGCTCATAAAAACTAACATAGGATCAAAAAACAAAGAAAGAATTAAATGAGTCCTAAAATGAGTTAGGGTTCAGTCAAGTCAAATCCTGTATAAAATAGAAAATATAACTCATGGTGGTCTTGGTTACCCATGTGACAACCATTGATATTCTCAGAATTTAACATTATTTAACTATTTGTGCTTCTTTTTTTTTTTTTTTTTTTTGACTTTTGGTTATCAGCTCAGTACAGTTTTAGCTTCTCTTGACTATCACCAAGTTGAGCAGACAACATGCATTTTGTCCATTCAGTAGGGGAAGGAAAAAGTAGTTAAATTTCATCTTTGCTTCAGAAGATATACACTCATTAAGGGAACACTTTATTTTAGTTCCCTGAACCAATACAAAAAAGAAGAGGGTTACATTCATTCATTCAGTAAAAATGTTCTGTGCACGTATTAAGCACATAATTATGTGCTGGGGAACTACAGAGACCACCAAAGTGACACAGTCACAAATCTGATGAGCTTACAAATACTTAGGGAAGGAAAACTAAGCAATGTGAAACATTTAAATAACACATTTAAATATACCATTAACTGCCTAAATCAATGGGAGTCCATGGGAGTGCTTTTCAAGCCAGTCTACAATTTGCTTTTGTTGGTGAATCTCTCCCCAGATTACAAATAACAGCAAAGTACTCTAACTTGTCCTTCTTGTAATGTAACTGCATTAGTTACACATAGTGACGCTTGGCTGAAAAACACTAAAGATGAGTTAATTTAATTACAGATACATCTTATTCTTCCTGGCCTGAAGAAGTACATTATGAAAGGAAAGGGTGGCAAAATATCCTGCAAAAACACTGAAACACTGGGGAAGAAACCTTATCAAAGTCAAGCATATAATAAAATAAAATAGAGAAAATGGTCAAATTATGGACCACTTTTTTCTTGGGAGAATCAAGAGTCAACTAAATATCAAAGATATTCCACAAATTATAAAAGTCCCTTACTGAGTAGATGCTATTCTGCAATCTAAGGCAACACTCTCAGAATAAATATGTATTTTCCTTATGAGCTTTGACTACATAGCAACTCCCTTCTTAATAATAGCAATCTGATTATAAAAATAAAATCACTGTGGTAAGTTTGGAAATATAGAAAAATTACCTACAATTCTACTACCTAAAGAAAAATCTGTTCACAGTTTCTTACAATTTTTATCCTATCTACATTTTTATAGAGGCTCACAATTTTATATAGATCTTTTCCTTTATTATACATTAATATTTCTGTTATTTAAAAAAATAACCCACCTTTTCCTACACATCATTTACCATTACCATAACTCTATTCTATGGGTGCATTTTAATTTTCCTGATCACCCCCATATTGTTAAGCAGGTTTTTACTATTAAAAGTATTGATGTGATTAATCTAAATTTATAATTTTTATGTTAATTTTTCAGACATTTCACATTATGTGCTTAAGATACTGCCTATAAGTACAGTCACTGAATCAAAGGCTATGAACATCTTTAAGGCCTTTGATATGCTATATATGGAAATAATTGTTTCAGCTGAATACTGATTCTCCTAATGGTAAATTAATTAAACACTTGCAATATATATTTCTCTTGCTTATCTCACAAGCCCTCCTGAAGAAAAAGTCATCACTTCAAATACACAAAGTACAACAAACTAAATTTGATGAATTAAAAAGGAGACGTTTAGCAGAATATTCTAAAGGACAAGATTTCACACACAGAAATTATTATTAATATCAGTGTTTCAAGAAAGGAGGGTGTGGTCAACTTTATCAGATACACTTAAAGACTGGAGTAAGAGCAGGGCAGCAAACTGAAGTCCTTGTTAACCTTACTGAGGAATTTCAACAGAGTAGTGAGAGGTAAGCCCCATGAACGTGCTTGCTCGAAAGTAAATGGGAGGTCAGGGAGGGAAAGACAGTGGGATGAGTACAGCTCTTTGGGAGAATGCTAAGTCTCAAGAAAAGTTCTTTTCTTAAATGAAAATTGATGTATGGCCAATAGAGGGTTTTCCTCAGCTAGGAGACACTAGATCTGTGTGCTGAGGAATGATTTCAAATGTAGAAAGAAATTAACGCTGCAACAGAAACGTGGAGTAACTGCAGGAGTTAAAAATCCTTGTGAAAGCAAGAAGAGCTGGAGCCTAGAGCACAGTGGAGCAGCTGGACCACGCTGTTGTGCCTGGGACACCCCCCCCCCCCCACCCCGCTTTGGGCACTGGAAGTCTTGCATCCAGGGAAACCGCTCAGTTCCAAGTGAACTATCTCTGGGCTCTTCAGCTGGCTCTTCCCACGGCGGCCTCCTTCTTATTTTTCACACCATCTTCTCAAATGTCGCCTCCTCAAGGTTTCTACACCACCCTAAAGTAGACCCTTTCTTCATTTTCCCTGATTTAAACAATGACACGCTCTGTATTTATTGTTGAAATTTACTTAGTGATCCTCTTCCACTGGAATATAAGCCCCATAAGGACACAGATTGATATCTTGTTCACCACTGTTATGTCCTACCTACTGAGAAAGTAGGTGCTCAATCAATGTTTTTTAAGGAACTTATTAAAATGAATGGCAAAGTAATTTTGGCTAAAATGAATCCTACTTCAACAACATTTATTCAAAACCTACTATTTTGCAAGTATTATGCTCAGCAACAGAATTAGAAAAGTGAATAGACATGGACCACACGTCCGTGTTGAATACGCACGACCACATGTTTTAGGAGGACCACAAAGAACGAGGCAAAGAACCCAGCCAAAGCAAGGAAAGACTTTGAAGATATGTGGGATATTAGGCAATCAAAAGATGTATGCAAAAATACAATATCTAGTAGCCCACTTTTCAATGCTAACAAGGAGCCCTGTGATAATTCTTTCAGATCCAAAAAATTACCTACTAATGTATGTTTTTAACCATTTTTTTAATATATGCATATTAAATAAAAATTACCACTAGTTCATACAATTGTTTTTCTTTTGAGTATAAGGGTTCTTGTTATAATACATTCCACTTATTTAGAGTTAATTATTCTAAGGTCAATAGTCTTACTAAATTTTTTCTGACGCACTCTAATGAATGGCATCTATTTTTAAATTTTTCAATCAACTTTATTAAAGTATAATTTATATACAAAAATGGACATTTTACATTTTATAAGTTTTGACCAATATATACACTCATATAACCAACCACCAGAATCAAGATATAGAATATTTTTATCATTCCAAGAAGTTCCCCCATGTCCCTCTGCAGTCAAACCCCATCCCCACAGCTCTGACCATGAGCAATCACTGCCTTCTGTGATGCAAGATTAATTTTTAGCATTCTAAAGTGTCACTGAGATGGAATCATGCAGTATGTACTTTACTGTATCTGCTTTCATTCAGTATTACATTTTTGAGATTCATGCACGGCTGTGATTCAGTTGTTTGTTCCTTTTTAATACCGAGAAGGATCCATTGTATGGATATACTACAAATTGTTTATCTATTCACCTCTTGATGGATATGTGAGTTGTTTCCAGTTTTGGGCTATTATAAAGAAAGCTTCTATGAACAGTAAATGACTTTGTGAATATATGCTTTCATTTCTCTTGAATAAATATGCAGAATTAGAATTGCTGGGTTAAATGGTATGCAGATGTTTAAACATATAAAAAGAACTGCCAAACTTTTTCCAAACTGTTTAACACACCTACAAGCAATGTCTTTAAGTGTTTTAAAACTTTATTGACAATCTATAATTTGGCTATAAATGTCGTTTTAGAATTTACTTTTATAGTAAGTATAATGTGCTTTATAATTTCTTATATATTGTTATAATGTTTCCCCCCACTCTTGAGTATATTCAATTACAGTTAGTTAGTGGGAGTGTAGTGGTAACCTACTGTGGTTTTAATTTACCTTTCCCTGATGACCAATAACGTTGAGCAACTTCTCATGCATTTAATGAACTTTTTTTAATCCTCTTTTTTTTCCCTTTTCACTTTTTAAACAGTGTTTTTCAAATAGCAGTACTTTTAAATTCTGATTAAGTTCAATTAATTTTCTTTTGGCGATTGTATTTTGTGTCCCACCTAAGGAATTTTTGTAAATGACAACACTTTAGTATAGATTTTTAACATTTTTATTTTCAAACAATTCCAAATTCAGAGAAAAATTGCAATAGTGGTATGAACATCCATACACCCCTTAGCCATATACATCTAACGTTAACATTTTTCCCACTTGCTTTATCATTTTCTCCCTCTTGCCTCTCTGGTCCCTGTCTCACCTCTTTAACTTACCCCTCCCATGTGTGCGGGTGGGAGGTTTGGCGGGGGTGTGTGTGTCACATAATATTGTTTCTGAACCATGTGAAGATAAGTTACATACACTATGGCCCTTTACCCCTAAATACTTCAGTGTTTATTTCCTGAGAATAATGATATTCCCATATATACCTACAATAGAGTTATCAACTTCAGTACACTCAACGTCAGTATTTTTATCTAATCTACCATCTATACTCCAAATTTTTGAAGTGTCCCAATAATATTCTTTATAGCATTTTTATAGCTTTATTGAGGCATAATTGGCCTATAATAAGCTGTATATATTTAAAGTGTATAATAATTACAGTCAAGATAGTTAACATACCCATAACCCTCAAAAGTTTCCTCATGCCTCTGTGATTCATCCCTACATATTTCATTTTTGATATTATTGTAAATGGTATTTTTTATTTCAATTTCCCCTTGGTAGTTCTTAAATTACCACTGATTTTTATACATTCACTTTGTATCCTGCAACACTGAAAAATTATTAGTTATAGTAGCTTTTATGTAGGTACCTTTTGATTTTCTAAAGAGATAATTATGTCACCTGTGAAAAAAGGACTTCTTAGCAATCTATACTTTTTTATTTATGTCTCACGCTTGTACTGTCTAGGACCTCTAGTATAATGTTGAATAGGTGTAGTAACAACAGAAATCCTTGCCTTGTTTCCAGTCTTAGGGTGAAAGTTGTCAGTTTTCCAGGTTTTGTAGATTCCCTTTCTTAAGTTAAAGAAGTTCCCTTTTACTCTCAATATGCAAAGAGTTTTAAACTGTGAATGTATGCTGGATTTTGTCAAATGCTTTTGTTCCATCTATTGAGATGATCATGATCATTCGGTTTTTCTCTTCTAGTCTCCCAATGTGGTGAATTACGCTGATTGAATTTCCAATGTTAAACCAAGCTTGCACTCCCAGAATAAACCCCACTTGATCATTAAGTATTATCCTTTCTATATACTATTGGATTTTATTTCCTGAAATACTATTTAGCATTTTGAAGTAATATTTATTAGAGATATTAGACTATAATTTTCTTTTTTCTCTGGTTTTGGTATCAGACAATGCATTGGGAAGTGCTGTTACCTCTTTTATTTTTTGGAAGAGTCTGTGTAGAATTTATATTATTTCTTCTTTTCTTGTGTGACAGAATTCACCAATGAAACCAATGGCTCAGAGTTTTCTTTGTTGGAAGGTTTTTAACTATAAATTCTTCATATACAGAGAGATGTTACGATTATTTACTACTTGTTGAGTGAGTTTTGGTAGCTGTATCTTTTAATTTGTCCATTTGTCCATTTCATCCAAATTGTCAAATTTATTATTCCAAAATTATTCATAATATTCTATTCACTTATCCTTTTTTCTGTCCTCTAGCTCAGGACCCCATCTATCAGGTATCATATTTAGTTATGCAAAGTAAGCCATTTTTCAAGTACTTAATTCATTTCAGTTAGATCTTAAACTCTATTTACAACTAAAGTACATACTGTATATATCTAGATGTACAGAAGCTCACACTGATTTAAATACTCCTCTTTACCATGGAAACCTGAGTACTCTCCTTTTCATGCTGATAAATAAGGAAATATGTATACCACTTCTCACTTTCATTTGTATTTACAAATAACTCCCTGGACTTATGTTCTTTCTTTTCTCCATTGCTATTACACAACTCTTAAAGTTTCAAAGTTTATGTGTTAAAGGATAATACAAATTTTCCATTACCCAAAACCTTATGGAAGTAGTGAAACAAAAATTGTGTTTGAGAACTTTGACCCTGAAGCTGTAACAGCCAACATAAAAATCTAGCTGTGTTATATAGTGACAGTGGGCTCCTAGTCAAGTCCCTACCTTGCACTCTCAAGCATCACTTCCTCAGGGACTATGCAGTCCAAATCAGAAGCCAAAACCTTTACTTCAGTTTACAATTATATGGCTATGACTCTGACTATTTGTAGTAATGTCTGTCTCTATCATTTAAAGCTGATTCCAGGACAGCAAGACAGGCCTTCTCCAGCACTCCTCACAGTCCTGGGCACTTACTAAGGACTAATAAATGACTTACAATTATCATTTCAAAGGTAAATGTAATATGCAGGATAGCCACTAGAGGCTGCCTTGTTTCTCTATTTATTCCTCCTCCAGAACATACGCATGAACTGTGAAGATTCAGGATCCTTATAAACAACCACAACAACTTTTATGTTTAAGTCATTTACCATACATAAAATTTCGGTGATTCCAAAATATCATTCTTCACACGCTACTTATTTTATTATTGCTAAGCACATGTAATTAAGCAATATTATTACTTAATATTTCTGTTTTTAAAAATCACTTTTTATTCAGATTTAGTGAAAAAGAAAACTTTGTCATGGATGAATCATTTGGAAACCACCAAAATAAATGAATAATTACTAAAAATTTTAAAATACACATAACCATGTATCAATAAAAGTTATTTAGCTCATATCTGTGGGATGTTTACCACATGCTGAAAAACAATGTTACAAAATTAGAATGCATAAAAATGTATAAAAAGTTAGATACTTATAAAACTTTAAGTCAATGAAAAACTTGCATTTAAAATATTACTTGTGGTTATTTTAAGACTACTAAAGCAAAAAATAATGTTTTAAACATGAAAATGATTTAAGTGCTTGGAAAAAAGCGATCTTTTATATCTTCATCACTAAGATACAAACTTCAATGACTATCTATATTATTCAGTGAAACATTAGCTGTAAAGACCAAATTAATGCAGATCTTGCTAAGTAGAAAGAGAATTTCTCAACAATATTAACAGCAAATTATTAAAAGTAGAGATCAGCAATTATTAATATTCTAGTATGTGCTATTTCTTAAACATTTTTAATTGGTAAGTAAACCTCTATGTATTGTGGAAGAGAAAAGTACTTACTGAGAAGACTGGCCAGTTGATTTGTCACGGGCTTGGAAGGTCACATGAACAAGTCCATGATTATAGGATACGAAGTAGAATCAGGAAACTACAGACGTGTTATAGGAAGCCAATCATGGAAGGACTTCTACATCCAACTTCTTACGACTCTCTGAGGAAACATATTTTAAATCTATTGATATTTTCAACTTTCATTTTAGAAATCAGACCTTAAATTAAAGATATTCCCTTTGGGGCCACCTTAATTGCTTTTTCTGGCTGTAGCTACTAAACAATTGACAACGGGTTTGTTTTGCTTTATTTTTTAAAGTCTGTCAAATGTTCTCCATATACTAGTATTACATTAATTGATAACTGACTATAACATTTATTGTGTACTAGGTACCAGGTACGGTGACAAGCACATTCCTAATTCTATATACTTTCAGTATCCCCTCGACAGATGAGGGCTGAGAGAAGTAAAGTAACTATTTAAAAGTCTCACAGCAAATAATTGGCAGAACTGGGATATGAACTTTAGGCTCTTCAACCTAATAAGCACAATTCTCTAAGGGAAGACCCTAAGTGCAGGGACCCTAAATACAAAAGATTTCTAAAACTCCCCACTACAGAGATAGAAATATTGTACTATACAAACAACCCATTTCTAATCATGCCCTTTCCATGCCATTCCCTAATCCCTTCCATTCCTCCATTCCAGAAATTGGTTCCATTTTCAGTCTCTCTGGCAAACTCAATAAGGAGCAGCAATCCTTTTAGCTAAGAAATATGTAACAGCATTGACTAGTTTGATATTATTTTTCTGAGATTCAGGATTTTTTTTCCCATGCTTTTCTTCAATATACGGCTCACACACAAAAAAATTTAGAATTCAAACATTAGGAGCTAATGTTCTACAAAAAAATACTTCGAATTCTTAGTATTAATAACATCAAAAACAACTTCTACCAAAAACAAAACGAAAAACCCAAAGCCTCATTCAAATGAAAATTTTAGTTTACTGAGCCAGGGTAAACTGAAATTAAAGCCGACATTTAACTGTTGGCATACATTGACATGTAAACCAATAACCTGACCTAAGGCTATATAAGAACGCTATATTTTTATTTTTCCACAGACCTAAAGGAGATACTTTACTGCTTCAATGTAACATAACTTACCTGATAACATAATTATTGCCACCTCTATTTTGGTGCTTAAAGGAAGAACCTATGCAGAATGAGAGGGAAATCTAAAAGTACAAAAGTGGCAAACTTTGTATACTGTGCTAACATTTTTGTATACTGTCCAATATATATATACTGTCCAAGGTATACAGTATACTGTATACTTTGTATACTGTCCAAACTTAGTATACTGTGCTAACATTTGATAAAGGATATCAAAACTGTCAAAAGCAGCCAAGTTTGAAAACAATTTCTCGGTTCCACAGTCAGTACCTTGACTCCAGCCTAAATGTACAAGTCAGAAATGTTGCAAGGCATAGCGGAGAAAGAATGGCTTTGGACATGAGAACTGATTTTAGTTCCTTTGAATACTTATTGATGGAGTTGACTTGACCGGGTCATTGAACGTCTCTAGAATTAAGTTTACTTTTCCCTCCACTGAAGGACTGCATTTGATATTCTGAGGCATCCCTGTGTATTAAATCCTGAGATCCTAACAGTTTGCTATTGAAGTCGAGGCTATCAGGGTATTCTCTGATCCACGCAAATCCAAACCTCTGAGTTCCATTTACTCTCTCCATCTCCCACACCCCACCCTATGGCATCCTGCCCTATCACTACTAACTCGGTGGCGAGAAGGCGCTCTCCTAGGCCTCCAGGGCAAACGGGCACACGGCTAGGAAGGCAAGGAAGAGAAAGGAAGCCACATTCTGACTACAGCCGCTGCCCTGGGCACTTGCTACACGTGCGGAGAAAATGTCATCAACTGGCGGCACACAGCAGAAAAAGTGAAACGTGCTAAGGAAAAGTGAAGCAGCTCGGCGGCGGGCGTGACCGCACCTCTCCCCCACTAGTCCCGGACTTTACCTGGGTTTATACAGGTCAGGCCTGATCTCAGGAATGAGGCCTCCTCACCGCGAAGGCGGGACCCAGCTCGAGGTCAGAGTTCCCCTCTGTTCCCGAAAGGACATCCAAGAGAATGTTCCTAAGCCACCATCAAAACCGCTCCTCAACCACTGAACGCCCCTGACACTTACCTGGCCAGAAGCTGCTCTCGCGATAATTCTTGGGTCAGCCCTCCGTAACTCCAGTCCCCGCCCCCTATCTCATTCGGCCAATCAAAAAGGAGTGGGGCGGGATTTTTGTCTTGGAGCGGGGAGCGGGGCCCTCTATCTTTGCTCACTAGTGGGGAGAATGGGCGGGGTGGGGGCGGGGCTGGGGCGGGGAGCGGGGGCACGGCACGCGCCATTTCTCGCGAGACTGGGGACCAGGAAGACGCCTGCAGAGCCGGGCTGCTGCTGCAGCTGTGGCTGAGGCAGCGGGTGGTGCTGCTTCCACACCGTTTGCCTCCGAGCCTGGGCCTGGTCTCCAAGTGAGGAGGCGGGACGTGGCCAATCCGGGGCCCTGGAGGTGCCCAGTGCCCGCTGAGGCTTAGTGGGGATTCAGGCTGCGGCCTGTCAGAGCCAGACAGGGAGGCGCCCACGCTCCTGACAGTATAAGATGGCGGCGATGGCGCCTGGAGGTGGTGGCGGCGGCGTGAATCCATTCCTCAGTGATTCGGACGAGGACGACGACGAGGTTTCAGCGACCGACGAGCGGCGGGCAGGACTTCGGCTGAGTTCCGGGGTCGGCCTAGATCCTGGCTCTGCGGACTCGCTATCGCCCCAGGATCCCGTGGCCTTAGGGAGCAGTGCACGGCCAGGGCTCCCTGGGGAGGCGTCGGCGGCTGCGGTGGCACTGGGGGTCACCGGGGAGACCCCGGCCCGATTGTCAGTTGATGCGATCGCGGCTCAGTTGTTGCGCGATCAATACTTGCTGACCGCCCTGGAGCTGCACACCGAGCTGTTAGAGAGCGGCCGCGAGCTCCCTCGGCTGCGCGACTACTTCTCCAATCCCGGCAACTTCGAGAGGCAGAGCGGGACCCCGCCGGGGTTAGGGGCGCCGGGGATCCCTGGAGCAGCCGGCGTTGGAGGCGCAGGAGGTCGGGAGCCGAGTACTACGTCGGGTGGGGGACAGCTCAGTAAGTGAACAACAGCCCTGTCACTCCGGCTGGACTGTTGGGATTGCAAGGGGTAGTTGTGGGGAGGGGGTACTTCCGGGCGGGTACTGAGTATGAGGAACATTTTAGTTAAGAGAGTTGGGGCGGGGGGTGATGTTTTGCGGCGGAAGCAAAAGGATCTGGCAGTTACTGTTCTCTGCCTGCCTGCCTCCAGCTCTTGGCTGGACTTGCACCTGCTCCTGGCTCCACTCTTGGTGTCGGGATCTACTAAATAGCCAGCGTTCACTGGCTAGTTCACTGGCTATTACGTGACTCCAGAAGACTCCCTTGCAACCTTGGTTTATCGCTTTAATCCTTTTTCCGTTTTCTCCAATCCCCTGAATCACCACTACCTGGAAACAGTGTTCCTTAAATTGTTCGCAGTAATTGTTTGACTCAAAGTCAAGAGAGAAAAGAATAGGAAATTTCTCTCCACGAAGTCAGATCCACTTGAAGACCCTTTGTCTTTGGGGTGACTTGCTCACTCAAAAATTAGGTTTTCTGTTGCATAAAATTTGTTCTGTTTAAACTCAATTTAATTGCATTTCTGTTCCTTAATTTCAGTAGGTTTCCAAAATTACAGGAAGTCTAAGGAGCTGGCTAGGCAAGTTCTACCTGCAGTATATCTGCTGGTCTCACCACCTCACAGGCTTTTTTCTCTGCCTAAGTTAGGAATTAACTTTTTTTTTTTTTTATGGCTGTGTTGGGTCTTCGTTTCTGTGCGAGGGCTTTCTCTAGTTGCGGCAAGTGGGGGCCACTCTTCATCACGGTGCGCGGGCCTCTCATTATCGCGGCCTCTCTTGTTGCGGAGCACAGGCTCCAGACGCGCAGGCTCAGTAGTTGTGGCTCACGGGCCCAGCTGCTCTGCGGCATGTGGGATCTTCCCAGACCAGGGCTCGAACCCGTGTCCCCCACACTGGCAGGCAGATTCTCAACCACTGCGACACCAGGGAAGCCCAGGAATTAATTTTTTTACCTTGTTATAATCATTGTTAGCAGTATAGAGTAGTTGTTTACTTCATTCATCATATATTTATAAGCATTTCTTATGGCTTTAAAACGTGCTGTCAAGGATGTATGCTGTATTCCTAGGACCCACCCCTTTTGAGAGGCATCTTAGATTTTTTCCCTTATTAATGGTATGAGGTGTTTTTGTGTGTTATGTGAGGCCAACTGGAATTTACTAACAAATGTTAAATATACAATTTTAAAATTGTAACCCAATTGATTATTTTTTGTCTATACTTTTAAATGGTGCCAGAGACTTAAATTTCCTAACTTAGATGTAGTGAAAGTGCAAAGAGTGAACTTTCCATCAGGGTAAATACTGAGCATATTTCTCTCTTGAATATGGAATTTTCTCAGCAGGTGTAACTTCCTTGCTCAATATTATAGGATAATATTCCATTTCTGGAAACGATTTGCTCATTGCTGACCTTTAAGACCATAAAATGTAACAAAGAGCAGTGTAACAAAATTGTTAGGTAGTTTGGCTTTCTTTGTTTGGTTTCAGATTTTTGAACTATCTAATAATGATTTTCACCGGATAAGCTCTTACTACTTCCTCAAGACCCAGCTCAAATGTCATCTTTGTAAATGTTTCCCACACTCTCCAGGCTTGGTTGTTTGGTTCTTTCATTGTACTATTTTCAAACCTCAACCGTTGCTTTTAACTTTTTGTATTTGATTTGTTAACAGTATCATTTTTCTCCATTAGATAGTCACTTCTTGAGGGTCATCTTTATATTCCTCACAGTTTGTACAGTTCCTGGCCTGTTGTTGAACATAATTAAATTGCATCTGCTGTGTTTTTCTACTATATAAATATAATGAAATGGGTTATTCCTTACTTCATAACTTTATTTAATTTAAAAGAATTTATTATCCTATTCACCCTACCTTATTATGGCGTGATATCACTGTTTATAGTGAAAATGTCTCTTAAAAACCTTTTGTATACAAATATATTTATAATTTAGACTAAATATTATAGAGGTGTTTTAGAGTAAAAATTGACTTCTGAATGCCTTTGCATTATACATTTTTATAGTTTCTTGAAATAACTTAAGTCCTGTGATCAAAAATCAAAATTTAACTACTATCAAATATTCATCTGCAGTTGTGCTTTTCTATTATCCTCATTTAATTGGACCTGTTTTGGGTATAACTCAAAAGTATATAATTAGATAATATATTTTAGATAATGTATTTTCAAGTTAATACAAAACAAATGAGCAACAGGGAAAAAAAAATCAAAATTATCCATAATCCAACCAGTGGTACTTGCCTTTTCTGTCTTTTCTATCCATATAATTTAAAAAGCAAAAATTGTTTTAAACTGTTTTATATAGCTTTATATTAGTTGACAGACACTGTAATTTTTACCATCAACTTTGAGATAAAATTGCATACAATAAAATGTGCCCATTTCAAGTGTACAGTGTGATGAGTTTTGGAAAACAAATTATTACTACAAATAAAATATAAAACATTTTTATTGTCCCCAGAACTCTTTCATTTTCTTTTGCATTCAATATCCCAAGACCATCACTGACCACTGTAGAACACAATTTTCCAGTCTTGGCCTAGGCACTATCGAAACTTTGGGCCTGATAATTCTTTGTTGTGTTAGTGTCCTCTGCATTCTAGAATGTTTAACAGCATCGCTGCCCTCTCTGTCTGCTAGATACCAGTAGCAACCACCCTGACCCCATTCCCTAAGTTGTGACAATCAAAAAATGTCACCAGCACTGTCCAAGAAGGGGAGGGCAAAATTTCCCCAATTGAGAACCACTTCCTTAGTTAAGTTTTGTCTATTTTAAAATTTCATATAAATGCAGTTCCGGAGCATATAGTCTTTTCTGTCTGGCTTCCTTTGCTCAGTAAAATGTTTTTGAAATTTATCCAAATAATGTTTTTATGTGTATTAATAGTTCATTCCTTTTTTGGTTTATCCATTCATCTGTTAGCCATTTGTGTTTTTTCCATCTTTGGCCTATATGAATAAAGCTGCCATGAACATTCTTGTATAAGTTTTACATGGACATATGTTTTCATTTCTTTTGGGTAATACCTAGGAATAGAATTGCTGGGTCATATACTTAGTATATATTTAAATTCGTAAGAAACGGTCAAACTGTTTTTACAAAGTGGTTGTATCATTTAAAATTTCCATCACCAGTGTATGAGAGTTTCAATTTCTATACATCCCCCAAACACATGGTATTTTCAGGCTTTTTATTTAACTCATTCTAGTGAGAGTGCTGTGGTATTTCATTGTGGTTTTAATTTTCACTTCTTGAGGGCTAGTGATGCTGAGCTATTTCTTCTGAGCTTTTTGCCATTGGGTGTGTGTGTGTGTGTGTGTGTGTGTGTGTGTGTGTGTGTTGCCATTAATGTATCTTTTGTGAAATGTCTGTTCCCAGCTTGTTATTGAGTTATAGTTCTTTATATATTCTGGACCCAAGTCCTTTATCAAGTATGTGTTTTGCAAATTTTTTCTCCCAGTATGGTTTGCCTTTTCATTTTTTAATAATGGGTCTTATGAACAAAGGTTTTTAATTTTATCAAGTCCAGTTAATCGGGTTTTTTCCTTAATGATTCGTGCTCTTTGTGTCCTAAATAAGAAATATTTGCCTATCCTAAGGTTGCAACAATTTTCTTGTGTATTTTCTTCTAGAAGTTTTATAGTTTTAGCTTTTAAATTTAGGCCTATGATGGCATCATAAAAAGAAGAAATATTTCTTAAATATTCCTCCTATAAATGTGCAGATATTTATAGCACAAACTTTAGTATAGCTTAAATGCAAGTGCATTGTGTATGTCAAAATATCAGTGCACTTAAATGTCTTAATACAGTCAGAAAATAGATAAATGCTAAAATAAGTCTGTAAAACTGTGGTTAGTACCATGTTTTGAAGATTTTGACTAAGCTCCTAATCACACAAATTCTGTTTTAGAGATTCTAAGGATGAATCCTTCTTTAGGACCAGACTACTGTCTGTTTTAAAGTCCTCTGTGTTCAGTTCTAGCATGTCAGCTGTTGCTAGTTGGATTATGACTTTATAATACTCAATAAATACTTTTTGGTTCATTATAAACAGTATAAAGATTGATAGTATGGATTATCTAAAACATTAAATTATTTTTATTTGTTTTTATGTATTTTTTGATTGATGTGTGTCTGATCTGAAAATTCATAATACTTCGGAATAATAGATGTGTAGTCAAAAGTAGTTTTCTTTAAGGATGTCTAAAAGCAATTTAATTTTGTAAGATTTACTAATTCGTTTACCCAAAAGTCTGTTGACCTCGGTTAATACTAGTATAGTGGTGGTTTTAAAATACTGTAAGAAGTCTTCATACTATATTTAATCTTTTTTTCTTGATTAGAAGAGTAGTCTATATTTATAAAACATTCAAAAATTAAAAGAATTATAGCTTTATAAGTTTGATGTTTTCAGTAGAAGAATTTAAAATGAGCTCTAATGAAGTCTCAGTGTTTGATAAATTGTTGCAGCATCATTTTGATGTTCCTACTAGATCCATTTGTTAAACTAATTAGATCTTTTGTATTTCGTTTTACTTGCTTGAATATATACACACATTAATTATATATTTTCCCCTGTATTTTTGCCAGTTGAGCCAATTTGGTAATTGTTTTGCTTTCCAATTAGACTGCAAGATAAAAGTTGTGCCAATGCCATTGATTAGCACTGAACAGATTGTAGTATCTTATCCTGAGGAATGCTGGTTCCACTCTAAGCCTTAGAGTTCTAATCAAAATTGGTCTGTAATTGCTTAGGATGAGCCAGTTCTTTGTAGAGACAGTAGGTGGTCACATAACTTATGCCTTTCAATGATGGATTTCTTTTATTCTGTATTTATCATGCTTTCAAATTTTTGTAAGGCTGCTTATCAGGAGGCATTTATGATTGAATTTAATAATTTAACTTGTGAGCCTACAGACTTCTTGAGTCACCTTTCTCCTTTTTAAAATTTTCTGTTTCATTACCTTGCCTATCTTTTCTCAAAACTCTGAAAGAGTACGTATCTCACTGTGCTCTGTTCCTTTCTTAGTATCACCTGTGCTATATGATTACCATCTTCCAGAGTTCCCATCTCTTCTGCTTTACAAAGTACGGTAGTTCCTCCCTGTTAGGTTGGAATTGGGTTTAGTGCTTCCTCTGGCTTCTAACAAGAGAGTATCAACAGAATATTTCTAAAATTTATTAGGTTCACTGCTTTTAGCTGAATGAGACTTCCTACTATTGTCTGGACCATATAGATTCCTAAATTTATCTCTTACATGACTGTCATTTTTTTGCCTATGCCTTTCAGTAGCTTCAAACTTATTAATTCTTGTGGAAATTTCGTCAGATATTTTCATTGCCTAGAACAGTGACGGGTATAGTTGGTATTCAATATTTTACATTGATCAATACATTTATTAAACTGTGATCAGCTAAGGGTTGTAGGAATCCAAAAGAAGTTTAGTGTATGTCCTTGAGTTTATGTTCTTGATGGAGAGGCAAGAAAATGAGGGTAAAGAGAAGATAATGTTTATTTTATGTTTTGCCTTGTTTAAAACATCATCTGGGAACGTGCTTACTATTATCTGGCTCACCAATTAATAATAAAGAGATTTTAAAATGCAGTATGATGTTTCAAGCCATTGTGGTACATAGTTTAAAAGGAAGCAAGATAGGGGCATTAATCAAGGGAAACAGGCCTTATTTCTGTCAAAAATTAAACTTACACTTTCTACTTTAGGGGTGATCTTCAGAATGTATGCTTATCTGTTTCTTTGCTTGTTTTTTTAAAAACATTTGTTGGAAAAAACCTTCCAGGATTAGTGTAATTTTCATTTTGTTTAGTATATTTAGGTCAGAAACTAAATTCGGTTAATTTGTTTTTATATGATGGCTTTTAATTGTGCCCACCCCCTTAACTCCCATGGTTTTAGGATGATTAACTGAAAAAGAACACTTATCTTAATCTAAAAATACAGTCTACTTATATCTAAATTACAAATATGGATTGAGAAGTATCTTAAATATTAATAGTCTATTTTTTTCTTTCAGGTAGTTGTTTTTATTGGCTTCTACCTATAAGTACTGTAAGAGTTGATGATAAAGTGTGGTTTCTAAATTATTTATACTAAAAACATACTTGTTAATGCTTAAGTGAATTATGTTTTGCTGTTTGGCCATATTTTGAACACAGCTCCTCTTGGGTTGATTTTCGGGGGTTTTGCGTTAGTTTAGGATTGATCTACTTCAACTCCCTTATCATATGAGTGTTTGTTTCAATATTACAATTAATTTTTTTTTGAGATCTAATTGTCATGTGACATGTTATTAGTTTCAGATGTCCAACATAATGATTTGATAATATGTCTATATTGTGAGATGATCACCACAGGAAGTTTAGTTAGCATCCATCACCACACAAAGTTACAATTCTTTTTCCTGTATGAGAACTTCTAAGATCTACTCTCTGAGCAACTTTCAAATACACAAAACAGTCTTGTTAACTATGATCACCATGCTGTACATTCCATCCCCAAGACTTATTTATCTTACAATTGGAAATTTGTACCTGCAGTTAATTTTTTTTAACATCTTTATTGGAGTATAATTGCTTTACAGTGTTGTGTTAGTTTCTGCTGTATAACAAAGTGAATCAGCTATATGTATACATATATCCCTGTATCCCCTCCCTCTTGTGTCTCCCTTCCACCCTCCCTATCCCACCCCTCTAGGTGGTCACAAAGCACCGAGCTAATCTCCCTGTGCTATGCAGCTGCTTCCCACTAGCTATCTGTTTTACATTTGGTAGTGTATATATGTCCATGCCACTCTCTCACTTTGTCCCAGCTTAGCCTTCCCCCTCCCTGTGTCCTCAAGTCCATTCTCTACGTCTGCATCTTTATTCCTGTCCTGCCCCTAGGTTCATTAGAACCAATTTTTTTTTTTTTTTAGATTCCATATCTGTGTGTTAGCATAGGGTATTTGTTTTTCTCTTTCTGACTTACTTCACTCTGTATGACAGACTCTAGGTCTATCCACCTCACTACAAATAACTCAATTTCATTTCTTTTTATGGCCAAGTAATATTCCATTGTATATATGTGCCACATCTTCTTTATCCATTCATCTGTTGATGGACACTTAGGTTGCTTCCATGTCCTGGCTATTATAAATAGTGCTGCAGTGAACATTGTGTGTACCTGCAATTAAATTTTTTTAACATCGTTATTGGAGTATAATTGCTTTACAATGGTGTGTTAGTTTCTGCTTTATGACAAAGTGAATCAGTTATACATATCCATATATCCCCATATCTCTTCCCTCTTGCGTCTCCCTCCCTCCAATTAATTTTTAAAGTGGTTGCTGGCCCCCATTTCGCTGGAGCACGATAACTCTCTAATTCCGCCTATGCATATAGTTTCTACAAACTAAGGACATCTGCCCAGGAAATCTGAACAAGTTGAATGTAAATTGTCTAATTCACTTTAAAAATAGATTCTTCAGATTTCTGAGAAATGAATACCTGATATAATTGAATACAGCAATGGTATTTACTAACATTCAGCAAAAGATAACACTTAACTATAACAGGATCAAGAAGACTGTCCTAGAGCTGATATATTTGGATTATAGCAAGCTACATGACAGATCTCTCACACTGGTATGAATAAAATAGAGAAATATGGGCTTGGTAAAAGAGTAGCTGTGGAAAGATGCGTAACTGATAAAACAGCAGTAGGTCTGTGCCAGTCTATACCATCTATACTTTTGAACTTGGCCTATTTTTTGAAGACCACTCAACTTGTAGTACTGATATCTGATCCTCAGTTCTGCTCTGCCACTTACAGCTCTGTTACCTTGGGTAAATTACTTAGCCTTTTAGAGCCTTCTTATTCTGTGTAAAGCATAGTAATCATTTCTGTCCACTGCTAGTTATAGGGTTTTAATGAAGTTTACATGAGAGTATATATGTGAGAGGACTTCAAAAACTCATTTTATAGTTCTTTCTTTTATAAGAAAAAATATATGAAGCGATGAGGGAAAACTAGATCAGATTTGCTGATGATAAAAGACTGAGAAAGATAGGTGATGTCTGCTAATACTAATTTATATGATTAAATGGGACTAATGGGTATATGGCATCCTAATTAAAATAATCGTTTAAAAAACATACTGGGAACATTTGTACTTGAAATTCACAGGAAAATTTGATAGCATTTCTATTTGAGTAGCCACCATAAATTAGATCAAAGAAGTCTGCTCATTTTAAGGGAAAAAGCTGTATAGCATAGTGAGTTAAGAGCACAGTTTGGAGTCAGACTACCTGGCTTGGATCCTGTTTCTGCTACTTTTTTATCCTTGTGACTTTGAATAAGTAACTTAATCTCTCAATGCCTCAGTCTCTTCATCTAAAAATGAGGATAACGGTACCTACCTCATAGAGCTGTTGTGAGAGTCAGCTGAATTAATATTTATTATCATTTGCAGTAAGTCTGTATAAGTGTAAAATAAATTATGAAAAGGCAGACATTGGATTTAGGATTTTTGTAATGGTTCATTAAAATCTACTACCATGCAGTTAATGCATTGTATTTTATGTCTGTAAAGGCATTGTACCTACATTTTTACAGATGTGTTTAATCACATTCATGTAAGTTATTTTTAAATATTTCTTTTTGTGTTCTTCTTAGACAATGGTTACTTACTTAATTTTATAACTAACGATGGCCAGAAAAGGGGTTTTTTCCCTTTATTTATTTATTTTTTTGGAACTTAATAATAGTTTTAAAAAAATCAATGTATGTTGCCATCTACAGAACAAATGCTTTAAAAGCAAAGAAGAGCAGAGGTAGACAGAGTGAAGTAAGAAAGAGATTACAGACCAGAAACAAGCTCAAGGAGTCTTTTGTATAGGAAAAAGAGTCAAATCAGTGCGGGAAGGGTAGGCTATTCAATAAATTTTTCTCCTTCTAGAGGGAAATTATTTATTTACCTCTTACCATATACATACACACACACCAAAACAAAGTCTCCAAATGAATTAAAATACTAAATGTGGGAAATGGAACTTGAAAACTTTTGGAAGAAAATATTAAAACATATTTATGACCTTGAGGTAAGGATTTCTTAGACATAAAAATTGTATACTTTAAAGTAAGAGATTGATATATTTGTATCAAAATTAAAATTCCTGTATGTAAAAAGCTAACATAAAGTAAAAGACAACCCACAGACTAGGAGTACATATTTGCCATATACATACAACAGTCAAAAAGTATTTCAAATTTAGAATCTGTATAGAATGCCTATAAATTAAGAGAAGGAAAAATAACCTAATGAAAAATAGGCAAAGGATAAAAATAGGTAATTCAAAAAGAAACAAACCAATGAAAAGTTGCTCAAATTCACTAGTAATCAGGGAAATGCATTTCACAATACCCAGCCTTTTGGCAAAAATGAAGATGTCTGACAACACTTAGTATTCCTGATATGGAGGAAGCAGGCACTCTTGTGCTCCCAGTAGAAGTGTCAATACAACTACTTTGAAGAATATTTTGATAAAATCTAGAAAAGTTGAAGATGTGCACACCCTTCAACCCAGCTTTTCCACGTGTAAGTATTTATCTGGAACTTATGAGGGTGCGTAACAAGGTGTGTACAAGGTTGGAAACAGTCCTCTTGGCCATACATAATGGAAACATTAGTTATGGTATATTCATAAAATGGAAATCTTAGCCTTTAATCAGATCTCAGGTCTGTTGTGGAGCATTACACACAGTTCTATACCATTATGTAAATTTTCAAACACATAAAACAATACTGTATATTATTTGTGGGTACTTGTATATGTATTATAGATATAAAAGCATCAACTAGAATCACACCAAATCCATTATTGTGATTGCCCTTGAGGAGGGAAACATTAGGGACATGAACTTTAAGGTATTATTTCTTTTTAAATTGCAAACTGTTAGCAGTTGTTCATATCAGGTGGTGGTTATATGGTGTTGTACTTTGTACTTTTCTTTAAAGCAATTTAAAGTAAAGCATTTTAAAGTATTTTTGTCAAAATTTGCATGTAGTAAATTCTGGTAAAACAAGAAAAATTTGTAATGGGAGTTATAACTCCACTATTCCACCATTAATTGGCACCTAATCCTATAACTGTGCAGTGTAAATTGAGTTTGGTGTTTTTAGTGACATGAAATACCATCTTCTTTCTGGTATATGAACACAGAGAATGAATTTTGCATAGTAAGTTATTTCTGCATATGTGTTTGGTATATGTCTACCTTTTTTGTTACCTTATATTGAATATCTGTCTTGTATTATCTATTAATTAAATTTGCACAAAATAACAGCAAAAAAATGTCATTCTTTGCTCACAAACTATTGGTACATCTGTACCAGTTTCTCTATTCTCAGTCTCCTGTTGCCATTTGTAACCTTGTGGATCAGTTTTATCTGGAAGGGAAATCTTCAGAATCAGTTAATAATTCTTAGTATAATGTTGACATAAATCTCTTTTAAGATACATTTGACATGTTTCAAGTGAACAAAACTGTACCAATAGCTTTTTATTGCATCATATGGGGAGTCTTGTAACGATTCTGTTGATGTATATCTGTACGGAAATAGAATTACTGTTAGAAAAGTACCTAGCAACAGCCTTAAAGTTTCTAATTTTTCTAGGCAAGAGTAGCTCCTGATTATAGGCATTTCTTTACAATCATGGTAAGCTTGTTTTTTGAAGCTTTTTTTTTTTTCTTCAGGGATGGATATGTGAGTAAGGAGAGTTGACCAAAGAATATAAGGTGGAATGATGAGTTATGAATGTATCACCAAAATCTCTAGTCACATTTTATTATTGTTCTTAATGTTTAATATTTGCATTTTGTACCCTTTAATAAGTTACAGTAGTAAGAATTTTTGTCTCCTAAACCTTCTAATAAGATGTCCATATCAAATAGGTAGCCTGTATTGATAGGTGATTTTTGAATCTACAGTCTCACTGAACTCTTCCTGACAGATTTTTTTTCTATAAACAGTATTGTCTTCTGAATGTAGTTTTGATCAAATATGTGTGACACAAAGGTCGGAAAGTAAAAGGTATACTTATGTACTGTTGGTAGGATACTCTTTTTGAGAATAATTTGGTGATATCAATCATATTTTTAAAATACATATTCCTTAATATCCAATTCCATTTCTATAATTTATTATAGACAAGCTTGTTTGCATTACTACTGAACCTAGATTTTTTTTCATATATTCTACAAGTAAAGGTATCAAAGATTGAAAACAACCTGACTGTCCAACGGTAGGGGGTTGGCTGATTAAAAAAAACTATCTATATGTGCTGATGTGGAATGATCACCAAGATATATGATAAATTGAATAAATTAGGATGCAGGCTAATTTATTCAAGTATTTGTGTTTTCCATTTACATACGAAAAGGGAGAAATTGGCCTATGCCTAGCATATTTCTAAAAGGATATATACAGAAGAGTCTAAACAACGATTGTCGTCACAGAGGGTGATTGGTGGTTGGGAGATGGGTTTACCTTTTCTTTGTATGCCCTTTTATATTTTACCACATATCATGCCTTAAGTGGCAAGGCTGGGATTCCAAACCAGATCGCTAACTTCCAAGTCTGCATTCTTTCCATTACACTACAACTACTGTTTTGTCAATTTTAAAGCACAGTCAAGCAAATATTCTTAAATCATTTTAGTGTATGGTCAGGCAAAGTATCTTAATAACTCATTCAGAGTATATCTTATTAACTCAGAATAGCCAGTCGTTTTAATGCAGAAGGCAAGTCAGGTAGTATAATGTTGATCATTTAAAAAATAAAGTGATAAACTATAGCACCACATCAAGACAGAGGTGAATAATCTGCTGAATGAAATTCTAAGGAAATCCGCCAAGGTTGGATTAGCATGTACTCTCTTTTTCAGTCTTGAAGCTTTGCTGCATGGTTACATCTAAGTTTCTGGTCTAGACATGGAACATGGCTAAGCCTCAAGGAGGAGACCCCAGTTGCCATCATGGGTGTAACCTTCTTCCAGATATACCCACCTATTATTTCAAAACTCCCCAGCAGTCAGAAATGATGTTCATTTGTTTTTGAAACCAGCTGGTCCTGGTTAGGTGGCTTAGATTGCTCAAGGTAGTGTCATCATATTGGCTATGTTCTTTCTAACCATCCATCAGCCCTGTGCTTGTGTGCTGCCTTAGTTCAGGCCTTTAGCTTACATCTGGACCCTCAGTTTTAGCCTTATAACTGGTTCCTGTGCCTTTAAACTTTTCCTCCATCCTTGTTCTTAATTGATTTTAAAAGTTATTCATTCCTGTCACTGCGGCTAAAACCTTTTAACATTGCTTTCTCCTGTCCATGGCAACTTTTTCAAACTCTTTTTTTATTAGCAAAATTATATATTGCAGAAACAAGAATTTAATTGTTTTTAGGAATTTTATTTTTTCCCATTTTTGCATAGTATATGATAAAAATGACTTTGAAATATGTTATTATAGATGTGCATCATAAAGTTCTCCCTGTAATTTTGCTTCTTCCTGCCTTTTCAACCCTGTTGTCATATACCAACCTTTGGTGTACTCACATTGTTTACTCAATGTCCCTTGAACGTGTTTTGTATATTCCTATCTCAGTGCCTTTGACCATATTATTTTTCCTTCTCTTGGAATTCTTTTCCTCCATCCTCCTTTTGTTTTTTCCAGATTCTGTATATCCTTAAGGGAAGGTCCAGTTTATGTTCCTTCCTCTCCCTGAAGCTTCTCCAGCACATAGTGATCTCTAAATCCCCTGAACTTGTGGGGTTTTTTGGTCTGTTTCACTTATGGAAATTAATTATATGGAAACCTGTGACTGTGTTAGTGTTACTGAAATTTTTGTATATGTTAATGTTTTAGCTGACTGGATTTTTTTTTAAGATGTTTGTTCGAGTTCCTGTCTGATATATCTTTGACTTCTTTCACACCTGGCACAAATGCCTAAAGTAGGCAATATATAAATGTTTATTTAGCATGAGTATAGAAAAGAGACCATATTTTATTTATCTTTCTGTCACCAGTGCGTAATATTGTGTCTGGCAAATAAGCCTTTGAAAAAATGTTGATGTTATGTTAAAGAAATGATCTTTAGGTAGTGGGATCCTATAAATATGTAAGTTTGGAATATTCCTTGTGAAATTAGCTTTTCCCTGTATAGCCTGAGGAAAGTTGAGTCCAGGCTGATCTTTCTGAGGCCTTTCACGGTATCAAGCCCAACTTAGCTGGAATCTAGGAGATCTGAACCTGCATGCTTTTACATATTGTTCAAGGGAACTAATGGTTTAGAGCTCAGGCTTTGGCATCAGAGAGCTTGAGTTCATATTTTTACTCTGCTACTTCCTAGCTGTGTATCTCTGGGACAGTCTCTGTTTCCATACTGTAAAATATGGAAGGTAATGACTCCTCTTGCAGGGGGCTGTCACGAAGGTTAAATAAGGTTATCTATGAAAAATATCTGGCACAGAATAAGTGGTCAGAAAATGTTCAATATAATAACTAATGCTGTTATTAATAATAATCTTCCTTTTAACCTGATAGCTGTTCATATGGTGAAATCATCCAGCATTATAGAAATTTTAACTTCAGTGAATAGTTTGTCAACAAAATTTCAGCGTTCAAGTCTCTTCCTAAGTTTAAGTCTTTTGATTTGACGTTTAACTCAGTGGAATCTTGTGACAGAAAAGACAGTGGACTGCAAACTGGGAGACTTACATTGTACCCCTAGCTTGCTCACAGATTAATTTGCTTAACCTTTAACATAAAGTAGTCTAATTGTATTATCGTTATCTGTGTACAGCATGAAACTACAGTGGTTTATAAACTTATTAAGGCAAGAACCAAGTCTTACTGAATTTTATCTTTCTACTCCCTACCGTGGATTAGTAAATATGCATTGAATGAATACACGGTTCAGTTTTCTCATCAAACTGGGGTTGATGGAGGGGTTGGACTATCTCTAAGATTCCGTCTAGCTCTCAGATATTTTGAACATAGGGGTCAGTGAAGTGAGTCCCAGCGTTAGAGAAGAACTGAGGATCAGAAAATATAAATATAAGTTTTGCCATTGACAGATTTCTGAGATCCATTTTTAATTTAAGTGGATAACATATTAAAGTGTTTATGCATGACCTCAGGTTTAGATATGATTACTTTTAAGGTAAATTTGTTATCTTTCTGTTTATTAAATTTATATACTATATACTTCTTTCTTTGTTACTTATCATGACACAGGCATGGTTCAGTAAACGATCTTTACTAAACAAATTGGAATTTAAAGCTAATTGCTTGACATTATTTTTCTTCCTATTCTTTAAGTGTGAACGGGGTACTTTTGTGACTTTTTAATTATAAAATGCCCATATCATAAAAGGTATTAACTGTGTTTGGGGAAAAAATACCAAAGTACAAATAAAAAAATTCAAGCAGTATGGAGAGGAGTATGTATTGAAAAATTTTAACTCTGCTTCTTGGAGTCAGTTATATCTACAACCTTTAAAAATTATCATTCAATCTTTTATTGTAGCTTCCTGTCAGTAACCTGGTACACTATAGTTGTTCACTAAATGTTCACTGAATTAACCAATGCTCTTTACCAGTCAGGAGCTGATCAATTTTCCTGGTACACTTAGCTTTTAAAGTGCTATATAATTTCCATAAAAGATACCTTTTCAAGGGTCTGAAACTCATTTTTTTAACTACTGTAAAAGTTACCTTCTGTCATCAGTACTAAAAGATTAAAAGTATATGTATAAATAAGACTACTCTCATATGTGATTTATAAAATCAGTCTGCATGCCTTATAGTCACACTGTGTATAATGGTTTTAGTTTTCAGACCTAGTAAAACTTACATACAGGTTTTACTGGTTTGCCAACTATGATGAAAGTCCCTGATCATTCGGTTTCTGAGTTGTAAAGTGAATTACTAAGAAGTTACACAATCTTGGGATTTGAAGAAAGGCTTTGTGGTATACTTTATATTAGAAAGTGGTAGTAACTTCTTTCTTAATAAAAGAGGCTGATTTTTCCAAACTCTTCCTCTTTTATATTAGAGTATTTGGAAAGGCATGTGCTTGCCCTGGAAAAGAATTGTGGCTGAATCCAAAGAAGCGTATTTTTCTAGGAGCTGTAATATTACCTATTAGTCTTAAATTCCAAAGTACATTTTATGTGCAAAATCTATTTTAGGTTAGCCCCATCAAAGTTAAAATTACTTCCTTCTATAATTTTTTTCTGACATGGAATAAATTTTAATACATTAGGAGATTTTTTTTAACTTTTATGACACTATAGTTATTGTTAGTTAAAAAGACATTAGAACTTTTTTTCTTGGAGAATATAAAATTGTTGGCTTGGAACTAAAAAAAATAATTAGAATATATTTTTCAATGGCCATAATAATACCAAGTCAAAAATTAAGCAGTGTTTGCTTTCCGCAAGAACTCTTCCTATTGCATAGGTGATTTCTTTGAAAGTTTTAGAGAAATAGTAACAGTATAATGGAGGAATAATATATGGTGATCAAATAGGCTCTAACCTAGGCCTGTATGTGTGATTGAAAATACTCTAACCTAGGCTTGTATGTGTGATTGAAAATACTAGAAAACACTTAGAAAACTAACATTAGATAGATACTTAACATAATAGAAAAATATTTATCCAGAATCAACAACCAACATCATACTTAACAGTTCATGATAACCCAAACTCCTGTCAAAATATAGAACATTACTGTCACCCCAGAAAGTTCCCTCATGCTCCTTCCCAGTCAGTCAGTCCCTACCCCTTTCAGCCCCCCACTCCAAGAACCACTATAATGATTTTTTCTACCATAAATTACTACTGCCTATTCTAAGACTTCATGTAAATGAAATTATGCATTATGTACTCTGTGTAAGACTTCTATCATTCAGCCTAAAGCATTGAGATTCAGTCACGTTGTGGCATATATCTCAATAGTTTTTTTTTTTAATTGCTGAGTAATGTTCCTGAGTTCAGCCTATATTTAATATGAACTTTCTAGATTTCTGTGGTTGCTATTGTTATTTGGTGTTTCTTGGTTTGTGCTTAAAATAAATTATGCTCTAATAAATGGTACTGTAATACTTAATTTTCTGTTATTTGTTTATGCTGTCTTAAAACTTAAGTTAGTAGCAAGTTGTTATTTATCAGATATAATTAAATTGCAGGGGAATTAAATGCTTCTGTGAATACGAACACAGTGTTCTCAGAAGAGTACTATATATAGAATTTCACTTAGTTCACCTTAATAGGAATTTAAAGATAAGTGGTTCATTGATAATGACATAGCTCTATTTGAAGAGTCAACCATTTCAATTATTGGCATGTACTAATTGTTTTAAAAGGAGGTGAGGGAGCCCTATGTGGAGTTCAAATCTTTATTTCTATAACTTGCATTCATTTGTCCAGACTGTGCTTTCTAAACACAGATAATCTATTCCTTAGAGCAATATATAAACAGTAGACACTATGTAAGTAGCATGATTTAATAAAAAGAGTTGACCTAGCCTCTCATTTGTCCCTTCTTTGCATTAGCTAACTAGAGCTCCTTTAATGAGTATCAGCATTGATTTCTTCCTTTAAGTGAGAATGTTTACATCATGTTTTTCTGTTTAGGGACACTTAAAAATCTGGCACAAGCTAGGGACACTCCCCACTACCACCATGCACGTAAAACACAGAACTCTTGAAACCCCTTCATTTGCCTTTTGCATCCCATATTACAAATTCAATAAATGAAATCTTTAGGAATCATCTTGTTTACTTTCTTTTACTTAAACCCACATCCATTTCACTACCAGGACATATTGGTTCTACATCAAAAAATAACCCAAATCTGACCACTTCTCACATTTCTACTGCCTCTATTCTAGGCCAAATCTGATCATCTCTCACCTACATGACTCTAATAGCCTCTTTTTTTTTTTTAATTTTTATTTTATATTGGAGTGTAGTTGATTTACATAGTAGTCTCTTAACTGGTCTCTCTACAAACCACTTTCCTTACAGCAGCCAAAATGATTTTCCAAAAATGTATGTGTTTTTGTTGTTTTCCATTGTACTTGGAATAAAATTCAAACTGTTTGCAGTTTTGTTGTCCTTAGCTGGGCTTGCATTATATCCTGTGTGTCCGTTACTCAGGAGTTAGTTAGAGATCTGGGCAGGGAAACTTGAGTTACTTCAAAGTAGCTTAATTGGTATGAGCATTTTTACCTTATTGTTTTAATAGAATTCCTATATCTTAGAATCACAGTTTATTCACTGGAAAAAAAATCATAGCTAATTGATTTCCAATCCCTTATTTTGGCAGTTAAATAAAAATCTGTTTAATTCTTTTTTTTTTTTTGGTTTATTACAGATCGAGCTGGGAGCATCAGTACCCTTGATTCTTTAGACTTTGCAAGATATTCAGATGATGGTAACAGGGAAACGGATGAGAGAGTGGCAGGTGAGTAAGATTGTAAAGACAGATTTGGATTTTTTGACATTCCAGAAATAATGAAATGACTTGAAGAATTCTCTTCTTTCTATAATTTGGTATGTGAATATATTGATATAGTTATTATACAAAGTTATGTTACTAATTTATTGGTTGCAGGGAACATCCCAGCCCCCAACTGCTCTTTCCAGTGGTGCTCTGAATTTTTGGTTATGCACACCTACAGTTTGCTGAGTTCTGCTTGTAGCTAGTAGTTTACAACCATGTAGTTATACAGCTGGTGTAAAAGAGGTTTAAGTTAGCCATGGTTTAGTACAAAGTTAGTTGGTCATTGGCCTCCTCATTCCTTTTATCCTCCAAACCAGGGCTGAGTAATATTCATGTGTTATATACCAGTACGGCTCTACTGATTGTTAAAATTGGTTTAAATACTTCTATGCTGGTTGGTGAATAAAACTTTGCTTGGTTCCCTGGATGCCCCCTGGCCATCACTGCATCTCTCCAGAAACTTCTTGACTTGCCTGTGATCCAGAAAATAAAGGGTTAATGCTTGGTCCAGCAGGGGCCTCCAGGACCTTGCCCATTCCAAAAAGAAGGCCAACATCCTTCTTAGTTGCTTGGTTTCTCATTCCAATCTCCTTCCCCTCTCCATCCTCCCACCATTTCTGCCTTTTAGGCATCACCACTGGATCTGTAGGGACTTCAGAAGACCAATTTGTACCCTCTGTGTTCTGCCCACATCAAATGAGGCCAGTTGGATTCTTCTGGGGGTCCACCCTGGGATTTACCATTGTAGCAGCTCTGGCTCCTCAGGTGTCAAGTGACTGGTACCTTTCTGGTGCTTCAAGGCTGTGGCTGTCTGTTATTGAAGTAATTTTTGAATGTCTTATTGGAATTGTAGTTTTCATAGGACGTTGACTCTGAGATAGATGGGAAGTAGACAGACATCAGTTAGGTATTTTAATCCACCAGAATGGTGGGCACACCTGGCACAGGAAGGATGCCACGTGGGACAGATGGGAGCCTGTGAGGGAAATATTTTTCTTCCATTTACTGGGACAAGTTTGTTAAAACCTACCAAATGTTTGCCTGTCATAGTCATTGTGAATAAAAGTGAGTGCTAATTTTTATATAGCACTTGCTCCATTCTGAACACTGTTGTAAATGTATATTAACTCTTTGAGTTATACAATTATCATCATCCTCCCCTCCCCAAGAAACTGAGGCACTCAGAGATTATTAAGACTTTAGTGGCAGAGCTAAGACTTGAACGCAGATAACCCAGCAGCAGAGCCCACAACTGACTGCACTGTATGCTGCCTCTTAGCGTGAAGGATGAGGTTTGACCTGGTTAAGATGACATTCCAGTATGTGGTTTTCATTTATTACTCGAGAATAGAGCCATTGAATGTTTAAAAAAATCTCTCTTTCCCTAATCTCTTCCCTGAGTTAGGGGAAAAAAATGATGTAATTGTTTTTAGTTCAACAGAGGCTAAGAGAGGATTCAGCAGTGAGAACGATAGCATTATCAATTGAATGGGGAAGTCATTGGAAGAGTTTAATGCAGCTCCATATATCAAGTCATGATTTAGTCATAAGCATTATTAATTAAAAGCTGTATCAAAAAGGAAATCACATCAGTACTGTCTGAAAATTAGCAAATCAAATGGGAATTATTTGAATAATTTTAGGACAAACTTATCCTACTAATTATATCATTTGTTAAGTGGCATTATGTTATATTTAATTATATAGTAAATGTTAGCTATTCTGTGTTTTCTGTTATATGTTAAGTATTAAATGCATGGTGTTTTGGTTTATTAGAGACTAACCAAATATATTTAGTTTTGTATATTGTATTGTTGTTCAGATGGTTATGTATTAGAAAATAACTTCTACCCAGAAATAGACCACATAATTATTTTCTTCCCTTTAATTTTTATTTGAAAACCTAAATTTTAGACTTAGTAAAATTTAAGAGGTTCATCATTATTCTCAGTATTTAGGTATTTTAGTATTTCTAATTAGGGGAAGCACTGATGCAGAAGCAAGATGTTATAATTAAGCAAAATGTTATAACTAAGCATAACTAAGAGTGAATATTTTAAATATTTGGTAGTTTTGACCTTATATTTTTAATCTAAAGATTATACTCTTGTCTCTAAGTTTGGGGAGATAAAGTAATTTTTGCTTACTATATAATGCTAATAATAATAAGACAATATTGTAAATCAACTATACTTCAGTGTAAATGAGTGACTGAGTGGTGTCTTCCATCTTCATTGGAAAAGGGAAGGAAATGTATGTTATTCCAGGAGAATGGCATTTAGACTTTTAGTGCTCTTGTGCCATCGCCTGTTATTGAACCAAATGTGTGATATGTGGATGAAAATTTCAATTAATCACAATTCCCATTTACAAAAAGAGTTTTGGCTCTTTGCTAACCATTGCTAGTAACTTAGAACCTAATCAAAAAATGAATAATCCAGAAAAGATAATTATCCTGCCATCTATCATTGGATCACATGTAAACCTCACTGAGAAAGAATAAAAATCTCTTTTATTTTCATATGCCAGTCTTGGGCAGAAGGAGATTATAGATAATACAGGTATTGAGTCCGCTGCCCCACGATGCAAATGTAGGGTCTGCTCCAGGCTTTAATAAACTGTTGCTGTTTATGAGACATATATATACTACAACATGTGGGTTCAGCATCATTCTTATCATCTTTTCCCTAAATTTAAAAATCTGGTTATTTTTTCAAGTCTGTACAGGTGTTCCTTTAAAGAGGAAAAGATCTCTAAATGGACAGATGTTTATTGAGCACCTGCTCTGTGCCAGGCACTGTTCCGGTTGCTTTATATAAAATACTTATTTAACCTTGTGAACAATCCTTCAAAATAGGTCATGATATCCTTATTTTATAGATCAGAAAACTGAGATTGAAAATTTTTCCCAGTAGCCTCCGTACGGTTAAAGGGCAAAATCAGGATGTGAACATATAGGTTTTTATTCCAGGGCTCACGATGTATCTTTAAGTACCAGGCTGGAGCTTTGACTCATCTGTACATTCATGTGGATAGCAGAATCTTATCTTTCCCATACAAGACTGTTTCAACATAGTCATTTTCTTTCAAAAAAAAGTAAAATTTCAAAAGCATTTCATTTAAATTATTTTCCACTTCTGAATTTAGTAGACACCAAACCAAAATGAGCTTAATTTAACTGACTTTTTAGTAAAAGCCTTTCTATATGTTATTAAACAAAGCTGTACAGTGTACATACAGTGTAGCTGTTAAATTTTCAAGTTTTCTTCAGGATAGCAAGGGACATCTATGTTCTAAATATTGGGATTGCCATTCTTTAATTAGACATTTTGAGCATCTGCTACATATTAGGTACTATGTTAGGCGCTAGATACAGAAGCATGAAATAGACAGAGTTTCTGCCCTCAAGGAATTTGTACTAAAACCTGTCTATGTCTGTAATACAATTAAATGTTCAGTACTTTGGAAATAGTGATAAGGAACTTGTTGATTTTAGAACCATCTATATCCCTGTCTCAGGTTCACTTGATCCATCTTTTAGCATCAGTCTCTGACTTTATTTGTTCTCATACCTCTACCTGTTACTGTATTACTTCTCTAGTTCATACCTTAATTTTTGTATTGGGATCTAGAGAACTGCAGAAGCTGTTCTTTCTAATTTGCAGGGAAAGACACTACTGAATGCTGGTAAGATCACTGATGTTTAGATTTATTAGATATGGCATCAAGTACTGGAATGCCCATTCATACAACTAACATTTGTTGAGTCCTCTATATTCAAGGTATTATACTGTTATGGGAACAATAAACAACAAAGTAGACATATGAAACCTTTTTAAGCCTACGTAATCTAGTAAACATTCTAAAATGAAATTCAAATTTTTGCCTGTGGGATAACCTGGCCTTACCCCCTGGGTAAGAAGCATCATCAGTAGCCCTCTCACTCCTTAGCTGTTGGGCTGCAGCATACATATCCAGCGTTATCAGGATTAAATAAGCCTATCTGTCTTATTATAATATATTTTTCCTTAGTACAGATATCTTTAATTCCTGTTTGCAGTACTTTTTTGTTTTTCTTATTTTCAACTTTACTTAAATCTTATTTATGGTTTTGTATGATTTAAAATAGGATAGATGCTCCAACAAGCCTTTTAAGGGCAACAAGCCTTTGATATGAGTTGTAAATTGTTAAAATTTATATAAGCCATAAAGGTCTGAACTAGGACAATTGCAGAGACAATTGAGATGAATGGTTATTTAGGATTCAAGGGCTGGAATCATTATAGCTTGACATTTAATTAATGTGGGAGTAAGGGCAAGAGGTAAGTGAAGAGTAATCTCCAGGTTTCTTATTTGGGCATCTGGGTAGATAGTGGTGCCCTTAATGAAGAGATACTGCAGGAGGAGGGAAGGCAGATTTGAGAGGAAGATGATGAAGTTCATTTAGATAGGATTAAAATTCAAAGTTTATGAAACATTCAAGTGGGCATGTCCAGGTGATAAACAGGTAGCCCTGTTTATCTTGGGGGAAAAGTTTAAAGATTTCTGAATCTTAAGAGTACTGGTGAGAGTAAAACTGTAAGAGTGAAATGTTTATCATCCCAGTATATAGAGTAGAAAAGGACCAGGGAGGACACTCTGGGAAACACCAACTTTGAGATGAATGATAGAGGAATCTGTAAGAGAACCTGAGCAGGAGGAACAATAATGGGAAGAATTTTCCTCTTTTAAAGTTTAAGGAGGAGGAATTTTTTTCCCCCTCAGAAGAATATAGAAAACGAAATGTCTACAAACCATGGAGATTGCATCTTGCTTCCTTTCATTTATTTCTCACTATTTGCTAAGGCATGCGTAACAGTCCTCTACCTTTCTTAAGTCTGTAATAGGCAGGGAGCATTCTCTAAACCCAGAAGGAGTGGTGATGGTACTGTCTGGGGATTTTTGTATTATTTTAGGAATATATTTTTATTCTAACTCATATTCTTATGAGAATTTTCCTCTTTTCCTAGAACCTTTCCTGGGATAATAAAATGAGTATTAAGGATGGGGAAGTGGTATTTTATTATGAAGTAAAATCACCTTATATTCAGGGGAAAAGAAATCCAAGAAATTCTGACTTGAAAGAAGACAATTTCATGTCTACTATGAGATGGCAAGGTCCTTGACTCAGCCCTAATGATATGAACTCTTCACTAGTGAAGAAAAATGGGAATGAAAAATACTTTACTCTGATCAGTATTATAGGAAAGATCTAAAATACGTATTATTTTGAGTTTTGTGCCAAAAGAACTAAGACTAACAAATATTTCGAGATAATATTAGTAATATATTTAGTTGGGGCAACAAAGAATCAATATTTCTTTCTGCTTTGAAATTTAACACTGCACCTTTGGTGTCTCGACATGGTCAATTGTATATATCCCAAGTCATGAGCACCTGATCTTGAAGCTCTCAAGTACCCCTGATATAATGCCAGTATTATCCAACCCTATTTAGGAAATAACTATTTCAACTAATCTAGAATTGCTTATACTGACTTAGTCATTAAATATTTTGGTAAGATTGTAATATGCAGTATTAGAATATACCTATGTCTTTGCGATTACTTTAGTTCCAATAAAATTGCATTCAGCAGGGTTGGGCTAGTGGAGGGTTGGGATAGTGGAGTGAGCAGGCTGGTAGTTGGTTCCTACAGTGTTTTTTAAAAAACATGTACTTCAAACATTTTTATGAAGAATTATAGTATTTGAAAAATACTTGGAGGTTGCTTGGTACAATGTATCTCTTTACAGGATAATAAATTTTGAGATTTAATCCAATATTTTTTTAATGAAGAAGTGACAAATTTAAATATGTGTAAATATAGCTGTTCAGACCTTTCTTGTGAAACTTTCTCGCATAACTGCAAATACTTGATCATACTGTGCCTTTATAGAGATGTGCTATGGCTTCAAAGATATGCCTTTGTCTTTTAAAGTCTATATTGTATATTAAGAAACATGCAGCAGAGTGAATTCATTTTGATAAGCACTATCTTTTCAGAGCATTGGTACCTTTTAATGACATTTGGCAATGTATGTGTAGATGTGCATAAAAATATAAATTCTTGCCGTCTGACATGGGTTTTTCTGGCTTTCTGTGCCTTGATCATTTAGTGTTTTGCTCCTGGTCACCTAAACTTTCACCAGTTGAATTTGAGTTTTTTTCACAGTTTGTGTTTTAACCAGTTTTTTTTAAATTTATTTTTTTCATATTTCTTTCATTCTGGTGCAGGGCATTTCTGATCTGCAATTATTCTGTAATATGTTAGTAAATTGTAAGTGATACTGGAAGCATAATATGTATACTTATTTTGCTTGTGGTATAGTTAAGTGCTTTTAAATCAAAAAAAATTACCTAAAGTTTTGAAATAAAAAGAAAAGTAAACCTATTCTGTACTTACCTAACACACTGAATGTGTGCAGTCTGACTTTAAACACAAACTCTAAGAGTTTCCAGAAGTGTAAGTTTTAGGAAATGTTTTAACTTTGTTGCACAGAAATGTTTGCAGATCAGCATTGCTGACTACCAAAAAAGAAATAGTCACGTACATGTCATCTGATTTTTAGTTGTGCTTCCATGTTGCTGCAGTGAAATTCTGTGCATCAAAATAATTGGCTTTAATGTACTAGATGTGATTCAGTTACATCTTAAGTTTTTAATGAAAATATGCAAACTGAGTGAATTCTATTTTTTCCATATATTTTTATAGCTTCGTTGTCTCTGATAGCATTTCATTTGCCATCTTCTTTATTCTGTTTATTAGTCAGTGAGGAAAAAATGCATCTTTAAAGTGTTAAATTTGCTAATTTTTATGCAGAACTATTTAAATTATAATTTTTTTAAATATCCAGTTGTGACAAAGATCACTTAATTTTCTCAGAGCTTTACTTCACAGAAATGGTTTTTTTCCCCCACATCTAAGCTTGCTTTTTCTTCAGAGCAGTATTTATATATTTTAAAGAAAATTCCCAGCAAAGACACATATAGTTAGATCTTGCTCATGATGAAACATTTTAAAGAGCTCATTAAAATGTCTCCTCAGTATTCATGTTTATCTTATAATCAGACTCTGTGGTAATAGGAGAAATCTTTAAGTTTCATTAGTACCTCTTACTATGAACAAATATCTATTTGAAGAGTTGTCAGAAACTTTGAAATTCTACTTAAATTTACTCAGTATCCTTAGATTACCACACTTGTAGAATTGTACTCAATCATTTGCTTTAGAATGATCTTAATTATAAATTAAAGGACAAACTATTTCTATCCTTTGGCTTTAAATGAAACCTAAAATAAACCCCTCAGAACTTTTTTTAGATATGTGTTTAACATATCTGTGCTTGTTTATAGAAGACATACTTGTTTGTAGAAAAATTGATAGGCATCCCACATTTGTTAAATATTTAAACCCTGTTCTTTCAACATCTTAATTAAGGACTATATTCACTAATGTTTCTGTATCTTGATTTATAACATTATTCTAGATAATGCATTTTAAAATACCTTTTTTTTAATCCTAAGATTTTCTTTACGTATATTTGCTAGGACTTCATCTAATTTTTGTCTTTTCCCCTAAAATTATGTCACCTGAAAACATTCCATTACATTTCTTACCTAGACTGAGTGAAACATAACCACCTAAATTACTAAGATTTTTATTTACCTAAAGGAGAGTATGCCATAGATCTTATTTTTAAATAGAGCTATTCCTTGTCAGACAGCTGGAACATTTGATCAGTAGTCCCCTGTATTCTAAAACTATGGAAAACATTCACCAGTTTGCTTGCAAATCCACTCTGCTGCATGCATTCACAAGTTTCATAAAGATTGCATGCTTTCTGTTTTCAATACAAATTGTATTTTTTTTTCATACCCATCCTTGCTTTTTATTTTTTTATTTTTGTTTCCCTTTTCTTGGTTGGATGCCTGTGTGTGTTTATTCCAAATCCCTGTCCAGTCCTGGAGTTTGAACTACGCAAAGCCAAGGAGACCATTCAGGCCCTCCGAGCCAACCTGACAAAGGCTGCAGGTGGTGTACATAAACTTTTTTGAGACTTTTTCTACTTTGACAATGTAGAAGTAGCTGAGATATTTTCTAATGTAAAATAGTAAAATATTATTCATATTTTCTTCCACCAGAACACGAAGTTCCTTTACAGGAACGAAAAAATTACAAATCAAGTCCTGAAATTCAGGTGGGTGAATGACAGATCTAAAAGTATCTTCCGTATGAAATGGTAGCACAAGTATTGAAGGAAGAAGACTTACAGTATTGTGTCTGTCTTTTATTTATCTCTAGGAGCCAATCAAACCTCTTGAAAAGAGAGCTCTAAACTTCTTAGTCAATGAATTTTTATTGAAGAATAACTACAAGCTGACATCAATAACCTTTTCAGATGAAAATGATGATCAGGTACAATTTCTTTTCGTTTTTTTTTTTTAATAAGCGATGATTTGTTTCCTTTTTAATTTATAATATACTTATTTTCTCTTTTATCTAGTTTCTTTAGTTTTTTAAAAAGTTATACATATTGTAAAATTCCATAAGGCTTCCCAGTCTAGTATTCTGTTGGCTTATAGATTTCCTCTTTCTACATAAAGACTTCTCATTCTTTCCAGGGAGCTTTTTACAACTCCCCTATAACTATGTAATCTACTCATATTTCCATGTATTTATAAAATGTGCTTTTTTTTTAACTTTAAAACATTTACTTAGTAGTACAGATTAATGTGTACTTATAAATTCAGTTTAGCTAAAACCTCTTCAGTAACACTATAATAATTAAGATGATAGATAACAGCAATTAAGAGAGAATATTTTGAATGAGAGAATATAAGTTGTGTTTCTGAATAGGAGCCAATCTTAGAACTTCATTATTTTACTGATAAAATCTTATAGGAAAAGAAATGATGCTTTGTTTAGTGTTATCTCCTAACTCTGGAATATTTTGACTTCTTAGTGCGAATAGGTCAGTTTGAATCTTTTACCTTAGTAAAGTAATACCAAGGAGTGTATTGTATAGAAATCAGGAGGCCATCATTTTAAATCAGGTATATCCCATTGGTCCCTAAACTATCCCATGGATCATTTAGCAAAAATAGAAGTAGCAAAAATAGAAGTTCTCTTAAGGAAGATAGCAGTACAGTTACTCCCTCAGTTATTGTAATGTATTTGGCAAAAACTAAATTTAATAAAATATATAGTTATTTTTTATTAAATGGTAGTTTTACTCAACTATATAAAAGACATTAAACTAATATTTACCTAATATAAATAATGTTATAATATACTATGATTATATTTCAGGTTAATCATGTTTTATCACAGACTTAGGTTAATGATCAACTAAACAATGTATAAGAAATATGTTGAATATATGAGAAACATTGAGAGGCCAAAAAGAAGGCAGAAAAAGAAGAAAAAGGGAACAAAGAATAGATAGCACACACAGAAAACAATAGCAAGATGGCAGATTTAAAACTCAGCCATATCAATACTCACTTTAAATATAAATGATCTATCCTTCCAATTAAAAGGCAGAAATTACTGGAGATTTCAAGCTGGCTCTCTCAATAATTGATAGAATAAAGTAATAGAAAATCATTTAGGATATAGAACACTTGTGCTATGCTGTCAACTAACTTGACATAAGTAGAATTTATAAAACTTCATCTTTCAATAGCTGAATACATGTTTTCAAATACGTATGAGTCACTTATCAAAATAGATCATATTATATCTATTAAATAGATATAGGTGATAAAGCAAGTCTTAATATTTAAGAGGATTTTAAATATTTCCAAATAACACATAAGTTAAAGAAGAAATCAAAAGGGAAATTATGAAGTATTTTGAACTGAATGAAGGTGAAAACAAAACCATCAAAATTTGCAGGATGTAGCCAAAGCTACAGGAAAGTTTATGACACCAAAATGTTTATAATAGAAAAGAAGGAAGATTTCAAATTGATGAAAATCAGCTTCTACTTTAAGAAACTAGAAAAAGAAAACTAAGCAAAGCCCAAAGTAAGCAGAAGAAAGGAAATATTAAAAATGAGAGTGTAAGTCAATGGTATAGGCAACAGAAAACAATAGAGAAAAGCTAATAAAATAAAAAACTGAGTTTCTGAGGTTAATGAAATTGGAACACCTCTAGTCTGACTGATTAGGAAAAAGAGAGAAGAAGCAAATTATCAAAATCTGGAATGAGCAAGGTTATATCACTATAAATTTTACTTATTATATATATTTTTAAATATATACCACTGGATTTCTTTTCTTTTTTAAAATATTTATTTATTTACTTACTTATTTGTCTGCGCTGGGTCTTTAGTTGCGGCACACGGAATCTTCGTTGTCACGTGCGGGCTCTTAGTTGGGGCATGCGGGATCTAGTTCCCTAACCAGGGAACGAATCTGGTACCCCTGCATTGGGAGCGCAGAGTCTTAACCACTGGACCACCAGGGAAGTCCCTAAATTTTACTCATATTAAAAGGATAAAATGGGAATGTTATGAGCAACTTTACTTGAAAGAAGACAATTGCCAGAGCTCATTCAAGAAGAAATAGATTTGAAGAACTTTGTATTTATTAAAGAAATTGAATTTGTACTTAAAAACCTTCCGACAAAGAAAACTCTAGGTCTAGATAACTTCACTTGTAAAATCTACCAGGCATTTAAGGAAGAAGTAATACCACTTCTCCACAAACTCTTCTAGAAACTGAAGAGAAGGGAATGCTTCCAAACTCATTCTATGAGACCAGAATAATTCTGATATCAAAGTCAGATAAAAAACATTGCAAACAAAGAAAATACAGGGTCATTTTCCTTGTGAATTGGATGCAGAAATTCTATATAATTCTATATTTTACTATATCAAATCCAACAATATGTAAAAATGCTAATACATCATGACCAAATGGTTTATCCAAGGAATGCAAGGTTTATTTAATCCAAAAATCAGTCATTGTAATTCACCATTTTAAGAAATTTTTTAAAAGAGAAAAAAATCATATCTCAGAAGAAAGCATTTGACATAACATGCATTTCCCATAAAAATTTTAAAGAAATTAGGAATTATGAGGAATTTCCTCAATCTCATAAAAGATATTTACAGAAAAACTATCACTAACATCATGCTTAATGATAAAAGATAAAGAATAAAATAAGGATATCTGTTCTCACTATTTCTACTGAACATCATACTGAAGATTCTAGCCAACACAAGGCAAGAAAAATAAATAAAAGGCACACATTTTGGAAAAGAAGAAATAAAACTCTAAATTCACTGGTAACGTGATTGTATATGTAGAAAATCCTGTGGACTACATAAAAAAAATACTATAGGGACTTCCTGCGGTCCAGTGGTTAAGACTCCACGCTTCCACTGCAGGGGGTGTGCGTTCGATCCCTGCTCAGGGAACTAAGATGCTGCATGCTGCATGGCACGGCCCAAAAAAAAAAAAAGATGCTATAGCTAATATGTGATGTTAGCAAAGTTGTAGGATACAAGATCAGTAAACAAAAGTGAATCATATTTCTGTATGCTGGCAACAAATAAACATTGAACTTTTAAAGATACCATTTACAAAAGTATCAAAAAATAGGAAATAGGGAAAAATCTGATAAAGGATTATACACTGAAAACTATTATACATGCTGAGAGAAAGTAAAGAAGACATAAATGGAGAGATATATTGTGCTCATAAATCAGAAGATTCAATATTGTCAAAGTGTCAGTTTCAGCAAATTGATTTGTATTTTCAGTGCAATCCCAATCAAACTCTCACCAGCGTTTTTTTCTGGAGATTAATTAGTTTATTCTAAAATTCATATGGAAATAACATAGTATAGCCAAAACAACTTTAATAAAGAAGAACAAAATTGGGGGACTTCAGCTACCTGACTTCAAGATATTGTAGTTTAGACAGTATCTTATTGGCATAAAGGTAGACAAATACATCAATAGAACATAATAGAGAGTCAAGAGATTAATTTATGCATAGATAATCTTTTGATGTCTGACAGAATGCAAAGTAAATTTCATTCAGAAAGGACAGTCTTTTTTATAATTGGTACTGGAACATTTTGATATCTATAGACCTCCAAAAATGAATTTCAAACCATACCTCACACCATCTACAAAAGTTAATTCAAATGGATCATAGCTTTAACTTCTAAAACCATAAGGCTTCTAGAAGAAAACATGGGAAAAATTCATTGAAACCTTGGAAGGTGGGCCAAGATTTCTTATATATGACACCAAAAGTATGGTGTTCTTCAGCAAAATTGCTCTCATCAAAATCAATAACTTCTGCTCTTTGAGAGCCACTCTAAGCAAATGAAAAGGTAAGCCATAGATTGGGTGACATATATGCAAGTAACATATATGATAAAGGACTTTATCCAGAATATTTAAAGAACTCTCTAAACTGAATAATAAGGAAACAGCCCAATTTTTAAAAGCATGGACAAAAAATTTAAACAGATACTTCAACAGAGAACATATATGGATAGCAAATAAGCACATGAAAAAGATGCTCAGCATCTTTAGTCATTAGGGAAATACAAATTAAGTCACAATGAGAATACCATAACACTTAATAGAATGTCTGAGACTGTACCAAGTCTTGGCAAAGATGTGGAGTAACTAGAAATCTCATCTTTGCTAGTGAGAATGCAAAATGGTACAGTCACTTTGGAACACTTTTTGGCAGTTTCTTTAAAAAGTTAAAACCTTCACCACCTATATGACCTGGTCATTCCACTCATGGATATTACAATCCAAGAGAAATGAAAGCATATGTTCATACAAAGACTCCTACACAATGTTCACAGCAGCTTTATTTATGGTAGCTAAAATCAGGGAAACAACCCAAATATACAAGAGCAGGCGGTTGAATAAAAAATTTTAACATATCCTTATAGTAGAATACTACACAGCAACAAAAAGGAATGAACTGCTGACAGATACAACAACACAGATCAGTCTGAAAATCCTTAATCATTAATCTGGGTGAAAGAAACCAGACAAATATAGTACTTGCTGTATGAATCTATAAAAAATTCTAAGAAATGTAAACTATTATACAGTGACAGAAAACAGATCAGTATTTGCCTAGGAACAGGGCACATGTGAGGAATAAGAGGGAAGGATTACAAAGGGACCAAGAAAACCTTTGGTAATGAACAAGTTCATCTTGTTGATTGTGGTGATCTATTCAGGGGTATACACAGATGTCAAAACTTATCAAATTGTACATTTTAAATTAGCTCATGGATTTAAATCATGCAGTTTATTGTGTATTTATTATATACCTCAGTAAAGCTGTTTTTTATGAAAGGCAGTGGAAGTGCTCATCAATAACCTGTTCTTTAACCATTAAACAACATTTAGTGGTAATTTCAACTGACCTAAAAGCAGAGCTATATAGAGCCCTCACTCCCCTCATGTTTAGTCTCTAGACAAAATGTAAGACTTTTTGCCCTGTTTTATTTTTGATCATATACCCCAATTTTACCCTCTTAGTGGCACTTATCATTACCTGCAATTACCTCTTGTCTCCCTGACTAGACTATAAGTTTCTTGAGGGTAAAAGAATCTCTTGTTCATCTCTATATCTGCATGTATAGTAAAACTCCGTAAATATTTATTGATAGTTTTCTCATATTTTTATCTGCATGCAATCATTGTCTTACTGTTCTTTGCTTCCCTCCTACCAGTTCTTTTATAATTTTTTACTTTCTATCCTTTCTTTCTATTGTGCTATGTGAAATTTTGTTTTTATTGTAAATAAGCGTTCTGTGTATTTTCAACTTCTTTCAGAATATACTTTTTACTTTAAATACAACTTGTCTCTTCACTGAGGACCCTGTTTCCCCTATTTTCCAAATACGAGATGGTGGTGCCTCTCACACTCTAAAACCAGGATGTTTTCTCCTAGGATGTTTTCTCAATTGGAACATACACTTTGACATTACAACAAAATTATGATTATGTTGAATTTTCAAGATATTAGCAATAAGGGGACTTCCCTGATGGTCCAGTGGTAAAGAATCCTCCTTCCAATGCAGGGGACGTGGGTTCGATCCCTGGTCAGGGAACTAAGATCCCATGTGCTGCGGGACAACTAAGCCCACGTGCCACAACTACTGAGCCTGCATGCCACAAACTACAGAGACCACGCACTCTGGATCCCGCACGCCAAAACTAGAGAGAGAAAAAACCTGCATGCCACAACTAGAGAGAAGCCCAAGTGCCAAAACGAAGAGCCCGCACGCCACAACGGAAGATCCCGCGTGCCGCACTAAGACCTGATGCAGCCAAAAAAAAAAAAAGATATTAGCAATAAGGAAAAGATAAATTTCAGGGGAGGAGCTTCAAGATGGCAGAAGAGTAAGACACAGAGACCACCTTCCTCCCCACAAATACATCAGAAATACATCTACATGTGGAACAACCCCTACAGAACACCTACTGAATGCTGGCAGAAGACCTCAGACCTCCCAAAAAGCAAGAAACTCCCCATGTACCTGGGTAGGGCAAAAGAAAAAAGAAAAAACAGAGACAAAAGAATAGGGACAGGACCTGAACCACTGGGAGAGAGCTGTGAAGGAGGAAAGGTTTCCACACACTAGGAAGCCCCTTCGTGGGCGGAGACTGCCGGTGGCAGAGGGGGAAGCTTCGGAGCCGTGGAAGGGAGCGCAGCAACAGGGGTGTGGAGGGCAAAGCGGAGAGATTCCGCACAGAGGATCAGTGCCGACCAGCACTCACCACCCCAAGAGGCTTGTCTGCTCACCTGCCGGGACGGGTCGGGGCTGGGAGCTGAGGCTCGGGCTTCGGTCGGATCCCAGGGAGAGGACTGGGGTTGGCTGCGTGAACACAGTCTGAAGGGGGCTAGTGGGCCACAGCTAGCTGGGAGGGAGTCCGGGAAAAAGTCTGGAGCTGCCAAAGAGGCAAGAGACTTTTTTTTGCCGCTTTGTTTCCTGGTGTGCGAGGAGAGGGGATTCAGAGCACCACTTAAAGGAGCTCCAGAGACGGGCGTGAGCCGTGGCTATCAGCGCAGACCCCAGAGACGGGCATGGGACGCTAAGGCTGCTGCTGTCACCATCAAAAAGCCTGTGTGCAAGCACAGGTCACTATCCACATCTCCCCTCCCGGGAGCCTGTGAAGCCCGCCACTGCCAGGGTCCTGTGATCCAGGGACAACTTCCCCCGGAGAACACATGGCGCGCCTCAGGCTGCTGCAACGTCACGCCGGGCTCTGCCAACGCACGCTCGCCCCGCACTCTGTACCCCTCCCTCCCCCCAGCCTGAGTGAGCCAGAGCCCCCGAATCAGCTGCTCCTTTAACTCCATCCTGTCTGAGCGAAGAACAGACGCCCTCAGGCGACCTACACTCAGAGGCGGGTCCAAATCCAAATCTGAACCCCGGGCGCTGTGCGAACAAAGAAGAGAAAGGGAAATTTCGCCCAGCAGCCTCAAGAGCAGCGGATTAAATCTCCACAATCAACTTGATGTACCCTGCGTCTGTGGAATACCTGAAGAGACAGTCATCCCAATTTGAGGAGGTGGACTTTGGGAGGAACGATATATTTTCTTTTTTCCCTTTTTCTCTTTTTGTGAGTGTATATGTGTATGCTTCTGTGTGATTTTGTCTGTATAGCTTTGCTTTTACCATTTGTCCTAGGGCTCTGTCTGTCCGTTTTTTGTTGTTGTTGTTGTTTTATTACTTAAAAATTTTTTTTCTTAATAATTATTTTTTATTTCAATAACTATTTTATTTTACTTTATTTTTTTAAAAATAAATTTATTTATTTATTTATTTTTGGCTGTGTTGGGTCTTCGTTTCTGTGTGAGGGCTTTCTCCAGTTCCGGCGGGCAGGGGCCACTCTTCATAGCGGTGCATGGGACTCTCACTGTCGTGGCCTCTCCCATTGCAGAGCACAGGCTCCAGACGCACAGGCTCAGTAGTTGTGGCTCACGGGCCTAGCCGCTCTGCGGCATGTGGGATCTTCCCAGACCAGGGCTCGAACCCATGTCCCCTGCATTGGCAGGCAGATTCTTAACCACTGCGCCACCAGGGAAGCCCCTATTTTATTTTATCTTCTTCTTTCTTTCTTTCTTTTTTTTCTCCCTTTTATTCTGAGCCGTGTAGATGACAGGCTCTTGGTGCTCCAGCCAGGCGTCAGGGCTGTGCCTCTAAGGTGGGAAAGCCAAGTTCAGCACACTGGTCCACAAAAGACCTCCCAGCTCCACGTAATATCAAACGGCGAAAATCTCCCAGAGATCTCCATCTCAATGCCAAGACCCAGCTCCACTCAACGACCAGCAAGCTACAGTGCTGGACACCCTATGCCAAACAACTAGCAAGACAGGAACAAAACCCCATCCATTAGCAGAGAGGCTGCCTAAAATTATAATAAGGCCACAGACACCCCAGAACACACCACCAGACGTGGACCTGCCCACCACAAAGACATGATCCAGCCTCATCCACCAGAACACAGGCACTAGTCCCCTCCACCAGGAAGCCTACACAACCCACTGAACCAACCTTAGCCACTGGGGGGAGACACCGAAAACAATGGGAACTACGAACCTGCAGGCTGTGAAATGGAGACCCCAAACACAGTAAGTTAAGCAAAATGAGAAGACAGAGAAACAAATAGCAGATGAAGGAGCAAGGTAAAAACACTCCAGACTAAATAAATGAAGAGGAAATAGGCAGTCTACCTGAAAAAGAATTCAGAGTAATGGTGGTAAAGATGATCCAAAATCTTGGAAATAGAATGGAGAAAATACAAGAAACGTTTAACAAGGACCAAGAAGGACTAAAGAGCAAACAAACAGTGATGAACAACACAATAAATGAAATTAAAAATTCTTTAGAAGGGATCAATAGCAGAATAACTGAAGCAGAAGAACGGATAAGTGACCTGGAAGATAAAATAGTGTAAATAACTACTGCAGAGCAGAATAAAGAAAAAAAAATGAAAAGAATTGAAGACAGTGTCAGAGACCTCTGGGACAACATTAAACGCACCAACATTCAAATTATAGGGGTCCCAGAAGAAGAAGAGAAAAAGAAAGGGACTGAGAAAATATTTGAAGAGATTATAGTTGAAAACTTCCCTAATATGGGAAAGGAAATAGTTAATCAAGTCCAGGAGGCACAGACAGTCCCATACAGGATAAATCCAAGGAGAAACACGCCAAGACACATATTAACCAGACTATCAAAAATTAAATACAAAGAAAAAATATTAAAAGCAGCAAGGGAAAAACAACAAAAAACACACAAGGGAATCCTCATAAGGTTAACAGCTGATCTTTCAGCAGAAACTCTGCAAGCCAGAAGGGAGTGGCAGGACGTATTTAAAGTGATGAAGGAGAAAAACCTACAACCAAGATTACTCTACCCAGCAAGGATCTCATTCAGATTTGATGGAGAAATTAAAACCTTTACAGACAAGCAAAAGCTAAGAGAATTGAGCACCACCAAACCAGCTTTACAACAAATGCTAAAGGAACTTCTCTAGGCAGGAAACACAAGAGAAGGAAAAGACCTACAATAACAAACCCAAAACATTTAAGAAAATGGTCATAGGAACATACATACCAATATTACCTTAAATGTGAATGGATAAATGCTCCAACCAAAATCCATAGACTAGCTGAATGGATACAAAAACAAGACCCGTATATATGCTGTCTACAGGAGACCCACTTCAGACCGAGGGACACATACAGACTGAAAGTGAGGGGATGGAAAAAGATATTCCATGCAAATGGAAATCAAAAGAAAGCTGGAGTAGCAATTCTCATATCAGACAAAATAGACTTTAAAACAAAGACTATTACAAGAGACAAAGAAGGACACTGCATAATGATCAAGGGATCAATCCAAGAAGAAGATATAACAATTGTAAATATTTATGCACCCAACACAGGAGCACCTCAATACATAAGGCAAATGCTAACAGCAATAAAAGGGGAAATCGACAGTAACACAATCATAGTAGGGGACTTTAACACCCCACTTTCACCAATGGACAGATCATCCAAAATGAAAATAAATAAGGAAACAAAAGCTTTAAATGATACATTAAACAAGATGGACTTAATTGATATTTATAGGACATTCCATCCAAAAACAACAGAATACACATTCTTTTCAAGTGCTTATGGAACATTCTGCAGGATAGATCATATCTTGGGTCACAAATCAAGCCTTGGTAAATTTAAGAAAATTGAAATTGTATCAGGTACCTTTTCTGACCACAACGCTATGAGACTAGATATCAATTACAGGAAAAAATCTGTAAAAAATACAAACGCATGGAGGCTAAACAATACACTACTTAATAACCAAGAGATCACTGAAGAAATCAAAGAGGAAATCAAAAAATACCTAGAAACAAATGACAATGAAAACACAACAACCCAAAACCTATGGGATGCAGCAAAAGCAGTTCTCAAAGGGAAGTTTATAGCAATACAATCCTACCTCAAGAAACAAGAAACACCTCAAATAAACAACCTAACATTACACCTAAAGCAATTAGAGAAAGAAGAACAAAAAAACCCCAAAGTTAGCAGAAGGAAAGAAATCGTAAAGATCAGATCAGAAATAAATGAAAAAGAAATGAAGGAAACCATAGCAAAGATCAATAAAACTAAAAGCTGGTTCTTTGAGAAGATAAAACAAAATTGATAAACCATTAGTCAGACTCATCAAGAAAAAAAGGGAGAAGACTCAAATCAATAGAATTAGAAATGAAAGAGGAGAAGTAACAACTGACACTGCAGAAATACAAAGGATCATGAGAGATTACTACAAGCAACTATATGCCAATAAAATGGACAACCTGGAAGAAATGGACAAATTCTTAGAAATGCACAACCTGCTGAGACTGAACTAGGAAGAAATAGAAAATATGAACAGACCAATCAGAAGCACTGATATTGAAACTGTGATTAAAAATCTTCCAACAAACAAAAGCCCAGGACCAGATGGCTTCACAGGCGAATTCGATCAAACATTTAGAGAAGAGCTAACACCTATCCTTCTCAAACTCTTCCAAAATATAGCAGAGGGAGGTACACTCCCAAACTCATTCTACGAGGCCACCATCACCCTGATACCAAAACCAGACAAAGATTTCTCAAAGAAAGAAAACTACAGGCCAATATCACTGATGAACGTAGATGCAAAAATCCTCAACAAAATACTAGGAAACAGAATCCAGCAGCACATTAAAAGGATCATACACCATGATCAAGTGGGGTTTATCCCAGATATGCAAGGATTCTTCAATATATGCAAATCAATCAATGTGATACACCTTATTAACAAATTGAAGGAGAAAAACCATATGATCAGCTCAATAGATGCAGAGAAAGCTTTTGACAAAATTCACCACCCATTTATGATAAAATACCCTCCAGAAAGTAGGCATAGAGGGAACTTTCCTGAACATAATAAAGGCCATATATGCCAAACCCACAGCCAATATTGTCCTCAGTGTTGAAAAACTGAAACGATTTCCACTAAGATCAGGAACAAGACAAGGTTGCCCACTCTCACCACTATTATTCAACATAGTTTTGGAAGTTTTAGCCACAGCAATCAGAGAAGAAAAAGAAATAAAAGGAATCCAAATCAGAAAAGAAGAAGTAAAGCTGTCACTGTTTGCAGATGACATGATACTATACATAGAGAATCCTAAAGATGCTACCAGAAAACTACTAGAGCTAATCAATGAATTTGGTAAAGTAGCAGGATACAAAATTAATGCACAGAAATCTCTTGCATTCCTATACACTAATGATGAAAAATCTGAAAGTGAAATTAAGAAAACACTCCCCTTTACCATTGCAGCAAAAAGATAAAATATCTAGGAATAAACGTACCTAAGGAGACAAAAGACCTGTATGCAGAAAATTATAAGACACTGATGAAAGAAATTAAAAATGATACACCCAGATGGAGAGATATACCATGTTCTTGGATTGGAAGAAACAATATTGTGAAAATGAGTATACTACCCAAAGCAATCTACAAATTCAGTGCAATCCCTATCAAATTACCAATGGCATTTTTTACGGAACTAGAACAAAAAATATCTTAAAATTTGTATGGAGACACAAAAGACCCCGAATAGCCAAAGTGGTCTTGAGGGAAAAAAACGGAGCTGGAGGAATCGGGCTCCCAGACTTCAGACTAAACTACAAAGCTACAGTAATCAAGACAATATGGTACTGGCACAAAAACAGAAATATAGATCAATGGAACATGATAGAAAGCCCAGAGATAAACCCACACACCTATGGTCAGCTCATCTATGACAAAGGAGGCAAGGATATACAATGGAGAAAAGATAGTCTCTTCAATAAGTGGTGCTGGGAAACCTGGACAGCTACATGTAAAAGCGTGAAATTAGAAAACTCCCTAGCACCATACACAAAAATAAACTCAAAATGGATTAGAGACCTAAATGTAAGACCAGACACTCTAAAACTCTTAGAGGAAAACATAGGAAGAACACTCTTTGACATAAATCACAGCAAGATGTTTTTTGATCCACCTCCTCGAGTAACGGAAATAAAAACAAAAATAAACAAATGGGACCTAATGAAACTTAAAAGCTTTTGCACAGCAAAGGAAACTACAAACAAGACGAAAAGACAACCCTCAGAATGGGAGAAAATATTTGCAAGCGAATCAATGGACAAAGGATTAATCTCCAAAATATATTAACAGCTCATGCAGCTCAATATTAAAAAAACAAAAAACCCAATCCAAAAATGGGCAGAAGCCCTAAATAGACATTTCTCCAAAGAAGATACACAGATTGCCAACAAACACATGAAAGAATGCTCAACCTCATTAATCATTAGAGAAATGCAAATCAAAACTACAATGAGGTATCACCTCACACCAGTCAGAATGGCCATCATCAAAAAATCACAACAATAAATGCTGGAGAGGGTGTGGAGAAAAGGGAACCCTCTTGCACTGTTGGTGGGAATGTAAATTGATACAGCCACTATGGAGAACAGTATGGAGGTTCCTTAAGAAACTAAAAATAGAACTACCATATGACCCAGCAATCCCACTACTGGGCATATACCCTGAGAAAACCATAATTCAAAACGAGTCATGTACCACAGTGTTCATTGCAGCTCTATTTACAATACCCAGGAAATGGAAGCAACCTAAGTGTCCATCAACAGATGAATGGGTAAAGAAGATGTGGCACATATATACAATGGAATATTACTCAGCCATAAGAAGAAACGAAATTGAGTTATTTTTAGTGAGGTGGATGGACCTAGAGTCTGTCATACGGAGTGAAGTAAGTCAGAAAGAGAAAAACAAAATACCGTATGCTAACACATATATATGGAATCTAAAAAAAAATAATAATAATGGTCATGAAGAACCTAGGGGCAAGACGGGAATAAAGATGCAGACCTACTAGAGAATGGACTTGAGGATACGGGGAGGGGGAAGGGTAAGCTGGGGCAAAGTGAGAGAGTGGCATGGAGATATATACACTACCAAATGTAAAATAGATTGCTAGTGGGAAGCAGCTGCATAGCACAGGGAGATCAACTCGGTGCTTTGTGACCAGCTAGAGGGGTGGGATAGGGAGGGTGGGAGAGAGGGAGACGCAAAAGATATGGGGACATATGTATAGGTATAACTGATTCACTTTGTTATAAAGCAGAAACTAACACACCATTGTAAAGCAATTGTACTCCAATAAAGATGTTTAAAAAAAAGATAAATTTCAAAAATGCAAGATAAAACTGCCACATAGATTTTTTTTATATTATTATTTTTTATCTTTTAGGATTTTGAACTATGGGATGATGTAGGGTTAAACATTCCAAAACCTCCAGACTTACTGCAACTCTACCGAGATTTTGGAAATCATCAAGTGACTGGGAAAGATCTTGTGGATGTGGCCAGTGGTGTAGAAGAAGATGAATTAGAGGCTCTGACACCAGTTTTAGGCAACCTTCCTCCAACCCTTGAAACTCCTCAGACTGTAGAGGTGAGAGGTATTAACTAAGTAATTCAGTCCACAAAAAGTATTTAAACCGCATAAAAGCATACTATGAGATCTTGAGTTTCTGTTTTTCTCCCATTTTGATTTTAGAACTCCTTGCTAGTAAAGAAATTAGAAGATAAAATTAGTTTATTAAATAGTGAGAAATGGTCTTTGATGGAACAAATCAGAAGACTTGAAAGGTTAGTACTTAATCATTATTTCTAAAAGACCTCAACGTTTTTAAAGAAATTGACAGATTATATAAATATATAAAATAACATTTCAGTTGTAAGACATAATTTTTCATATCCTAATACTTCTGGAAAAAAGTCTTATAGTTGCTTATATACTTAAAGTGTCCTTTTCCCCCAAAAAAAGTTGTTAAGTCCCCGTAATAATAATGTAATTGCATATGTCTTGGAACCAAGAAATAAGATATTTTTTATTTTTCTCCAAATTATATCAGTAGTAATAAAATAGCTTCTTCACATTAGTGTTGTACATATTTCCCATTCATTATTTCATTTAATTCTTAATTCTGTATAATTTTCCCCATTTTGCAAATGAAGAAAGTTAAGTGCTAATCCAAAGCATAGTTTATAAAACCATTTTTATGCTTTATAAGAGTTTGTAGCTGCACTTCTAGGTATATGAGGCATCAGTGTATATGGTGCAGAAAAGATTAATCAGTTGCCAAACCACTTTCTATTAATATGTTATACTTTTAAACCATTAAACCCATTATGAGGTTTATGCTATTACCAAAGTTTTAAAAAATACAGTTATTCTCTGATAATTTCTCTTTCTTTCTACAGTGAAATGGACTTCCTCAAAAATGAACACTTTGCCAGCCCTGTAGTTTGTGACTCTGTTCAGCCTTCTTTGGATCAGTCTTCCCACAAAGACTCTGGAGACAGTGGACAGAATTCAGTTATAAATAGTTCAGAAAAGGGAGAAAACAAGGATATCCATCTTTCAAAATCAGATGAAATTGATTCCACTATTCCTAAAGAGAATTTCCCAAATTCTTTCCCCAGGAGAGAAAGAGAAGGAATGCCATCTTCTTCTCCATCAAATAAAAACACAGTCCATTTTGATAAACCCAATAGGTTAGTATGCATCCTGTGTTTTGAAATGCATCTTTCAGCTATTTAGAACATTGTCAAAATAGAAGAGTTTCAATTCTTATTTTGCAGGTCAGATGTATGAATTTTTATGTTTGGCATGAACTTAACACATAGCAAAGTCCATGTCACCAAAAAAAAAAAAAAACACAAGTAATTACTAAGTTAAACTGTATTAACAAGGAATAGACCATAAATGGGATAGGTCCTATCTTAGCCAAGTACTTAAACCCATAAATAATATGTATGTTTTATGTGCTGTATTTTACCCAGTGCTTTTTACCTTTTCTGTATTCTACAGTCATTATCAGACTCATTAGAAGGTTTTGGTACTGAATAGTTGCCTGTACTAAAGAGGGGATTAGCTATTAATCTTAGGCCTTTTTCCTGTGTCTGCTTCCATTACTAATATTGTATCATTAATATTCTCTTAATTCATTTAGTTTTTATTGGATCGCAGTGATTGAACTCAGATGACAAAAGCACGGTCCCTTGCCCGTCATGATTATGTTTTCTAGTAGAGGAAACAAAATGTGTTTAAAATTATTTTACATTTTAATGTGAAAAATGTTAAGAAAGGAACATTTACTGAGTTCTTTTTTGTATGTCAGGCACAGTTCTACATGCTTTATGTATACTAACTTAGTTAATCCTCACAAATTACCCTGTGGTGCATTCTGAGCCACAAAGCCATGCTTCCTCCTCCTCCTATTAAATGGAAGAATATTATACCAAGTGTTAGGATGTAATAGGAAAGCATGACTAATTTGTTTTAAAGGTACTCATTATTAGTGAGAAGTATTTGATTTTTTTTTCCCCAAGCAAATCTTTCCCCTCATGTGCCACAACTTTCTGTGTACCTGCTTAAGTGTGTGTGTGTGTGTGTGTGTGTGTGTGTGTGTGTGTGTGTGTGTGTGTATTTTTAGGTATTATGGGGGTTGAAATAGACACAGCCCAATCCTCAAAGTGCATTTAATCTAATATGGTTAAGATACAGTCATAAAAATGATACTCAATAACAGTGGCATTCGTAATAGTTCTTAGTGTTTAGGAGTACTTCCATATATCTCCTTTGATACACCAAAGCCACTCTCTGGAGAAAGATGACTGTTAAATTTCTTCAACTAATTTTTTTAGCTCTTAACTATATGTCAGGCAGTCTTAAACGAGGAGTGTAATGGTAACCAAACATATGGTCATCCCTTCGGTTACAAACCTTACAGTATGAGAGAGGCCAACAGACAATTATTATAAGTATGAAGAGTAGTAATATAAGAGAAGTTCACCTTGCTTTGGGAAGACATAATCAGGGCACCTAACCTAGTCATCAGAGCAGGAAAGATTTCAGGGAAGAAGTGTTATCTAACTTTAGACCTGATGACTAAGTAGCAGTTAACCAGACAAAGAAATAAGACGAAGTCTTCCCACTAAGAGAGAACAGCATGTGCAGGGAGAACACTGTGCACTTTGGGAGCTAAGAAGAATTTATTAAGGTTGAAGCAAAGAATGCAAGTGAGAAGAATGACAGGAGATGAAGTTGGAGAACTAAGCAAAGACTAAGTCATATAAGCCGTGTTAACTCATTTTAGAGAGTTGGGACATGATGGCATCTAAGTTTTAGAAAGAGTCCTCTAGGGTAGAGGTAATTGGAGGGTAGCAAGACAGGAAGAAAGGAGACTAATAGGATATCTATTGGAAGAATCCAAGTAAGAAATGATTGAATTTCCTGTATTAGAAAGAAGTGGATAGATTTATAAGATAGTTAGAAAGTAAGAGATTGATTGGATTAGGAGATTAAAAGAAAGGGAAGGATAAAGGCTTTCTGGCTTGGGCAATTGGATGCATTATAGCTCCCTCCACTGAAAGAATATGGGAGGGGAAACATAACGAGCAAATAGGCTTAAGCTTTGGCACACTAACTCCACAATGAGATGTTACTGGGGCCACTTTGTGGTGTATACTAAATAACCTCTATTATGTAACTTTGGTGTTAGCCCTTTTCTTTGTAGATAGAGCAAATAAAGTACAACTCATAGTTATAATATTATGAATACTATTACGTAGAGACCAGTGTTGTTTTAAAAATGTAAATGTTTTAACCTTTTTTATTAAACATAAATAGGCTAATATTTTCAATTACAAAAATACTTCCTTTGAGATATACCATGAATGTTGAACAAGCCTCTCCTTCATTTATCTTTAATTTTTAATTCTTTTATGTGGGTTTCTAACATTAAGGATTATCATTATCATTATATAGATCTGTAAAACTTCTCAGCAACATACCAGGTCAACCTTTGTATCCACTGTTTACCTTTCTGGGACCATAGAGAATTAGGGAAGAAAAAAAAAACTCATTTCAGGTTTTACAAGCACTTTCTGTGGTCATTGACCTGCCATACCACTTCAGGTTTAATCCACTAACATTTATAAGTCATTCATTCCCATAACATCAAGCTCTTTTAAGATCAGCATCTATTGCTGATTTCTTTTCCCCAGTATAATTCTCCACTGAAGTGACCTTTAAGTCTTTTGTGGCTGAGATATTCAGTTAACATTTGTGGGATAGGGATCATGCAAGGATGGGAATTATAACCTGCAACTTACTTTCTCCTTAAATGCCAGTGGTAACTATTTGGTATTGTCCCATTTTCATTCAATATTTTCTTCTAGGAAGTTGTCTCCTGCTTTCCATCAAGCACTACTCTCTTTCTGTCGAATGTCAGCAGATAGTCGTTTAGGATCAGAGGTAAATTATACCCGATTCTTTCAAACTTTCTTAAAACATTCTGTTTTTCTTCTTAGCATCTTACCCAAAAATAATTGTGATAAGACTCTATTTCAAGTACAAATCTATTATTTAAAATAATGCTCTAAGAAATTGTTCCTAAAATTTTAAAATTTTAAGGAAAGTAGTTGATTATTTTTGTCTTTAGATTAAAGCTTTGTTTAGTATTAAAGTGGCCTTTTACAGTCTAGTTTTGTTATGTCTACCAACATATGGTTATATGCCTCTCTATGGTATAATTCAGAAAACCAAATCAAGTGTACATATTGTTTATAATTTCAGTTATTTTTAGATTACTGTATTTTTAATTTCATTTGGATTGTCTTTTTTTCCCCCACCTTCATGCTTTATGCTTTATAGTCTAATAAGTTTGAACAAATATTCGTGATTCCAGAAATAACTGATAAGCTTTCTGCTTCAGGGTCAGGGTGAGGGTATTATTTCAGCAGTTAACATGAAATTCCATTAAAAAAATACCTAACACACACTAAGCATTATGTTACATGTCATCTCATTTAATCTGCATTTTAATTTGCAAACTTACAAAGTAGGTAATATTAGTCTAATTTTCCAGATAAGGAAATTTTAGACAAGTCCCATAACTTTCCCAATGTTAGACAGCTACCCAGGTCTATATGATTGTAAAGCCTAATTGCTAAGTATTTGCATTGGTGTCAGGAGCTGAATAACCTACCTCTGCAAAGTGAATCTAAACTTAGGTTATTTAGATGAATAAATCAAAAATATTATTTCCTTTTGATGCTGACCAAAAGCTGTAAACTCAAATGTCTGCAAAGAAACCGGGCAGGTCTCATAATATGGTGAAGCAAGAGGGTAATAATAAGGAGTGGTGGGTACTGTAGTAAATTCAAACTTACATCCTTTGCCTAAATCTTCCAGGTGATTGCTTCTGTGTGTGTGTGAGGGCCCAAGGATAGTGCCATTGCTAGACTATATAGCACCTTTGTGCAAATTAAAACGATACTCCTTACTTTTGGTGGATATATACCTGGTGTGGCAAATGAGTGCCTGTTGGATGTCAGCCCCACTTACCATTTAGGCTGATTCTCTGTGCAAGGCATAGCTGATAACAGTCTTTTTCAAGAGAAGTTGGGCATATGGATTTTTTTTTTTTGGTTGTCTGTAATTTTCTTTTTTTTTTTAACATCTTTATTGGAGTATAATTGCTTTACAATGGTGTGTTAGTTTCTGCTTTATAACAAAGTGAATCAGCTATACATATATATATATCCCCATGTCTCCTCCCTCTTGCGTCTCCCTCCCACCCTCCCTATCCCACCCCTCTAGGTGGTCACAAAGCACCGAGCTGATCTCCCTGTGCTATGCAGCTGCTTCCCACTAGCTATTTTACATTTGGTAGTGTATATATGTCCATGCCACTCTCTCACTTCGTCCCAGCTTACCCTTACCCCTCCCCGTGTCCTCAAGTCCATTCTCTACGCTTGCATCTTTATTTCTGTCCTACCCCTAGGTTCGGATTGATTGTCTTTGGTTTCAGAGTTTATTAGCTGTCAGATTTGTTTTCCTCAAGTCCTTTGTAATTGTTGTTGCAGGCTTATCTTCAGAGGGTTTTTTTCTTTTTTTCTCCTATCTTTATACTCACTCCTCCCTTTCTAGCTGTTTTGTGGTTGATTCCACTTCACCTCTTTTGGGCTTCTGTGCCACAATGTCATTAAGAATATGAAAGAGCTAGAGGATGGTTTGGATGCAATCTGGCAATCTTCATTGTAAGACTGGGTCAGCCCCCTTGGACTTCCCTTGCATGCAGCTTCATTATACAAACTACTTTCACCTTAGGCAAAGCCTGTAGCTTTGTGGGCACCTTTTCCTCAAGAACAAAATTAAAAACCGTTGAAGCTGCCCCAGTCCTGTGTTATCCCTGTTTGTTCCCAGAACTGAAGCCTTGTAAGCCTCCCTGTCTTCACCCTTGCTTCTTAACAGTGTTTTAAATCCATTTCTGGTCTATAAAAATGTTTATCCCATTAGGGATTACAGTTGTTCTTATTGTTGTTTTTATCATCATCATCATCAATTGTAATTTTGGTTGTGTGTTTGGAACAGAGGTGACAGGGTCCAAAACATAAACTTTAAGTACAATACCATCATGCACAGAAGTTCTCCAGTGTCATCATTTATTAATTCTTCGGTTTTCTAGGTGTCTCGGATTGCAGACAGTGAGAAAAGTGTTATGTTAATGCTGGGGCGCTGCCTGCCACACATTGTTCCTAATGTGCTGTTGGCAAAGAGAGAGGTGAGACACATAAAAGTATTTTCATTCCCCAGATCTCATCATGTTGTCCATTTTTTGTCATTTTGAAGTTTAGTGTTATATTTTTATTTTGTTAAAGTCTATTACTTGCAATCATATTCTTACTTTTGTGCATGCATCTCTGCTCCTAGAGAATGGTTTTACACCTCTGTCAGGTGAGTTCAGTAAAACTGCATGGTATTCATGTTTTCCAGTTTTGCTTAAAGCATCATTAGCTTTTGCAGCACTAACTATTACTGTAGGTCCATTTATGTGCCATGAACACTGTCCGTTTTTTACATTACCAGTTAACTAATTTATTCTATCTCTGCTTTTGATATGATATGCATGATTTGTCTACAGAAATAGACACACTTTGTATTGAACATTCACAGGGACTAATAATGTAACTTTTCTTAAACGTAGTTACCTATTATTAATGTTAGTTTTATTGTATTTGTTTGGCAGTAATTACACTTGTCTTAGGATGATAGGATAGTTATAATATTGTCTACAATAACTTTTGAAAGTACCTTTTTTGTTTTTCTTGTAGCTCACCTGTTATTGACAGATGCTTTATATGTCCAAAATAGAGTAGCAAATTTATTTTAGTACACATTGCCTATGTTATAAGCCATAAATACTGTAGAAAGTTATTTTTAGAGTTATATTTAGCCAATAAAAGACTAATGAAAAGTTATCTGTAATCTCATTTAAATGACAGTGAATGATTTATTTGCAAACAAGTTATTTATTTGAATTATTCAATTTATGAAATCAATTTTCAGTTCAGAAATTTTTTTTTAATGGGTTAAGAATATTTTAGAATGTGTCATAAAAGTTTCTTTTGTTATCCTCTTAATATTTACCACCGGTTTTAATCATAATTCACGGGACCTACAGTATGATAGGTACACAATGCATTGGCAAAACCCATGTAGAGCTTATCCTTAATTATCTGTTTAGCACAAGAAATTTGTACTGATCCTCAAGAAAATGTATGTGTAGAGCTTAAAAATTTTTTATACCTATAGGTATTTTTAATTTAAAAAAGATAAACATGACTGTTTTCTTACTGATGGTTTTATTTTACCTAATATTTAAAAATAGCTGTGAGACGTTAATAAGTATGGAAATTTTTCTATGTCTTGAAGGATCAGTGTCCAATTTCAGATTGTTTTGCAGTTCTGCCTGGCAGAATGGTGTTTGAGCTTCTTTTCCTTTTTCAGCTTGTAACATAATCCATGCAATGCATTAATGTTTGCATCCCTTTTACTATGTTTCCTTAATATAATCTTTAAAATATCACAGAAACCTAATTGTTATGAGATGCAGTTTAAGCTTTTTATTTTAATTTTCCCTTTTTTAACCATAAAAAACTACCACTAAAATCTGATTGTACTGCATGAAGTATTTATAAATTTGCATCATCAGTAATCAGATATATATATATATAAATATATATGTAAACATATTTATATATACACATATATTTTATTTGTGGTATGATGTTTACTTTTTGGCTGATTTTAAGGTTTTTATATTTTAAAATATTTATATACTTATAATTTCATGAAGAATTGATCATTTATCTTTGTTTAATTATTTGTACTTTATTCTGTTTTACCAGAAGATTTACCATTTATTATATACCAAAGTTGTATTCCCTCAAAATTAAATTGGTAAATAATGAAGTATACCTTGCCTTTCTTTGAAACTAATCCCAGGGCATAAAAGGTCAAAACTTTTATTTCATTTTATCCTTTGATATATTGGATTACTTGTATTTAATATTTTACCCTAGTTCTTTATATCTATATTTTTAAAAAGGTCTTGAGATTGAAGGATTAATATTTTTATTTTTTCTTGTTTCTCAAGTTTTATGTGTTCTCTTATCAGTATAAACCTTTTTATTGATATGTAAATACAATTAAAATGTCCCTTAGTAAACTGATCATAGCAATATCCTAGGTAATTAAAAAAATAAAACATTAAAAACAGGTTTTAAGGTTTGAAAAAATAATACATTCACATGGTTTAACATCTTTTAAATATAAAAAGATGTACAACAAAAACTTGTCTTCCCTTGTCCCTGAGCCACCACCCTACATGCAATAAATTTTATTAGCTTCTAGTGTATTCTTTCAAGTTCTTTGCCCATTTTTTAAGTAGATTGTTTGCCTTTAAATTGTAAGAGTTCTTACAATTCTGGATATTAAACCCTTATCTCATACATGATTTGCAAATATTTTCTCCCATCCTATAGGTTTTCTTTTCACATTGTTGGTAATGTCCTTAGATGGACAAATGTTTTTCATTTTTGTGAAATCTGATCTCTCTACTTTTTTCTTTTGTTGCTTGAGTTTTTGGTATCAATCTAAGAATCCATTGCCAAATCTGAAGTCAGAAAGATTTATTCCTGTGTTTTCTTCTAATAGTTTTATACCTTTAGCTCTTATATTTAGGTCATTGATCCATTTTGAGGTTTTTTTTTTTTTGTAATATATGGAGTGAGGTAGGAGTCCAAAACTTTATTCTTTTCATTTAGTTATCCAGATATCCCAGCACCATTTGTTGAAGAGAAAGTTGTTTCCCTAATGAATGGTCATGGCACCTTTGCCAAAAATCAGTTCAATGTCGATGTTTGGATTCAATTCTATACTTTCAATTCTGTACCATTGGTCTTTGTGTTTATCTTTATGCCCATTCCACTCTATTTTGATTACCGTAGCTTTATAGTAAGTTTTGAAATTGGGAAGAATGAGTCCTCCGGCTTTGTTTTCTTTTTCAATATCGTTTAGCCATTTAGGGCCCCTTTCATTTCCATATGAATTTGATGCTCAGTTTTGATTTCTGCCATAAAGGTCATTTGAATTTTGATAGGGATTGCACTGAATCTGTAGATCACTTTGGGGAATACTGACATTCAAACAACATTAAGTCTTGCAATTTATGAGCATGAGATTCTTTACAGTTATTTGTGTCTTTCAGCAATGTTTTGTAGTTTTCAGTGTACAAGTTTTTCACTTCCATGTTAAAATTTATTTCTAAGTATTTTATTCTCATGGATGCTGTTGTAAATGAAATTGATTCCTTAATTTCCTTTTCAGGTTGTTCATTGCTGGTATATAGAAACAACTGATATTTGTATGTTGATCTTATAACTTGAAACTTTGCTGAATTTGTTCATTAGCTCTAGTAGTTTTTTGTGGATTCTATGAGATTTATATAGAGTCATGTTATCTGCAAATGGAGATATCTTGCTTCTTTCGTTCCTATTTGGATAGCTTTTATTTCTTCCTCTTACTTAATTGCTTTGGTTAGGACTGCCAATACAATTTTAAATACCATTGTTTTCAGAAAGCAGATATCCTTGTCTTGTTCCTGATCTTAGGGGGAAAGTTTTCAGTCTTTCACCATTGAGTCTAATGCTAGCTGTGGGTTTTTCATAAATGCCCTTTATCATATTAGGGAAGTTTTCTTCTAATCCTAGTTTGCGGAGTGTTTTTATCTTGAAAGGTTGTTGAATTTCATCAAAAACTTTTTCCATATCAATCAAGGTGATGATCTTTTTCCCTGGTGTAATACATTGATTGATTTTTCATATGTTAAACCACCTTCACATTCCTGGGATAAATCCCGGTCAGTCATGGTGTATAATCCTTATAATGTATTGTTGAATTTGGCATTAGTATCTTACTGCACATTTTTCCTTCTAAATTCGTAAGGGATATTGGTCTGTAGTTTTCTTTTGTTGTGCTATTTTTGTCTGGTTTTGATATCAGGCTAATGCTAGCCTTATGGGATGTATTAGGAATTGTTCCTCCTTTTCTATTCTTTCTAAGAGTTTGAGTAGGATCAGTGTTAATAATTCTTTTTGTAAAACATATTTATTGGAGTATAATTGCTTTACAACAGTGTGTTAGTTTCTGCTTTATAACAAAGTGAATCAGTTATACCTATACTTATGTCCCCATATCTCTTCCCTCTTGCGTCTCCCTCCCTCCCACCCTCCCTATCCCACCCCTCTAGGTGGTCACAAAGCACCAAGCTGATCTGCCTGTGCTATGTGGCTGCTTCCCACTAGCTATCTATTTTACGTTTGGTAGTGTATATATGTCCATGCCACTCTCACCCTGTCACATCTCACCCCTCCTCCTTCCCATATCCTCAAGTCCATTCTCTAGTAGGTCTGTGTCTTTATTCCCGTCTTGCCACTAGGTTCTTCATGGCCCTTTTTTTTTTTTCCCTTAGATTCCGTATATATGTGTTAACATACTGTATTTGTTTTTCTCTTTCTGACTTACTTCACTCTGTATGACAGACTCTAACTCCATCCACCTCACTACAAATAACTCAATTTCGTTTCTTTTTATGGCTGAGTAATATTCCATTGTATATATGTGCCACATCTTCTTTATCCATTCATCTGTTGATGGACACTTAGGTTGCTTCCATGTCCTGGCTATTGTAAATAGAGCTGCAATGAACATTTTGGTACATGACTCTTTTTGAACTATGGTTTTCTCAGGGTATATGCCCAGTAGTGGGATTGCTGGGTCGTATGGTAGTTCTATTTTTAGTTTCTTAAGGAACCTCCATACTGTTCTCCATAGTGGCTGTATCAATTTACATTCCCACCAACAGTGCAAGAGTGTTCCCTTTCCTCCACACCCTCTCCAGCATTTATTATTTCTAGATTTTTTGATGATGGCCATTCTGACTGGTGTGAGGTGATACCTCATTGTAGTTCTGATTTGCATTTCTCTGATGATTAATGATGTTGAGCATTCTTTCATGTGTCTGTTGGCAATCTGTATATCTTCTTTGGAGAAATGTCTATTTAGGTCTTCTGCCCATTTTTGGATTGGGTTGTTTGTTTTTTTGTTATTGAGCTGCATGAGCTGCTGGTATATTTTGGAGATTAATCCTTTGTCAGTTGCTTCATTTGCAAATATTTTCTCCCATTCTGAGGATTGTCTTTTGGTCTTGTTTATGGTTTCCTTTGCTGTGCAAAAGCTTTTAAGTTTCATTAGGTCCCATTTGTTTATTTGTGTTTTTATTTCCATTTCTCTAGGAGGTGGGTCAAAAAGAATCTTGCTGTGATTTATGTCATAGAGTGTTCTGCCTATGTTTTCCTCTAAGAGTTTGATAGTGTCTGGCCTTACACTTAAGTCTTTAATCCATTTTGAGTTTATTTTTGTGTATGGTGTCAGGGAGTGTTCTAATTTCATACTTTTACATGTATCTGTCCAATTTTCCCAGCACCACTTATTGAAGAGACTGTCTTTTCTCCACTGTATATGCTTGCCTCCTTTATCAAAGATAAGGTGACCATATGTGCGTGGGTTTATCTCTGGGCTTTCTATCCTGTTCCATTGATCTATATTTCTGTTTTTGTGCCAGTACCATACTGTCTTGATTACTGTAGCTTTGTAATAAAGTCTGAAGTCAGGGAGCCTGATTCCTCCCGCTCCATTTTTCGTTCTCAAGATTGCTTTGGCTATTCGGGATCTTTTGTGTTTCCATACAGATTGTGAAATTTTTTGTTCTAGTTCTGTGAAAAATGCCACTGGTAGTTTGATAGGGGTTGCATTGAATCTGTAGATTGCTTTGGGTAGTAGAGTCATTTTCACAGTGTTGATCCAAGAACATGGTATATCTCTCCATCTGGGTGTATCATCTTTAATTTCTTTCATCAGTGTCTTATAGTTTTCTGCATACAGGTCTTTTGTCTCCTTAGGTAGGTTTATTCCTAGATATTTTATTCATTTTGTTGCAATGGTAAATGGGAGTGTTTCCTTAATTTCTCTTTCAGATTTTTCATCATTCGTGTGTAGGAATACTAGAGATTTCTGTGCATTAATTTTGTATCCTGCTACTTTACCAAATTCATTGGTTAGCTCCAGTAGTTTTCTGGTAGCATCTTTAGGATTCTCTATGTATAGTATCATGTCATCTGCAAACAGTGACTGTTTTATTTCTTCTTTTCTGATTTGGATTCCTTTTATTTCTTATTCTTCTCTGATTGCTGTGGCTAAAACTTCCAGAACTATGTTGAATAATAGTGGTGAGAGTGGGCAACCTTGTCTTGTTCCTCATCTTAGTGGAAATCGTTTCAGTTTTTCAACATTGAGGACGATATTGGCTGTGGGTTTGGCATATATGACCTTTATCATGTTCAGGAAAGTTCCCTCTATGCCTCCTTTCTAGAGGGTTTTTATCATAAATGGGTGTTGAATTTTGTCAAAAGCTTTCTCTGCATCTATTGAGCTGATCATATGGTTTTTCTCCTTCAATTTGTTAATATGGTGTATCACACTGATTGATTTGCATATATTGAAGAATCCTTGCATTCCTGGATAAACCCCACTTGATCATGGTGTATGATCCTTTTAATGTGCTGCTGGATTCTGTTTCCTAGTATTTTGTTGAGGATTTTTGCATCTACGTTCATCAGTGATATTGGCCTGTAGTTTTCTTTCTTTGAGAAATCTTTGTCTGGTTTTGGTATCATGGTGATGGTGGACTCATAGAATGAGTTTGGGAGTGTTCCTCCCTCTGCTATATTTTGGAAGAGTTTGAGAAGGATAGGTGTTAGCTCTTCTCTAAATGTTTGATCGAATTCGCCTGTGAAGCCATCTGGTCCTGGGCTTTTGTTTGTTGGAAGATTTTTAATCACAGTTTCAATTTCAGTGCTTGTGATTGGTCTGTTCATATTTTCTATTTCTTCCTGGTTCAGTCTCGGCAGGTTGTGCATTTCTAAGAATTTGTCCATTTCTTCCAGGTTGTCCATTTTATTAGCATATAATTGCTTTTAGTAATCTCTCATGATCCTTTGTATTTCTGCAGTGTCAGTTGTTACTTCTCCTTTTTCATTTCTAATTCTATTGATTTGAATCTTCTCCCTTTTTCTCTTGATGAGTCTGACTAATGGTTTATCAATTTTGTTTTATCTTCTCAAAGAACCAGCTTTTAGTTTTATTGATCGTTGCTATGGTTTCCTTCATTTCTTTTTCATTTATTTCTGATCTGATCTTTATGATTTCTTTCCTTCTGCTAACTTTGGGGTTTTTTTGTTCTTCTTTCTCTAATTGCTTTAGGTGTAAGGTTAGGTTGTTTATTTGAGGAGTTTCCTGTTTCTTAAGGTAGGATTGTATTGCTATAAACTTCCCTCTTAGAACTGCTTTTGCTGCATCCCATAGGTTTTGCGTCGTCGTGTTTTCATTGTCATTTGTTTCTAAGTATTATTTGATTTCCTCTTTGATTTCCTCGGTGATCTGTTGATTATTAAGTAGTGTATTGTTTAGCCTCCATGTGTTTGTATTTTTTACAGATTTTTTCCTGTAATTGATATCTAGTCTCATAGCATTGCGGTCGGAAAAAATACTTGATACGATTTCAGTTTTCTTAAACTTACCAAGGCTTGATTTGTGACCCAAGATATGATCTGTCCTGTAGAATGTTCCATGAGCACTTGAGAAGAATGTGTATTCTGCTGTTTTTGGGTGGAATGTTCTGTAAATATCAATTAAGTCCATCTTGCTTAACGTATCATTTAAAGCTTGTGTTTCCTTATTTATTTTCATTTTGGATGATCTGTCCATTGGTGAAAGTGGGATGTTAAAGTCCCCTACTATGATTGTGTTACTGTCGATTTCCCCTTTTATGGCTGTTAGGATTTGCCTTATGTATTGAGGTGCTCCTATGTTGGGTGCATAAACATTTACAATTGTTATATCTCCTTCTTGGATTGATCCCTTGATCATTATGTAGCGTCCTTCTTTGTCTCTTGTGATAGTCTTCATTTTAAAGTCTATTTTGTCTGATATGAGAATTGCTACTCCAGCTTTCTTTTGATTTCCATTTGCATGGAATATCTTTTTCCATCCCCTCACTTTCAGTCTGTATGTGTCCCTAGGTCTTAAGTGGGTCTCTTGTAGACAGCATATATACGGGTCTTGTTTTTGTATCCATTCAGTCAGTCTATGGATTTTGATTGCAGCATTTAATCCATTCACATTTCAGGTAATTATTGATATGTATGTTCCTATTACCATTTTCTTAATTGTTTTGGGTTTGTAGGTCTTTTCCTTCTCTTGTGTTTCCTGCCTAGAGAAGTTCCTTTAGCATTTGTTGTAAAACTGGTTCGGTGGTGCTGAATTCTCTTAGCTTTTGCTTGTCTGTAAAGGTTTTAATTTCTCCGTCAAATCTGAATGAGATCCTTGCTGGGTAGAGTAATCTTGGTTGTAGGTTTTTCTCCTTCATCACTTTAAATATGTCCTGCCACTCCCTTCTGGTTTGCAGAGTTTCTGCTGAAAGATCAGCTGTTAACCTTATGGGGATTCCCTTGTGTGTTATTTGTTGTTTGTACCTTGCTGCTTTTAATATTTTTTCTTTGTATTTAATTTTTCATAGTTTGATTAATATGTATCTTGGCGTGTTTCTCCTTGTATTTATATGTATGGGACTCTCTGTGCTTCCTGGACTTGATTAACTATTTCCTTTCCCATATTAGGGAAATTTTCAACTATAATCTCTTCAAATATTTTCTCAGTCCCTTTCTTTTTCTCTTCTTCTTCTGGGACCCCTATAATTTGAATGTTTGTGCGTTTAATGTTGTCCCAGAGGTCTCTGAGACTGTCCTCAATTCTTTGCATTCTTTTTTCTTTGTTCTGCTCTGCAGTAGTTATTTACACTATTTTATTTTCCAGGTCACTTATCCGTTCTTCTGCTTCAGTTATTCTGCTATTGATCCCTTCTAAAGAATTTTTAATTTCATTTATTGTGTTGTTCATCACTGTTTTTAGTCCTTCTAGGTCCTCGTTAAACGTTTCTTGTATTTTCTCCATTCTATTTCCAAGATTTTGGATCATCTTTCCTATCATTATTCTGAACTCTTTTTCAGGTAAACTGCCTATTTCCTCTTTATTTGTTAGGTCTAGTGGGTTTTTGCCTTTCTCCTTCATCTGCTGTGTGTTTTTCTCTCTTCTCATTTTGCTTCACTTACTGTGTTTGGGGTCTCCATTTCGCAGGCTGCAGGTTCATAGTTCCCGTTGTTTTTGGTGTCCCAGTGGCTAAGGTTGGTTCAGTGGGTTGTGTACGCTTCCTGGTGGAAGGGACTAGTGCCTGTGTTCTGGTGGATGAGGCTGGATCTTGTCTTTCTGGTGGGCAGGTCCACGTCTGGTGGTGTGTTTTGGGGTGTCTGTGGCCTTATTATGATTTTAGGCAGCCTCTCTCCTAATGGATGGGGTTGTGTTCCTGTGTTGCTAGTTGTTTGGCATAGGGTGTCCGGCACTGTAGCTTGCTGGTCGTTGAGTGAAGCTCGGTCTTGGTGTTGAGATGGAGATCTCTGGGAGATTTTCACCGTTTGATGTTACGTGAAGCTGGCAGGTCTCTTGTGGACCAGTGTGCTGAACTTGGCTCTCCCACCTCAGAGGCACAGCCCTGACGCCTGGCTGGAGTACCAAGAGCCTTTCATCCACAAGGCTGCTAGTGTTGGAGGGTGTCCTGCAGAGGCGGGGGGTGGCTGTGGCTCACCGTGGGGACAAGGACACTGGCAGCAGAAGTTCGGGGAAGTACTCCTTGGTGTGAGCCCTCCCAGAGTCCTCTCGTGCCGCCCCAGTCTCGAAGCTCCCGCCCCTGCTCCTCAGGCTGGGTCCCCCTAATAATTCTTTAAATGTGTTTTAGAATTCATCAGTTCTGATCCTAGAACTTTTCTTTGGGGGAGGGTTTTTATTACTGTTTCAATCTATTTGCTTGTTATTGGTCTGTTGTGATTTTCTATCTCTTCTTGACTCAGTTTTGGTAATTTATGTGATTCTAGGAATTAGTTCATTTCTTGATTATCTAATTTGTTGCTGAAGCATTGTTTATGGTATTCACTTATAATCCTTTTAATTTTTGTAAGGTTGCTACTAATGTACTCTCCTTTATTTCTGATTCTAGGTATTTGCATCTTCTCTCTTTTTCTCTTAGTCAGTCTAGCTAAAGGATTTTCAATTGTGTTGATCTTTTCAAGGAACCAACTTCTGATTTTGCTGATTCTCTTGTTTTCCTTGTGTATATTTCATTTATCTCTGCTCTAATCTTTATTATTTTCTTTTTTCAGCCTGCCCTTAGTTTAGTTTGCTCTTTGTTGCAAGGTTGTTGACTTGGGATCTTGCTTTTTTAATGTAGGCAATTACAAGTATAAATTTCCCTCTGTGTCCTGCTTATGCTGCATTTCACACATTTTGGTATGTTCTGTTTCTCATTTTCATTTATCTCAAAGTATTTTAATTTCCTTAGTGATTTCTTTGACCCATTTTTTGTTTAAGAATGTGTTGTTTAACATCCACATATTACTGAATTTTCCAGTTTCCCTTCAGTTATTGAGTTTTAATTTCCAATCTGGCTGGAGAATATTATCTGTGTGATTTCAATCTTTTAAAAACTTACCAAGAATTGTCTGTAGCCTAACATATGTTCTCTCCTTGAGAATGTTCCATGTGCACCTGAAAATAATATATATTCTGCTCTTGTCAGCTAGAGTGGTCTATATATGTCTATTAGGTCTAATTGTTTTACATTGTTCAAGTCCTCTATTTCCTTACTGATCTTTCGTCTGGATGTTCTGTGCATTATCGAAACTGGGGTATGGAAGTCTCCAACTATTATTGGAGCTGTATTGTATTCTTTCAGAGGTATTCTGAAGAATTCTCATTCTCAAGACTGCATAATATCTAGTCTTCTGTAGTCTTTTAAACATGTTTTAAATTGGGTATTTCAAGCTTTATTGACTACACTGTCAGTAAGGAAGATATTTTACATCATGTGCCAGTATATAATTACATATGTAATTAAAATAAAAGTGTTACAAATCAAGTCTTGCCTTTATTACAAAAAGTTAAAATAGAAGATAGTATCAAACAGGATTTTATAAATATTTTAAAACACTAAAGAATATACCTAAATAAACAATAAAAAAGAAAAAAAAGCTCTTTGTGACCCATTCAGTTGACTTTATGACCCACTATTTTATTTTATTTTTTTTTATTTTTATTTTTTTTAATTTATTTATTTTTATTTATTTATGGCTGTGTTGGGTCTTCGTTTCTGTGTGAGGGCTTTCTCTCGTTGCGGCAAGCGGGGGCCACTCTTCATCACGGTGCGCGGGCCTCTCATGATCGCGGCCTCTCTTGTTGCGGAGCACAGGCTCCAGACGCGCAGGCTCAGTAATCGTGGCTCACGGGCCCAGCCGCTCCGCGGCATGTGGGATCCTCCCAGACCAGGGCTCGAACCCATGTCCCCTGCATTAGCAGGCAGACTCTCAACCACTGCGCCACCAGGGAAGCCCCATGACCCACTATTTTAAATGGAGTGACATAAAGGTTAATTAAAACTGTCTAATAAATTAAACTTTATGTTGTATAAAAGTGGAAAGTACAGTGGCTATAGATATTAGTGTTATTTGTTTTTGTTTTTTAAAAGAAAAATCGCAACCTCACTTAACCTTCAGGGCACAATTATAGCATTTTCCAAATTCAACATACCTTATTTTCAAATCTAAGATACCATTGATTGTAACAATTATGTACCTTTAAGAAATAAGAATTCCAATTAATTTATGATACGCTCTCCATTGTAAGGTGCATCCCAATTTCAGAGATGATAAAAAGTGAAAAAAAATTTTCTCCTATGTTCTGCAAAGTAGTGATAATCTCTTTTTACCAGCTTGTATTTTAAAAGACTTTTTTGCCTGTTCATTTTGGGAGAAAAAAATAAAATAGTGAACTGATTTTCTATATAGTAGTTCACATTAATGGTTTGGTTGAGGAACTTGTATCTTTCAAACCAAATTACAAAGTAAATATATTTGTCATTTGATATATGTATATAGTAAAATAGGCTAAAGAAGTTGATTTTTCACAATTTCTGCTTTAAATGCATTTGAAGGGGAAATTCTGTAATTTAAAACAAGATTTCTTAAAGAATTACTTCTAAAAGCATTTTAAAATAATACATCTAAATTTAATGTTCATTTTTATTCTACGGCAAGGAAATATATGTCATCAGCTAGCTAAATTAGAAAAGCAAAGGAGAAGCCTGGGCCTGGAATGGGGGTGCAGCAAGGTGAAATGGAAAATGAGTCCAAGCTTTCTTTGTAGGATGTTCCAAAATTAGATTGGGGATGGTTGCATAACTCTGAATCTACTGAAAAACCACTGAATGTACACTTGAAATGGATGAGTTTCATGATATATAAAATATATATCATTAAAGCTATAAAAAGAAAAAAGATAAAGGAGAACACCAATTCCCTAAAAGACTTAAAAGTAGCTAGTACCTCTAAAAGACTTGCTCATCTTCTGAGAAACTAAAGTTTGCTCTTTTACATTGCCATTAGTGGTTGCTCCATGGTAAATTTTTAACTTACGTGTAACGATAGCCCCAGATAATTACAACTGTCTGAGAGTAATATAGTAGTACAAGTAAAGTAGATAGTACAGTAAAGTACATAAGCTTGGTCCATCCTCTTTACCCATGTAGACTGTGTGTGTGTGTGTGTGTGTATCTTGTAATTTTTGGAGTAAATCACATGCTCTTTAGCAGTATCAGAGTTTGAAAGTCACTTAAGTATTTCAGTTAGGCTTCCTAAAGGCTGAGCCCCAGGAATTATAGATATTAATAATTCTAAGAATAGATATTTTAGCAGCCCTTGAAGTGTAAAACTTTTCCAGAGGTGAGTAATCCTGTCTTTTCCTTATGTGAGTCTTTGCAATGTTTTTTCTTTAGTTTTTTTCTTTACATGTTACTGTCAACATCCTGACAAATTTCAACTGAAACTCTAAATCAGAGGATGTACACTTGTTGGTACTTGAATTTAAATTGTAATTCATTATTGCTTAATCCCTAGGCTAAAGACTAGATGAAAAAAAATTTAATAACAGTTATCTAAAATTGTTTAATTAATTTATTTATTTTTTGGCTATGTTGGGTCTTCGTTGCTGCACACGGCCTTTCTCTAGTTGTAGCAAGCAGGGGCTAATCTTTGTTGCAGTGCACGGGCTTCGCATTGCGGTGGTTCCTATTGTTACAGAGCACGGGCTCTAGGTGCATGGGCTTCAATAGTTGTGGCACACAGGCTTCAGTAGTTGTGGCGCACGGGCTTAGTTGCGCTGTGGCATGTGGGATCTTCCCGGACCAGGGCTTCAACCCGTGTCCCCTGAATTGGCAGGTGGATTTTTAACCACTGCACCATCAGGGATGTCCCCTATCTAAAATTTTTAACGAAGCTTGGGTTATAGGAAATAATTTTAGTGGAACAGTGAGGACAAGCAGTGAACTATAATTAATTGGACTAATGTCACCTTTCTAGAACTATAGAATTTTGCTTCTTGACCTGAAGTACTCAAACGTTTCCTCCTTGGCATCTGATCTAAATGCAGTACTTCCTTTTATGGTTTAGATTCCTTTCAGATCTTGGAGCCATTATCTTATCAACATTTCCATGCTTTTTTTTTTTTTACTTTTAAAATTTGCCTGATCTCATTTCCTACTTCATTTCTTTCCCCTTTAACATCTGATCACTCACATTGTTTTAGATCCTGTTTAGGTACTTTTTTTCTTCTGTTTTTGTAGTCTGAACACACACTAATCTTACTGAAAGTGATTTCTTTATTATTATTAGAAGTTATTTTGTTTTACTTGTAAAACTGAAAAGAAGGGACTTCCCTGGTGGTCCAGTGGTAAAGAATCTGCCTTCCAATGCAGGGGACACGGGTTCGATCCCTGGTTGGGGAACTAAGATCCCACATGCCTCAGGGCAAACTAAGCCCAAGCACCACAACTACTGAGCTCGCGTGCCTCAACCAGAGAGCCCACGTGCCGCAAGCTACAGAGCCCACGTGCTCTGGAGCCCATTCGCCATAACTAGAGAGAGAAAAACCCGCACACCACAACGAAGAGCCTGCACTGCAACGAAAGATCCCGCACGCTGCAATGAAGACCCCGCGTGCTGCAACTAAGACCCGACATAGCCAAAAGAAAATAAATAAATTAAATAAATAAATATTTTTTAAAAAGTAAACTGAAAGGAAAATCCTGGAAGCCTTTCCTGTTTAATTCTGTACAAAATTTCATAGGAAGAGTGGGAGACCCTTCATATAGCGAGAACTAGCATTGTTGTTAAAATTGCAAAAATCAAAATAGTTAAAGCAAAAATCATTTACTTGAGTAAAGTGCAAATTACTAAGTCTTTAGGTTAATGAATTCTATAGGCCTTGGAAATATCTTTTCTAGTATTGTGGTAATAAAGTACTGGAATACCTTCCACAATATGATTACTACACTGATTTCCTCTCTAATAATCAGTAGATCAGTTTTGTATTTCACTTCAATACACATTAATTGAGTACTATCAGGTGCTAAAGTATGTTTGAAAATATTTAAAATTTCTGTTGCCTTGAAATATGGAGACAATAACATTTTTATTGGGGGGGGGGGGCAAGGGATTCTTTTTGGATATAATGTTACCAAAGCTGTAAGTATTATTTTACCATGGTTATTATTCAAAGACATTTTCAAAACCACTATCACATTGTTTTCTGAAGAAAATTTAGCCACCATTTTTAAAATGTTTTATTTATAATTATAAGGAAAGCTTTTTAAACACTAGACTTCATCAGTTGGAGAGATGATACCAAAGGGAGAATATTGATTCAAATCTATAAATTTATGAATACAGTTGACCCTTCCTTGAACAATGCAAAGGTTATGGGTGCTGACCCACACACAGTTCAAAATCCCAGTATAACTTTTCATTCAGCCAACCACAGACTGTGTACTACTGTAATACATACTTAAGGGGGAAAATCTGCACATATGTGGACCGACACAGTACAAACCCATGTTGTTCAAGGGTCAATTGTAGTGTGAAAATGGTAAATAGGGTCTTAAATGGATGAATTAGTACTTTAGAGGCTTGAAAAAGGTGAATTCACAATAAATAAGTGATATACAGCACAGCAGATACATACTTAACACAGAATTCATTATTTCAGGAATGGTACAAATAGAAGTTGTGAATAAATAAATGAATGATAGAGGAAGAGGAAATTAGGATATTTGGAGATAGTCATAACTTAGCAATTAAAATCCTTGATGGCTCTATCACATACAGACTACACTTTCCACTTTTTTCTGCCATCACTTTCTGGGCCTCTTCTCAGCTCAGTGTTGCTATAAGAAGAGGAGACCATCTGGCATACTTTATACACCGGGTTATAACTGCCATAGTCATTAATGTGCCAGGTTGTACCCAGTTCTCCTTGCCATAGGCTATCAACCAAAACTTATTGGCAATGACTTCCCATATTTGTTGATTTAACCAGCAAGAAATAAAAACAGATGGCAATATAAATTATTACTAACTGTGACTGAGCATAATTTTAGAGTTCAAGGAGACAAGGACTGACAAATCGGTTTTCTCCCATGTGTCAATTTGGATTGGTTGGTAATGGCTGCTGTGTTGAGAAGGCTTTTTGAGGCCAACTTTGATCTCAGAAGGAAAAATTAACAATCCCATTAGCCATAGATAAGAAACATACAGAATATATGTAAAGAATTTTTGACTTCTGCACTAATCTTAATTAATTCCTGTATGTTTCACTTGAGGAAACTAAAACTCAGAGAAATTCGTGGTTTTCATTAGGTTCTTTGGTACTAAGAAGTATTGAGACAGGAGCTCTTCTAGCTCCGAGTTCAGGGTTCTCGGTTTAGCAAATCTATAGCCACATTCCAGTTAAAAGATTCTTTATATTAATGTATGACATAAACTTCCTCTTCGATTAAGAATCACTAAGCCTCATGATTTTAAAATAAAGAGAAAAGGAAAAGAAAATGTGAGGCACAAAAAATAAACAGCAACACAGCTATTTTGGTATATTTGTTATTGAGATAAAGAAGCTATTGTTGTATATTTTAAACAGAGTGTATATGCATGTATTTGCAATTATAGCAAATATCTTACCTACATTTCATAACTTTATTTTTTTAAAGAGTAATACAATAGGAAGAGAATGGAATAAGATAATGTAAGAGCGTATATTTGGAGATGATCGGAAAGCAGGAAGAAGGGTTATGAGGAAGCAAGAAAACCCATGGGAGAGAAAGGTCTGACATGAGGGGAAAGTACAAATAAAATATTTAGGGTCTTTTTGATTTTCAGGCATTAAAATATTTTCTCTTTTTGTTAGTGCCTTCTAGAATAACTACTTTTTCATCCTTAAAGTTCTACTCTCAGTGTGATATGCTGATGTGCAGTCTTAGTCCTCTTATTAGTGTCATTGGCTCTTAGCAGCCTCAATGGAATCCTTAAGGATCCTTGATATTAATGGTCTTCTACCCTAATGTTTTATAAAAGCTTGTTTATTTTCTCCTCCAAAGTCAAGACTTACCCATCAAGCAACATATTAAGCATCTATGGAAACATTATATAACAATATAGGATCCATACATATACTGTTCCATTCCCAGTGCAAAATTATTTTCCCTAATTATTTTTTATTTCTTTTGCTTTTCAGTTATTCACTAATCTAAAACGTACAGAGGTGCCTCAATAGAAAGATGGCAGAATAAATGTTTTAAATTTCTTTTCGCTTCTCATTTATTCTTAGCTCTTCTTATCTACATCTTTGTACTTTCAATTTAGAATTATACCGAGTAATTATAATTTTAGCATAATATATAAAGATGTTAGAAATAATGGAAAGGACTTCTAGTCATGCCTTTAAGTTTCAGTCTCAACTCCTCTAAAAAGCATATCATCTGTTTCTAAGGGAGCATCTTCAAAATAGGAAGATACTTCTCCTACAGTGTAGACTTTTCTTCAAGGTATCATGTATTAGTATGCAGTGATCAATTCCTATTTTAAATCTGCTAGTACTTTTTGTTGGGTAGGGAGGCAGATGGGAAAAAGAAATGGGAGTAATCATTCTACCCTTTTTATTACATCATAGTGACTTCTTTAAAATATCTGCAAAGTAAGTTAGAGGATTTCTCTCCAAAGATATTTTATCACTTTTGGACTTTTATTTCATTAAATTTGAAAATCTATTCCAAAAATGAAAAACATTAATATCCTTTGAATATATTTTAGAATTTAGTCTTAATTTAATTAAAATGGGAAACAACTTTAATTTTCAAATACTTCTTTGGAAGAGAGAAATAAACTTTTGTCTATTACTTTCCTTGAAAATATTGAATATACCTCTGCATGTTGAAAGTGCAACAAACAAAATATTGTTTAAAATTTTCATTTCAGCATAAAGCATTTCTACTGACATTTTCTAGTTGTACTGAGAGCATTCAACACCTGTGGAAATGGTCTTTAAAATTAGCCACTAGGTTAGGTGCTAAGGGTACAAAATTATTGATTATATCTAATCTTAAGAAAGATTATATTGTGCTTATGGAAGTGGGACGAGTTGTCTTTATTTTCTGTTATCATTTTAAGTTTTAAAGTATAGTTAACTTCTGCAAGTGTTTGTTTAAAAACACTTTCAAAATTAAAACTACTATATCAGCTTACAGTAAGATAGAATGTTATTTAGTTTAAAAGCTAATAGACCCTTGGGAGGTATTGGATAAGAAAACAAGGTTATTTGAATCTTAAGTTACTTTATTACATTGTGATCTGCATCTTCTGCACAACCAACATAAAAATATATGTTTCAGTGTTTTCTCTTGAATTATCAGCCTTACAAAATTAAAATTTGCTCCTATATACGCTGAGGTTTATTTCATTTTAAATGTCCATTTAAGAATACATTGGGGAAAAAAAGAATATTCTGCAATGCATTTTTACTTTGACTTTTTCCACCTTCATATTTCTTTAGGAGTTGATCCCCCTCATATTGTGTACAGCCTGCCTACATCCTGAGCCTAAAGAGAGAGATCAGCTTCTCCACATACTTTTCAATTTGATCAAGAGACCAGATGATGAGCAAAGGTGGGTATGACTACTTCTTTTGTAAATAAATATAATGTTGACTTATTAATTTTATTAATTTGGCATCATGATTAGCATTTTAATGTAAATGCCATTTTTTCTTTCTAATATCTATTTTAATAAGAGGAAACACTGACCTTGTTCACAGTGCCCTGCAATGTTTTCATTCTTGTCATTCCAACTACTCATGTTGAATTTGTACACTTTTGTGTTAGTTACCTTTGGATTTCTAATTCCGATATTTCTTTGCTTTTATCTTTCACATTTGATTTCCAGGAACTAAGTATTTCCCTTTTCCCCCACAGATGAACTAGATACAGCATGGCCTCTTAATGGTTATGCTTTACAAGAAATAAAATATTTAATATATGAATGTCTGCATCACTGAGCTATCTGTAAAGCAGTTTCTGTGTGGCTAAAGGGATACAGTGTTTTGGTTAGTCCTGAGTCAAATACCCACAACCAAGGATGCCTGAATGGAGAAATGAGTTATACCTGATGGTGGTGGGGGGATGGGGCACACATCGAGAGACTCTCTGGAAGAAAGAGGAATGGGTTTTGATCAAGCAACAGTGATAGAGGTCTACCTCAGAAGGTAAGGCCTTTAAATACTAGGTGAAGCTGTGCAAGTGTGACTGTGAACAAAACATCCCGGTGGATGGGTAGGTAGACTAAGCACCAGTTGGATAAGATTGAGCTATTGAAACGTTTTTCTACATAGTAATTTTCTATCTTAATAAAGAAATAATTTTTGCTTATACTTTTGCAAAAAATAGAATTATACATTATGATTAAGTAACTTTATATAATTTCAGTACTTGTTTTACTGACTGTTACAGTTTTTACCTCTTCTGAGAAGGTTGGAAAATCATAAAAGTGAACCATAAGACAAATCAAGCTCAAAATTTTAAACACAAGGGATCTCTCCACTATGAGAATAAAAAGTCATGTAGACTTTAAAACTCTGTAAGCATATATCTCTTTCCTACCCTTACCAAAACATACCTGAGCAAGCAGAGAAACATGTTTTTTCAGGATCCAGTCAAGATTAATCTACATGCTAGTCGAATGGAAATAAGGGAAATTCAATCAAGTTCCATTCATTGCAAACTGAAAATTTTCTAAGGACAATTCGATGGTGCTATATAGGAAAATTAATATTTTATTTTCTCCTTGAAAAATACTATTCCCTATCTTGGTAACTTAGTTAATAATTAAATACCACTTATTACATTGTCATTTTTAGATTTGCAAGGCAACCTCTAGCTCTACATAGCCTATTTTCATAGACTCTGCATGTAAAGCTAACGGCTGCCGCCTGGTGGCCAAAAGTACCTATAGCCTTACTTCAGGTCAAGATATGTCAGGATTTAAACACTCATGTCCACACTTAAATCTTTCACGTTACAGAAATAAAGTTATTTACTAAAATAAACTAATCAATTTATTAACTATATATGATATGAATAACAAACTAACAAAGCAAAATTTTTAAGTTAGCATGATATGTTTAACATATAATCAGTTGTTACTTTACTTAATGAATCTCAAGCTTCCTTGCATCCTAAGAGAAACTTAATTTTATGCGCAATAGTATTGCATTTTGGCAGTTCTTTGCTAACAGCCGTAACTAACACCATATTTCTACCTGTGTCAAATAATTCCTATCCTGATTTTCTACAAGTAGGAACAGTGTTTATTTTTACTATCACAGGAGCCTGTTTCCAGTGCTGTTAAAAATCTGTAGGCCATCTGATCTTTTCTGTTTTCAAATGTATTTCAAAACTGTCCTACTTTTTAGAATTTTGAATCTTAACTCTGCTGACTAAGAAGTTTGTTCTGAGGGGACTAACATTTTTTGAACAAGTTTGTACATCTTTAGTATAGTGATGGTGACTCATTATTTAAAGTCATTTCACGTGAAGCTCTTATATAAGTATATACTTCTTATGTGTGTTTGAAATGCTTAAATTTCACCAAAGTTCATTTATTATAATTATCAGATTTTTCTAGAACCTACATATATGACTTCTCATTATTTTAATATACTATGGGGGTAAAAATGATCAGACATTTGGAAATTTTCAGTGGGAACAGGCAGCTAATGTGCTGTCTTAAAGCTTGGGAATTTCTTTTTCCGTTTATCTTTTATTCACTTTATTTGCCTTCCTAAAGTAGGAGAAAATAGAAAAAAGAAAAGTTGAGAAACAGGCATAGAAGACAATGATATAAATATAAAGGGAAATCAGATAGATAAAAATTACAAGGTTATGGTGAGGAGAAGCTGCAATATACAATGAAGACATATTGGCTCAACATTTCCCTTCTCATTGTCCAGATGCTTTTTGTCTGTTATTTCCTCAGCCTGAGAGAACAGTTGTAGCTAACTTGGCTGAACTAAATAGAAATGTAAGGTCATTATTCAGTTTAAGTTAAATTGACGTATTTTGAGAAATAGCAATGAGTAACGCCTGGGCTTTTATAATTAATATGAATTAAACATTCTATTTTGGTTTTCCTTAAAGTTGGCTACTTTGAAACATCTATGGAAAACACACTTTTTTTTTTAATCAGGTTTTACTGTTTTAAAGTCATAGTCAATCAAAAGTAAAAAAAACTTACGGGGCTTCCCTGGTGGCGCAGTGGTTGAGAATCTGCCTGCCAATGCAGGGGACGCGGGCTCGAGCCCTGGTCTGGGAAGATCCCACATGACACGGAGCAAGTGGGCCCGTGAGCCACAACTGCTGAGCCTGCGCGTCTGGAGCCTGTGCTCTGCAACAAGAGAGGCCGCGATGGTGAGAGACCCGCGCATCGCGATGAAGAGTGGCCCCCGCTTGCCACAACTAGAGAAAGCCCTTGCACAGAAACGAAGACCCAACACAACTAAAATAAATAAATAAATAAATAATTTAAAAAACAAAACAAAACAAAAAAAAACTTACAATTCTGCCTTTCAGAGTCATTTTAAATGGAACTTCATTTTGAAGAGTGAAAAATCTTATTTAAAATTTTAGATTATAAATCTATCAATTCAAATGAAATTATCACATTAGTTATTTATATATTATTTCATAACAAATTTCCCCAAAAGAAAGTGGTTTAAAATAACACAGTTTATGTGGGTCAGTTTATCTGGGTCTTCTGCTTCAGGGTCTCTTATAAAACTGTAGTCAAGGTGTTGGCTGCAGCTATAGCCACCTCAAGGCCCATGGGGGAAGCATTTTCTTCTAAGCTTGGTCGTTGGCAGGATTCAGTTTCTTATGGATCTTTGGACTGGGGGCCTCGGTTCCTCACTGGCTTTTGGCCAGAAGTTGCCTTTAGTTTCTAGCCACATGAAACTGTCCAACATGGCAGTGTCTTCATCAAAGCCTGCCACCTGAGAAAGCAGAAGAGAGTGTCTCACAAGATGGATATCACAGGCTTTTGTAATCTGATCTCCTAAGTGACATACCATCACTTTGGCCATTATTCTGTTCATTAGAAGCAAATCATTGGGTCCAGTCTACACTCAAGGAGATGGGATTACTCAAGGGTATGAATATCAGGAGATGGACCTCATTAGGAGCCGTGTCAGAGGCTGCCTACCACAGTTATCTTGGGTGCAATACCAAAAATTCTCATTAAGAAGTATCATTTTGGGCTTCCCTGGTGGCACAGTGGTAAAGAATCCACCTGCCAATGCAGGGGACATGGGTCGGAGCCCTGGTCCGGGAAGATCCCACATGCCACGGAGCAACTAAACCCGTGCACCGCAGGTACTGAGCCTGTGCTCTAGAGTGCGGGAGCCACGACTACTGAAGCCCGTGCACCTAGAGCCCGTGCTCCGCAACAAGAGAAGCCACCGCAGTGAGAAGCTTGCGCGCCACAACGAAGAGCAGCGCCACAACGAAGAGCAGCCCCCACTCGCCGCAACTAGAGAAAGCCCGCACGCAGCAACAAAGACCCAATGCAACTAAAAATAAATAAATAAATAAGTTTAAATCAGCTATACTTCAATAAAAATTAAAAATTTTTTTAAATAAAAGAAAGAGGGCTTCCCTGGTGGCGCAGTGGTTGAGAGTCTGCCTGCCAGTGCAGGGGACACAGGTTCGAGCCCTGGTCTGGGAAGATCCCACATGCCGCGGAGCAGCTGGGCCCGTGAGCCACAATTACTGAGCTTGCATGTCTGGAGCCTGTGCTCCGCAACAAGAGAGGCTGCGATAGTGAGAGGCCCGCACACCCACAACTAGAGAAAGCCCTCGCACAGAAACGAAGACCCAACACAGCCATAAATGAATAAATAAATAAATAAAAATTAAAAAAAAAAGAAATATCATTTTACTAATATGACATCGTAGGTTTTAATTATAGAAATACTGGAAAAATAATCACTGATTGTTTGAGTAGCTAGAAACTGAAATTCATTAGAAACTGAAGCATTAAACATATTATAATCTCAGAATGTATATGTGGGAAGTTAATTTAGGAGGTTATGAGATTCAGCTTCACACCAGTAGGGAATCCCTTCACAACATCTCTCACAAATGGTTTTGCCACTGCTGGAGGGACTAGTCTTAAGAAACTTACTTTCTTGGTGGCAGCCCGTCCATAGTGAAAAGTTGAATTTGTACAAAAACATTGTACTTCATGTTAATTAGAGCTGACTCTTTTTAACCCTTTGTCCTAGTTGTGCTTTCTATGCAAATACAAATCTTTATTCATCTGTATTATCTTTCAGGCAAATGATACTGACGGGTTGTGTGGCATTTGCACGTCATGTTGGCCCAACACGTGTAGAAGCTGAACTTTTACCACAGTGTTGGGAACAGGTAAATAACTGTACAGTGTTTTCCCTAGCTATTGTATTCTAATTTATTATAAATGTTCATATTATCTTTTAAAAATGCTATTAGGAAATATGTGGGATATAAATTATGCTACTGTTTCTATAGCTCAGCACAGTGATTTAATAGTCCTTAAGAAAGCTCTGGGATGCTTTGCTTTATTCGTTCTTCCAACAAATACTTAAAGAACACTATTTCCACTGCCAGGTACTGTTGTAGTCACTAGGGATACAGTGGTGAATAAAAGACAATGACATCGTAGTGGAGAGGTAAGAGTAAACAAATAAATGAAACGATGTCTTGTAATTTATAAACTATGAAGAAAAAAAAAGGTAGGCTAAATGTTAGAGAGTGATAGGGAGTGCTATTTTAGAAAGGATGGTCAGAGAAGGAATCTCTGAGAAAGGGATGTTTAGACAAGAATCTGAATCCAATGAGACAAAATACAAAAATACAAAAATTGCTGAGTTCAAGGATCTGAATCAAGTGAGATACAAAATACAAAAAGTATACAAACTAATGAGTTCAAGGGAAAGGAAGAGGTTGTGTGTATGTGTAGGTAGTTAGGTAGATAATAGAAATCGTATCTGTATATATTGTATACTTGTATATATTACAAGTATATACAGAATATAAAGTGTAAACCTTTGATGTAGGAGGTTTATATATATTTATATTTCAACTCACTATTTACTAACAATACTTCTGGTTTTATGTTGAATTGTAATATTCCAGTCCTCTCTAGAACTCAGAATCTTTGACTTTCTAGACTCCATATTTAGGTCATTAAGTAACTTATTCTTCCATCTTAAAAAGATGGATTTCTTACTTATGAAGACAAATTGCATGGCCTTATTTATACTAGCTTTGTCACTTATTCTTAAGAAAAATTATTAGTCTCTGGAATATCGCTAAAGTTTATGGTCTTTTAGAATTCTGTTCCCATTTTCTTTGAGTATTCATTTTTTTCTTTAGAATTTAGTGGAGTCATATCTAGATTCAGTATTTAAAAGGGAACATTATATATATCCATATTATCTCTGACAATCCATATGTCATCTAGAAATTATAGTGCATACTAATTTAGGGTTAGGCTGTAACCACTGAAAAGTCAAATTAACTTGGAAACAACATATACAACTTTGAATTTACAATTCTGTACAGTTATACATATGTACATGTAATTTTTAATAGTTTTTTCCATTTTCTTTTCTTCTTTTAACTTTTATTGAGATGTAATTCAGAGAGCATACAATTCACCTATTTAAACTGTACAATTCAGTGGTTTTTGTAGTCACAGAGCTACACAGCCATCACCACAGTCAATTTTAGAACAATTTTATCACCCCCCAAAGAAACCCCAACCCCTTGAATTGGTTCTTGTATTTCAAGATTGTTTTGGCTATTCTGGGTCCCTTGAATTTCTGTATGAATTTTAAGATCAGCCTGTCAGTTTCTGCAAAGAAGCCAGCTGAAATTTTATAAGGATTGTGTTGAATCTGTAGATCAATTTGGAGAATGTTGCTATCCTAATAGCCTTTCAATCCATGAATTTAGGATGTCTTTCCATTTATTTAGGTCTTTTAAAATTTCTTTCAGTAATGTTTTATAGTTTTCAGAATATTACTTATGCACTTTTAAAATTTATTCCTGAGTATTTTATTCTTTTTAATACTATTGTAAATAGAATTTTTAAAATTTTCTGTTTGTTCATCGCCAATATATAGGAATACAGTTGATTGTTGGTGTACATTTAATTTTGAGACTCATCTTGCTAGACTAAAGGAAAGTAAAATAGAAGTTTACGTATTAAATACTATGACATTCAAACTATTTTGTTTTAAGGTTACTATTTCTGGATTAAATTTTATTCAGAGATGTCAGTTACCAACGTCTCTACCACCACCTCTTCTGTAACCTGAATAAACATGGATATTGGGGATCTGTCTAGCCACCTACCTCCAGTTTGTTGCCCAATAGATTGCTACATAATTTCTTTTCTTAATTTTAGGCATCCAATACATTAATGAATTATGTCACCTTTTCATATGGGAATATGAGAACAGATACACTTCTTTTCCAGTCAAAGAAAGATTTATATTCTATGAAGAAGACATATGGGAACAAAACCCAGTATGTGTCATTTTTTTGTTTTTGTTATTTTTCATTATGGTTCAGTGTAGTCATTACAATAGCAAAACCCCGTCATCTTGCACATGCAGACAGGAATGAATTGACGTCCGCTTACTTTAAAAACAAAATCATAACACCAGTCAAGAGCTCTGGTTAAATCATCGATTAATTTACGTCCTAATCCCTGAGGTAAAAAGAGAGGACTGAGGAATCATTCCTTGCACATATTGTAGACTGTATCAGTAAATATCTAGAAGCTGGGTTTTCCAAATTTAAAAATATACTAATGTTGCTAGGAAAGGAGAAGGTTGCTCCTGACATGCTAAGGAAAGCTTAGTCTTGGGCAAGCTCGCAATCTCTAGACACCTTGCCATATTTTCATCTTTGCTTTATCTTCTTTCTCTTTAACAGGTAATCCCTGTGACCTCATTTTTTAGGCTCTCCCTGATTCCCTTAATCCTGATCCAGGTATAGGGATCCCCGAAGTGGAAAAGAAAGAAGCTTTATTGCATTCCTAACAGGATTTGTGGTGAAAAATAATTTTCTATTGGAGGAAGGGAGGGTATGTTGTTCATGCTTGATTTATTTATTTTTTACTCTAGATTAATCACAAATACCCAGAAAGAAGATTGCTTGTGGCGGAATCTTGTGGAGCACTGGCACCTTACCTTCCTGTAAGAATTGTAATTTTTTCTTAAAAACCTTTTTCTTCCTTTTTTAACAGTAGAGAAACCTTTTTTTCAGGTGTCTAATTATACAGTTTAATCCAAATTCTGTCCTAACAAAGGAAAAAGATGAGCCAAAAAGAGAAGGCTCACGTTGACACCATATGGCATTGCAGACAGATAGGTACATTAACCATTGATTTTGCATGAGTATAAACATATTAAACCTCATCAGCAATTCTCAGAGTGTGGTCTGAGGACCCTGAGGGTCCCATGAGATAAAAATTATTTTCATAATAATACTGAAACATTTTTTGACTTTTTCTCTGTGTTGACATTTACATGTTGGTGCAAAAGCTGTAATGGGCAACAATGCCAGTGCATTAGCACTGATCAAGGCAGTGACACCCAAATAGACAGATAATGATTGTATTCTTCACTGCCATGCACTTGCAGAAAAAATCAATTTCACTCAAAAATAAGCTTGGTGAATCAGTAAAATCATTAATTCTACTAAATTTTGACCCTAAGTATGCATGATTTTAATATTCTGTGTAATAAAATGGAAGATACTCATGTCAAGCCCTTTTGCTGCATTCTGAACTATGATGGCTGTTTCAGGAAAAGCACTCGAGTTGTAAGCTAAACCAGTTTTAGTTGACAGACCACTAAAAAAAAAGCTGTGGTTATTCAAACTTGGGATTTTGACAGACATTTTCATGAAAATGAATAAAATGGAACCTGTCATTTCAAGGAAAACAAGTAGACAGCATTCATTGCCAGTGATAAAAGTGGAACTTCTAAGTGAGAACAAGAATTTTGGAAAACTTGTATTCACCACTGTGAGCTTGACAGCTTCTATTCTTATCAGAAGAGGCTATGAAAATACCTCTCCCTTTTTCAATTATATGTCTGTGTGAGGCCAGATTTTCTTAAATACTTCAACCAAAACAGTACAACACAGTTGAATGCTGAGCAGGTAAGAGGATCTATCTTCTTTTAAGTCAGACATCAATGAGATTTGCACAAAATATAAAACAACACCATTCTTCTCACTAATTTTTTGATTATAGTTATTTTCATTAAAATTATAATTTCATTATGTTAACCTTTAATGAGTTTATTGTTGTTTTTAATGATTAATCATTTTAAATTTCTCTTTTTTTATTTCTGATATGATAAATGTCAATAGATATTACCCACCCAAACAAAAGCTGTTTGAGGTGCTCATTAATTTTTAAATGACTAAAGGAATCCTGCCACCAAAAGATTGAGAACCACTGGACTGTTGTGCCCTTTTAGGTATCTTCCCCTAGGTCTAGGGCTTAGAAGGGGTAGAGGAATGAGGTGACATCAAAAATTATTTTAATTTAAACAACCATAGTTTAAAGCAGAGCTTGACAAAATACAGCCTGGAACCAAATCTAGTCCATAGCCTGTTTTTATAAATAAACTTTTATTGGTACACAACCACACCCATTTGTTGTGTATTGTCTGTGTCCACTATCACACTGCAACAGCAGAGCTGAATAGCTGCAACAGAGACTTTTTGGCCCCAAAGCCAAGAGTATATACCATCTGGCCCATTACAGAAAGTTTGCTGACCCCTGCCTTAAAGGGTCCTTTCTGTAAGATTGTTCTTTTAAAGGGGTACAAAAATTGGAATTGTATAATACATGAGCTGTTTATGTTGCACTTACTGTTACCTCATAATCTTTGGTGAAGAGTGAGAAACCAATAGTCAAACAATTGTCTTTTTAAAAAATAAAATTTGGGGGCTTCCCTGGGGGCTTCCCTGGTGGCCCAGTGGTTGAGAATCCACCTGCCAATGCAGGGGACACGGGTTCGATCCCTGGTCCGGGAAGATCCCACATGCCACGGAGCAACAAAGCCCATGTGCCACAACTACTGAGCCTGTGCTCTGGAGCCCGTGAGCCACAACTACTGAGCCCACGTGCTGCAACTACTGAAGCCCACGCGTCTAGAGCCTGTGGTCCGCAACAGGAGAAGCCACCACAATGAGAAGCCTGCGCACCAACGAGGACCCAACACAGCCAAAAATAATAAATAAAATAAATAAATTTAAAAAATAAATAAATAAAATTTTTGGTTTTTTATTCAGAAAAATATAAAGAATAAAGAATAATTCATAGTCTCACTCCCAGTAACATTTTTTTTATTTTGTTAAAAATAAATTTTCATGCAGTATAGAAAAGAATAAAATGAAAGTCAAAGACTTCCCTGACCCTAGTCATTATCCCCAAAGATTACTTCTATGGGTAATGGTTTTTAATTAATACTTACAGAGAATAAAAATTTATGCATATACCAGCTTGCATTTTTACATCATTTAAATTTTTCTTACCCAGAATTAATCACTCTGTGTGTTAAAAGAAGCAAAATACAGAGATATTAACAGTATGTGAAATTTTAAAATGCAAACAAGGGAATCTTCATTTTTAAATTTCACAAACTATTAATACCTGTATATCTTGCTGCTTTTAACATATGCATTTTTTATTTTGACAGTGTTAAATTGCCCCCAACCAAGATAGCACAGATTGTACTCCTATCAACAGTGCATTGGAGTTCTTATCTTGCCATACTTCAACTGGACATAATCACCTTTTTTTTAATGTTTGCTATCTTTTAAGAGAAAATTATCTTATTGTTGTGATAAATCATATAGATAGATATACATGAGTGAGTTTGAGCATCCTATTACTTATTGTTCTAAGACAGAGATGAACATCACATGCTATCGAAGAAGAAGGAAACTGTTCCACACTGCTCCTAGTACTAGAATGCTAAGCAGTATTAATAATGGACTTAATGTTTCCTACATGGACCTCCACTTTCTTGTTCCCCACTGTAACTGGTAACAGTAAAACCTCAGTGCGGTCATGGCTTAAATGGAGTAAAGCATCCTGACTTGTCCTGTGGGTTCCCTTAGCATACTGAAACTAACTGCCACAGTTGACCTCAGGCTAGATCATTGCAAAGCAAATACTCAGCTGAAGTTTACTTACCTCTGTCCTTTTGCCTGTGCTGATATTAACCAAAAAGCCCTTTTAATACACTTTAAAAAAAATTGGGGGAAGCAATTTTAGCCTAAAGGATAAATAAACAAGGCTGTACCAAAAGGCATATTCACCAACCTAAATGTAACCAAAATTTGCTAAACTTACATATATTTTTGTCTCTAAAAGTCAAAACAAAAACTAGGTCATTTAAAAATGTCTTTTAAGACCTTGCTTTGCATACCAGATCACACTGTAAATTTATGAAAATGATCATATCCTTTTATTTTAACTATTATATGTAAAAGTAACTTAAGTTTAAAGAATTTTATAAATTTGTCAACTTACAGTAACAGTACAAAAAAAGGGAAGGAAGGGCAAGAATTTGTATAACAGTAACACTTTATTCTAACCTCAGACATTAATTAGGCTAAAACCATGGGAAAAAATTGTGTGAAATTAAGACACAACAGTGGTTGACATTATATTAAATAGCATCTGAAAATATCAATGCAGTTTTTTAAGCACTTTTAAAGTTTACTCTCATGTTTTATCATCCTGTTTTAATATTTTTTCTCAGTTCTTCAGAAAATAGAACACCAGGATTTCATGTTTCCACACTCCTACCCCAGGCAAATGTTTTGCTTACCAGAGTGATTTTTGTAATCCCTCCTATTGTTATGACTGTCAGTGCTCTTCTCTGAGTTGTACAGGTAGTGGTAGAAGAGTCATTGTCTGTTTATAGCAGAGTGTTGACTGTTGATTTGCCAAAAGGGCACTGTAAAGGTTTGAGGGATTGACACATATTTAGAAAAATACAAAAATATGCTGGGAGATGATTAATACCAAGTTCAGGGTAGATGTTATCTTTAGAGAGGGAGTTGGAGGAAGGGGGAGAGGGTGGAGGAGAGTGATATTTCACCTGTATCTGTAATGTCATGTCTTTCAAAAATGAGGACTTGGAGCAAACATAGCAACATGTTAATATATATTTAATCTAGATTTTTGAATACATGGATATCTGTCATTTTCTATCCTTTTCTGCTGCTAGTGTAAATAAATAGTAAAACATGTTCTTGTTTATTTTCAGAAAGAAATCCGTAGCTCCTTGGTTCTTTCAATGTTGCAACAGATGTTAATGGAAGATAAGGCAGATTTGGTAAGAGAAGCTGTGATCAAAAGCCTCGGTATCATTATGGGATACATTGATGATCCAGACAAGTATCAACAGGTATGTTTTTCAGAATGAATCCCATTTATTTCATTATAAAATTCCAAATAGTATAATATTCCAAATCTCTGATTCAGATAGCCTATAATCTATAGTAGGGATGGCAGACGTGTCAACTTTAACCAGTTGAAGTTGGCTGCCTGGTTTCAATTCTGCTATTTCAAGGAGGAGATGCTTTGATTCATTTATAGTATCTGCCACAGCTTTGTGGCAGTAAACTGGCAACAAGCATGCCATGTTACCACCCTTTCTCTTTGGTTTCCCCATCAACGATAAATGACATTTTTCTTTAAAGAAATTGGGAAGGGTAGGATTACGAATGGTTTTCTTTCTTGCTTAAAATATCTGCTAAATGTACTGCAGTGTATATTTATTACATATTATTATGTTTTTTAGGTTTTTTTGTTTTAAATCTACATTTTGCCTGTTTCCTTTTGGCAGGGTTTTGAATTGTTGCTGTCAGCCTTGGGTGATCCCTCAGAAAGAGTAGTTAATGCAACACATCAAGTATTTTTACCAGCTTATGCTGCCTGGACTACAGAACTTGGAAATTTACAGTCTCATCTTATACCTACATTGCTGAACAAGATTGAAAAACTTCTCAGGGTAAATACTTCCTTTATTTATATAGCTAATAGAAATTTAAAAGGTGTGTTCTAAGGCATCTTGAAAGAATGTTGGGGGAACAAAGACAGAAAGTACCACTTAGCAAACATTCTAATTAACTACCTGTTAAAGACTCTATTGGTCTGGAGCCAAGGGAGATTTGAGGAAGTTTTGCTTGACTGAAGCTAGAGGAGAAAGAGCATGATCTGCCGTTTTTTAGCTAAAATAGCACCTTTGTGGCACTAATTTGTGTACTATTCACAGTGCTACCTCTTCCTAGCCTCTTCTGAAGACTTAAATATTTTAGATAAAGTGTCAGCATCAGTTCCCAGAATGCAGAGATGACTAAAATATGAGTCTCTAAAGCTTTCTTATTTATACAGTGTCAAAATGCTTTAACTTTTTTTCACTGCAGTAGTTCATGTCCTGACTTTTTAAAGTGAACTTTCCATTCTTCCCAAGTAAAAGAATTGAAGAAAAGTTGAAGAAACAATAGAAACTTCTTGGTCTAATTTTTGTACTAAAAGTCTCTTTTAGAGTCTAGAAGAAAAACATTTCTTTAATGCGTATTAATTATGTACCATTAAGGTAGATACTTTATAAATAAAATATATTATTTCATTCTTGTAACCATTTGAATTATATTTTGTTTTTTGTGTGGAAACTGAGTGTTCAATTAACTTGCTCAGGGTCCCAAAGCTGTCAAATGACAGAACCAGGATCTGATATCAGTCTCTAAAACCAAACTCTTGCCCTTTTTACCCCTAGATTTTAAAGGCTCTTAACATAATGTACTTTAACTACTCTGTAGATAGTCTTATATGTATACACATGTATTCATTTAATTTAAAAATTGGGCTGTTTTTTCTATAAATTTCAAAATGGGTGTTAAAAAAACTATAAATAGACAACTAGACTGAGTACTCCTTTTTATGAAACCTAGGGAATTTTTTTAAGTATTTTTTTTTTTTAATATTTGCATTCCTTCTATCTGAGAATTATCCGTACCTGGTTTGTTTGTTTGTTTGTTTGGGTTTTTTAAAATTTTATTTATTTATTTTTGGCTGCATTGGGTCTTCCTTGCTGCACGCGAGCTTTTCTGTAGTTGCGGCAAGCCAGGGCTACTCTTCGTGCAGTACGCAGGCTTCTCATTGTGGTGGCTTCTCTCGTTACGGAGCACAGGCTCTAGGCGTGCGGGCTTCAGTAGTTGCAGCACGCCGGCTCAGTAGTTGTGGCTTGCGGGCTTTAGAGCTCTGTAGTTGTGGCACACAGGCTTAGTTGCCCCGCGGCATGTGGGAATCTTCCCGGACCAGGGCTCGAACCCGTTTCTCCTGCATTGGCAGGCGGATTCTTAACCAGTGAACCACCAGGGAAGCCCTGTACCTGTTCTTTTTTTTAGCTCCATTTCATAACACAGCTAATTCCACATTGTTGCTAAACATAGCTTCAGTATTCAGCACACAAGGTAATTCTTCCATGAAGAAATTAACTAATTTAGAACTTGATAGTAAAAAACTAACATATCTGATATTTCTGACACAGTTGTTATTTATAATATAGTAATGACATCTCAAGTGGATTTGAACAGCAATAAATGTTTTCCTCTCTAATGATTCTATTTTTCACTTTAATATTTGGTTTCTGTGTACCATAGTGATCCTTTTACTCTTTTTTTTTCTGTTATCTCTTTCTTTTGTTTCCTTTTGACATTTCTTCTCCTACATTTTATCTATGCATTGAATTGTTTTAAAGTGCTTCCAATGCTGGCAAATACAGTTGTCACCAAATCTATAAAAGGAGTTAGGAATAGCAAGTGCTGCTGCTCTTTTAGCAGTTGAGCGTTTAAAATGATTCCTGTGGCTCACTTTAATTTCTTTAACCTGACTTATAAAATGTCAAAAGATAAGACCCTCTTAAAAGAAAAAAACCTGTAAAAGAAGTTCCATACAAATGAAATGACTGATGTTCACCCTAAAGTTTTCCATACAAAAGATTCTATTACTTCCACAATGCCTTAGTACTTCACATTTTCACATACTCAGAGAAATTCAGAAAAGATTCATGGTCATCTCCATTAGGTGTGATGCTGTGAGTCTAACATACATGTCCTTAAATGTCTTATTGTTTGCCACAGAAAGGAAGAACATCATAAATATATAACGTCAGAAGACTAAAATTAGCTTTCACCTCCTTATATTTCAGGAAGGAGAGCACGGGCTGGATGAACATAAGCTCCACATGTATCTGTCTGCCTTGCAGTCCTTGATCCCATCTCTCTTTGCATTAGTGCTACAGAACGCACCTTTCTCCAGCAAAGCCAAGCTTCATGGTGAAGTGCCACAGATAGAAGGTACTGAACTTAAATTATGGAAGGAAGATGTAGTATATTAACAGCTTAGCTTCCCAAAGAATCGTTTCTGATTAAAAATGTAAAAGTCACTTTATATGGCAGCATAATTACTAAAATGTATTATATGTGTGGAACTGCATGGCCGCAGATTGTATGATATCTGGGGTGAACTACATGGCTCCATCTTTTATGGATAAGCCTCGCGGTATTATTTTATATTTGTCCTTTCTTTCCATTCTTAATCTAGAGCCTTTTTTATAGCCTTTTTTATAGAAAATAAGTGTTTTCTTTCATTAATAGAGCTGAATTAATAGTTACCAGGGCCAGTTTATGAAGCTTTTCATTTCCACTTTCTTTATATTTTGTCTTCCCCAGCTATTTCATCTTATTTTCAGTAGGGGAAGGTAAATGTAATTACTCTTTCCTGCTATGTCCTTGATAGGAATATAAGCATATGCAGCACAAGTTTTTTTTTTTTCCAAAAAAAAAATATGATTTATTTTCAGAAATACCTGAAATTGATAGTAAGAGCCAGTATTTTCTTAGCTCAAAGTCTAGCTAACTAGTAAGTGACCTTTGATCCATGGCACGTGGTAGCCCCACTGCACCTAACCTCCAGGATAAATGGCTATAGACAAGTTATTACTATGTATGAGATTCCTTTGCAGCTTTTTTCAGATTTGTGAATTAGCCGTGTCTCTTACGGGCTTCTGATAGACAAAAGAATTATAACATTGAGAAAATCAACACACAGTGTTTTTAGAATTATTGTTTTCATGTAAAGTAAACTGGGCTACTTATAATCTTTGGGATATGAAGCAGTGTGTCCAAGAATACACAAAGCACAGCATAAAAATGGTGTATACTGTTAGAATGCCAGTTTTACTTCGAAAATTGAGAATGGATGGGGTAGAGTTAGTTTTATATTTTTTAATGATATTGAGGAGAATGAAAATTCAAACTTTTAAGATAAATCTTCATAAAGCACTCACAGCTGGCTACTTTAGGTTCTACCCCTTCACTCATTAAGACACTTCATCTGCCTAGGGACTTTCCTGTCTTTCTAATTCCCTCTCTTTTTCTTTCTATCTTGCTGTATTGTTCTGCTGGGGCCAGCATAACGAAGTACCATAAACTTAGTACTTTAACAACAGATATTTATTGTTTCACAGTTCTGAAGTGAACTCTCTAGAAGTCTGAGATCAAGGTGTCAGTAGGGTTGGTGCCTTCTGAAGGCTGTGAGGGAAAAGCTGTTTCATGCCTCTCTCCTAGCTTCTGGTGTTTTGCTGGCAACCTCTGGTGTTCTTTGGCTTGTAGATACATCACCCCAGTCTCTGCCTTCATCTTCACATTCCGTTCTCCATGTATGTGTGTGTGCACGCGCACGCACTTGTCTCTGTCCAAATTTCCCTTTTATAAGATCAGTTATATTGCATTAGAAGTCCACGCTATTCCAGTGTGACTTCATCTTATCTAATTATATCTGCAACAACAATATTTCCAAATAAGGTCACATTCTGAGGTTCTAGGGGTTCGGACTTCAACATATGAATTTTTAAGGGAGACACAGTTCAACACACAGCACTTGCTATCATTCATTCATTTAGCAAATAATTCTTAAATGTCACCTATTGCCAAGCACATGTTAGAGATTAGATAGAAAATTTTAAAAACTACTTTACCATCCTGAACATATTCCTTCTGGTGTTTATGTGACCTTTCCTTGTGATTATGTCTTTATCATGCCAGAAATAATCTTTTAAGTTCTTATTGACTTAATTTGACCCTCTGACTTTTAATAGTAGCTGTAAATGTTAATGTTATTATTCTCACATGTAGGTTATGATACATTTATTATAAATGAGGAAATATTATATCCTTATTTAGGGTCTATCTATATATCTATGTCTCTGTGTCTGTATGTACGTACATCTGTATAATTTGGGATACAGTTTATTACAAGTGAAGATTTAATAGTTTTCTCTTACATAATGAAAATTCCAGAGCACTAGCTAATATTTACACTTGGGATACACTCATAAACAAAACAGACAAATATCTCTGCCATGAAGAGCTTACATTCTAGTGAGAGGGAAATACATTGAAGAATCATAACAGTTGTTATTTTGCTGGATTTGTATAATTGTGGTAATTTTTTGACAATAAAATACCTATTAAAATGGCGTTCTGGGGACTTTTCTGTATGGTTACAAGTTAGATGCTCAAATTTTTTAAAATCTTTTTAAATAGAATAATGTTCTGAGGTCCCTGAACCATTCTGATTGCTTTTCTGTTAGAACTGAGTTATCCAAGTAATTGCTTATTTCTTGACATTGTTTTGCTTCTGTTGCACCTAGCTTTAAATCTTTGGACCTCACTTTGCCTATAATAAATCTTGACATTATCTGATTTACTTTTAACTGTTCCACTATTTTTCAATAATTTGTCAGTATTTTTGAAGGAATAATATATTGATACATTCCATCATAGTATCACAGATTGTGACCAATATGATATAATCCTTTTTGAAATTATCAGATATGCTTTGACAATATAGAAATATGAAGTACAGATATCCCTCACCATCCAAATCTATTTGATTCCTAGGTTGAGATAATGACAACTCAAGCAGAAACCTCAGATAGTATGGGATACCATGTTACCTAAATTCATTTATTTGTTTGTTTGTATGTGTATTATGATAGCAAATAGGAGACTTCAGCTAGCAAGGGATAACCTTTATCTGTACTTAAGATATTGTTAAAAGCCTTGGGCAGCATAGGAGGACAATACCATCTTAATTTTGTCTTTGAGCATTTTTAAAGTTATTTCATGTTTTCTTAAGTTTAATAATTATCATTACACCATTAATATGTTTTGAGAAAATGCTGCATCCTTAATTGTGTCTTTTTAGGGTGTTAACCTCTATGCAGGAGTTGCTAGGCCGTTAGGAATTTCTGTTCAACAGTTAATGAGCTGTTGGTAGCATTATTCACTTAACAGCCATCTAAGACCTGTTCTTTAATAACCTGGAATCTAATTATGATCTGTAGAATCATAGATTTTATTGATGTGTTCAAATTTTACAATATACTAGTATATATTCATGTTTTATTTACATAATTTTAAAAGTAAGTTTTTCAGTTTTTCCCCCAAAACTTTTAAAGTATATACCTGAGACTCTGGTTATAATATTTATAATACATTTTTAAATAATAATTTTGCTTTATCTTACTGGTCACTGGTTTTAACACTTTATAGTAACTTAATGTTTATCAAACTATGGAACATTTTTTAAATAAATCATTTAATATTGGAGATTAAATACTTAAGAAGCCTGTTCAGCTCAAGTTTTAATGTATTTTAGGTCATTATTCTCTGCTATTAAACAGTTTTTCCCTGCTGTCAACCTATTAGTTTCTTGCTGCCTGAAGGAAATGTTTATCATAGTTATTAGTTTTTGACATAAACAGGCTGGTGGAATTACAAGTATTTCTATTTTTTTAAAACCAAATTCAAATCCACATTTTAGCTGAGATCCTATTTTGTGGCCAATTTTAATTTAAACTAAGTGAAATTTTACTCTTCACTGCAAGCTCTTTCATTACAATATTCATTTACTAGTTATTTAGTCTCATAAAATCTTAATTTTTGGGATTTGCTAAATTTGTTCACATGTGACAAAAATTTACAGTTGATCCTTAAACAACAGGAGTTTGAACTGTACACGTCCACTTATATGTGAATACTTTTCAATAGTTAATGCTATAGTGCTACATGGTCTGTGGTTGGTTGAATTTGTGGATGTGGAAGAACCTCTGATACAGAGGGCCGACTGTAAGTTGTAGGCGGATTAACCCCTGATTGTACAGGGATCAACTGAATTTCATTTTTTTCTAAAAATGGTTTAATTAATATATTTTAGTTTTATATTTAAAGTCTATAATAAGCTAAATAAATATTAGGAGGCAGAACCTTACTTTTCTTTTGACAGAATAGCTAACTTTCCAAACTGTCATTTTCTATGTGATTTATTTTGCTTCTAATTTTTGTAGTGACTAGGTTCCCTCGGCCTATGTCGCCTCTTCAAGATGTGTCTACTATTATTGGAAGTCGTGAGCAATTGGCAGTACTGCTACAACTTTATGATTACCAGCTGGAACACGAGGGTACAACAGGCTGGGAGAGTTTACTATGGGTTGTCAATCAATTGTAAGTTACCACCTCCGTATTCATTTGGTACATCTCAATCAGTTGAATGAAAGATAGCTCACTATATTTAGCCTGGGCACTGAGGGACAAAATATAACAAAATATTAAAAAACAAATAGCAAAACATAACTTGGCATCATCTGTGGTAAATTTCTTTAGGAGAGGAGATTTATACTACTAGATACGTAGTTATTTATCTATGAAGATGGTGCTGCTGTATTATGTCAGAAGACCTATCTGCTGCCTTATTGTCTACAAGTGGTGATGGATATTAAAACTACATCCAGACTTTTCATTTTTGAGGCTAAAGTGGATGATGCCATGTTAGCCAAGCTCTTGTATGAAATATCAGCTCCATTGATTTGAGTCTCATTAACTCCATACTTAGAACCCTACCATTAAGATTCCATATATTTTATGGCAATCAGTTAAAATTTATTTTAAGAAATTTATAGAGTATAAACTGAAGACTTTGCAAAGGGTCCCAAACACCTCCTTTGCATTCCAATTTTACTGGCTATGAAAAGCAGAACAGAAGATATTGTTAGATTTGCATTGTTTCAGAAATTGGCAAGGAAACAGTAATTTATTTGTACCCCTGCCTATTTTTCTTTCCTTTCATATTCAGGTTGCCACAGCTTATAGAAATAGTTGGCAAAATTAATGTTACTTCAACTGCCTGTGTCCATGAATTCTCCAGATTTTTCTGGCGCCTTTGCCGGACATTTGGCAAAATTTTTACAAACACTAAGGTAAAAACTTGTATTCCATGTTTTCTTATATGCAAGAGACATAGAAATGTAATGTGTTAATTAATGCTATAGCAGAGTAAATAAAAGCGTGAGCCCTTCCTTTATTCAAATTATCTTTTAATACCTTAGAAAACTGTGATAGTAAAAGAAAATTCTAGCCAGTAATATTCTTCTCTTTATTGATTTTCAGAAGATGATTTAGCCAAAACTTAGTTTGTATCCAGATTTGGATATAAGATCTACTCACTGTGGATATCTCAAAGCTTTCTAGCATAGGAAGTATCAGCTAGGGGACTCAACTGCGATTCTTTGAATGTGCTTCTGGTACTTTACCATCTACCACAGATCCAGGAAGCAGCCATTTGCTCAGCATGCTTTGGTCAAAACTTCAGGTGATTATAGAATCAAAGCAGCTTGTATAGAATACTTGCTACAAGATACAAGCGCTTGGAATAGAATGGACACTTGAGATAAATGCTGCATATTTCAATCACTGTCGCATTTGCCTATCTAGGTTATTCTGTAGTTTTAGATATTAAATTGGAATGTCCTTAGGTCCCACTTTCTTCTTCAGTCCTGTTACTCCATTTGTCTTCATAGCATATTGTTAAGCCAGTTCTTTAGAGCTCTAATAAAAACATAAAAAGATGTAATTGCTATAATCAAATGTTAATCAAGACATTTAAAAGGTAAAAATTTTGTGTAGCTCTTTACTATTAAATCTGTAGTTACTGAAACATTTAGAGCATGACAGTTTGGTATAGTGGACTGGACAAAATTCGGAAAATGGGTTATGACCCTGTTATGTTTGTATCCTATGATAAATCATTTAATGTATCTGTGCTTAATCTTTCCATGTGTGAAATGAAGAAGTTGCTTCAGTGTCATTTAATTCTATAAGTGTGATTCTGTAGATTAATCTTTTCACAGTGGTCTACATCTCAGTTTAAATTGAATTTGTAAATTAATATGCCTGACCTGTCAATAGGAGGACAAAAACCAGAGCTTGATGTTATTGTAGAAGAAACAAAATCATTTTACATTTTTCACTAACATGTAATTATTAAACAAATATAATTTGATTTTACTGGTAATCACGCTTGGCACAATTTGTTTGACATCTCCAAAAGAAGTAGCTGTTATTTATCTTACTTTTTTTACAAAAACAATTAGGAGTTCATTTTAGCACTTAACAGTAAGTGGTTGACTTCAGTGGCCTGAAATCTGAAATCCAGTAATGTTAAAAATAAAAAATTGAAACAAACATTTGCTTAAACTTAAAATTTTAATGTTAAATTCTGTACTTGATGTTTAAAATTAAATTTAAAAGAAGTTAAAGACTAATCTAAGCTGATGGATATCACATGATGAATATGTTACTTATTGAATACCCTAAATGAATGGAATTTCATTTTCATTCCTTTTATATACAGCAATTTTTTTCAATAATTCTAATCATATAATATCTGCCTAAATACCCTTTCTAACATCAAGGTCAGTTTTAGGGGGTAGTAATTTCAAGCACTTAAAATTACCTTGGAAATTATTTTAATTTAGTGAAGGAAGCTAAAGGCCCTTCAGAAAACTTGCTGACCTGAATTGATTTTTTAAAATATTTTTTCTCTAAAAGGTGTTGTTTTCAGTAACTTAACTCTTCTTTTTTCCTATGGCTCTTAAGAATTATGTTTTTGACTACTTGAATCAACGGTCTATAAAACAAAATAAATAAATAAGTAGTAGTAGCAATGGTAGTAAACATTTTATTTATTTAACCATTGATTGGTCCGTTGAACTTGAGACTTTCTGGATCTTTTCTTTGGGTTGCTTAGGTAAAACCTCAGTTCCAGGAGATTTTACGACTGTCTGAAGAAAATATTGGTAAGTTTGTTCATTATTACTTTTAAAAACAATTGAATCTCTTTACTCCAGAAAAATACTTTATTCATTGTGTGTAAAGTGTATAAATAAACTAGCAAGTACAACTGAAAAGGATTTATACTATGTAATTCTTGGTTTTACAACTCTGCCACATCTAATATTCTCCCAATGGGGTGGCGGTAAGATTAATCTTTGTCAATTTGATTGTAAATATCTACCTTCACCGTAATCAAATTGACCTAAGGCTGAGCTTCTCAAACTGAGTACTTGTACCGTTGGAGAGTTGAAGTGGTATATTCGAGATACTGAAAAGGAAAAAATAAAGAGCATCTAATTCATAATTAGTTACTTAAAACTTTTCAAACTTAAATTGTAATTGAAGAGAATGCAAGATACACATATATGTTTTTTAAATGAAACATGAGATTTTAAAGAAACTACAGGCTTTAATGGGCAGCTCCAGCCCCTCTGTTCATAGTTTTCACTTATCTGTCATAAGAAGTCTAGTTGTAGCACCACTGGCCTAAGAACTCCTTTATGTGTCAATCTTATGTCCATGTGTATTTTTCTAATTTCTTAGGAATAATTGTGAAAAATGTTAGGAACAAAAATGTATAGCCCCCCTGTTTTGTTTTTAAACTTGGTTGATTTTGAATGTATAGGTAATTCTTATCTCAGTCCTACCTTAGTGATTTGAATTGAGTCATCTGAAGAACTCCATTTTGGGCTGTCCTCAGAGATAGAGAATGAATAAATGATTCCCTTTAAGTTTGAAAATGTCGATGAGATTTTTTTTTTGACAAATGCTTCCCAAAGTTTATATTTAATAGCTTTCTAAAGGGTTAATGCTTGGAATACCTAATAGTTGGTATTATCTCTTTAGTTAATTTTTAATTCTGATGATAAATTGGTGAAGAATATTTATATATTTTTGGAAACTGATAGCTTTTAGAATTATTAGTTAGCTGTGAATATTTAGCTGTTCATATAGGAAGTGATTATTAACCACTGTGTATACAGTCTGTATCTGTGAATTCAACTTAAGCTTATGTTCCTAGCCTCAGATTTACCTCTCAGCTACCATAGTCACAGTCAACCAGCGTCAGTACTCCCCAAAAGAAAAAATTACCCTTACCAAGAGAATAAACAAACCTCAAATACTAATTGATATGAAAATGGAACTTTCTTTTTTGCTGAAAATTCTTTCAGGACAGTTGAATACATTTTTTCAAATCAATTTCTTTATGTACTACTTTCTGAAAAGAATTTAAAACCATATAAAAATAGAAAAAAAGTAATTAAAAAAGTTTGAGTACATGAAAGCAAATGTAAAGCACTTAAAACAGTGCCTAAAAATCAATAAGTGAGAGCTGTGGTGCTATAAATAGCAACTGTCATATCACCTCTGGAACATTTTTATTTTTAAATCATCTGCGCGTGCTGCATAAGAAAATCTCTTATGTTAACAGTAGTCACAGGACACTCACCTGTGATTGGATGCTTTCCCCTCTCCCCATGCTTTACTTAGCCTCCCTACTCCATGAAAATAATCAGGGTTCTGTCTGGCTGCAAATCCCTATACAGGATGCAGGAGGAGCTCTGGAACTAGGCTAGCACTGGAAACTAAGTAGTATCTCATATCTGGAAGCAGGTAAAATGTATATCTGGGTGCCTCCTTTCAGCTGAGTGCCTTTACGTTTTGCTGAATACTGCAAATTGAAAGCCTGACAATTTATGAAGACCTGCTTATACGGGCACTTGGGAGAGTGTTAAAGAAAGCTCTGATTTCTGACTGTGCAAATAACAGTAGAGCATCTCATTTTGGTTATTAAACTTTTTCCCATCTATCAAAACTGTTTATGCTAATGGCTCTGAAAAGTATTAAGTTGTATAATATTTTCACAACCACCAGTGGATATGTGTTTTAATTTTTATTTGTAAGCCTTGTAACCAGTTGTAATTTTAAATATAATTTGTCTTATGACCTTTTGCTTTACATTTAAAGCATACTCAGATTTTTTTAATTGTTTTTGTGATTTTAGATTCCTCAGCAGGAAATGGGGTCCTCACTAAAGCTACTGTCCCCATTTATGCAACAGGAGTCCTTACATGTTATATTCAGGTAAGGGAAAAATTCTTTTGCTGGAAAATGTAAAGCACTTTCTATTTAGAAAGATAGCTAATATTACGTCTTTTAATGTGTTTATAATTGAAAATGTTACCCATAAATGAAAACAAAATTTATTTATTCATTTCATTCAATAAATAATTTACAGTGGGGAGCATATTTCAGTAATAGTCTCTGAGGAAAATCTCTGTTGGACAAATAAATTTAGAGATTCTGTGCTTCTTGATATTTTGTTAGAGGTGTTAGATTGCACTTATTTAGCAATTTCTTTGTGTTTCATGGTAATTTTTTCATTAATAAACAACAAACAAAGCACATGTGTTAGGTGAAGCAAACTACAAAATGCTGTAGCATACTATATCATCATTTTTAGTAAGGTACTTTTTAGTAATACTTTATTTTTCTTAATTGTTACTGCATAATAAATTACCCCAAAACATAAAGGCTTATTATAACCCTTTTATTTGCTCACGGTCTTTGCTCAGCTAAGTGTCTCTTCTTGCTGGTAGTGGCTTGTGTTGCTGCATTCACTTGGTTGGTTGGTAGGGGGTTCAGCAAGGATAGCTGAGCTTCAGTCTCCATGTAGTCTTAGGGCCTCTCTCTGTCCTCAGGGCCTGTGGAACAGCAGAGCTGGACTCATTACATGGTGACTCAGGGCTCCCAAAATTGCAAAATCAGAATCTGCTAGGCTAAAGCCTAGGCTTGGAATTAGCACATCACTACTACTGCATTCTATTGCTTAAAGCAAGTCACAGGCCCAGCCCAGATTCAAAACGAGGGAACTAAATGAGAGCATGAGCCAGGAGATGTGGTTCATTGGTGGTTACCAATGTAACAGACCACCTCACTCTACTTAACATTGTTTTAAGTAAACACATTATGTTTATTAAGGCATATCAGTCATTTTTAAGTGTGAGGCAGTCCCACCTGTGAGGCGAAGATACGGACTTAAGATAAAGCATTTTTAGGAATTAGAATGTGAGAAGCAAACAGGAAGATCTTTTTTCCCAAATTTACCCAATTAATACCTAATTTCTTTTGCCTTTTGTATTCAGAGTACAGCAGTTCATATTTATTGCACTCTTCTTCCAAAACAGATTTGAACCATCCTATAATATTAAAATATAGTTCTACAGTATCATATGATACCTTGCAACAGAAGCTCCAACTCTGTTAAAGTAGTAGAGTATTCTTTTAAACTTTTCTACACTAGTTTCTAAGACTACTCCATAATATGTATACACAGAGAATCCCTGTGTTTAGAATATTTGAAGTCATATAACCTTAACAGATTGTATCTATTGTTATTCTTAAATTCATGGAGATTTAAGTCCTAGCACATATTACGAGGCACAATAGCATGAATACCATTTTCCTCTTTAATTTTAGAAGCTCTTCCAGCATAATAACAAGTGTGATATCAATATTTTTCTCTCTCATTTTTAAGCTCTGGAAGTTGGTTAGTACGTTGATTTTTACCATAAATGGTATTTTAAGGCATAATAAAGTACGAAGTACAAAGTTTGCCTCATGGTAGTCCCTCAGTATAGGTTTGTTGAATAAATGAATAAAGACATGTTTTTTGAGCCACTGTATGAAATCCAAATATCTAAAGAGATAAGAACTTTCCTGCTGGTTACAAAATGTGAATTGAGGTGGCTGTCCTAGATTGCCCACACCAGCTGTTAATATTTTTCTTACTAAACCAAATTTTCTGTTAGAGTTAATCACTGCCCTGATTGCTTTGGTAAACAAAACCTATTTTGAATCAAATACATGAGCAGTATTAAATTTCAAAGCTGAGAAATAGTATTATAGTAAATTTTCAAATCAAAGGAATCCATGCTCATTTAGAAGTATATTTCATAGGTCTTATTTCACACTTAAGTTTTTTCAGATTTACAGTTTATCTTCCAAATTTATGGATACTCTGTTTAATATAGTAAGCGACTATAAATGAGAGATCTATATTCCAACATAGCTCTGATGCTGGTTTGTCAGTGTCTAAGTTCTTCCCTAAGTAGACTGGCATATTGTAAAACTGCTGTGTCCATCCTTTATTCATGCTGATCACTACTTTTGTCAATCACTTATCTGTACCTCATTCTAAATTAACCTGACCATGTAGAAAAAAGGTAGGTGGTAATCTAGCCTTCCTCATGGATCTATTGATATATACAGAAGCCATTTATTGTTGAGCTAATAAAGACCTAAAGACAAAATACCTGACTCTATATATATTTATTTTCTGATAGAATGTCAGATTCCCTCCCTTACAGATTCAGGTTAATTTAACATACAGTTATTTTTTTTAACTTTCCTATTTAGTAGACCTGCTTTTTCTAACATATTTCTTAATACAGTACTGGGTAAGAAAAAAGAAAGAAACATTTTCAGATTATTAAAATAATGGTTTGTCAAAGAAAGATTAAAAGTAAAGATTATTTTTTAGTCAAGGGTGCGATTGTTTTAAGAACACAGTGGTCTATATTTCAGCAAGTGTGAAGCTTCTCACCACTAATAATTTCTCAGATATCAATTTTCTGCTCTTAGGAGGATAACTATTTTAGTGGTTTGTATTTAAGTATTTAGAGCCAGAGTTAATGGGAAGTAAAATTGGTAAAATAGATTTTAATAAAAGAATATACCTTGTTATGTTTTAAACCAGAACTATCTAATCGATAGTGCAATGATGTAAGTAATCTGTATCTGAGCTGTCCAATAAGGTAACCACTAACCACACATGGCTGTTAAACAACTTGAATTGTAACTAGTGCAACTCAGGAACTGAATCTTTTATTTTACTTCATTTTTAGTTTAAATATAAGTAACCACATGTGGTGAGTGGCTACCATATTGGACAGCACAGGTCTACATCTGTGAATCAAGATAGTCTTTGTCCTCATACCATTGTGATCATAGATATGCTTAATAAATATCTTTAATTAAAATGCTCCCAAATTAGGATATTTTCCCCTTATTTGGTAAAATTTTCTAATTATAGTTAGGAAATTATGGTTTTAGTTCTACTTGATTGCGTGAAAATTCATTATCAGTCTTTTTCCTCTGTAGGAAGAAGACCGAAAGCTGTTAATTGGATTCTTAGAAGATGTAATGACCTTGCTTTCATTATCTCATGCTCCTCTTGATAGCCTGAAAGCTTCTTTTGTGGAACTGGGGTAAAAATAATAGCTTATAGTTTTTTAAAAGCTATGTAAAGTTTTAAAATTAGATTTATAGAGTACATACTTTTAGTCTAAAAAGATTGGCATACACACCAAATCTCTTGGTTTTGAGACTGAAGATTTTTTTGTTTGTTTTTGGTTTTTCCTATTTGTACATTCTTAATATTTTGTAATCAATGCATTATAATAAAAGAATGGGGGAAAGGATACAGACATATCTTCTTTGAAGCAGTTGGAGAAATAAAGTCAAGTACAAATTTGAAGAAAATTCAGTATCCCAAAACTGGAAAAGGAGCCCCGAGTGAAAGCCAGCTCATTAGGCTCCTTTTTCCATTCCATTTGATTTGCCTAGTCCCTCATAAGCACATCATCTAGCTGCTTAAGTAGTTTTATCTCATTCTTTACTTATGTGTTTATTAATAATACTGTCCCACATTTGGATAGGCTTCACAGCCAACTTACCCTTCCATATAGGTGATTTAAGTTATCCTAATTGATCCTACAAACAACCATATGATGTAAATAGGACAGTATTGTCCCAGATTTTTATAGATGCAGAAATTAAAACCCACAGAGGTTATAACTTACCCATCTGGCTCTTAGTCCAGTGTTTTTTTCTCATAAGTAATAAATTTAATTTTACTTTATTGTTTTGTAATTTTAACTTTTATGCTATTAAAGAGTTGAAATATCTATCATAATTGCAAATGCTTAGAGAAACTAAAAGTATAGTTCCTGAATATGCTAAAAGTTTGTAGTTTTATAAGGTGACTTCCTTTTTTAAAGAATCTTAGATGTAACCTATTAAACCATACATAGTAATTCTATATGTTTTGCCAATATTTTTATCATTAATATTCCTCATAAATGTAGTATTTTTCAATACACCAGTAAGGCAAAATAGACTTTAATGAAAGAATATACCTTTTTTTGTTTTAAACCAGAACTATGTGGCTCTCACTTTTAGCATTGATTTTTTTTTCTTTCAGTGCAAATCCAGCCTACCATGAGTTATTGTTAACTGTTTTATGGTATGGTGTTGTCCATACTTCAGCACTTGTGAGATGTACTGCTGCTAGAATGTTTGAGGTATGTAAACAAATGCTTCTGTTGGTTCAGATCATAATGATTTTCTTTGGAAGAGGGAGAGGGAATATTTCTTAAAAAGGCAGAGAGGGTTTTCATACTATGGTATGTTGATGTATATTTTATGGCATTGAAGAGTATCTAGTTGTGTACTGTGTGATGGGGCAGAAATTTAGCTTTGGTACATTTCAGATTATTTTCTAGCCTTATTGGTTCCTTGAATGTTATTGTATTATCATTTCCATTTCTCAGAATTTCTTTTAAATCTTATTTTAATTTCTATCCTATGTAAATCTTCCTGGCTATACTTTCTATTTACTGAGGCACACGGCTATTAAAATAAACTAAAACAATATAAGATATCTTTAAAGTTGTAAAATATAGTTGGATTCATGAGTAAAATATAGTTGGATTCAATACATTATTCCCTCGCCTTTCATATCTGGAATAACAACATCTCTATAACTGCCCATAGACTTGTAAGACAGAAGAGACTTCATATAATTTAACTAGATTTTCTTAAATTGCCACCTACCCAAGTTTAGTATGAAAATTGGAATACCTATCTTTTTATCCATCATAGAGGAAATTATGTTAGCCTAGTGTACATATATATATATATATGTTTCTAGAACTTGAATTTGAGCACTAAAATTGGTTTAGAGTGTTATTTACTGTTCTTGAGTCTTCTCGTAGAGCCATACTGGCTGGGTTCAGTGTCTGTCTCTGCCACTTAATGCCAGTTTCAAACTTCTCTGTGCCTTAGTTTTCTCATCCATAATGTAAGTGAAGATGATAATAATAAGTATCCATCTCAAAGGATTTTTGTTAATATTAAATGAATTAATACTTCTAAGGTCTTAAAACAGTGTCTGGCACATAATAATAAGAGCTTAATAAATGTTAACTATCATTATGATTACTGTTTTTTTTAATATGCTGTTACTTCACAAAATAATATAATAGTTTAGGAAAAGTATACTTACCCAAACTAAAATTGTCCTTAATACACATGTGATTCTTAACATATCTTAAAGCACTTATTTTCATAAGAATTAGAGAATTCAATTTTTCCTGAATTTCAGAATTTTTACATAATTTAAGATAAATTGCAATCTAAAGGATAGAGCACTGACAGATTTAAAATATATACCTTCTAAAACTCTTAAATATATAAAATAGATCTGTGGAATCTAAAGAAAATTCCATCCTTATGAGGAGGTTGAAAATCCTGTGAACATGTTATTCCCACAATTATACATATTTGATCAAAAAAAACGAATCACATGTTCTTTGTCAAGATAAATTCCAAATTAAAAATTCAGTTAGATGTCTAGCATAAGTGCCTTCTGGGTATAAATAATTTTTGATTATTCAGTATACTGAAAAATAATTATTACCATGAAAGAAAAAAGTTTTTCTTTAGCCTCCTCTGCCCCCCAAAAGAAAAAAGTATCCTATATCTTTAATGTACTCACTTAATAGGATTTTATTCTAAGACCATAACAGCTATTTCTTTCTCTTAAACCATTTATTTCTAAAATGTGTGTATATACTGGTGAAGCATACAATATAAATGAAAATAAAGAAAATGAAGCGTCCTCCCTTTTTACTTGTTTCTGTGGGTTTTTTTCTGCCTTATTTCTTACATGTGGTTTTTGTCTGGTTTTGGTTTCTATGTCTGCTGTCAGTGCTGGTTGGAAACTATACCTATGCTTAAGCAGTTTTCAGTGTTCTCTCAGGTTGATTATGAGTTTCTGAGTCTAATCTGAGAGACTTATTTTAATGATTTTTCAAGTTCATTTATGATAAAAAAATTTTTACTGAGCATGCCAGTAAAAGTCATTAGTAGGAAAAATTAAAGTTACTTTTTTGTCAGTGAGGCTTATTTTGAATAATATTGTATTAAAAGAATAATTACTTCATAAGATTTCTTTTGATACTAATACTTTATAATTTACAGTTATGCCTGCTTCCCCCACCCCCAAAATGAGTTAATTCAAAATAAAAACATAAAAAACAGGTCACTTAAAATTTTTAATTTTTTTAATGTGAGACCAGAAACTACTGAGAAGAAAGCAATAAATGGATATACCAGGAACATAATATGAGATACTTAGTGAAATTGAACACTAAATTTAGCTCTGAGTTTTCAGACAGCAGGACAAAAAGGGGAAATCTAATCAGTCATATTATTCTCATTGTTAAATAAGAGACAATATATTCTTGATGTAACAAATTATTATTGAAATTGATTTATAAAAGAGACTTTATTATGTGACTTCCAGTGTGACATAATGGATTTCCCAAACGATGCAGAAAAGAACTTCATATAATGATTTCTTACATCAATCATAAGGAGATAAATCAGGTAACATTAAGACCACAACTCAAAGAAGGCATGGGCTTTTAAGACAAATGTGACTGAGTCTGTTTTCTAGCTCTACCTCTTTTGGGCTCTAAAACCCTGGGCAAGTTATTTAACTTCTCTCAGGCTCAGTTTCTTCATCTGTTAAAACATTAATAATAATTGTATTTACCTCATCATGTTTAAAAATCAAATGATAAAGTGTGTCTAAAATGTGTAATAATTAATAGCTCTTAAATTTTGCCTTCCGATTTTCCAGCTTAATAAATTAAACCTAAAAACTCCAGTGCAATGAAAAATTAACTTGCCCCCTGGATTATCCTTTTTTTTTTTTTTAATGCTTTTTGGCTGGCACAAGATAGACATTTCAAGGTACACTTTACTAATTTGAATCTAAGCTACCTTATTTATAAAATGATACAGAGGAGAAAGTTGTATTTAATGTATTTGAACTTCTTCCCCCTATTTCTTTCTACCTGACATCTGTAATGTTTAAGGTAGTAACAGAAGTTCGTTTGTCATTTTATTCCTGCCTTAATTATCCATGGTTCTGTTGAAATAAAAATTATTTCAGAATACTGAAGTAGGTTCTAAAGTGTATCAGTTGTTAAATGGTAACAGATTATTGTAAAATTAAAAATCTCTAGTAAAGGGAGCTCTGCTCTCTGATGTGCTGTGTAGGAGGAATGGTTAACCCAACACAGTGTTGCGTTTTTGTTACTAAAAATTCCATGGCATCTTCCATCTTCCATAAGGACTAGTTCCATTACAAGGTGAAGAGATTGATTAGCATTTAGGATTAATTTGTGTTTACATTCTGAAATAGAGAATGTAGGATTAGGATGTTACCCTTTTCTGTTGAACTCATAAAATTCCGTGATTTTTATAAAAACAATGCGTACAGCTCAATATTGTCCTCTTATTCTGCGATTTAGGGTTGGTTGCTAAATGAATTGTTTTATGATTAGATTATAGAAATAGGTCTAATTGTGCTCATTGTATTTTTTTTATTTGAGCTTTTAGAGAAATGCAAAACAAAGAACTATTTGTAAACATTAACTAACTACTTGGACCAGACAAAAACATTTTTTAATTAATAATTTCTTTTTCCAAATATATCACAAATCTTATGTCCTTTGAGTAGTCATAATAATTCAACTTGCATTTCTTGAATGCCTAGTCTTTGTCAGACACAATACTTAAGTATATTATGTGTAGTTAGTAGCACAATGATCCTTTAAGGTAGATGATAGTGTCACCATTTTCAGATGAGAAAACTGAGTTTCAAGGGATTGTGTAATATAGCTAAGGCCACATGACCAATAAGTGGAGAGCTAGAGTCTGAACCCAGGTCTGATCCCCACATGAAATAAGTACTTTCCACTAGGCTGCATTATATTTCTGTACCTCAAGAAATAAAGCTACGTGATGTAAAAGATTGGGAATTTTTGTGTGTGATTTTTAAATTTACTTGCGTTAGAACAATCAGAAGCAATTTAGTGGTGGCTGCTAGCCATTTGAGTTTTGTTTAAAAACAGTCCAGTTCGTACCTTGTTGGTCATAACAAAATTGTATCAGATTTATTTAAAGAATTTAACCATAGAGCCCAGTATGTCTTCTTCTTGGTTTCTTTAAAAAAAAAAAAAAAAAAAAAAAAAGGTAAAGCTTTCTTTTAAAATGAACATGGAAATAGCATAGACTATTTGACCAAAAGTACAAACTGCCATTGAATTGGTAACAAACTGTTTACAGGGACTGCTAGGCTGTGTAAGCTTTATTTTTCTCCTAAGCATTCTCTGCCTTTATAAAGCACTCTAGTAGCAATATTTGCTTAGCTTCTAATTTTGGTTTTGCTTTTGTGTTTTCTCTCTTTCTCTTGGTTGTTCCTTTCTTCTTCTTGTGGCATTGTGTTTGCTCTTTCAATGCATCACCTGTGAATACCCCCTGCGCTGACCAATCAGCTGTTGGTGAAGGGGGTGAATGAAACTCTGGTAGCTCAGAGGGTTGTTCCTGCTCTCATAACTCTCTCCAGTGACCCTGAAATGTAAGTGTCGTTCCTGCCTTTTACATTCAGCATCCCTTTCAAAATGCGCCTGTCAAGAAATAACCATCAGCTTTTAAATTCATTGAAGAATAGATTTAGCTCTTTAAAATAATAATATTGAATTATGCTTACTTGATTTTAAACTTTATTATACTACTATTCATGTATTTTTTTTTAAGTCAACCTTCACAGTAAACCTAATGACAAGGCCATATATTGAAAAGAATATATTAGTAGTATTAATTAGTCCTCAATAAACGTTTCCAAAACTTAAAACATGCTGATGGACTATTTCTTCCAAGCCAAGAAGGGATGCTCTGCTAATCTCACTAATATGTTGTTACCAGTAAGTATAGTGGCATGAACCAGAGGCTTAACATTTTAATGTCTCGTGTGGGTGACTAAACCAAGAAAGGCCAATGAGTCTGCCTGCCCATCCTCAGTCACAGCTAACCCAGTTCTCATTCCAGTTTACCAAACCATTTTTTATTGCATGTTGACTGGTTTACAGCTGACTCTTCGAGGCATGAGTGAAGCGTTAGTTGACAAGCGGGTTGCTCCGGCCCTTGTTACCTTGTCCAGTGATCCTGAATTGTGAGTTTCACAGACTGCGACCTTAAGTTATCCTGTCTGTCTTTTTGAGCATTCTTCTTGGTCTGCTTTTTTTTTAATTTAATTTGTCATTGCTAGAGACTAATACAGTATATTTACCTTGTACTTACTTTGATATATATTTTAATAATAATCAGTTTTTCATCTCAAAGAAAGTTTCAGTTTCTTTCTTTTTTAATTTTAACAGCTCTGTCAGGATTGCCACAATTCCAGCCTTTGGCACTATTATGGAAACAGTTATTCAAAGAGAGGTAGGAAATGACTGGAATTTATTTAATCTATGTACTGTTGAGGTGATGATAACACATTACTATACATGTACCCGGTAGCATCATACCCTTCATTTTATTTCTTAGTTACTTACGGGCCAGAAGAGGATCTCAGTATTTGAAAATATGATAGCCTACCAAAAGTATATTTTCATAAGCTAAGGCAATCTCTAGTCTTTCTTCTCAACTAGAAAATTAAGTATAAGCCAACTCTCAGATGTTCTATTTTAAGTCTATCTGGATATTGCAGTTTTGAATAATCCTTCAAAGCAGATTTAGCTCCAAAGGCTTCTATTATCCAGTAGACTTCTGGATAGTCTACATAAATTCCCAATTGCCAGTTTGTACAGATTTGAAGACAGGTTTTCTCAGTTTCACGAACGGAGGCTAGAGGGTACCTATGTTCTTGTAACTGTCATTGATAATCAAGCTGCAAGTCATGTCGTAGACTGGTATCATCTTTTTTGCAGCACACATCACTGTGACAACCCTCTGTCACGCCTGCTTCAGCAGATTACCAAAGCCTTCCTCCCTAAATATGTATTTTGATTCAGAAACTTGTGATTTAATTTTCAGTTTGTTAGGTTCTATCTGCAACATTAACTATAAGACACTTCTCAAAATTAGTTATCAGAATTTTATTCTTTACTATCAAATTGGACATGTCCTTACACAATGAAAAACCCTATACATTAGAAAGTAAATTATTTGTGGGCATATCACTTAGCCACTTAAATGGAAAACAAGATTTTCCAACTCATAGACATTTTACCAAAAAAAATAAATTATATATATATATATTAAACTGTTCTGTAAAATTTTTTTGTCATATAGATTTTTTTTATAACAAAAACTAAACAACCATGTTAGTTGTGGGAAAAAATGTTTTCCATTTTTTCACTTATATATTTCACCGGTGGAGCAAAATAAAAAAACACATTGTTCTGCAAAGCTTGCAGTCTTGGCAGAATTTCAACATATTCTTAAATCCCAAAATAAAAATGTCTTTTAGGGAAATATGAGTAAGATGTAAGTCATTAATGACTCATTGCTTTCAGAAGGTGAATAAGTGGGTAACTTACACTCTGATTTGTTTTAAGAATTATAATTTAGATACAAAATCATCAAAACTCTATCTTTATCCCTAAATATTGTGGGGTCTTTTCTACAGTTTGTCAGGGAATATTTGTGTTTTTAAAAAACAAAAAATGAATTAACAAGCATAAACAAAAATTTAACATCTTTTCTGAGCCAAAAGACTAAATAAGTACTTATTTAATTCCAAATTTCTACTATTATGTTGATATAAGTCATTTGAATCCAGTGATGCAAGCCATGTTTACTGTGTATCCTTCTCTCAATTTGACTGTATAATATTCAATTTTAAGTTGCTGGAAAGAGTGAAAATGCAGTTGGCTTCTTTCCTGGAAGATCCTCAATATCAAGACCAGTATTCTTTGCATACAGAAATCATAAAAACATTTGGTAGAGTTGGGCCTAATGCAGAACCAAGGTTCCGAGATGAGTGTAAGTTGCATTTTTTTTACCATTTTTCCTGAATTGTAATGTAAGAGTGAGACCATAAGCTTCTCTGAGGATTTGTCATGTGTTACATGACACCTTTCTACACCTTATCTTTCATATACTGAAAGCTGAAAGTGAAACAAGTTTGTTATTGTGGATTGATCGGTATTGCTATTAACTGCTATTAAATGGCTTCTTATACTATATAGTGATTGCTGTAGACATATGAAAAGTAACTCATAAATAATTTCAAGTTATTTTTAAAACAATTCTTACTAACTGTTAATTTCAAAATACTGTGCTCATTATATTTAGAGCTTATTATTTAATTCTTATTTCTAAGGAGATTTTTATGTGTTTCTAGACATGTTCTTATGAAAGATACATTTCTTCCACTTAGCATGCCATTCCACTATTTTGTTATAAATCATGACTTGTTGATCTGCTAAGTAATCTGCATGATGATCTGCTAAAGCATTTTCTCCAGTTTCTATAGTATCACTTTTTACTTTATGACAACAATTTCTTTGGGTGGCATCAAAGCATCCAGTAATTATTACTCCAAAAGCATGACAGTTATCACTGTTATACCTTAGTCCTTTTATTTTTAGCAATTTGACATGCTCTTGAAAAGTCCGCAAGTTTGGCTTCTTACATCAGTTTGGTTTCCAGTACAAAATTGGATTCTCCCATAGACTAGTTATTGCATATCTAACCTGGTATTTTTAAGATGAACAACAAAAATATTGTCAGGATTTGGACTGCAGTGTCCAAAAGGTCTGTTGAGGGCATGAACACATATTGAGCTACAGAAACACAACCACAAGGTTATTTTTCAATGAGTAATAGTGTTGGTAGCATGAGGAGAAAATAACAGTATTTCACAATCAGTTAACAGAAAAAGGTTTAGTATTTTAGTTAGCATTAGGGATAGTTCCTCATCATAGTAACGTCAGGTTTACAGGTGACCCTCTGCAGGTGCTTTGACTAACTTTTTTGAGGCTGTAATTGCTCTGAAGCAAGGAGAATAAGTCTTGGCTGTTGGATCAAGGAATAGGCTGAATAGGCAATGGGTCTTTGGTGGGTGCCATGTTGTTGAGTTAATAACTGTCTAGAATATGATCTAACCTCTTTGTGTACACTCAAAAGAAAGATTTATGCATCACATAGAAAAGAGAAATATTCTGTTCATAATGGCCCCAAAATAACAATTAAAGATTGGCTTGAGAAAAAATTGAGAATAGCAGTTTCCACTGCTTGAATAGTTGTAGTAAACCATTATCCCTGAAGCCTTCTACAACTTACTGTATACCCACAAGTATGTCTTATACAATCTTCCTTCACATTCTGGCACAACCAGACTTTTTTTTTTTTTTAAGACAAAAGAATTTTTTTTCTTCTGTATTTACTACTCAGTCAGTTGGCTTCTCTTCTGCTTTAAAACTTTACCCTGAGGAATTTAATGTCCTATATTAATAAGATTAATGGTAGATGAAGTAGAACCCATATTGGCAAGGATGCTATATTGTTATCCATCTGTAGTTACAGACAGTTTCTGTTAGGAGTTTAGAGAAAGAACAAAGAATTGCTGGGTGGTAATGTCTTCCTTGGAGTGGCATTTTTGGATATTTTTCCCTCTATTTCTTAGAGAATAGAAGACATTGGTTCTTCCAGTGGCCCTTTTTCTCTCCCAACTCTTAGTTATTATAGGACCTTTGGGTCCTGATTTTATCTCAGGGGCCATTTGTTTTATTCAGAACATGATACAGTTTTGTTTGTTTGTTTTCTACTTTTTTAACTTTATAAGTCTCTTTGAAAATGTTCAGTCATACCTTGGAGATTTTCTAGCATGGCAATTTTACATTTCAGATCAGTTTTTTTCAAAGTTCCTTATTTTAGATCTAAGCCCATTTACAAAAAGAGAGGACAAGATTCCCTTCACTTTTGCTATTGGATCTACCCCAGAATATTTTTTGAAAGTTTACAAAAATCTATTTTTATAAAGTTTCCTATTGATTTATCTTTATTTTGTTCGCAGTTTTGAATCTTTGTCCAATCTGCCCTTAAGTGAAAGGCTTCAGAAGTGGCCTTATGTTGTGTATTTCCTGTTTTCCTTGCCCACTGAAGGTCAGTTGTAGAATTACTCACATCTAGGTTATTAAATCTTTTAACCATTTATCTCCATCTGAGGGGTTAACAATTAAATGAATTAATTGGTACAGATGTGGTAGCCCAGGACAATACATATATAATGAAATGTTGAATTCTTTAGTAAACTTCTATCTTCTGAGATTTAGGAAGATCCTTAATTGTAGCCTTTAACTGTCTGTAGACTAGAGTTTAAAGTAACTTGTATAGGTTTGTTTCCTAGTTAAGCAGTTTTACAGGGATCTTGTGTAGTGTGGTTGTTGAGTTTCTGAGAAAAACACTGAGGAAAGGATTGCCTGTGTAGGAAATCAGAGAATGAGCGGAATGAATAGAGGCCACGTGTTTATAGATAAAGTAGTGCAAGGAAGGTCAGTTTCAAAATGTTTGGGCAGAAATGAAATAGGGAATCTTTGAGAGACTGTCTCAGAGCCACCATTTTGTTGAGGCCTCAGCATGCCAGTTAATGAATCGGAGTTTCAGCGAATTCATTGGGAATTCAGTGAATATTTGGAGTTTTTTGTCTTCTACTTATTTTTTCTAGAGCACCTCTGAAGTATGTTGTTATTAATTTTGATAAGTCAAAAAGTCCCCTAAAAACGGCCATTGTTGTCCTAAGTTTGCGTGGGGTTTTTTACCGTTTACTAAGGTAAGCATAAAAGTTGTAATTATAGTACTGGTTTATTGAGGAAGCAGGAGATTTTTCTAGGAGATTGTGGCTTTAACATATACAAGCTCAAGGTAAACATGAACGAAGTCACTACAGTTGGTCAGAAGTATGTGCTTATGAACCATGTTTTGGGTCCCCCAACGAAGCAGGGACTAGAATGGGACCATGTGATCAACAATTTGATAATCACTTACCCTGGAGCCATTTCTGCAAGGGACCCTGGTTTTAGTGGGAAATGGTATTTAGAGAACACAATCTTAGGCAGTAGGAGTGCTCAGTGCTACTGAAATGGTTACTGTTTCTTGGGCCAACACTTTTATTTTAGCAACATGTTGTCTGTATTTTTGAAATTTTACACTATGCATTGAGATATAAGATATTGAGCCCATTGGGTGACTTGAAAACTCAACCACCAGTGCTATTTGACACTGGTCTTTGCTAAGAACTTGAGAAACTAAAGCTAATAATAGTTTCATGAAGTAGTGAAATAATTTGATATTGAAAAAGAATCAGTATACTGTATTTATCTTTTTAATAGCAACAGTAATACAAGATTTATATAAACTTATTTATAAAGATGATAATAACACAAGAGGTAGGTTGTTTACGTTTGTTTATTTGGCTTTCATTTTTCAAATTGGGAAACTGAATTGCAGTGAAGCCAAATGACCTGTATACATCCTCATAATTAGGTTATAATGGCATGCTATAATCTATTTCTCCCAAATTCTAGATCACTCTTTATTCTGAAAAACATGCTTTCTTCCCTAGTAAGAAAAAGCAAGTATGGGATGTGGGTAATCTTTCGAAATCATCCAGAATTAAAATAAAATTTTATAAAATAAAATGAAAAATTATTTTTTTAATGTATTAAGCATGTTTTAGATTAAAATTAATAATTTCTTTTTCTTTTTTCAGTTGTTATACCACATTTGCATAAGTTAGCCTTGGTGAACAACTTACAAATTGTGGATTCTAAAAGACTGGATATTGCTACCCATCTTTTTGAAGCCTACAGTGCACTTTCCTGTTGTTGTATCCTTGCTTTATTAATGTATATCTATATTTAATAATCAATCTTACAGTGAACCTCAGTTGTTAAAGATTGAGAAGTAGAATTTTTTTTCTTCAACTTAACTAAGAAGTAGTTAAGTAGAAGTTTAAAAATTTGAGTTGACTTGCCCCACTCCTTATTCTAGCCATCTCATAATTTTAAAAGATAACTTTAAGTCTTCTGTGTTTATATGTTCCATAGTTTTGAAAACATTGACTAAAATTTTATCTATGTTAATCAGCTGTATAACTAAGCAAGCAATGAGTTATAACTGAGGCTTCTGTTAATCAAAAGGAATCCTTGTATGTGTCCTGGCATTCATTTTTAATGAATGTTTAACCGTCTTTATGACCCTGTGAATATCTCTTGAAGAGATATCACTCATTAAAAAAAATACAGGGACACCGTGGTTAATCATTTGCAGTGATGGTAGAACTGGAGGAAAGCTCAGAGATCATCTAACCCATGTCAGCCACTACATTTTATAAATGACTAAACTAAAACAAAGACATTAGTGACTTCTGTTTTTTATAATTAAAAGCAAAACTGTGACTAGAACAGTGAACTTTAGCTATCCTGTTAAATGTTCTCTTTACTATCCTTGGCCTAGTAAACTAAAAGTAAGAAGGAAGTAAAGATAAAGATGGGCAGAATAAACTCTAGCTTTTAGGCTCTCCCATTAAAAGCCAGAATATTTCAAGAAAGGGGGAAATAAGAGATTGAAAAATGAGTGAACGGCTGAACACTTGAATATAACCGTAAAAGTATGTGCTAGACAACATAATCAGAGAATTATGATTTTGACAGAAAAAAAAATGATGGTAGAGAAAGAAATGCAGAGCTGTCTGTTAAGGAGCTACTTGTCCTTTTAGAAATGTTAAAACCTGAAGTTTGATGTGTGGTTGAGAGCATTTCATTTTGGTACTCTACTACAAATTGCCTATTCATGTGGCTGATATAAGCCACTTTCTTATACAATAGATCATAAAGTGGGCAGAGATACCGTATTTTGATAATTTTGCCTCAACTAACCATATACCTTCTATAAGTTTAATTCCACTAAAAGCAGAACTTACTATCATTCCTGATTTATCTTGTTGGCATTTTCAACTTAGAGAAGATAGAGGAAGCAAAAAGAGGAAGTGATAATTCTGAATTAGCAAGAAAGGACTCTTTAGTAATGGAGAAGTGACAGGACCCTTACAAGAAAGTAATAATGGCATGTCAGAGTTTGGCATGTCAAAGAAAGAAAACATTGATACGCTTATACCTATTCCCTAAACTTTGCGTAAGTAAATGTTTACAAACTTAAGTGAAGAGTTGTGTGTAATCTTATATAGCAGAGTTTCTAAAGAAATATGCCTCAAGGAAAATGAGAAAGTCAAAAGATTAAAAATTTTAGCTCTGTTAACCTAATTTTCAAATGGACTAAGCAGTGGTTTCTGAAGAGCATAGAAGTCTGTGTAGAAGGAATATTATTGTGTATTTAGGTATGTACAGAATATTACTAGAGAAAATACAGTAAAAAGTCTTTATAACAGCACAGTAAGAGGAAGAACCGTCTTAACAATAGACCCTGTTCAAGTACTAAAAGCGTTAGTTCTCCGTGAGTCAGAACTTGTACTTGTGTCAACAGGGTGGTTATGGCCACTAATAAAATCACATTGTCCATATCTGTTCTGCTGTTCTATTGAATTACGAGCTGATAGAACACAAGAGTATTCCTTTCAGCACGACATCGTATTTCAATAGGGACATAGGAAATCTATATAATTTAACATTTGGCATGGTATTAAGTCAAGAAAGCATGTTTAAGAAAAATTTGAAGGAATTTAGAAATGTTTAACCTGGAAAAGAAATGGTTTAGGGATGAAAAGATAATTTGAGAATTATTTTAAAGGTTGTTATATAGAAAAAAGGTTAGGCATACTTGTGTAACTAAAGTGCAGAGCAAACACTAACAAGCAGAGGTCATGGAGAGGCCTATTGTGTTTATAAGAAAAACTTTCAAATTGAGCTCTCTAAAAATGCAATGATCTGTCTTACAAAACTGAATGTCCTGTCATTGTTAGCAATCAGAGGCTTTATGACCACCATTCACAGATGAGGTAGAGGTGATTCCTAACATCAGATAGGACTAAATGATCTCTAAGTTTCCATCCCCTAAGAAAGATTGTGGGGTTCCATGGGAGAAAAGGACCAAACAGTGGGTAGAGAGAGAGGAGAAGGAAAGTGTCTTCCCTCTTACCTCCAAGTAAAGCCATTTTCAGTTTCTCAATCCATGCCCAGATTACTCTAGATCAGAGACCTTTCTCTAATCCAAAGGTCACTCACAGATATATCTAGGTGATACTTTTCCTATACGCAGAAAATAAAACTACATAGCCATTAGGTTGTAGAACTTTGTATATCTATAGGGATTTGGTTCAACCAAATGATGTCTATATTTTTATAACTGCCTATTTATAAGTCACTCAATTATAGGAGCTTTATTTACAACTAGTGTTTATTTATAACTATATTTTTAAGGCAGTAGTTATATGGATTTTTTTTACTTAATATAATTTATTATTTTTTTCAGAAAGACTAACTCATCTTTATAAAGGAACTCATTTACTGGCATTTTTCACTTTAATATGGTATAATATTAAATAAGAAATATTTTTAGATGGCTCACAACTATAATGGGTGAGAATGTATCAGAAGCGATGTGGATAAACAAGGTGAATTGTTTGAGAAATGCATCTGCTTTCCTGACTCCTTTCAATGTCGTATAATCAACTAAAACTCATACGACTAGGAAATATAAGTAGTACTAAACTTATTGCAGCAAAAGCTCTCTTGCCCAATTCAATGAGGACCAGTGTGGGTCAGTTTAACAGAATGGTTAAAGTAAGAAATCAGGAAAATGGTATATACCTAAGATAACTTCTTTTAACTTAAACACATAAATGTAATTTCTTTTACCAATCTTTTGATGTAGGACTGAGGCATTTCTTTTGTGAGTCTGCTGATTAGAATTAAACATCAACTTTCTTAGGTGAACCACATTCGTAATATAACTGTCTATGAATTTCAGCTTAGGTTTCTTTAAAGAGAATCCAGAGACATTTCTGATACTGGGTACTGAATTTTTCTAGATTTTTGTATTTTTCTTTATATTTAAATATGTATATATTTACAGTTGTCTTATATACATAATTAAGCAGCAATTTTTTTTAACAACTTTATTGGAATATAACTGCTTTACAATGTTGTGTTAGTTTCTGCTGTTTAACAAAGTGAATCAGCTATATGTATCCAAGCAGCAGTGTTTTAAGCAACTGGCCTTTATCAATTTTTTCTGAAACTTTCAACTTAGTTGTCATGGAAACATTAATTTTTTTACTTTTCATACTCATTTAAACATCCAATTAAATTTCATGATTTAATTTTCACCCTTATTATTTCATATGTTTACATACCATGTAATTAAATTATGTGCTGTTACAATAATCAATGCCACTGACATAAAGAGATTTGTGGGAATAAACACAGTTGCCTCTTGACAAGTAACTAACTCAACAAATACAGATCATGCTTGATGGAAGCCTGTTTGCTCTAAGTGATCAGCATGCCATAGGCAGCATTTAAGAGATCTGCTTCTTCTATATTCTTCTGTTGTTCTGTTGGACATACCAGTTTGGTTTTTTTTTAATGTCCTTAACTACCTCATCTCAAGTCATTTCAGAGGATTTAATGGTTAATCACTTCTTACCTGGTCTCAGATGTTTACGAATTGACATGGAACATCTTTCTCCAGAGCATGAGGTAAGCTACTTATCATGATTAAGCCACTGTGATTATCAGTGCCACGTTCATGTGTTTTAATATCTCCTATATAGACTTTCATTCCTCTCAGTATGTGGTGTGATTATGATATGCTGTGCCTAATTTTTTAAAGTTTAGTTCAGCATCATTTTATGGATTTATTTACTAGCTATGAGATCTTAAGCCACTCCTTTAACATCTTTGAGCTTCTGTTTAATTCTGTAAAGTAGGAATAACGTTCTGTCCTTCACTGAATATAATTAGAATTTAGTAAGAGAATGTATGTGAAATGCTTTTTATCTGTAAAATGCTGTACAGTATTATCTCTGACCATTAACTTTCTTAGAAGCAAAGTTTCTATTTTCTCTCTCCATTTCCTCATAACTCTTTTCATTCTATTTGTCTTCCAGTATTCTCCAAAACCCTGTTTGTCATTTATTTCCTATTCTATATCTTCAACCTGTTTTTCTAGCAGCTTTTCTTTAACCTATTATCGTGTTTGACTCTTCCCTCCTAAACAAATCAAAACAAAAACAAAATCTTCCCTTCATCCCTCCCTCATATCTCTTTTTCCTCCCAGCAGTTTACACCCCCTCTCTCAACTTTCACACTGTCTGTTGGTACGTCGTATTCATTACCATCACAGTAATCCAACAAAACTTCTGTCTCTACGATCACTACTGATCACAGTGCTGCACCGAAAGGACACTTTGCAGGCCTGATAGGAGCATGCAGGAGTATGTCGCCTTTTCATCCATCTCTTCGTCAACACTTGGTATTCTGAGACTTTTTAAATTCAGCAGATATAAAGTGGTATATCACTATGGTTTTCATTTGCATTTCCCTGATTATTGTCAAACTTGAGAATTCTTTGTATGTTCACTAACATCAAAGCCTTTTTAGGTTTTTTGCCCATTTTTCCCACTTTGGGTTGTCTTTTTTCCTGTTATTTCCTTGAAGTTTGTTATATAATTGGAATATCAGTATTCGGTCAGTTTTGTGTCTTATGAATATCTTTTTCCAATTTTTGATGTTTTTTCACATTTTTGGCCCATTTGAACACTGATTTTTAATTTTTTAATAGATTGATTGATCATTTCCATGACATGATCTCCTATACTTTCTTCTTAAAACGTTTAAAGTTGTATTTTCACAATAGAATTCTTAATCCATCTAAAATTAGTTTTTACATATGATGTGAGGTAGTGCTTAAGTTAAATTTTTTTCTATATGGATAACCAGTTGTCCCATTATTGCTTATTGAACAGTGCATCATGTCTATACTGATTGACAGTGCCACCTCTATCATAGATGATGTTTCCTTGTATGCATGTGTCTGTTATTAGGGAACATTCTTTTCCACTGGTCTCTTTCTCAATTATTGTAACATTGATACCCTGTCTTCATTACAGTTGCCTTGTTAAAAAGTCCTAAAATCTAATAGGGCAAGTCCAACACCCTGTCCTTTTTTAGAACTGTTCATGACCCCTAGCGTTTTTATGTAAATTTTAGCATTATCTTATGAGACTCCAAGAAAGATCTCGTTGAGATTCTGATTGAAATTGAGTTGATTCTATAAATTAATTGGGAGAGACATCAACTTCATGATTTTGAGTCTTCCTATCCAGAACATACTATATCTTATGTTTATTTAGATCTCCTTTAATGTCTTTTAATAAAGTTTTATAACTTTGTTTGAAAAAACTGTCACTTTATATCTATAATGTTATAATGCTACCTTTTTTAGGATTATATGTTTTTTAACCCTTTCTTGCTGATGTATAGCAATAATATAACTTTTGTATGTTGAACTTATGTCTGGCCAACCTGAGAAACTTTATTATTAATTCTAATAATAAAATGTCACTGGATTTTTTATAAGTTTCAAGTGTAGAAAAGTCACCTGTAAATAATAGATTCTTGCGTAATACTTTTATTTTTTTCCCTTTTCCTTACTGTAGGATCTATTATATTGCTATCCCTCTTTTACTTCTGATATCAATTTGTTTCTTGCTTTCTTTTTAAAATAGTTTTGATAGGGGTTTATCAATTCTATTAACCTTTTCAAATATTGAACCTTTGGCTGTGTTGACTTTTCTCTATGTGTTAGTTTCATTGATTTCTATTTTCATCTTTATTTCCTTCTGCTTTCTTTAGATTTGATTTTTTTTCTGTTTTTCTAACTCCTTAAGGAGGAGGCTTAGATTATTTACTTGTTAACTTTTCTCCTTTTTGGATACATAAATTTAAGGCTCTAAGCGTTCCTTTAGCCACATCCCTTTTACTGCATTGTAGCTTTGTTATCATTTAGTTCAAATTAGATTCTCATTTCCATTATATTTTTATTGATCCATGGATTTTGTTTCATAAGGTAAAGGCAGTTAATTTTATGAGTCAGTTCTTTTATATTTGTATTAACTTTTTGTAATCTGCTTGTTCTATCAGCTATTGAAAGACATGTTAAAATTATGATTGAGAGTTGCGTCTTTCTCCTTTTAGTTTTATCAATTTTTGCTTTGTATATTTTATAGATTCCCTTTATCAGCCTGAGGAAGTTCGCTTTTTTTGCTAGTTGCTTGAGTATTTTTATCATGAAGGGGTGTTGAATATTGTCAAATGTTTTTTCTGCGTCAGTTGAGATGATTACATGGTTGTGGTTTTTTATTCTCTTACAGTGTTTTATATTAATGGATTTTTATATGTTAAAGCAACCTTTGCACTACCGCAATAAATCCCACTTGGTTATGGTATATAATTCCTTTTATATGAAGGTAGATTCAGTTTGCTAGTATTCTGTTCAGGATTTTTGCATCGAAAATGAAGGCCACTTGTAGAATAGAACAAATAAGAAGGCTTATTTTCACTACCTTCCATTATTGTAGAGTGGGACTGAAAATAGGGGGAGTGGTTAAAAGTTTTTGAAAGGATCAGACTCCCAGATTCCCTTTTGAACCTTGGTGGAAGACTGGAGCTTTCCTTTCTAGACTTGAGATATCAGGCCTAGCTGAGAGCAGGAATAAGGTGCTATAATGAAAGGAGGGAAATTAAGTCGAAGGTATAGTTAGTCATTAGAAAGCTCATTACCTTTCTACTTCTTGGCTCCAGGAATGGGATGGCAGCCAGAATTATATTTGCAGGGAAAAAAAGATTGGCAGAAAGTTTGTGCCAGAGTCACCTTAAAGTGAATTTACTCATGCATGAAGAGATCCTAATCAACGTTTTAGTACCTCAGTCTTTAGTGGATATCCCAAGATCACCAACCATTTGAGAAAAGCCTCTGACATCAAAGACAGAGGTGAAAACATACACACAAGAAAAAGGATACTGGAGGGAACAGACAATACAGGGAGCGGAAGACAAAGTACAAAAACTCTCCCAAAAAAACACTGATGAAAAAGAAAATAGCCAAACAAACGAAATCTGTAATCTGTCAGATGAGAGAGCGGGAAAACATTAAAAAATCAAAAGTCTTTACCATAATCTGCAAGGCACTAGAGGACCCAGCTCCTTCCTCCTTACCTCCCGGGCCTCACCTTCTACCTTCTGCCTTGCTCACTCTGCACCCACCACTCTGGCTTCCAGGCTTAGAATACAATAGACATACTCCCTCCTGGAGTCTTTGCTCAGCCTCTAACCCGGGTCTCACACACTTACTCCTCATGTCCCTCAGGTTCTTGCTTAAATATCATCCTCTCCATGAAACCTGCTTAGAACACCTCCATGTAAATTGTGATATTCTTCACTTTGGCCTTCTATACCCCTTATCTCACTCAGTGTTCTTTCCAAAGCCCTTATCACTTTGTAATATACTATATGATTTACTTATTTTTTGTGTTTGTTGTCTATAACAAAGGAACATAAGCTCTCCTCAAGGAGGGAATGTTGTCTATTTGCTGCATCCTCTGTGTCTAAAAACATGCCTAGCACAAAGAGGGTGACAATAAGTTTGTTGTCTAGTGACCTCCATGCACAAATATGGGCCAAGAAAACTCAGGAGGGCCATTTGGTTTCCGGTGTGGGTGCCAGCATTTGGGGCAGCAGCTTCCATCCCTCCACCCTTTCCATTACTCAGTCTCCCCGCAAGAGTGATAGCAACTCTTAGACACCCATTGTCTCCCCAGTTTTAGTGACCACAGACCCATATCTGGTCTCTGCCCTAGACTTTAAAATAGAGCATCTTGCTTTTTGCAACCTGGAAAAAGCAAGGGACAAGGGACAGAACAGCTTTTACTGGGAAAATATGTCTGACCATGGTATGTGTATTTGTTAAATGTATAGATGTATATAAATTTTACTTTTAACATTAGATAGTGGGGAAAGCTAAGGGAGAATGGAATCAGACTCAGAAGGAAGGTTAGTGAAAATCAAAGTGAATTATTAAGTTATACAACTGAGATCTTTTAAAGCTATTTCGGTACCTAGTCTAGCAATCCAATGTGAATTCCTTTAACAAAGTAACTGCCAAAATTTTCAATTTTTGGTTAACATATTAGCTTATGGGAATATTAAAAATTCAATTAAAAACTTTAAACCATAGCATTTTACTATGTTAACAGTATTTCTCTAAAGTCATTTTTTTTTAAATCAGGTTATTTTAACTTCCATGATAAAAGAATGTGAACAAAAAGTAGAGAACAAGACGGTCCAAGAGCCTCAAGGGTAAGACATTAATTCTTCTTTTAAGGCTTTAGTTAACCTTAATTTCTCTATATGAATTTTCTTTAGGTGGGTATAGTGTTTTATATTGTGTTATTTTATGGTCATTAATTTAGAAGACAAGAAAATCCTTTAAATCAGCAGTTCTCTAATGCTAATCCATAAACCATCTGGGAAATATAAAATTCAGATCTCTATCTCATTCTCTGTGACCTCAACATTCTGAGTCAGCCTAGGGATCTGTATATTTAAAAGCTTCCAACAAACACACTAATTTGAAAAGATATATGCACCCCAATGTTCATAGCAGCATTATTTATAATTGCCAAGGTATGGAAGCAACCTAAGTGTCCATCAGCAGATGAATGGATAAAGAAGATGTGGTGTGTGTGTGTGTGTGTGTGTGTGTGTGTGTGTGCGTATATATATATATACGCACACACACACACACACACACATATACATACATACATACAGTAGAATACTACTCAGCCATAAAAAAGAATGAAATTTTGCCATATACAACAACATGGATGGACTTGGAGGGTATTATGCTAAACAAAATAGATCAGAGAAAGACAAATGCTGTATGATATCACTTATATGAAGAATCTAAAAAATACAACAAACTAGTGAATATAACAAAAAAGAAATAGACTCATAGACATAGAGAACAAATTAGTGGTTACCACTGGGGAGAGGGAAGGACGGAGGGGCAATATAGGATTAGAGGATTAAGAGGTACAAAGTATTATGTATAAAATAAACTACAAGGATATATTGTACAACACAGGGAATATAATCAATATTTTATAATAACTATAAATGGAGTATAACCTTTAAAAATTATGAATCATTATATTATAAACCTGTAACTTATATAAGATCGTACATCAACTATACTTCAGTAAAATATAAAAATAAAATAAATACAAGCTTCCAAAGAGATTCTGATAGGTAGCTGGATTTGGGAATCACTGGTGAACATAGTTTGTAGAAATTTATGAGAGGAGTTGTAAGATTTAACTTGATTCACTGCATAAAGGATTGTCAGAGATTCAGTGAAATTAAAATATGAACATAGATGTGAAAGAATAAAGTTGGGCATTTCAGGACAGGAAGTAATTTACAAATAGTCTGTGTGTACTCTCTCTCTGAAGTAACCTTGAACAGTTGATCTTAAATGGACTCTGTTAGGCATGAAAAGCTCAACGGTGTTTCCTTTATAAAACTGACTACCAGGAATAAGTGTTTCATCTTGTCAGGCTAGGTACACAGAAGCACACTCCTCCACACCCACAACCCCAAGACACACACACACACACACACACACGAGTCTTTTGCCTTTTACTATGAGTCAAAACTCTTGCTTTAGCCTCCTAGAATGGTGGGAGCTCTTCTGTCATTTTAGCCATGGAAAGTTATAAAACAATAGACATACTTTGATAGGTTTCTATTCTGAACACAAAATCCATAAAATTAACATTAAGGCAAATAATTCTGTTCATTAGTTGTACATTAAATATTAAAATTATTTGGTGCCTTATTAGTTTAAAATGTAAAAGGTTTTGGACCAAAATTGAGAAAAATTATATGTGAGATACATTCTAAATGAAATTTCATGAATTATCATGTAGGAATTTTACAAGAAAGAAATCTCTTTGTAACTTCCTAAGATTGCTAAGGTTATATGACCTTCCTTTTTAAGAAAAAAAAAAAATTCACTTTCATAATCATATTTTCCCATGTTATTCAAATCCTCTATATTATCATTTATTATCATAACTCTTTTTTTTAATTTATTTTTTTATACCGCAGGTCCTTATTAGTCATCAATTTTATACGCATCAGTGTATACATGTCAATCCCAATCTCCCAATTCATCACACCACCACCCACACATGCCTCTGCTTTCCCCCCTTGGTGTCCATACGTTTGTTCTCTACATCTGTGTCTCAATTTCTGTCCTGCAAACCAGTTCATCTGTACCATTTTTCTAGATTCCACATATATGTGTTAATATACGGTATTTGTTTTTCTCTTTCTGACTTACTTCACTCTGTAGGACAGTCTCTAGATCCATCCACGTCTCTACAAATGACCCAGTTTCGTTCCTTTTTATGGCTGAGTAATACTCCATTGTATATATGTACCACATCTTCTTTATCCATTCGTCTGTTGATGGACACTTAGGTTGCTTCCATGTCCTGGCTATTGTAAATGTTATTCAAATCCTCTATATTATCATTTATTTTTTTTAACTCTTACTGTAGAGAATTTCAAAATAACACAAAAATAAACATGATATAATGATTTCCCATGTACTCATCACTCAGCTTCAACAATTATCAATTCATAGTCAATTTTATTTCATCTATACCCAACTCTTTTCCCCTCCCATATTCTGATATGCATCTCTAAAAGATAAGTGCTATTTTTTTAAACATAAACACAATATCATCACACCATAACAACACCTTAATATCATTTATTATCTGGCCTTTGTTCAAATTTCTAATTGTTTCATAAATGTCATTATTGATTTGTTGTTTGTTTTTTCCTTACAGTTTGTTTCTTTGAGTCAGGATCCAACATTCCATATATTATAAGTGGTTAATATGTTTCTTGAATCTCTTTCAATTCAGAGGTTCCCCTTGTATCTCTTTTTTTCTCCATACAGTTTACTTGTTGAAGGAACTGAGTCATTTGTCCTATAGAGGCTCCCACAGTCCAAATCTTGCTAATTGCATTTCCCTCGTGTGTTTCAAAATGTTCCTCTGTATTTCCCATAAATTTACTAGTTGGATCTAGATCTAGAGATGTAATCAGGTTTGGGGCATGTTTTTTATTTGCCAAGACTTCTACATAGGAGGAGGTGTGTTTTCATCGTGAGGCAGGTAATGTCTGATTCTCTCTTTTTTTGGTGATGTTAACATCTATTAATGATGAATGCTAGATCCGTTAATCCATTAGCAATTACAAAATGTATTACTCTATCAATCCTTCTTCATTTGTGAGCTAGAATTCTTCAGAAAGAAAACTGTCCCCCATATGTACTATTTTTACCAAGTCATACCGTTTATATAGTAAAGACAAGATAAATGTTCAATTCTTTCTCTTTGTGTACCAGTTTCCAAAGTAATGAACTGATCCACCCTCCAACCAGAGGCAAAAGAAAAGAAAAAAGGGATTACATGCAGAAATATCAGCACTGTGCAAAAGGACAAAAGTTTCAGAAAAGCATATTTGGGAACTGAAATTAAAGCTAGAGCACAGAGTATGTACGGGAGAACAATAGAGATAAGTCTATAAAGGTAGACGGGCACCGTTAATAAAGAACTTTGTATGCCACATGAGAGGTTTGGACTTATCCTGTGGCCAGGAGTCAACAAACTTTCTCTGTAAAGACAGTAAATATTTTAAGCTTTGCGATTCATACGGTCTCTGTTACAAGTACACAGTTGAACTCTGCTATTGTAGCAGTAAGCAGCCATTGACAACATGGAAATATATGGCTTTGGCTGCATTCCAATAAAACTTTATTTACAAAAACAGGCAGCAGAATGGATTTGGCCTGTGACCCTTAGTTTACCAACCCTTAGTAACTTTGCTTCTCAGGCCTTAGGGTCCATCAGAATCACCTGGAAATTTTTGGGTGCCATCTCCAGAGTTTTTGATTCAGAAGATCTGGATGGAGCCTGAGAATTTGAATTGCAACAAATTCCCAGGTGATGTTAATACTATGGGTCCAGGAGCCACACTTTGCGAACCGCTGCTTTGGAAGCCATGCTCTAGTGAGTACAAGCAACAGAGAAGCAGATGGAACAGAAAGCTACTGTAGTAACCCATGATGAAGGCAGGTGTGGGCATGGATGGGCAGGTAATAATAAGATACACTCATAAACCAGACACCATTCTCAGCATTTTTCATATATTTGCTAATAATTTATCATAATAACCCTATGAAGTAGATACTATTACTATTCCCATTTTACAGATGACACAGAGGTTAGGTAACTTGCTCAAAGGCCACCTAGCTACTAAGTGGAGGAACCAGAATTCAAACCCAGGCATTGTGGTTCTTGAGACCATGGTCTTAACCACCATGTTTTACTGCCTATATGTAACAGTGAGTATGAGAATAAGATGGACTCAAGATATATTCAAATGTGAACTCAGTTTAACTTGGCAACAGATTAGAGTAAGAGAGAACTAGAATCTAATAAGGATTCCCAGATTGAATGATGGCACGGTACAACCAATTGGAACTGTTCTGAAGAGGAATATTTAACATTTGAGGTACAGGAAGAAAAACACTACAAGCAGTTGTTGAGATTTAGGAACAATTAGGATATAGGTGGTAATTAAAGGCTTAGATAAGGACTAGAGGTGGATGGATGATATCACTTGGAAATGGAGCTCAGACCTGGAATTAGACCAACATTTAAAATGCAGCATTTAAGGAACTTCCCTGGTGGTGCGGTGGTTAAGAATCCGCCTGCCGATACAGGGGACTTGGGTTCGAGCCCTGGTCCGGGAAGATCCCACATGCCGGGAGCAACTAAGCCCGTGCGCCACAACTACTGAGCCTGTGCTCTAGATCCCAAGAGCCACAACTACTGAAGCCCACACACCTAGAGCCCATGAGCCCATGCTCCACGACAACAGAAGCCACTGCAAGGAGAAGCCCGTGCACCGCAACAAAGAGTAGCCCCTGCTTGCCACAACTAGAGAAAGCCCACACGCAGCAATGAAGACCCAATGCAGCCAAAAATAAATAAATAAAATAAATAAATTTTTTTTAAAAGTGCAGCATTTAAGAGAAGCTTAACTGAGAAATAGGAGGCAAATCAGAGTGGTGTCAAAAAATCAAATAGGGGTTTCAAAGAGAAGGAGTAGTGATCTTTGATTTGCAAGATATAGCGATGTGGAGAGAGAGAGAACTATTCTAGGACATAAATAATTTTAAAGATAGGCCAGAAGTAAGAGATTCTATAGATTCAGAATCAACAAGAAATGGCAGCTGGTTGGCTATGAGTTGCAAAGGAAAGATCTGAGAATCCCTTGAAAGCCTGCAGTAAGAAGACATTACTTTACAAGGCAGCCCATTTCATTTTTAACAACTCTGTTTTTAAAATATTCCTTTCTCACCCTGAGTTAAAGTCTCCCTTCCTATAACATCTACTCTCTGTACCAGGTTTTCATCATTTGGCGAGGGGTCAGAGTCAGACCCTTTTGTCTAACTGATAAAAATGTAAACTCTTTCTTCAGAAAAAAAAAAAAAAAAAAGCCATAATGCAATGGTTCTTTACTAGAAAGCTTTGTAAAATACATACCTGGGTCCTCTACCCCAGATGGAAAAAATCAGAATCACTGGGGTTAGGTCTAGGTGTCCACATTTCAAAAAGTTCCCCCAGGTAATTGTGATGTGCATCAGTAGAGCTCTATAGATATATACAGCCGTGCAGATATATATTATATATCTCATTTTTCACGAGTAACAGAGAGAGGTATCTTAAGTCTCCTAAATCTTCTCTTCTCCAAACCAAACATTCTTCATTGCTTTCGCTTTTACCTCTTATGGTTTCCAGACTCCTTAGCATCATTGTTGCACTCCTCTTAGAATATCATTAACACTTGATGGGGGACTTCCCTTGTGGCACACGCTCCCAGGGAAGCATGCTCCCAATGCAGGGGGCCCGGGTTCGATTCCTGGTCGGGGAACTGGATCCCCCACTCATGCCACAACTAAGAGTTTGCATGCCACAGCTAAAGAGCTGGCGACCCACAACTAAGGAGGCCCACCTGCTGCAACTAAGACCCAGTGCAACCAAATAAATATTTAAAAAAAAGAAAAAGACTTGATGGTATCTCAAGTATTATCTGAGCCATGTATCCTGTTTTTGTAGATACAAACTAAAATCATACTTATCTTTTACTTAACACTGTTCCTTACAGAAAAAAATAGTACTATAAACCTAGAGTGTTAAGGAAAGGCATCATGGAAAAGATGGGGCTTGAGCTGGGAATTGAAAGATGGCTAGACACGAGATAAAAGAAGAAATATTTAAGTTGAGAATGGTTTGAACAATTAGACTAAGCAGACCTGACTCAAGGGGGTCTAGAAGTTAAGTAGTGATGGTTGGTTAAACACACACACACACACACACACACACACACACACACACATAAGAATTAGATTGCTATGTTTCTTGAATGCCATGCATATTTTATCTTGTAGGTGGTAAGTGGCCACTGAGGATTTTGAGAAGGGGTGTGATATAAAGAAGTGATTATTTAACAGGTGAATCTGACTAATACAAGGAGACCAGATCCAAAACTTTTGGAATAATTCAGTTGTAAAGTATTGGCATTAGAAATAAAAGTAAACAATAAAGAAGATGTTGTAGAATAAAGTCACAAGATTTGATGATAGTTTGAAATGGAGAGCCATTATATTCACTGTTGGGAAGAGAGGAAAAGGATAGAACCACTGGCAAGTAAAAAATAAAAGTGAGTGATAAAAACTCTCCAGAAAATGTGCATAGAGGGAACCTACCTCAACATAATAAGGGCCATATATGACAAACCCACAGCAAGCCTCATACTCAACGGTGAAAAACTGAAAGCATTTCCACTAAGATCAGGAACAAGACAAGGATGTCCACTCTCACCACTATTATTCAACATAGTTTTGGAAGTCCTAGCTACGGCAATCAGAGAAGAAAAAGAAATAAAAGGAATACAGATTGGAAAAGAAGTAAAACTGTCACTGTTTGCAGATGACATGATACTATGCATAGAAAATCCTAAAGATGCCACCAGAAAACTACCAGAACTAATCAATGAATTTGGTAAAGTTGCAGGATACAAAATTAATGCACAGAAATCTCTGGCATTCCTATACACCAACAACGAAAAATCAGAAAGAGAAATTAAGGAAACGATCCCATTTACCATCGCAACAAAAAGCATAACATACCTAGGAATAAAGCTGCCTAAGGACGCGAAAGACTTGTACTCAGAAATAAAAGTGAGGAGTTATTTCTAAAGTTAGGGTATGAAAAAAAACTTGAGACATTGGCTTTATCTAGCAAACAGTGGTAATGTGGGACTGGCCCTCAGGAAAAATGTTGTGATTCAATAAATATTTTTGAGTCATCCTATGGAGATGTTACTTAAAACTTATAGAATGAGTATGTTTTGTAATTGAAGTACTAGAGCAAAATGCTGAGCCTTATGGAGGATTACTTTGTGGGAAGAGGAAAAGCAGCAAGAGAGGGGTTTTCAGAGCACATAGGGACAGACCAGGTTGATGTACTGGCAGAGGAAAAGCAGCAAGAGAGGGGTTTTCAGAGCACGTAGGGACAGACCAGGTTGATGTACTGGCAGAGGAAAAGCAGCAAGAGAGGGGTTTTCAGAGCACGTAGGGACAGACCAGGTTGATGTACTGGCAGAGGAAAAGCAGCAAGAGAGGGGTTTTCAGAGCACGTAGGGACAGACCAGGTTGATGTACTGGCAGGAGAGCAGTGGGAAGAAGAGACTTTCAGGATGGGCATCGTGGTCAGGTATTTAACTGAGTAACTCAGCACGCACCTTTAAAGACCACATAGAACCAGAAGTCTTTGGTAGCAGCACATACTTCATGTATAGATTTAACCAGACGTCTGTTGAGCTCCTGTACCTTGCTCACCACTCATCGTCTTTGACAGGTTCAAACATATTCTCTTACTTAGTCCTCAAGATATTTTGCAATAACAGTTGCAAAATTTTACAGAGGAGGAAACTGAATCAGAGTGATTTAAAGCATCTTGGCCAAAGCCACAAGGCCAATAAGCTGGATTCCTTAATCCATTACAGCACAATTGTTGGATCACTGAAAAATTGTCCTTTATCAGTACTCTGTTCAGTAATATGATAAACCAGCTGTCTTTAGTAGCCATTTAGATTGTGCTTACTTCCTACACAGAAGGTTGGTCAAAAAGAAAGGAAAAGATTTGACACTGTCCATCAAAACTAGTGCAGTTGGCAATTGAGGACATGTTTCTTCTCCCCAACCCCGCCCCCCAAAAAAAGTAATATGTCATAGGATTGTTAAAGACCTCACTGTGATTTCATTTACTCATCTGTGAAAATAGGGATAATATCTATCTTCCAGGGTTGCTGTAAGAATTAAATGAAGTAATGCTGATAATAAGAAGAATAACTAACACTTAGAGCATGCTATTACGTGCCTGGCACTGCTAATAAGCACTTTACACTTGTATAATCCTAAATAGCCCTGTGAGGTAGGTACTAGAATTATCTCCATTTTATAGATGAGGAAACAGAGATTAAATAACTTGCCCAAAGTCACACAGCTGGTAAATGACAGAACCGAGATTCAGTCTCATTCCACACTTGCTCCTAATCACTATACCACACTGCTTCCTTTAAAAAAACAATGAACATGAAAGCTGCTAACCTATTATGGTACCAAAAAACTCTAGTCCATAAATACTTGTTTCCCTTTTGTGATACCAGTTCAGAATGTATTTATTAATGTTATACTACTAAAGAAATGAAAAAATAGATATTTTAGTTTTTTAATTGCTTTACACAAATTTCAAAATTTCTTTCCTAGCTCAATGTCAATTGCTGCAAGCTTAGTGAGTGAAGATACAAAGACCAAGTTTTTGAACAAAATGGGCCAGTTGACAACATCAGGTGCCATGTTGGCCAATGTGTTTCAGAGAAAGAAGTAAAAGCAGGAAGGAAGCCCCCAGTAAACACTAAATGGACCTCAAGCAGACTGGTTCCTTGTACTTGAAGTACTTGCCTTTTTTTATTTCTTTTTTATGTTCTTGCATTATAATTTTATCTTAACCTCCAAAGATATTTGCACTGCTTTTGATTATTGCTGTATATCTGTTAATTTTGGAGTTACAACTGTGGTGATAAAAAATTGAGTTGATAGTCTGTACCAAGCCCCTCCTCTATGTTCTTGTCTTTCAGAATAATTTTATATATATATATAGAAGAGGTTTTTTTTTTAATTTTTGGATGGGATATTAGCAAATATCTGTATGATACACTAAGCTATTACAGTGGTACTTAAAATAATGTAAATTTGCAGTCATTGTTATAAAGTAATAAAAGTGGAGATTACTTAAGTATTTAAATTATGAAGAATAATGCAGACTTTTTATTGTTTCTTAACTGACTAGAAAGAGCCACCAGCATTACTCTGTGCCTTTTGGACTTCAGTTTGTGTGTCTGTAGGAATGGTGTGCATTCCATTCACACAGTGTTTATAATACTGCAATGAATTTGAATTGCAAATCCTACAGTAAGTAGATAATAATGAAACTTTCAATATTTCAGCACTCTCATGAATATTCTTTAAGTGCTATTTAAACCTCCCCATCACTTACATGCGTATAATGGACTTACCTGAGGAAACCCAGCACAGAAGCATGGGGAGTGGTTAACCAAGGTGAATTTTACATACTGGTGTGTAGTAGATTTAAATTCTCAAAACTAAATTTTAGTAAGAAGAACTAATAATTGTGACATTTTTTCCCAAACCGAAATACAGAAAAAATATGGTTTGAATCTAATATTTAACACCTATTTACATAAAATATTTTATTTAAGATGTTTTCTAATGATTTTAATTTCAGAGATTATCTTTTCATTCTGTGTGTTACAGAGAAGTACAGAAAAGTTCAGGACATTTGGGGGCTGCTTTTTTCCCTCTAAACTAAAAATGACATTGGCTAAATTGTGACTGGTTAGTCATCACCTTGTCCCTTGAAGTCAGTGACTATTCTTGTGTTTGATATATATTACATAGAGTCTTAAGTCAGTGTACCGTTCCACTGGAATTTGACAGTTGTCTTTAAAGTAACGCAACTTGAAGTAGAAAAGAGTGGTCCTGGACATAGAAGGGAGGTGGTTGGTTTAAGGGGTTAATGTGAGGCCTTTTTGAAAAATGCATATTTTGGTAAAGAGAATTCTCTTTTGAGCACAGCTGATACAAATGGGTGATTGTCATGTTTGTTGTATAAACTGGTTTAATACACTTGGAACATAGGTGGATTATATTCACTTCCTGGGAAAGCTAGCTTACCACATATTAAAGCTTATAAAATAAGTTGCCATAGGCAAAGCCATTTAAAAAGTTTATTCTGAAATTATTTCTTTTACCTACAGTGAAATAATTGTTAACTAATTAGTCTTTATGGAAACTGTTGGATTCTAGGCATTCCTGAGAAATTGAAAGTGGCTACCTTTCATGTCAAAAATGTTGATCTATTATAAATAAAATGTTTTTGCATACTTGTTTTGGTTTTTGCTATGTGTGTTTATTTTCATTTTGAAACACTATATCCTATATCCAAGCAAAATGAAATGAGAAAGTGTATATTCATTAAAATATATTTTATTTTAGGAATATAAGCTATATAAATTACCTATTTTAGTTTACTTTTACTAAAAAAAGATTATGTTGTATAAAATTAATACATTTCTGAGGTGATTTAAAGAAAAACTGTTTAAATTCTTATTTGCTTTGAACTGTAGTAGAATTAGTATGTTTATTACCTGGTGAATAAATATAATGTATTTTTAATGTGATAATTTTTATTAATTTGACTCCATTTATCTAAATGCTAATGGTTTTTTTGGAAAGGCACCAGCTAGCAAGATACACACTATATCTCAAGTGAGTCCCCCTTATTATGCTGTTAAATATCTTAATGTCAGTAAGACTTCCCATTTATTTTCAAGTTGATTTTTATGGTAAAATATGGATTCTTTAAACACAAGACAGTCATTAATCACTGAAACTGCGTGTGTTCTTCCAAAACAAGCTGTAAAACTCCCGTCCTCACTCTTTTTAAACAGAAGTAAAAATGATACAAATAAAAGTTAAGTTTGCAAAGTAATGAAAAGTTAATTTGAAATTATGCTCCAAAGCAAGGCAGAGACTAAAATTTTTCAGAAATCCAGAAGTGCCATAGTTAACAATTTTGCTGACTTAGTCCAAGAGCAATGCTTGAGTAGTAACACTATCTACCTCTCTATACATAGTATCCTTGACCTTCATTTGTTTCCATCAGCGTGCCTTTTGAAAGATTACTTTGCTAAACATCAGATTGACTTACAACCTGAATGAAATTGTGAGTAATTTAAGTAATTTTAATGGGATATCAATTCAAGGTGCTATCAAACTTACTTTTCTTACAGAAAAAAAAAAAAATTGGTTCAAATAGTCTCTGAACTAAAATTTAGGGAGGTGAAATCAGTGTGTGCTGAATTGTCTTTTCATGACCCTGATTTTTAACATAAACTATTTTAGACCATTACTTGACCTTTAAGGACATAACTTTGTCTAGACCTACCTTGTTGATCTTTGAACAGTGATAGCCAACTGCTGCTAACATTTTGTGCTGATTACCAATTTCTTAACTACTTTTTGTGTAAATAATGTATATTTAAAGAGCTTTGTAATTGGCTACTCTAATTCCTAAAATTCTCCAGATTGTCCAGGTAACAATATTCCAACTTTATTTTGGTTGTTAACTCTCTTACAAGCAAACTGTGAAATAAATTTAGCCTTTCATATGAATAGACGTGTTTGAAAGTTGTAATGTAACGTTGCGGTGTACTTGGTTTGGTTACTATTTTATTTCTGTACGTTTAAAAATAATAGGTTAAAGCTGTATGCTACTAATCAAAAATAGTAATTCTATCTGCATATTGGTAAAATAATTGGATTTTAGGCTATTTTTATACTACATAAGGATGCCCTGCATGAATTTCATCTGTGGAATCTGTGTTCTAATCACAATCTGAGAGTGCCACAGCTCATCATTCCTATTTTCCCTTCAGGACTAACTACAGGAAACTTTGTGTTGATTGCCTTCTTTATGGTTTACTTTGTTTGTGTATTTTAAAAAATCTTAAAATAAAAATTTCTATTCACTGTAAGAGCATACCAATCATAAAGTATACAATAGTTAATATAAACTTTACCACAGTATTTTAAAACTTTATTATGTGTTTTTGATAGTATATAAATAATTCCTTCAGTTCAGTGTGGTGAGGAATGTAAATTATTTGCTTTTCTCCAAAGAGTCTTCAGTAATATCTGGAAAATTCTGTTCAAAGCATGTCTGTCTATATTAGAGGACTGTTTGCACGCGGGCTTTCTCTAGTTGCGGTGAGCGGGGGCTACTCTTCGTTGAGGTGCGCAGGCTTCTCATTGCAGTGGCTTCTCTTATTGCAGGGCACGGGCTCTAGGCACACGGGCTTCAGTAGTTGTGGCTCGCAGGCTCTAGAGCGCACGGACTTCAGTAGTTGTGACACACGGGCTTAGTTGCTCCGTGGCATGTGGGATCTTCTGGACCAGGGATCAAACCCGTGTCCCCTGAATTGGCAGGCGGATTCTTAACCACTGCACCACCAGGGAAGTCCTGTTTTACTATTTTAATTCCTTTTATTTTGTTAAAGATTACTCCATTATATTTATTCCAATTAGATCATTTCATGAATAGATTTCTTGAGGGACTTTAATGTAGCAATATTTATGTTGTCTGTAAACTACCATTTTGTGTCATTATAGGTATTAAATTCTTTGTCAGTAATGTTATTTAGGGTTGTCATTTGTTGATAGCAGTCTGCTTTTTAAAATTTTAAACTACTATCTTAGTGGAAAAGCAACCCTCTCTTGAACTGTTGGCATTTGCAACCTTGGATATTTTTAGATATGGATTTTCAAAAAAGCTGGAAATATTATAAATATCTCTATATGAAATATGTATTGTTGAATAGTACTAATAATTTCTCATTGACTTTATGATTTCATAGATGCTTTATCTTTGTTTCTGACAATTACTTGACAGTTCTTTAAATTTTTAGCTTTCTCTGTTTGTAAGCTGTCCATCATGTATCAAATAACGAACTTATAATGAATGCTTTAATAATGTAAATCATTTCCTAATTTATTTTTTATATGGATTTTATAAATATAGTCACTTTTCTAACAAATTCTTTCGTCTTACCATCAAAGAGAATGAAAATAATAATATGCTTTATATTCCTCACAAGACTTTATGAAAATTACATAATAGTAAACCTGAAAGTGTTTTAGCACTTCTAAAGTTTTATGAAAGGTCAAAGTGAAATTTTAAATTTTAAATTACTGAATCACTAAAGTGTGGATAACCCCCTCCCTCATACTTTTGTTTTCTAGTAAGTGAACAGGTTATACCATGCCAGGCATGATTTACCTAATACTGCAGTAGAAGGCAGAAACTACTTTTGATGGTTACTTTGGCCTACTTTAACCACTCCCAGAGTCACTTCACCTAGTGAAGACTAGTAAGGTAAATTTGCTCTTTAGGGACTTCCCTGGCAGTCCAGTGGTTAAGACTCTGTGCTTCCACTGTAGGGGGCACGAGTTCAATCTCTGGTCAGGGAATTAAGCTCCCACGTGCCGTGTGGTGAAGCCAAAAAAAAATTTTTTTTGCTCTTTATTTACTAAAACTTGTGATTAAATTAAAATTTTTTCAAAGACCCAAGTAAATTAGTTTGATAGATTCATTTTCCATTACATAAGTTGTTTAGGTTTTGAAAAAGTTTTACCCTCTTCATCCCCACTGTTGTCTGTTAGTACACATTTGATTCTTATAGTAACTAGCTTTGACGTGTAGTTTGAATGTCCAGGCTCCCTGTAACTAAACTTTTCATACTGAGGAAAGCAAAATAAGAACTGGCATTTCTTGAAAATAATTGGCTTCTACTGTTATCTAAGAGAAGGAAATCCTTCAGTTAACCATGGACCAATAAAAAAAAAAAAAAGAATTCAGGTTTCTTGCTGAAGCTACGGAGTCTTCATAAGGAGGTAAATGCTACATATCAAATTTGGAGACCATTTTGCTTTCTTTGTCATACTACAGAAACACTTAATATTGTAATCATCCTCAAGAAATTATGAAGAGGTGACAGAAGACTAGAGATGAACAAATGTCCTGATTTTTAAAAATGAGAAGCCAGTAGATTTTATAAAATGTGGATTCCCACATAGTTCTCAATTTATATAAAGCCTCTTCAAGTTGGCCCTTTCTGACCACCCAATTCAAAGTAACCGTTGTAATTCCTTCATCAGCCTGGTTTATCTTTTTCATGATTCTTAGCAGCACTCGTTTTCTTATTTTTTACTGTTCATCTTTCTCACTAGACTCAGCTCCATGAGAGAAAATGTTTTCTATCCTTTTCAACCAGTGTCTCTCCAGTACTTGAAGAATGCCTGGTATATGGTTGGTACTCAACAAATATTAATTGAATGAATTAATGAATTGTTGAGCTTGATATCAATTCTATGCAAGTTTTCTAATTAGATTAAAAGAGTGATTATGAGGATAATCAGAAGTCCCCAAAACAGTATGCGTTTACTGAGACTACATTCTGAACTAACCTAATGTCCTTTTCGTAGAGCCATTATATTTTGATCAGGAGAATTGTGTAGTCTTGTGCATTATGAGCTCAGCAAAGTATTTGACTGTTTCTCTTAATGTCTTTATTTATTTCCAACGTAGAAAATATGGGTAAATAAAAGTGCAGATTAAGAGCTGTGCCATGTGCATATGGCCTAAAAAGCTCTCGGAGCTTGTATTCATATCTCTGGCTCCCTGGGCAGCGCCTTTAACAACAAACCTTACCACGTTTCCTAAGCCATTTGTAACTGTAGGGAAACTACCCCTTTCTAAGGATTATAAAGTCATTCACCATTCAACCTGTGTATTATTTTTGGAGTACCTATGTTGTGCTAGGCATGGGATGCAATGAATGAGACCAACAGAGAACAGAGCTTGCAGCCAGGCAAGGAAACAAACAGGTTGAGAGGGAAGGGCTCTGAGGAGGACTTACCTTAATTAGGGTGATTACTTTGGAAGGCCTCTCTAAGGTGACATTGAACCTGAAAACTAGGAAGAATGGGCTTTAACTATTTGGAAATAGGAAGAGAAGAAAGAGCAGTATATGCATAAGCCTTGGTGTATTTAAGGCATTGGAAAAAGAAGGCCAGTGTGGCTGGAGCATTTTGAAATGAGATGGAGTATCAAAAGATGAAATTGGAGAGGGGTATAGCCAGATCACAGAAGGCCTTGAGCACTATGATTAGAAGTTAGAAAGGGAAGCCTTTGCATAGTTGAAGTAGTAGAATGACTTGATCCAATTTGCATTCCGATGAGATATACTTATGCTTTGTAAGAATGCTTTGGAAAAGGGTATGAGTCGAGGCTACAGACAGAAGCTAATGCAGCAATCTAAGCAAGAGATGATGGCAGCTTGGACAAAAATGGAGGGGAAATGGCTGATCTGAGATATATATCTATATCTATATCTATATATATAGATATAGATATATATATATGTATACTTTTTTTTTTTGTGGCTGTGTTGGGTCTTTGTTGCTGCGTGCAGACTTTCTTTAGTTGCGGTGAGCGGGGGCTACTCTTCATTGCAGTGTGTGGGCTTCTCATTGCGGTGGCTTCTCTTGTTGCGGAGCACGGGTTCTAGGTGTGTGGGCTTCAGTAGTTGTGGCTCACGGGCTCTAGAGTGCAGGCTCAGTAGTTGTGGCTTGAGGGCTTAGTTGCTCCGTGGCATGTGGGATCTTCCCGGACCAGGGCTCGAACCCATGTCCCCTGCATTGGCAGGCGGATTCTTAACCTCTGCGCCACCAGGGAAGTCCCTGAGATATATTTTGAAAGTAGAATTGGCATGACAGGTTGGGTATGAAGAGTGAGGGAAAGAGAAAAACCAAAGATGTAACTGAGATTTCTGTCTGGAATAACTTGAATAAATAATGAGTGATAACAATAGTAAGGAAGTAAGATAAAGAACAAGTTTTAGGAGTGAATCTACAATTTTGTTTTAGATGTGTCAAATTCGAGATGTCTGAGAGTTACCTGTCTAAATATCAAGAAGTTAGTTATACAGGTCTGGATCTCAACAGAGGTCAGGATTGAAAATATAGATTATGGAGTCAACAATATTTGACTAAATCCATGGAAGTAAATGAGATGGCCCTGGGGAGAGAGTAACCGTGGAGAAGAGTATCCAAGTCTGGGACACTCCCATATTTGGAAATTCAGCAGAGCAAGAGGAACTACTAAGAGGTTCAAGAGGAGTGAGGTAGGAGGGAAACCAAGAAAGTGTGGCATCTTGGAAGCCAAGAGAAGAGTGTTCCAAGGAGGGTCAATTGCTACTCAGCAGTCAGGATGAGGATGGATCTGAAATCCGGTGGAAGATTAAAGTCACTGATGACTTCAATAGTAGTTTCAGTGGATTGGTGGAAATAGAAGCCTGATTGGAGTGGGCTAAAGAGAGACAATGACTCGAGATGACAGCTCTTTCAAGAAATGTTGCCATAAAGGGGAGCAGAAGTACTGGTAGCTAGAAAGGAACATTAGGTCATGTAGGTACGTTTTTTAACATGAGAAATTAGATCCTGTTCATATGCTGGTGAGAATAAGCCAGTAAATTGAGAGATAGTGATGATGCAACAGCAACAACAGGCAACAACTGCGAGAGTGAAATCCTTGAGAAGGCAAGAGGGGGTGAGATTCAGAGCACAAATGCAGCCTGGCCTCTTTTGTAATTGGAGAGAAAGCAGAGAATAGATACACTTGGAGGTAATTTGGTAGATTTAGTGGTGGGAAGGTTTGGGGGTTTCCATTAATTTCTTGTCAGTGAAGTATGAAGCAAAGATATTAGCTTGGCTGGCATGTGGAAAGTATTGGAGGTTTGAGGAGAAACAAGGTAGAAATGGTTGTCTCCAAGAATGGTAGAGTGAATTATTGAGGGAATTGTAGGATTGCCAAGCAATTTTGAAAGCCCATTTGAGGATAGTAATTATGAATTTAAAGAAAGACAGTTAACACAATTGTGGGTTTTTTTTGTTTTTTTTGTTTCTTCCAGACAAAACTGTTCAGGAGCAGATGTGAAGATACACAAAATAAAGTATAACCAGGTCTGGGTTTTTCTAGATGCATAAGAGGAGGAGAAAAGACAAGGACATTAAAGCTCTTGCAAAGAAATGATTATAGTGATGGACCATAGGCTAAACTGGGAAAGGGGGAAAATGAGATATTGGAATGAGGGGGGAAATAAATAATCTGAGGGATGGGTCTCAGTAAAGTAAACAACATGTAAGTGAACTGGAAAGATACTTCCTTTGAGAGTAGAAATGGAAAGCAAATAATATACCTGTTCTGTCTCCAGCCTTTAAAGTACAGAGGTTTGTGGGAACAAAATTGAAAAGCCTCCACTTTAAAGAATAGCAGGGAAGGTGATGTCTTAGGGGTAGTCAGGTTTCAGTTAGTATAAGATGAACAAGAGACTCTTCAAGAGAAGAGGTTGAGGAGGTAGATAAGAAATCTGAAGGCACCGTGAGTTCCCATGTGCCCAGTGGGTGGTGGGGAAGGGTTAGAGATTAAGTAACTTTAAGGAATGTTCAGAGTAGCTCAGGGGTAAGAGCTCAGGTCAGAAAAAGCTTGGGCTTCTGATGAGTGAGGTAAGTGGGTTTGTGAAATGCAGTAGACTGACAGTCTCTGAGAAAATGGGTCCATTGGGCACCTGTACTCTCTGAAAGTCAAAATGTTCCTGATAGTGGCAAAACTTCAAGTTACTCACCATTAAGTATGCTAGCTAGGGTTTTCGTAGATATTCTTTATAAAGTTGAGGATGTTCCTCTTCTATTCCTAGTTTACTGAGTTTTTATCATAAATAGGTGTTGGATTTTGTCAAGTGTTTTCTTCTGCATTTATTGATATGATCATGTGGTTTTTCTTCTTTAGCCTGTGAATGTGATGGATTTACATAATTGATTTTCAAATGTTGAGTCAGCCTCTCATACCTAAGATGAATCCCACTTGGTTGTGGTGCATAATTCTTTTTATACATTGCTGGATTCCATTTGCTAATATTTTGTTGAGGATTTTTGTGTCTGTGTTCATGAGAGATATTGGTCTGCAGTTTTCTTTTCTTGTAATGTCTTTGTTTAGTTTTGGTATTAGGGTAACATTGGCCTCATAGAATGAGTTAGGAAGTATTCTCTCTGTTTCTATCTTCTGAAAGAGATGGCAGAGAATTGATAGAATATCTTCTTTAAATGTTTGGTAAGAATTCACCAGTGAACCCATGTGGGACTAGTACTTTCTGTTTTGAAAGGTTATTAACTATTGATTCAGTTTCTTTAATGGATATAGGCCTATTCAGATTGTATCTTGGATGAGTTTTGGCAAATTGTGTCTTTCAAGGAACTGATCCATTTCATCTAGGTTATCAAATTTGTGGGCATAGAGTTGTTCACAGTATTCTTTTATTATCCTTTTAATGTCCATGGGATCTGTAGTGATGTCCCCTCTTTCATTTCTGATAATAGTGATTTGTGTCTTCTCTCTTTCTCTCTTTCCTGGCTAGAGGATTATTGGTTTCATTGATCTTTTCAAAGAATGAGCTTTTGGTTTTGTTGATTTTTCTCTATTGATTTCCTATTTTCAATTTCAATGATTTCAGCTCTCTTTTAATTTCTTTTTTTCTACTTCTTTGGATTGAATTTGCACTTCTTTTTCTAGTTTTCTAAGATGGAAGCTTAGATGACTGATTTTATATCTTCTTTTCTAATATATGGATTCAAGGTTGTAAGTTTCCCACTTAGCACTGCTTAATGCTGCATCCCACAAATTTTGATAAGTTTTATTTTCATTTTCATTTAGTTCAAAATATTTTAAAATTTCTCTTGAAGTTTCTTCTTTGGCCCATATGTTATTTAGAAGTTGTTTAATCTCCACGTATTTTGGGATTTTCCAGTTATCTTTCTCTTACTGATTTCTAGTTTAATTCCATTGTGGTCTGAGAACAGATACATCTAACTTCTTTAAAATTTGTTAAGATATGTTTTATGTCCCAGAATATGGTCTATCTTGGTGAATGTTCCATGTGAGCTTGAGAAAAATGTGTTTTCTGCTGTTGTTGAATAAAGTAGCCTACAGATGTCAATTATACCCAGTTAATTGATGGTGTTGTTGAGTTCAACCATGCTCTTATTGATTTTTATGCCTCCTAAATCTGTCCATTTTGAGCGAAGTGTGTTGAAGTCTCCAACTATAATAGTGGATTAATCTATTTCTCCTAGCAGTTCTATCAGTTTTTGCCTCATGTATTTTGATGCTCTGTTATTAGGCACATACACTTTAAGGATTGTCATATCTTCTTGGAGAATTGACTCTTTATCATTACGTAATGCCCCTCTTTATCCCAGACAAAGTTTCTTTTGTCTGAAATCTGCTCTGCCTGAAATTAATATAGCTACTCTCACTTTCTTTTTATTAGTGTTAACATGGCATATCTTTCTCCATCCATTTACTTTTAATCATATGTGTCTTTATATTTAAAATGGATTTCTTGTAGACAACATATAGTTAGGTCTTGTTTTTTGATCCACTCCAACAATCTCTTTTGATTGGTACCTTTAAACCATTGATGTTTAAAGTGATTATTGAGGGACTTCCCTGGTGGTCCAGTGGGTAAGATTCCGTGCTCCCAATGCAGGGGGCCTGGGTTTGATCCCTGGTTGGGGAACTAGATCCCTCATGCATGCTGCAAGTAAGAGTTCATATGCCGCAACTAAGAGTATGCATGCCACAACTAAGAGTTCACATGCCGCAACTAAGAGTCTGTGGGCTGCAACTAAAAGATCCCACATGCTGCAACTAAAGATCCTGCATGCCGCAACAAAGATCCCGCACGCTGCAGCTAAGACCCAGTGCAGCCTAAATAAATAAATAAATAAATAAATAAATAAATATTTTTAAAAACAAAGTGATTATTGATATAATTGGATTAATATCTACCATACTTGTTACTGTTTTCTATTTGTTGTCCTTGTGCTTTGTTCGTAGTTTTGTCTTCCACTCTTTTTCTTCTTTTTGTGGTTTTGATTAAGCATTTTGTAAGATTTCATTTTCTTCCCTTTCTTAACATATCAGTTTTACCTCTTTTTTTTAACTTATTTTAGTGGTTTTCCTGGAGTTTCCAGTATACGTTTACAGCTAATCCAAGTCCACTTTCACATAACACTAGAATGCTTCACAGGTAGTGTGGGTCCCTTATATTAACAAAATAATCCTAATTCCTCCCATCCCTTGTATCATTGCTGTCATTCATTTCACTTACATATAAGCATACATAAGCAATATATATAATATATACATAAGCACACATATGTATATGATGTATACATAAGCAAACATTGTTGATATTTTGAAAAATCTTTATCTGTTAGGTTAGGTATAAGAAAAAAGTTTTTATTTTACCTTCACTTATTATTTCTTCAATGCCTTCCTTTATATAAATCTGAGTTTCTGACCTATGTTACTTTCCTTCTCTCTAAATAACTTCTTTTAACACTTCTTGCAAGGCAGGCCTACGGGCAACAATACCATCACTTTTTGTTTGCCTGAGAAAGTCTTTAATTCTCCTTCACTTTTGAAGGGTAATTTCACTGGTTACACAATCCTAGGTTAGTGAGTTATTTCTCAGCATTTTAAAAATGTCTCTCCACTCTCTTCTTGTTTTGCATGATTTCTTAGGAGAAGTCAGATATAATTATTATTTCTGCTTCTCTAAAGAGCAAAGATTTTTTTTTCCTCCGGCTTCTTTCAGGATATTTTTCTTTATTTTTGATTTTCTATAGTTTGAAAATGATAAGCATGTATGTAGTTTTTCTGGCATTTATCCTGATGGGTGTTCTCTGAGCTTCTTGGATCTGTGGTTTGGCATCTGACCTTAATTTGGTAAAATCCTCCATCATTATTGGTTCAATTTTTTCTTCTGTTTCTTTCTCTCTTTCTTCTCTCCTGATATTTCCATTATACATACGTTATAACTTTTGTAGTTGGGTGGTTTTTTTTCAGTCTTTTTTCTGTTTGCTCTTCAATTTTGAGGTATCTACTGATATATCCTCAAGTTCAGAGATTCTTTCCTCAGTCATGTTCAGCCTATTAATAAGCTCATCAAAGGCATTCTTCATTTCTGTACAGTGGTTTTTATCTCTAGCATTTCTTTTTCATTCTTTCCTGGGATTTCTGTCTCTCTGCTTACATTGCCCATCTGTTCTTGCATGCTGTCTACTTTATCCATTAGAGCCCTTACCATATTTACCATAGTTGTTTTTAAATTCCTAGTCTGATTATCACAGCATACCTGCCATGTCTAGTTCTGATGCTTGCTCTGACTCTTCACACTGTGTTTTTTGTCTTTAGTATGCCTTGTGGTTTTTTCCTGATAACCAGACGTGATGTACTAGGTAAGAGCAACTGTTGTAAATAGGCCTTTAGTAATGGAGTGGTAGGTGACAGGGGAAGAGAAACATTCTAGAGTCCTGTGATTAGGTCTTGGTCTTTAGTGAGCCTGTGCCTCTGGACTTCGAACTTCGCAAGTGTTTGTCAGCTTTTTCCTCCCCTCTTAGGTGGGACAGAATGGCAATAGTGGGCTGGAGTTGGGTATTTCCCTTCCCCGGGTTAGGCTCTGATAATACCCAGCAACTTAGGCTCTGAGGTTAACTAGTTTCCTAAGGGCAAGCCTTGTTAGGAAGAACAGAGCACTCTGGTGTATTTCAAAATTGTTTCTTCTCCCCTCCCCCTGCCAGAAGCACAGGAGATTTTTCTCTGACATCTGCTGTGAGAACCTGGTCAAGCTCCTGGAGGTAAAACTCACAAAAGAGTAGGGACCCCTCTATGACTGGGTCCCCTGGAGTTTTTAACTCTCAGACTTATCCACTCTGGGCCTCCAGCAATTGATCAATTACAGTCCTGGTTTTTCTACCCCTGCCCTGGTTCCCACAGAGGTTACAGCTTGTGAGTTTCTGCTCTGGTAACTTGTGATTCTCTGTATTTGCCTGTCAGTCTCTCCAATTTGGGGGGCAGTGGTGTGCCCTGTGACCTCCCTTCTCTTAAATGGATTTAGGAAGATTCACTGATTTTTTCCGTTTGTTCAGCTTTTTACTCATTGGGACAGAGTGGCAACTTCCAAGCTCCCTACATGTGGAACCGGAAACAGGAAGCAGCCCAGATTTTGTTTTTTAATGCAAAACACAGAAAAGAGGGTAAACGTCATATGGGGCGAAGGGAAGATGAGAGAGATTGGGCAGAAATGTTATTTGAAGAGAGAGTGGCCAAAAATTTTCTCAAACTAACAAAAAACATCAAGAAGGACAATGAACTACAAGCAGGATAGATTCAAAGAAAACTAAGCCTACATATGTTATAGTAAACCTGCTGGAAAGCAAGTACAAAGAGAAAATCTTAAAAGCAGCAACTGTAAGACTGATAGTTGGCTTATCGACAGAAAACAAAGCAATTATATTTTTTAAATGCTGAAAGAAAATAACTGCCACCCTAGAACTTCAAATGAAGGCAATTTAAGATATTTTTAGACACTGTCCCCCTAGAAAAACGCCCCCAAAACAGAATTTGTTACCAGCAGACTCACACCAAAGAAAAACCAGAAAAAGTTATTCAGGCCAAAGGAAAGTGGTCCTAGGTGGCATCTTAGAGATGCAAAAAGGAATGTGGAGCAATAAAAAAGATAAATATGTGGGCAAATTTTTAAATGTCTTATAGGATTTAAAATATACATACCCAACAAAAAGAGCACAAGGTGGGGACGGGATGTGATTGATGTTAAAGCACTCTAAGTTTCCTGCATTGCCCAGGAAATAATAAAACTACTACTTTGCATTAGACTTTAACAAGTTAAGGATGCATGTTATAATCTCTAGTTTAAGTAACCATTAAAAGAATGTCAAGCTTGTAGACAGGAAGAATAGAATGATTTTTTTTAATCTTTTTTTTTTTCATGTAATGGTTTCAAAATATATTAAGTAAACAATTACAGAACTAAAGGAAAAATCATCGTATAATCATAGTGGAAGTTTTGTATGTTCTTAACCCACTCCTCTCAGAAACTGACAGAGAACAAGCAGTTTAAAAATCAGGAAGGACATGAAAGATTTGAACAACACAATTATAAATTTGACCTGATCATCTTATGAAGAAGTCTGTTGCAAAAGACTTGTAGTTGCAAAATACACATTTATTTTCAAGTGTACATGGAGCATTTAACAAATGACGATATGCTGTGTCACAGAGCAAATCTTCTCAACAAGTTTCAAAGGACTGAAATCCTACAGAATATATTATCTGACCACAGCGGAATTAAGTTATAAATTAATAACAAAAAGGTAACTAGAAAATGCCAAATGTTGAAAATGTAAGCAATGTGCTTTCAGAAGAAACCATAGGTTAAGGAAGAAAGGGTAATGAAAGTTAGAAAACATTTTTATTAAATGATGAAAATTCAAATATATCAAGCTTGTGAGACAAAACTAAAGCCATGCTTAGAGGGAGCTGTACATAAGCTTTAGATACATAGATTAGAAAAGAAGAAAGGCTTAAGGTCAATTATCTCAATTTCAAGAAGTTTGAAAAGAACTGCAAAGTGGAAGAATCAATAAAGATCAGAAATTAATGAAACAGAAAACTCAAAATACAATAGGGAAGATGAACAAAGCTGAAAATTTGATTCTAATTAATTGAACTCTGATTAAACCCCAGCAAGACTAACCAAGAAAAAGAGAAGGCATAAATTACCAGTATTAGACACTAAAAAGAAGAAACCCCTACAAACACTACATTAAAAATATGAGATTTTATGAATGACTGTATACCAGCAAAGTTAAAAGATTAGATGGAATGAACATATTCCTATTTAAAAACAAACACACATATGAACTACTTACCAAAACCAACACAAAAAGAAATAGAAAATCTCTGTGTTCTATATCTATTAAATACAGTGAACTTGTAATTTAAAACCATGCCACAAAGAAACCCCAGTGCCCAAGTGGCTTCATCGGTGAATTCTACCAAATATTTAAGGAAAAAAATAACACCATTTATACACCCTTTCAAAGTTCTTCCATATACCTCAATCTTATCCAGCAAAACCCTGACACCAAAACTTGACAAGACCCAATTCAGAAAGGGAATGACAGGCCAATCTCTCTCACAAACATAGATATGAAATTTCTTATTATATTTGGGTGTCATTATGGGATAGTACTGCACCTTGATTTATCTGTGAGTGAACATTGATTTATCAATGGTTTACTTTTGTTTAAAAAGTGTTTTATAGGCAAGATGAGTGGAGGAGCAAACCATAACAGGGTAGGTAATAAAAACATTTGTATTTACTAGTAAGCTTTTACTGAAAGATTCGTGGTCTTACATTTACTTAATAACTTCGCTTTTTAAGTGTTTGCTTTAGCTCTGCCCAGTAACTATTTTGTATCACCACGTGAAAAAAATTACATAAGCTGATTAATTCTCATTCTTGCGGACATTTATAAGCATTTCATTAACAAGATAGTGTCTATTTTCGGGTGCATAAATAAAGACCATTAAAATGTAATGCTACAAACCATCCACTAGAAACAAAAATGATAGCCACATTTTTATTTTACCTTTTTGATTCTGAAAACTAAACAGTTCCTGCAGAAGTGGGGAGTAGTGGGGATTTCCAGGGTGAGGTGTGCATTATCCATGTAAAATAATTTTCAAATAAACCTACAATGCCTGTATTTGTATAATATGTTTTATTTTTCCCCAGTACAAATAAAACAATTCACTGTCACCTGATTACTTTTTAAAAATTGGAAATGTTTACCTTTAATAAATGTTAAAACATCTATTATTTAAAATGAATTTTACATTTATTACATATAACCAAAATTTAATTGTACATGTGCCTATAAATGTGGGGCTTATAAAAATCATAAATAACACTTAGTTTCTGTAAGTGATGAGCAATCTCTTTAGCTATAGTGTATGCATCCTTCACTTAATAGAGGAAGATAGTATTTGATTTAACTTACTTCCATGCTTCTCATAATAATGCTATTCATATAGGAAAGATAATGTCCTCAAGCTCATTTTAATGGATATTGTTGATGACAAGTGTATTCTACATTAACCTTTATAAAATATTTGAATTATTTGAGTGATAGTTCTGTAAATACAGAAAGAGAGTCTTTAAAAGTATTTTCATTTTTTTTCAATTAAACTTGTTTTAGTAGATTTAATATGTTAACATGGGCATTCTGTTGTTCAGAGTGCTTCCAAAACCAGCACACTCACCTCTGGGGATTTCCAAGCAGAAGTTTTAAGTCCCCTAAACTTTTTTGAAAAAAGAAGGGGTTGATGTTGGAAATGTGCCAGGAGTAACCCTTGGTATTTCTCATAAAGTGCCACAGTGAAAGTACCCTCTCCCACAAGTCAGTTCCTTTTATCAAAATCATAATCTCACACACTACCATTTCCAGAAAGCCTGTGTCCACATTCAAGACAACAGTAGGCCAGATAAATATTTTTTACCATTCCTGTACTTACTTCATCTGGAGTTTTAACATCTGTTTACCAAATTTACAGACTTGTCAGTTAAAATGTAAAAGTACTTTTTCCTCAGTGTAAATAGCTTAGGAACATCAAAAGTTAAAATTAGCAGTTTCTCCTTTTCCTTTTGGAACTCACCTAATGTTAAAAATTAGGTGCTTTAACCTAAGTGTCCATCAACAGATGAATGGATGAAGATGTGATATATATATTGTATGTATATAGATACATATATACACACACACAATGGAATAGTACCCAGCCATAAAAAAGAATGAAATAATGCCATTTGCAGCAACATGGATGGAACTAGAGATTATCATACTAAGTGAAGTTAATCAGACAAAGACAAACATGATATTGCTTATATGTGGAATCTAAAAAAATGATACAAATGAACTTATTTACAAAACAGAAACAGACTTACATAGAAAACAAACTTATGGTTACTAAAGGGGAAAGGGGGAGGAGGGATAAATTTTGAGGATGAGATTGACAGATACACACCACTGTATACAAAATAAACAACAAGGATTTACTGTATAGCACAGGGAACTATATTCAACATCTTATAATAACCTATAATGGAAAAGAATCTGAAAAAGAATATATATATAACTGAATCACTTTGTTGTACACCTGAAACTAACAAAATATTGTAAATCAACTACAGTTCAATTTTTAAAAACCTGAAAAATAAATTGGTGCTTAGTAAGGCAGAACTCACACTCCAGAGCCAGATAGCCAGGGCTTGAATCCCAGCTCTCTCACTTTTCGGCAAGTGACCCTAGGGCAAGTTATTAACCTCTATGCCCCAGTTTCCTCATCTGTAGAATGGGACTAATGACAGTATTTCTTACAAAGCTGTTGTGAGGATTCAATGAATTTGTAAGTGTAAGGATGCTGTTAGTGTTTGATACTATTATTGTCTCTCCAGAAACTTCCTCTGCTTAGGTAAATAAATCATGTTTCTGATTATTGTTTACAACATGGGATGGTATTACTCTGTAACTTGTTTCCTTTACTATGATATGGAATTGCTTTGTCAAAGGATATTTCCACTTTTATTTTTTTTTTAATCAACACTACCAGACTGCTTTCCAAAAAGCACAAAAGTAACTGGGCAGTGTACCAATCAAGCTGCACGGGAGGGAGTTACAAAGTAAAGCAACTAGCATGATTACATTAGCACAAAGGTGGGAGGGGGAAATGGAAGTATGTCATTCCGAGGTTCTTACAATATACCTGAAGTGGCAGAGTTTTATCTGAAGGTAGACTGTGATGTCATAGATACATATTGTAAACCCAGAACTAAAAAGAACAAAACAAGAGGTATATAAAATAAGCTAACAATGGGGAAAAACCAGAATCCTAAAAATACTCAAATCATCCAAAAGAAGGTAAGAAAAGAGGGAAAAAAGGAGCAAAGATGGAACAAACAGAAAACAAATAGCAAGACTTAAACTTCACCATATCTATAATCACATTAAATGTGAATGGCCTAAACACTCCAATCAAGAGACAGAGATTGTCAAACTGGATAAATTGAAAAAGCAAGACCCAATTACATGCTGTCACTTTAAATAGACATAGATAAGTAAAATGACAGAATTAGATATACCATGTAAATGCTATTCATAAGAAAGGTGAAGGGCTATACACTATCAAAGGTTTCAGAAACCAAAATTTAACCACCGATCAAGGAGGACATGTAATAATGATAAGAGGATCAATTCATCAAAAAGACATAGTAATCCCGAATGTTTATGCCTCTAATCAGCACTACAAAAAGATGAAACAAGAAAACTGACAGATCAAGAAAAATAGACAAACCCACAGTTTTTGTTGGAAATTTACAGTTTTCTCACAAGTAGACAGAAAATCAATACGGGTATTTCAACCAATTTAACCTAATTGACATTTATAAAACACTTCACCAGCCACAGTGAAATACAGTTTTTCCAAGTGCACACGGAATATTCACTAAGATACACATGCTAGGCCAAAAGTTGACAAGTTGGTGGTTCTGGAACTCAAAACAATACATTCTATTGACCTGAGGACCAGTTTTCACTCAAAAAAGTTATCTGTGCAAAGGCTTGGGTGTACGCGTGCATCCAGCATCCACCTGGCAGGTGAGGGCAGACGTACTCCTAAGCACGTGAGGCGGGGGACGGAGACAGCGTGGCGGCTGACAGCTCGGAGGAGGCAAGAGGAAGTGGCTTCTGGCCGGAAGACCGAACGAGGGATATGATGAAGCGTGCTCGACGCTATATTGGGTTGATCCTTTCACTGAGCCCTATGGAATCTCCGATGGAGACCCTCTCTTCGTTAACTCTTGGTCGAGGTGCACCTGCTTTGGGAGGCCCCACCGGGAAGCCTGAGCGCGGGCGCGAGGCGGGGGTCAGGCCGCCGGGCTGTCTTCCTTCTCCGGGAATTCGGCCCCGACAGTCCTGGGATGCAGGCCGGCTGCGTCTGTGACCATGAAAGACACCCGAAGGCAGGTCGCAGGCAAACCTGCGTACAGGGGCGCACAGTGCGGCAGAGGACGCGGGCGGCGGGCGCGGAGAGCACCCCAGGTCGCCCCCGCGACCCTCACCTCCCGGCACCCTCCCCGTCCCCCCCGCCCCCCACAAGGCGCGGGAAGCGGACACCACCCGCCTCGTTCGGGCCCCACCTGGCGGGCGGGCGGGCGGGAACAGGTGCCCGAGGCGGGGCGGGGCCGGGCGTCGGCGGGGCGGGGCGGGGCGTCGGCGGGGCGGGGCGGGGCGTCGGCGGGGCGGGGCCCGGCGGCGGCGGGGAGGACCGACACCGAGACCCGGGGCTGCCGCGCCGCCTGGGCAGCAGAGGCCGCAGAGCGGGCCGCCCAGCCCGCCCCTCCGCGCCATGGCCCCGCGCGCCCGGCGGCGCCGCCCGCTGCCCGCGCTGCTTGCGCTCTGCGCGCTGCTCGGCCGGCTGCAGGTAAGGAGGGCCGCCCCGGCTACCGCTCCCCGCGCGCCCGGTCCCGCGCCCGACGCCTTCGCGGGAGCTGGGGAAGGACGCGGCGCGGCGGCTGCCAGACGTCCTGAGACCTGGACGGAGCCGCAGGAGCTGAGGATTTGGGGGCGGAGAGGGCGGAGAGCTGGGGGTGCTGCGGGGTGGACGGTGGAAGGAGGGAACGGGCGAGTGGAGGGGAACTGGGGTGCAGAACGGGGAGTTGCGGGACCCCAGCACCCGGACACGGGCGCTTCCTAAAGTCCCACTTAGTGGCAGGCTTTGGTGGTGTCGTTTATTCTCTAAACATTTCTGGAGCGTCTACGAGGTGCCCCCGCAGTGTAGCTGCTGCGGAGACAGCGGCGTGGACACAGACCCTTCCCCCGCGAATAGAAGAAGAAGCGAGGGAAAAATTCGGAGCCGCGGACAGTGCCCACGTTAAGTAACCATCCCACATACGATTTCTCCTTTCGGGCCATTTTGAACCCGCCGGAGCTCCCGGTCCTTCCCTCTAACTGGGCTTCACACCCTCTCCCCGCCTCAGCTTCGCTGGTAGTCTGAAGACTAGAGCGATGCTCGCCTTCCGGGCGTGTGGTGAAACAGGGTTTGGTAGTTTCTTCAGAAAGGCTGACATCGGATTTCTTTCTTATGCTCCCCTCTTTTTTATGTCTCCTTTCTCCCCTCCGACTCCTCCCTACAGTTTAAGGTCCACCGGCTCAGGTTCTGGCCCAGAATGACATAGAATCACTTGTTCTCAGAACCCCTCTGATGGTGTTAGGACAAAATAGTGTTCACAGTTGGAGAAACCCAGGTACCTGGGGTGCTTCAAGCCAGTAGGGGAGCCAGAAACAGACCCGTCCTCCATGCGCTCAGCCGGGCTGGGACGGGGACGGGCCGGCGGGCACAGCGGGCAGTGGTTAGTCTCACTGGGGCCAGGCCCTGCTGGCCTGGGGGTGCCAGAACAAGAGCATTTTCCCGTGTCCTGTTGTCCTTCCCACCCCAAGTCCTCTCAGAAGAGATTTCTTTACAAGATCACTCGGTACATTTGCCAAATAAATAAAAGCAGTTACTGGTATTCTGCCCTCCCCGGCGGAGAGCTGTAGTGTAGGAAGCCCAGCACCACAAATACTATGAAAGCCTTGTATACTTGGAAGTCCCTCAGAGGGAAGGGTAAACGTTGGTGGTTTTCTGGGTTTCAGCAGTTTCAGATTTCCCTTCTCTGTAAAGATTGGCTTAGGCTCTTGTTAACAGCTTTCGGGGGAACAGCTCGAAACCCCAAGAAGACAAGGGGAACGGCACTTGGAGAACTGTGTTTGGAGTGAGGAGAAGGGGGAAGCCAGCCTGGGATTAGAGCCTTGACAGAAATAGCAGGAGCGTGCTATAAGGCTGGAGCAGACAATTCTCAGGAAGATTCAGTCTATTTCGTTTCTACTGGTGTGAGTCTCTAGGAATGGTTGAGGGCAAAGAAGGCGGAAAAGCCTGCTGGAATTTTTCATTTTAAACACTTCAGATGTTGCTTAATTAAGTGTTCAACAGGTTGGACAGGGTGCTGCCTTATTTGAACCACAGCACTAGGGCTCCAGTGAACAGCTAGCCACCTGAGAAATACCTGCTCACTACACAGTTTAAAAAAAAGCATCTCACAGCGTTATTGCAAAAACTACATATGTACATATATGTGTAAAATGCAGTACGTTCTAACATAAACTCGTTTGCTATCAGAACATTTATTTCTCAGAGCTATCTTTCAGCAAGTGCTATCTTCCCCCAACCCCTTTCCCTTTTGGCTACTTATATTATGTGCATTTTTAAATCATACCTAAACAGGAAACAATCAAATGATATTGGGATAGCTCTAATCAAATGATATAAGTTTGTGCCCAGTCTCCCCAGTGGAAATCCATTAATTCTGAAAGGTGGAGCTAGATGTAATGTTGCAGTATTATCCCCCAAAGATACTGTGGTTACAAGCACTCTGTTCAATTACTGCTTCTTTGGCCAACCTGATCTATTAGTTCAAAGAAAGGCATTGCATTGGCGATTAGTTATCACACACTGGGCAAGGCTTAAAGAACTGTTGAGTGTGGAGGATGGGGGAGGTATTGGTTTTGTAAAATAGTTGGCAAAAACAGCTTCTGGAAAGTGCTTTATCTGCAAGTATTGTATTTAGGTTTATTTACATTATATTAAATCGATTTAAACTTACCTGGGGGGCTGTAAGTTTTGCCTTTTAAAAACATCTCTGTGATTATATCTCTGCGCCTGTGTGAGGGAATCTGAGTTCAGACAGAAGAAGAGTATTTGCCTACCGAAAAAAACATTTAAAATTATGTTGATAGTTCTGCTGTTTATTCCAAGTAAGAAACTATAGGAGCAGGCTGTTTTCTTTGAGGTAATTGATCACACAGCCGTGTTTATCCCTAGTTATCCAAGACCTAAGGGCAGATTCACTCGTGCCCAGGCCAGCAAACATATTTGGGATGTAAAACCTTGTGCTGGTGAGAAACAAGGCGAAGACATAGCTGGGTCTTCACAGGTCACAGTCCAGTCGAGAGGACGAGACAGATGAAGCAGTGATAATAATAACGCAGACTATGATAACGAGAAGCGCAGAGGGTGGTGGAGGGAAGGAGGGAGTATAGTTGGAGGAAACAGGGAGGACTTTTGGAGGAGGGGGCTTCTGAAGTGGTCTTCGGAGGATGGGTAGGAAATCAAGGGTCAGAGAGGGAATGATTCCAAGAGGCTGTTGTGGGGAAGAAAGCTTTCTATTTGAGAGGGTGGCGTCAGTGGTTTAGGCCTAAAGGAATCTTGCCAAAAAGAGAAAACCCACATATTTTTATGACTTTATAGATAGCACAAAGCTATCTGTAAAGCTAGCTTAATTCAAGGAACCCCACGACAGACAGCACATTAAACATTTATAGTTTTTGAGATAACACTTGTATGGCCCTTGTTGAGATGGTAATGTAGACTAATCAGAAACAGATAAGCCGCAGGGCCCTGGAAGGCCTGTGGGGAGACCCCGCAGAGGAAATCCCCTGGGTGGGACTGGGTAGGTAGGTGCCCACGCCTGCCCCGGCTGTCTTCCTGCCCTGCCAGCCCATCCTAGTGGGAAGGCTTGGCCATAAGTTACTACTTTGTTTGGAGAATCACAGACTTGGGGATCAGTGTCCTTTTCGTTCATTTTGTTGATAAATATTTCAAATGCCTTCCCTGTTATTTCCTTCCCACCACTTCCCCCGAAAATGGCACATCTGTAATATGAACATATTCTCCGTGTTGATAAGGAAATATGAGCTTGCTTTTTCAGTTATCTACCAGAAATTCATATGCCAGGAAAACTGAAACAATAAAGGTATGTCTTTGAAGGTCAATAAATCAGTGTTTTATGAGGCCATGAAAAGGGGAGTTCCAAACCAGGGCCTCCTTTGCAGAGAGTATTGTTTGAAGAAGGTGCCACGTGAACTTTCTCTGCCAGATCAGTATTAAAATTCCCCCCATGCTATTTTCCTATCTTTGAAGCGCATGGAAAAAGATAGTGGTGTTTTTTCCACATGGTGTGTCCAGAGGATGCTGTCTGGGCCGGTCTCGCTGTGGATGTGGATCTGCATCCCGCCCTGACAGTTGCCCTCTCTACAAATGAGTCACCCCCCCAGGGCATCTCCCCTCGGGCCAGGTGGCCGCCAGGACAGCTGTGGCCTGTCTGCTGTCTCCCTGCAGCGGCCGCACCCCAGCCCGCAAGGGAAGCATACCTGACCCCACCTCCCGGCGCCCAGAGCCGGCGTGGGTGGGATTCGCGCGCCAGGTGATTCTCCCTGCGAGCGCCTGTAAATTCTCCACCTGGTTTGTAGGAAGTCGGGCACCTAATCTTCGTGTTTCCCTCTGGCTGCCACGTGGGAGCTTCCTGTAGGACCCACTGCTAGGAACACAGATTAAGCTCAACTCCTCCTTTCTACCCCCCAAACCCAAGCCCCGAGCCTGAAGAAATCACGAGTGAGACAGTGGACTTCAGCAGAACAGAAGAGCGAGTGGGTCTGAAGTTCTCAGTGCGCTTTTGAGGTTTAACACTGAGTGGGCGGCGGGCGAGGTTACGCGCAGCCCAGCGGGTTCCTCTGCCCTGGTTCCGAGAGGCGCCGTCAGGCTGTTTCCTGCCCGCGAGCCCGGCGGGCGCGGCTCCCGGCGCGCTGCCCTCCCTCTCGTGGGCCGCGGCTGCTGGCCCCGCTCATCGCCCGGCAGCAGTCTCAGCGCGTCTGCGTGCACGCGTGCTAACCCGCTGTCTTTGTCCTGTGCGCCACCGGCGCCCTCCAGCCTCGGATTTCTGTGGGCTGCCACGTCCAGGGCACGGCACTCAACAGTGAGAAAGAGGACTGCGTTTGTGTTAGATGTGCTCGTTTAGCGCAACGAAGCGAGCGCCTCCTCCAGGTGGGCCGCCCTGCAGCAGGCTAAGGAGACGGAGAGCAGGGGCATAGCCCTCGTCTCCGGGAAGCGCCCGGCCTAGGTGCGTGCAGACAGAATGCAGTGGGACACTCGAGCCATCAAGAGGGCTTTCAGAGTGTGGTGGGCGCCCAGGACAAGAGCGCTTTAACCGGCCTGGAAGTGTCGGCGGAAAGTACCCCCTTTTCCTTACCAAAGCACAGAAAGAGGGGCAAGGGGGCAGCATGTGGGCTAGGTGATCAAGACTGGTTTGTGCTCTGCCTGGTGGTGGGAACGGTGGGGAGGCCAGACCGAGTGCAGCGTTTTCAGGCGACTCTAACGAGGACAGTGTTCCTGGGCTCCGAGGGCCGGCGGGGGGCGGGAGGCGGAGCCAGCACTCGAGGGCCTTCTGTGCAAGGAAAATAGTTTAGATTTTATCTCCATGTATTGTGAGCTGGGGAGGGACGTGATCAGATGTGGGGGTCACGGGGAAGGGTGCCATGGCGCTGGGGGGAAGAGGGGGTCCGGGGCGTGGTAAGGAGGCCACAGCCCCTGCTTTGGGGAAGAACTGGTAAAGGCTTGAATCGGGTCAGGAGGGTGGCAAGAGAAAGAAGCGCAGGAGCGATTTCAGAGCCAGCAGGCTGTGCTGGGCGCCGAAGATACGGGGCAAAGGATGTGGTTGGACCTATTATTTAAAAAAAAAAAAAAAAAATGTGGTAGATGTCAGAACAGAATAGCTGACCGTTTGATCGTATTTTTTCACGGTTTATTAAGGAAACTTCTGTCTCAGTCCAAATCAGAATCACAGCAGGTTCAGGTTCAAGTAAAGAAGGATTGGTTTTTTCCCCAAACAAGCAATAAAGAAGGTTGCAGTTTAGGATATGGAATCGCATCTGCTTTGGATTATCTTACTGGGAGGCAAAGGTCCTTAGACCCCACTGGGGTAAAAAAACAAGCTAAGAGCCCCAAGGCGTTAGCTCTGCAGGAAATTTGTGTGCTCTGGAATTCAGAGCCGTTTCCTGACCTAAAGGTGTCTTTGAATCAGAGGTTCAGGATGTAGGCAGAGTTTTAAAACTCAGGACTAAAGAGATAAGCAGGCAGTGACCCCCAAAGAGTCCAGCGTCAGAGCTGGTGTGGCCTGCGCCATGGTCTTCCCACGCTGGCCTCAGATAGGTCACCTGCCCCCAGCAGAAGCAGTGTTTACCTTGGACCCACAGCTCAGCAAAAACTTTTTGCTTGCATGAAACACCTTTTCCTGGTGGCTATTAGTGCCTCAGCTGAGTGTTTCCCTTCCTCTCTGCCCACCCCCCTTCTGCTCCCCACTGCAAAAAGTCCTAGGCTAGCAGGTGACACAGAGGCCCGTCTGGCACAAGCAAAGTCAGAGAGCTGCCAGGGTTCCAAGTGGTAGGAAGAACTGACTGCAAAAACTACCCTTTCAGTTCATCGGAGTAATAATAACTCATTACATTTCCTGTGCAGTGTTGAGAGTACAAGAGCCACTTCCTCCAGCTACCAGAAATTTGAAGACTTTCCATTAAAAATGAGGAAGAAAAACTAACTTTTTGTGAATGTGATGGTTAAACCTGGCAAGCAGGGAGAGTGGACATGTGCTATCGCACAAATCCTATTAGCACCACCGCGTTTGCCAGCCTGGGTTCTCGTTACCCACCCCCAGAATGGGAAATAAGCCACTTTTCTAAGGTTCTGATTTTTTAAAAATATTTGTTCCTTCTTGGAACATACTTAGCAACTAACTTAGAAGTGTATCCTTAAGTAGCACAAACAGCAGCCAAATTCATATCCAGTTGAAAAAAAATCTGTCAAGGGTTCTCAATTTTGTACCCAAGGTAGGAAAACAGAATCATGTCTGAAACGTTCATGGTAATTGAGAATCTGTTCCATTTTTCAAGCCTAGTAGAGATTATTCACACCTACCCTTGCTATTCCAGTGCATTATTTAACAATTCCCAGTGGTAGGAACTTCCCTATAGCAGAATCTAATACTGTGTCACAATTTGACCCCGTTTCCTCAAATTTGTTCTTTCATGGGGGTAAAGATCAGTTGGCCAACGTCTTCTTTATTTTTGTGTTTCTCTCGTTGAAGATTGTCAGCCCACTACTTCCCCTTGCTCGGGTTATTCATGCTACTTCCTTTAACCTCTCTGTCAGCCTTTTTTCCTTTCAATTCTCTGGACCCTGGTTTTGCACTTCCATAAGACCCTCTGGAAAACATCAGACTTACCCCACAGCCTGTGCCCTGGAGAGTTTCCCCACCTAGTAGGGAAAATAAGACACCCCGTCTTCAGTCCTTGCAGTTAGGTGGGTCTAAAGCTGCCAAGAGCAAGACGCCGCGGGAGCGCAGAGAGCACAGGGTTGTCATGGAGAGCTGGGCAGGTGGCGCTTGTCTGGGCCTGGAGGGACGGACATGAGTCTGAGGGCAGAGTGACCAGGGGAAGGGGCAGAGGGGGGACAAGCAGAGCCAAACAGGAGAAACTCAAGTCCTGTCCGGTTGTCTGGAGCCCAGAGCTGGCCAGAGACCAGGAAAGGCCAAGGCCAGTTGGGGACGGGAGGGGTGCTGGTTAGTCACGAACAAACCTCAGGAGGGAGTTGGACTCTGCCCTGTGCGGGGGGGGGGGGGGGGCCTGGACCCAGCGTCCGCAGCTGGGAACTTGTTAGAAATGCATGTTCTCGGGCCCCACCCCAGACCCACTATATCACACACCGTTTAACCACCTCTGCAGGGGATTCTGACGCACACTCGAGTTTGAGAACCATTGCTGTAGACGTGGGATTCCATAAAAAGATTTTGAGCTCAGCTGTAAGTTAATATATATGGTTAATGTACTAAAAGCACCTGCCTCTTGCTGAATCCGTCCTGTGTGCCAGGCACGTGCTAGGTGCTTTACATAGATTTTCTCCAATCCTCACTCCACCTTGCCAGGGAGATGAGAAATGTGAGGCACAGAGAGGTCCAGTTTGCACAGCTCATAAGTGGCAGAGCTGGAACCCCTCCCAGGTGTCCGCCCCAGTGGCATGGCCTTAACCCCTCAGGGAAACTGCTTATGCAGTCGCCTATCGGACAGGTAAGCAGCAGAGAAAGAAACTTCCAGGACGTGGTGGGGGGCTGGGCAGAAGCAAGCTCTTTTAGCGTTTTGGGAAATAGCATAACCAGTTTGCGTTCTTGGGGCTCGGCTCAAGGAGGTACATCCATTGAGGCCTTTCTGTTGTTAACTGTCATTGAGCAGAAAGAAGAACACTATGACCTTAAGGCTGAGTTTAAACAGGCACCCTGAGCATTCTCAGCATAGGGTCCATGTGCCAGTTGCTCCCTGACTCAGGAGGAAAAGAAATGTGACATTTTGAATCATCTCTGCCACTTCCTGAAGCAAAGGCATCTCTGACTCCTCTATGCCACACACACCCCCACCAGAAATAAACTGTACTGTACCACTGACGATAGCCCTGCTCCTGCGTTTGTCAAGACAGTTCACGGGCCACGTTTATCCCACTTCTGCCACCTGCCAGGCTCTGTCCTGGACGGGGTGGGGTGGGGGGAAAGTGCCCCTTCTGATGGGCTTAGGTTTTCTATGTCCCATTTGGGATCCCTGTGACCAGGCCGTTGAGGTCCTACTTAGGTGTAAAATTACAAATAACCAAAGCACTAGAATGCACAACCAGTCATCTTAACAGCATGGAGCAGTCCTCACGGGCAAGGGAATGCCGGTGTGACCGGCACCTGGCTGCTCTGTGCCTGAACAGCGAGTCCAGGGTGGCCTGGTGAAAGGGGCCTCATCCAGTGTGAGAGGCATTCTGTTCCCAGCACGAGGGACAGCGTAAGAGGCTGGAGCAGCTGTGTTGTGTGTTGATTAGTCGGACCTGTGTTCTATCCCTATTAGAAAAGACAATTTGAGCCCAGGAAGAGATTTCTGATCTTGATTTTGCAACCCCTTTCCCCCAGGGTGTCTCTAATTTTGCCAACTTGTGGAACCTTTCCAAGTCCATGCTTGGGAGTGTGAATTTGATTCAGAGCTAGTAGGAAACCATCATAGTTTTCTGTAAAGGGAAGTTATAAGATCACAACAGTCCTTCAGGAAAAATTATTCATTAATTTACCTAGAATTCGAGCATTTGCTCTGTGTCTGGCACTGTGCCAGTCGGCTTATCACTAACTGTCTGAATGGGCTGCCTTGTCTCTTTGTGAGGAAGCAGAAATATAAGGAAGGGAAAGCCTCAAGCGTGGTGCCTGGCACGCAGTAGGTGTTGCATTAGGGCCGACTCTTTCCCCTCACCCACTCAAGATAAATGGTGTCTGTCTCCAGCGATGGGCGAGGTGGTTCTCAATGTCCATTATGTAAATGGAGACAACTGTACAGCGTTTGGGAATATGAGAAAGTTCTGGCTCTCGGTCTTTAATGTAATCTCTGACCTTGCTACTCAAAGACCAGCAGTGTCAACATCACCTGGGAGCTTGTTAGAAAATCTGCATTTTAAAAAGATTTCCAGTTGATTCTTTTTCGCAGTAAGGATTGAGAGGCACTGGTCTGTGACCATGGCAGTGGAGGAGAGTCAGCTTCCCGTGCCTGGCACAGTGCAGCCCTTAAAGGTACCGGATAATTTTGAATGGTTGAGTTCGTTTTTTATATTTTTAAAATTCTTTATTGGAGTATAATTGCTTTACAATGGTGTGTTAGTTTCTGCTGTATAACAAAGTGAATCAGCTATACATATACACATATCCCCATATCCCCTCCCTCTTGCGTCTCCCTCCCACCCTCCCTATCCCACCCTTCTAGGTGGTCACAAAGCACCGAGCTGATCTCCCTGTGCTATGCGGCTGCTTCCCACTAGCTAACTATTTTACATTTGGTAGTGTATATATGTGCATGCCACTCTCTCACTTCGTCCCAGCTTACCCTTCCCCTTCCCCATGTCCTCAAGTCCGTTCTCTACGTCTGCGTCTTTATTCCTGTCCTGACCCTAGGTTCATCAGAACCTTTTTTTTTTTTTTTTTATATTCCATATATATGTGTTAGCATACGGTATTTGTTTTTCTCTTTCTGACTGACTTCGCTGTGTATGACAGACTCTAGGTCCATCCACCTCACTACAAATAACTCCATTTCGTTTCTTTTTATGGCTGAGTAATATTCCATTGTATATATGTGCCACATCTTCTTTATCCATTCGTCTGTCGATGGACGCTTAAGTGGCTTCCATGTCCTGGCTACTGTAAATAGAGCTGCAGTGAACATTGTGGTACATGACTCTTTTTGAATTATGGTTTGTTTTTTTAAAAAGTGTAGGTTAGTTGTGGCTGAGACAAGAGACGATGAAGCTCAACTGTGTTAAAAAAAAAAAAAAGAAGAGGGACGAGTTCAAACAAGTCCAGGGATAGCACTAGGTGTGGGGTTTAAAGTCTTGAAAAGCAAGATAGATGAAGGGTGCCGAGCATGGCAATGATTATTCCAGAGGCTGGGGCAGTGGTGTCTGGTGCCCCAGCCACCTCGACAGGGAGGGTCCCCCCAGCTGCATCTCCCCCCAGGTCCAGCATCCTGTGGGCACCTGCTCAGTCGCCAGCACTGGCTTAGTCCTTCCGGGAACTTCGAATCTAGTTGAAGTCCTTGGATGTGGCCCTGTGAGGACATCGGAGGGTGTGAGACGTGGGATACATGAGATACATGGTGGGATACAGGAAGGGTGGAGGGTCTTGTGGGTCAGAGTCCCCGGGCAGGGCTCCCCTGGAGAGGTGGGACGGGCCGAGCCAGGAGAGAGGGCTGGCATTTGGATTGGTGATAGAGGTGGGGAGAGCCGAACAAAGCTTGGGGACAGGGTTGACACAGGAGCAGGCGTGGTTAGTAGAGTGGCGTGTGGGTGGTCAGCAGGCCCGCGGGACACAAAACCAGGTTAGGGGGCTTGGAATGCCGGCAAGTTAACCAAGGGTGCTGAGTGGGGGGTGACCCTGAAAGTGGTGTAGGGCCGTCTGTTGAAAAATGCTGGGGACAGGCGAGCGTGGGGAGGGGGCGGTGTGCTGAGGGCCTAGCTGCGAGCTTTCAGTCTACCAGGAGGAGCAGACACACGAAAAACAACCGTAGAGCATCAAAGGGATTGGGACAGGAGACAGTCCTGGTGGATGTGAGACCACCTAGCGCGAGGGGCTAACCAGTCTAGGTGTGAGATCTGAGGTTAAACCAAAGTGGCCAGTGTGGGCGAGTTCGTGTGTCAGACTAGTTGACTCAGGCTCCAGGGTTGAGTAGGATGACACGGGTTGGCTGGACGAAATGGAGCGGGATGGGGGCCAGGGGCCGCAGTGTGTTTTAGGCCTAGGATCCAGGGCAGGGCTGCGAGGAGACAGTAGGAGGAGTGGGTTGAGGTGGGACTGAGCACACGTGCGGGCCCGGGGAGCCTCGCTGAGGAGCCGGACTTCATCTTGGCCTTGAACCATCTCTGACCTTGCCACTCAACAGCCAGCAGCGTGAGCATCACCTGAGAGCTTGTTAGAAATGCAGGGTGAGGCCCCGCCCCAGACCTACCCAATGAGGATCACCTTTTAATGAGATTTCCAGGTGATTCTGTGCACTTTTAAGATTCGGGCGGGGGCAAGTCTAGTCCCTACCCCGGCCACTTTGGGGGCTAACCACCTTATTAGCTTGGTCCACCCCCAGTATGGAGGCAGAGCCTAGGAGAGTCCTTGGCGTCCAGCAGACCAGCACACGCTTGGAAGCACAGGGGCCATTAGCGCTTACTACAGGAAAGAAGAGAAAGCAGTTCTCATCTCAAATGAATAAAAGTTAAACAACAACAACAAAAAAATTCAAGAATGGCAAAAAAAAAAATCCTTTCGCACTGGGAGAATAAAGGGGCATTCACTGGAGCCTGTGGGGTGACGATGTGAGGACAAGGCAAACCCATCCTAATTACTGTGTTTAGGAAACTAACCTTCCTTGGGCCTTCATTTCAGGTAGCCCACGGCTGCAGACTTTTCTCACCCTTTATCTCCCCGGAAGACAAAGAAACTTGCAATTAAAGTTTTGAGATGCAAAGTTATTTCTTCATTTTCCCGTAGGCCCTATGTTTTCTTGTCTAGGAGCAGAGATAATAAATACATTGGGAGGAAAGTAAGAAGGAGAGTTGAAGAAAAATCAATAGACCTTTGATATGTTCCTGTCTAAATAAGTGCAGCACTTTTTTTCTTAAAGGAGCTTATCTGGAATCAAGGTGGTCAGAGAAAAAAAATACTGATGGGGCCATAAAAAGCAACTTTCAAGACAGCTCATGAAGTCACCTGTAACGTTTGCTAAATCGAAATGGTGAATATACCCAGACTTCTAATAGGCCACAATTACTCTACATTTTTAAGGGGTTTTTTTTTTCCTTTTTTTTTAATCAAACCTGACCTGAGTCAGATTTTTTTTTCTCTGTATAATATCTATTTTTTAAAAATCTGGTGGCAAAACAGTGAAGACAGTAAATTTTATGTTATGAGTATTTTATCACAAACGTAAAAATTAAAAACTCTTATGACAAATATTGTATTTCCTGCCTGGTGATAAAAATAGTATGAAGTGCTGATTATTTAAAACATTATGTCCACTACGAACCTAAAGTCAGTATCACACAGTCCTGGAGCTGCAGGTGCATATTAACTCACGATCTGGGTAAGTTATGTCACCAGTTGTGTGAGTTTATACTCCAGCCTCTCCTCGCTGCGCTAGTCACACAGGCCTTCCTGCTGTTCCTGGTCAAGCCAGGCACACACCCTCCCGGGACGTTTGCAAATGCTTTTTTGTCCACCTGAACTACTCCTCTACCTGACACTCGCTATTAATTTGGCTTGTTCCCTCACTTTATGCAGGTCTCCACTCAAAAAGTCATCTCATCTGATGAGACTCCCACTCATAATCCCATCACCTCACTTATCCTGGTTTTTTTTTTTTTTATTTATGGCTGTGTTGGGTCTTCGTTTCTGTGTGAGGGCTTTCTCTAGTTGTGGCAAGTGGGGGCCACTCTTCATCGCGGTGCGCGGGCCTCTCACTATCGCGGCCTCTCTTGTTGCGGAGCACAGGCTCCAGACGCGCAGGCTCAGTAATTGTGGCTCACGGGCCTAGTTGCTCCGCGGCATGTGGGATCTTCCCAGACCAGGGCTCGAACCCGTGTCCCCTGCACTGGCAGGCAGACTCTCAACCACTGCGCCACCAGGGAAGCCCTATCCTGTTTTATATTTTTCAGCGCAATCATTCCAACCAGATTCCGTTACATGTTTGTTTACTGTCACTCTTCTCCCAAAAAGTACAGTATAAGCAAGGACTCTCTCTGTCTAGTATCTACTGTATCCAAAAAACTTAAAATTGTCTCTGGCACATAGGATATGTTCAGTTAACCTTTGAGGAGTAAGTGAATGCATATTTAATTTGTTCCACTTTTAGGTTGTAGACTCACTGAGCACGTCTTACTTAAATGCTAAACCTCCTTGATTGTTTTCTAGAGAGCCATGCAGTGATGCTGTTTAGACTGGGAACGTTCTTCTTAAACAGGAAAATCAAAGATTTCTTTCAAGTTGGTGAAAATGAACCCAAGGGTCCTACAGCCCTCTAATAACCATTCCAGTCCTATATAATAAGTCAGTGCTGTTGACAGCTAAATTGAGTCCTGTGAACAGGTCCATGCAAAATGAAATTACCCCATAAAAATGGGCAAAGGACTTGAGTGGACATTTCTCCAAAACTGGCCAACAGGCACATAAAAAAGATGTTCAGCATCATTAGTCATTAGGGAAATGCAAATCAAAACCACACTGAGAGACCACTTCATACCCATTAGGATCGCTATTACCAAAAAAATGGAAAATAACATGTTGGTAAGGATGTGGAGAAATTGGAACCCTCCCGCATTTCTGGTGGGAATATATTAAAATGGTGCAGCAACTATGGAAAAAAGTTTGGTAGTTCCTCAAAAAGCTGAACATAGAATGACCATATTTGTGTGCCAGTGTTCACTGCAGCACTACTCACAATAGGGAAAAGGTGGAAACAACCCACGTATCCATCAACAGATGAATGGATAAACAAACTATGATGTATTCATACAATGGAATATCATTCTGCCATAAAAAGGAATGAAGTTCTGATATATGCTACAATATGGATGAACCTTGAAGACCATGCTAAGTGAAATAAGCCAGACACAAACAGACAAATACTGTATGATTCCGCTTATATGGGGTACCTAGAATAGTCAAATTCACAGACACAGAAAGCAGAATAGAGGTTACCAGGGGCTGGAGAAAATGGGGCATTGTTTAACTCCAGGGTTCCCAGGTGGAGGGGAAAATGGGGAGTTACTGTGTAATGGTTAAAAGAGTTTCTGTTTGGGGTGATGAAAATGTTCTGCAAAGAGACCATGGTGACGGTTATACAACATCATGAATGTAATTAATGCCACTGAATTGAACACTAAAAAAAATGGTTTAAATGACAAATTTTGTTATATATATGTATATATATATATACATATATATATGTATATATATATAAAATTTTTACCCCAATAAAAAACAGTTTTTAATTAAAGTACCCCCAAAGTTTTTTTAAAAATGGGTTTTCGAAGGACTGGCATAAAAAGACCTAAATTCAGTGTTTCACGATGGAGACAGCCCTTTCTCATCTCCCTGAGATAAGCCACTTTCTTTGCTCCTCCTGCAAGATCCAGACTCCCTACCTTGTTTGTTCATGCCAGCTCTTTACATGGCTATTCCTTCCATAAGACACCAGTCATTCCCTCCATCAGACACTGTTCATTGCCAAAAGGAGTTCGCACCTTCTTATTGGCCCTTCTCATTCCACCACTCTTTGCAATACACTCCATGGCACTGCTAAAAATGACCCCCCCTTTCTTCTACAGCTGCCTCTTCCCAGAGCCCCACTCCCCTGCCTCCGCATCTGCCCCAGGTCTCCCACTGCTTCTCCTCTCCCCCTCCCCCCGCCCAAGCCCCATTCTTCACTCCTCTGCCCTTGCCCCTGCCCTCTGGGCTTTGTGCATCTCCCTCTGTGATTCCTTCCCATGTATCCCAGGCCGGGTTCCCTCCCCTTCCCAGTCCGTGAACAGTGAGGGTTGCATCCAGGGACTTGGTAGAACTTGATCTTTCCAGTGCACCAGGTCTTGTGTTGTCCTGTGGGTCTCTATCTGTTAGTTTTCTCTCCTCTCTATCTGCCTGTGTCCTCTGCTGCGACACACTTTGAGAGGGTAGGGATGGACTCATTCCCTTGTGCTACACAAGCCAATCCCTTGCACAAATACTGATATATGAGAGCTCAGTAAAGACAGCTTTGAAGGTGTGATGATAGCAGAGCTTTTTAAGAGACTGGTGCTTTGTATTATTAAACCCTAGACCAGGCCGAAATTTGTCTTCTGGTCATAATCATATGAAAAGTCATCTTACAAGATAAGGCAAATGACTCAGGCAAAGCAATGACTGGCCTTACTCTAGTGTCTGCATCGTGAGGAAATCAATTCACAACCCCTTCATGGGGAGTGGTCTGTATGTGGGGAGGGGGTTGATTCATATTAGTGGGTTTTCAACGAGACCAGCAGGAGTTGACCAGCTGTGATGAACGCCTTCGAGTTGGAGTTCTGAATACTCTTTATCACTGGAAACATGTTCATAAAATGCATTTTAGAATGCCCCAAATCCCTTAGTAGCTGGTCAATTATTATAATAGTATTCATGATGGTCATCATTTTCTTCACATTCTTCTCAAACAGACACATCTTTTCATATTGTACCAATCAGAGAACAGTTGAGCCTCACTTTTTTTTCTATGCAAATTATTTATTTTTGGCTGCATTGGGTCTTTGTTGCTGCGCGCAGGCTTTCTCTAGTTGTGGTGAGCAGGGGCTACTCTTCGTTGCGGTGCGCGGGCTTCTCCTTGCAGTGGCTTCTCTTGTTGCAGAGCACGGGCTTTAGGTGCACTGGCTTCAGTAGTTGTGGCACCAGGGCTCCGTAGTTGTGGCTCTTGGGCTCTAGAGCACAGGCTCAGGCTCAGTAGTTGTGGCACACGGGCTTAGTTGCTCCACGGCCTGTGGGATCTTTCCGGACCAGGGCTCGAACCCGTGTCTCCTGCATTGGCAGGCGGATTCTTAACCACTGCACCACCAGGGAAGTCCCGAGCCTCACTTTTAGCAGCAGAATTTTTTTTTCAAGAGCTGTGTGTAAAATATATTTCTGTAAAGTGAATTGTAGTATTTTGGACACTCAGGGAGTTTTCTATTTAAACCCTCTGATTCTCTGTATCCACTTCCATCATGACTTAGACCACATACCTGGCTTGTATAACGTGGGGTCTTCACACTCTTAACATGTTCCACAGTTCAGTGTTCTCCAGGGAGTGTGCGGGGTGATCTGCTGGGGTGCACAGGAGATCCCCAAAAGCTGCTCCTTTATTTTCTTTGCCTCTTTAATTGATAACATACTATCTTCATAGGTGCCATAGGTAATGTTCTGAAGTATGAAATGTGAAGCTTTGGTTTGTGCAAAAGAAAAACAAGTCTGATGTTTTCTTTGTAAACCTGTAAGCTTGAAATTCTTTCTGCTTGAAATTCTTTCTGCTTGAAATTCTGAGTTTTTCTAAAATGAAAATGTCTAGAAGGGCATTTGGTCATAACTCGATTCTGTCCCAGTTGACAGAAATCACTGACAGAGTCTAGGAAACGCTTTATCAGCAGAAGCTTTGAGTAAGCTCGCTCCTTCCCCAGCCCAGCTTCTGTCCCCATCACTGACTGAAGCTCCAGACAGAAAGCCACTACCATGACTCAGGCCACCGTTTCAGTCTCATGAGAAAGCACTCCTTTATGTGAAGTCAAACATGCTTTAAAAAAAAATAAACCTTTTGGATTAAAAACATGTTTCTCTGGGAATTCCCTGGCGGTGCAGTGGTTAGGACTCCACGCTTCCACTGCAGGGGGCACGAGTTCTATTCCCAGTCAGGGAATTAAGATCCCACAAGCCTCGAGGTGCAGCCAAAAAAAAAACCCCCAAAATCATGTTTTTCCAATTGCCCAGCTGAAACACTCTGCCATCAGCTTTTGTCATCAGAGCCATGTTAAAACTAAACAGGGATTGTTCGCTTAGGAAAATTGCCAGGCCTTCAGAATTTTTCTACGAGTCCCTGGTCTCTTTTCCACCCTCTTTCCTTTTTCTGTCACACTCCTTTCCCTCCAGCCCCCCACCAGGGAACGATCTGATAAAAGTAATTGGTGTTCACCGATTCTGCCCAGGTGCCCACCGTAGCATCCCCCCTACCGACCGCCATCCAGGTGTGCGCCCCTGTGCTGAGTGAGTGACACAATTCCCGTCCCACCTCATTCCCCCAGCCACCTGCTAGAAAGGTCCCTCGCTTCAGAGTGAGAAAGCAGAGCCTTCATTTTTCCTGAGTTTTGCCACTTGCCATTGCTACATCATTTTCCATGAATTATACCATCTCATCCTCACTGCAGTGGGATGGGTGCAATTATTAGCCCCATTTTACAGGTGAAGAGACTGAGGCTTAGAACTGACTTTTTACCCCCTTGTCCTCAAATTGTAGAAATGTAGACAGTTTTATTACAGAAATGTCAGGCATTCATCTATCCAGGCCAATCTGGAAGCTCAACTCTAAGAGCTGCCCTGGGTGGAAGAATCCTGTCCTGAAGCCTGCCCTGCCCTAACCGACCAGGGGAGCTACCTGGCCAGGCAGCTTCTTCCGTCTTCACCAGCGTGCTGGTACCATGCTCCCTTCTCCCTGTGTCCTTCTGGCCCTGGCCTCTGGTCTGGTAAATCCCTACATTCTGGCATGTCAGACTTTACTTAAGTTAGTGTTTCATTTTCTCCGTTTTCTCTAGAAACCTGCCTAATCTGATGTGCAAGCTCAAAATGATTCCTCTATGATATCCACTTCCAGTTCTGAACCAAGAAGCATGACAGTGGATGCTTTCTTTGCAGTAACAGACATATAACTGTGCCATGTTCAAGAGTAGTAAGCCGGATAAAATAGAGCAGGACCACTGGAAGCTTCTGGAGAAATGGAGCTAAGAAAGGGACCAAACTGGTCAGGTCCCCTAGAACATCTCGGTTGAAAGGGTCTGTGTTTGGATTCACTAACTGAAATGTTTTTTCTGTTTTTTAAATTATTATTTATTTATTTATTTATTTATGGCTGTGTTGGGGCTTCGTCTCTGTGCGAGGGCTTTCTCCAGTTGCGGCAAGCAGGGGCCACTCTTCATCGCGGTGCACGGGCCTCTCACTATCGCGGCCTCTCTTGTTGCGGAGCACAGGCTCCAGACGCGCAGGCTCAGTAGTTGTGGCTCACGGGCCTAGTCGCTCTGCGGCATGTGGGATCTTCCCAGACCAGGGCTCGAACCCGTGTTCCCTCCATCGGCAGGCAGATTCTCAACCACTGCGCCACCAGGGAAGCCCCTAACTGAAATGTTTTGAGGGGAGAAACTTAGACCTCGTCTCTGGCCTGACTGCTCAGCCAGCTAAAAAAACAGACATTCAAAGAAATGGACAAGGAACAACATTTGTTTTTCGGTTCCTCTGGTCTGTGACTGAGACCTTTTATTTGTTTGTTGTTCATTTATTTCTAAAAACAAAAGGCTTCAGAAAGAAACAATTTCCTGGTGTGAGACCCTCATAGTAAAGCCGCTTTCTTGGTGTTCTTGGGAACACAGGTCACTTGTAATTGATTTCTGTTCTATTCTGGATTAGAGCACTTTTCATTCGTGACTTTCTTTAAGGATATTTTTTTCAAGGGCAGCAGAACTATTAGGTGTTATTTTCACACTCAGTAGTTTCTCTCTTAAGAAAAACCACATCTTTCAGTTTGACTGTAACATTCAGAAATTTGATACCATCTTTACTTAATTTACAGCCAAACTCTCAAATATAGTCATGGATGATATTTTATAAAATGAAATCTATGGAAAATCCCTCATTTGTTCTTCTGGGTTGGGTTCTTTTCTCCTTGGTTTGACAGAAAGAGCCAGGCTTCTTTCTGTTTTGTTATATGTCAGCATGAATTTTTAGTAGAGCAGAAAAGTAATTTTAGTATTCATAATGGCTTTCACTACAATTGGTTTGATTAACAGCACGAAAAATAAATATTTAAGTCCACCTTCCCTCCAGGATTCTGAATACAGATCCTCCGGTCTCTGCAGCTCAGCTCACAGAAATGTTTTGTTTCTTCAGCTTGGGGTTTCTCAGGGTTAGACCCAACATGGCATTGCATTGGGAAATAAATCCACGGAGCTTTATAAAGACAATTTTGATTTACAATTTATTATCTCCCTCCGGCCTCCCAAAACCTTGCACAGACTGTGGACATGCTTATTCCAGAAGAGTTTGTCAGCTGTTAAAATTAAATACCAGCCCGTATGCCCTGAAACAAATATACACATGACACAAAACACACAAGAAAGTGAGGCAACAGCTGGCCAATAAATCAGATGTATTGTCTTGCCATTTTAACTCCTTTATTTAGACTTTCCAAAGAATTTATATGGGGGGAAAGGAAAGGCAGAGGATGTAAAGGATACTTGCTATAAACAGACTCTAGTGTTTCTTTATACATTCAGGGGAAGTCTGTTAGAAAGCAGAAGTTAGTCGATGTAAACTCTGTGGGCCAAACATTACTTTTGTAGTTTATTGATTAAGAACTGTGGTAGGACATGGCTGGTTTTCTACGAGACTTCTAAGTACCATGCATGAATCAAATCGTATTCCCCAAAACACAAGTGCTGCAACAGACCTGATTTTGAATGTATGTGACTATATTCTTTATTCAATAAATAGACATTTTAGAAGTGGTTCTGCTTTATTTGCTTAATGAAACCAACGATGGCTCAGAAGCTGTATTGTTTTAGAGGGAAACAGGTCAATCCTGAAGGCAAACTAGACAAAAACGTAGGTAACTCAAAGTTTGTACGTCTCAACTCGGTCACCAAAGGCCTTCTCTTGCTACATCTTGGGCAAAGAGAGGAGACTGGAGGTGGTTGACAAAATCACCCCATGAACCGAAAATCTGCAGCCTTCTGCTGAATCCCCCCATTCCCTGGGAGGTTGCTTCCAAAACACTGAAGCAGGAACATGTTTTTATCAAATTACTGTCTTACTAGGATTGCTACCAATAATAAGAGCTACCACCTCATAACCATTGGGAGCTTGGTCTTGGGGGCTAGAGTCAGGCCCAAATTCTGAGCTGTTGGGAGGCAAGGGCCAGAGGACCAGGAGGGGCTTGAGCAGCCTGGCGGCTCTCCCAGCTGCTGTTGAGATGGGAGATGTCAGAGCTAGAATCTGTAGGAAAAAGAAGGGGTCATACCATATGCTAACACATATATATATTGAATCTAAAAAAAAAAAAAAAGGTTCTGAAGAACCTAGGGGCAGGACAGGAATAAAGATGCAGACGTAGAGAATGAACTTGAGGACACGGGGAGGGGCAAGGGTAAGCTGGGACGAAGAGAGAGAGTGGCATGGACATATATACACTACCAAATGTAAAATAGATAGCTAGTGGGAAGCAGCCGCATAGCACAGGGAGATCAGCTCAGCTCGGTGCTTTGTGACCACCTAGAGGGGTGGGATAGGGAGGGTGGGAGGGAGACGCAAGAGGGAGGGGATATGGGGATATATGTATATGTATAGCTGATTCACTTTGTTATACAGCAGAAACTAACACAACATTGTAAAGCAATTATACTCCAATAAACATGTTAAAAAAGAAAAAGAAGGGGTCAGACTGGGAGGGGCTGAAGGGCATCCGTTCATTCACATCAAAAAAATGCCAGTCTGGGGATGTACTTGGCAGGCTATCCAGACAGAGGGAGGCTGGTGTCAAGGAGATCCAGCTCAGGCTAACCGGAAACCGAGCCCAAGAAGGTTGGACGCGGAGACTTGGGATGGGGGAGGCAGGCAGGCAGAGCCCGTCTGGTCTGTATCATGGAGGGACAAGTGCGCAGGGGATCAGCAAAAGGTGACAGGCCAGGGTGTCCAAGATCTGGATTTCCTAATAGTTACAAATGCGGGAACTGCAGTGCCGAGAGCAAACCACAGGGTTCCTGGACGTGGTGCTCGGGATCAGAGTGAGACCAGCACAGGGCAAGCTTTACACGCTGTGTGAGGTCCGGGGAGCTGCACATCCTCTAGTAAGAGGGTCATCCTAGAGCTGCAGCTCTGCCAGTGGGGGAAAAGAAGCAGAGAGCTTCTTAAGAGCAGAGAGGCAGGACAAGAGAAGGAAAAGAACAACAAAGACACATCTTGCCTTCTGAAGGTGTAGGCCTCCTACAGAGAGTTTTCCAGATTCTTTTTATTTACCCACAAACCACATTTCCTTGACCATAACTATGTATGTATGTTGCCTTTTGAGTTGTATATTTATTGCCATTTTGAAGGTTTGAAGGTGTACTGCGAAGTATCTGATGTAACTCAAGAATAAAGTAGGGTTCAGTTTAAGCTATACCTTAAATTAGATAAGTTCCATAATTTTCTGCCTCACCGTAGCCAATTCTCCCAGTAGCAGAATTGCTTATGCAACTTAAAAGATCTGTAATCCTAGAGCTGTGTCAAGCAGACGTATCAGTTTTGGAGTGATAAAGGTGTTCTGGCATTAGACAGCAGCAGTGGTTGCACAACTTTGTGAATATACAAAAAAAAACCCACTGAATCGCACCCTTTGAAAGGGTGAGTTTCATGGTATGTGAATTATATCTCCATTTTTTAAAAAAGAAGACATGTCCAGGTGTAAAGCCACAGTAAGCTTAGGAGACAGATATGGATTCTAAGGAATAATCTGTGAAAATCTGTTTAAGAGCTACGACATCTGGTCACCTCTGGAATCAGCAGCTCCCCCATTTTTGCTAGGAGGTTTTACGCTCCTGGGTTAGATGGTGGATGGGTTGAATGAATCACTGCCACTCTCCTAAACGTGTAAACAAATTGTCCACACATTCAGGTCAGTGATGCTCACCAGGTACCAGGATTTGGAGCCCCGGGCACAGCCTGTAGCACCTGACAGAGCTTCTGAGCTGCTGCTTCGGCGGAGTCCTTTTACCAAATTCCCCTAAAAAGAAGCTGTGTGTGTAATACAGACCAAGTCTGTGCTTATCTTACAGAGACTCTTGCAGCTTTCTTATGGGTCAGAAGCAATCGACCTTTATCTCCAACCACACATTTCTCTTGTTTGCCTTTGTCATCAGCATCGCAGGAGCGCTCACATATCATCAGGCTCAGACAGATCCTGTTGGTGAGACGAAAGTTGCAGTGACCGAATTCAGTTTCACCATTTTGCCTCTGTGCATCTTTCTTCTGTGTGCACACATTACTGTGCCAGGCGCAGAGAAACAGATTCCTATAAAAACAAAGAGAAAAAGAGACCCGAAAGGAGAGGTGGGGTGCTCTCTGTTACATCATTCTTCCTAATGTTCAGTGGGCTCACTGCACTGTCCACCAGACCCCATCATGTGGTGAATGCTCGGGGAACATCAATCCATGTTATCAGGGGTCCACGGAGAGTGTTAGACAGGTCTCGGAAGCAAGTCCAAATACAACCTTCCTGGCACACCTGGCTCCAGAAGCACATCTGACCTTCTCATCAGCCTCAGAGTAACTGTCCCTGGCCCCAGCCCTCCTGGAAGCCCTTTACCTGGCCTGGGGGAGGTCGGAGAGGTCCATACTGGGGGCCTCCTGCACACCCTACTCAGCTAGCCTGGGCTTTTCTGGTGTGGTGCTCTCTCTGGAAAACTTCCTTCATAACTGAGGTATTGTGAGGATGCACGGCTTCTTCCAAGCTACACTATTTCTACACCTCCCATCCAAGCTCGTTAATAGGCAGGTGAAGCCCTCTGATTGCTCTGACCGTCCTTGGCCTCGTCTCCCAGGACCCTGCTGATGGTCTCCACTGCCAGCCCCACCCGACATGCCACTTCAGGCCTCAGTATCCCTGTTTGAACATCTCATACTCTGCCGAAGACGGCTTCCTTGCCCTGCCCCCCACTTCCACGGGCCAGTTCCTTTTTCCTCATCTGGCTGAGTTCTTTTTTATCCTGTGAGCCTGTGCTCACTTGTCACACTCCTTGGGACACCTCCCCTGGCCTTCAGCCGAGGGAGGGACCCGCCTGGCTTCATCATAGCACACACCCTGGTGTGCGGAAGTCCCTTGAGGGCAAGGTTGTAACCTTGGATCCCTGGGACCCAGCAGGAAGCGGACCCTTGGTATGCACAGTGTGAAGTCTGAGCAGCTGAGCCCAACGCTTCCACTTCATCGTTCAGTCTGTAACTCCACTGCCTGCCTGTCAACAGGAATGTGTGGTTTTTTTTTCTGACACTGAGAAAGCTGATAAAGAAAAGAGCTTTTCTGTGGCAAACTGATAAGAATCTGAGTGATTGTAGGGGACTTGGCTTTTTGTTTTGCTCTGCTTAGATGAGCAGACTTGGAAATTAATATTGGTATTAGAATCATACAGAAAGGAGACAAGGTTCCAAGAGCTGAAGCAGCTTGTCCGGGATCCCTCAGCCAGCGGGCGGTCGGTCAGGGCTCCTGGCTGTAAGCCAGAAGGCTTCCTGTTACCCCTTGCTGTCCCACTTTTTCAGGTTCTCTGCATGTTTAAAATTTTAAAAGGTAAGCGGTATTAAGCATCTTTTTAAAATCAGAGCTAGCTTGTAAGACCACAGCTGGCCTCCCCTGGTATAAGACACGTATTAAGAGGCCCCACTCTGTCCTCCTACAGTTTTATGACCAAAGTGGACTGAGCAAACTGTCCACCATGTGATGACACAGAAGTGGGACCAATTTCGTACGTGGGTTGTGTAAAGCGGTTTTCAACCTTCTGTGTACCATTTGTAAATTTCCCTTTCATCCGGCCTATTACCATGAGCATGACCGAAATTGTTTTAAATGCTTAAATGGATTTTGGTGCCAGAATCATTGGTTTTGTACATTGTTAGGGAGAAATGGGCTAGAATAGGAAAGTGACATCTTTGGGAGGGGGGTGGTATTATGCAGAGCAGTTTCAGGACTGTTTATGGTGATTTCTTATACTTTTCAGAAATGTGAGTCAGTAATTCACTTTTTGTTTTCTCTAGAAAGAACCTGTGCCTAATCTCTACCTGATGCACATTTTCTCTTTAGGTGACTTTTCAGATCACCTCTCCATGTGCTAGCGAGAGGCATTACGAGCATCTGGGACGATGCTGTCGCAAATGTGAACCAGGTTTGTGCTTCGAAACCTCCTGTCATTGTCCTCCAGAAGTGGGTGGGGTTCTTTGTTTAATCTAAGGAACCATTTCTATCCTGCCAGACAAAAAAAGAAATTGGGTAGGCGTTTTACGGCAGTGGCAGGTAGTGGTGTTTGTCACTCTGAAGACAAAAACTTTTCTCTCAGTAGATGAAATCACTTAAAAATCAAGAGCAATTTCAGAAACTGGTACTTAGGTTAAGTACATGCCGGACCATGATTAAGTACCAGCTTTCCAAAATGCTGTTTCTTGAGAAGGCAAGATGGTTGTTTTTTTTTGTTTATTTATTTATTTATTTATTTATTTATGGCTGTGTTGGGTCTTTGTTTCTGTGCCAGGGCTTTCTCTAGTTGCGGCGAGTGGGGGCCACTCTTCATCGCGGTGCGCGGGCCTCTCACTGTCGCGGCCTCTCGTTGCGGAGCACAGGCTCCAGACGCGCAGGCTCAGTAGTTGTGGCTCCCGGGCTTAGTCGCTCCGCGGCATGTGGGATCTTCCCAGACCAGGGCTCGAACCCGTGTCCCCTGCATTGGCAGGCAGATTCTCAACCGCTGCGCCACCAGGGAAGCCCCCCAAGATGGTTTTTGAAACTCTGTTTCAGAAGTTTGTGATTCAAACTCTCAAAATATGAGATACAACTCTTATTTAAAAGTATTATTTTGGGAAATTCCCTGGCGGTCCTGTGGTTAGGACTCGGCACTTTCACTGCCAAGGTCCCAGATTCGATTCCTGGTGGGAGAACTAAGATCCTGCAAGCCATGCAGTGTGGCCTAAAAAAAAAAAGTATTATTTTCACAGAAATCAGCAGGGGATGGGGGTGGTAATCTATCCTAGAATCACTGCTAAAAATTGCCGAAACCCTGTTATAACTCCTCCGCACAATACCTGCTGAGGGGTAGATGGTGGACTGGTCACCACTTCCCCAAAGTTGTTCTGCCAGAAGGTGACCAAGTGTTTCTGTGGCCTCAGTGAAGCCCCACGTCCAGAGGGTCCTCACTCACTCACTGCTCTGGGGAGAGGAGGAGAGCTTTGAGGAAAAGGTGCTTACCTTATAACAAGATCCTTTAGATATTTCAGCTACAAATAATTTTTTGGGTTCGTAGAATGAAGATCCATTGATTTTCATGCACGCATGTGTGTGTGTTTATGTGTGTGTGTATTACTCTCTGATCAAACTAAGTTAACCGTGAGCCCACAGTATACTTGGGACAAAAGAAGTTAACTATCCAGGTTGACAGTAGAGGGGTTTTGAAGATGGGAGGGGAGGGGTGAGAGGAAGTTCCTCTTGCTTAGCCCCCAGGGAACCCCTCAAGTTCTGCAGGCACCAGTTTGAAAACCATAGTTCTTTTCCTTAGTCAGCAGAGGTTTGGGGTGGAAGGGGTGGTCTTTTACTTAGAAGATCTAAAAGACTGCCGTGAACACAGGCACAGCAAACCCAGGAGAGGTTATCTGAGCCAGCCCGGAGGCCTGAGGAGCCCTCACTGTGAGATGTGGTCTTATCTCATGTATCAGTCTACCTTTGGGGGATGTCCTGGGATCATGGTCATGTAAGGGCTCCAGTAGATTGGTGCTTTTTTTTTTTTTTTGGCCACACCCCGTGGCTTGCAGGATCTTAGTTCCCTGACCAGGGATTGAGCCTGGGCCCACAGCAGTGAGAGAACGGAGTCCTTACCACTGGACCACCAGGGAATTCCCAGATTGGTGCATTTTTGTTGATTTGTTGGCTTTTTTGGGAGGGAGTATTTTTGATTGGTGCATGTTTCCCCTTCTAATTTAAGGAAAGTACTTGTCTTCCAAATGCACTGCTACCTCTGAAAGCGTCTGTCTGCCCTGTGGCCCGGATGAATACCTGGACACCTGGAATGAAGAAGATAAATGCTTGCTGCATAAAGTTTGTGATACAGGTGAGTCAGTCATGTTGGGGACTGTGTGGATAAATGATATTTTTAGATACAGCAATACTGTCTCTTTTAGGGGCCATGGGAAGAAGTTTTGACCACAGACCCCCAGAAAGATGTGCTTCGGATCCCAGAAGGATTGTGTTAAAATTCTTCATGTAGAACTTCTGTTCTGGAATAGTTTTGTTTTGTTTTGTTTTTATTGAAGTATAGGTGATTTACAGTGTTGTGTTAGTTTCAGCTATACAGCAAAGTGATTCAGATATATATATATATATATATCTGAATATTTATATCTCCGATATTTCCTGTAAAGGGGTTATTGGCTGATCTAGAAGGCTGATCAGAATCTGGGTTTTTCTGCTTGTTTTTGACAAAACTCCTTAAAAGGTGAGCATATGTGGTGATGTCAGTACTCACAAAGTAGCTGCTTCTCTCTCTTTTGGGTGATATTAGCAGCTGTTGATGATCATGGCCTAGATCCATTTTCATTAGGGGCTGCAGAAAGGTGATGTTCTAATTCCATCATCCCTTCTTCCTTTATTGGCTGGAATGCTTTCTAAAGAGAAACTTCCCTCATCAACGGGTTGTTACCCTGAAGTACAGTATATACAGGAAAGGCAGAATGACTGCTTGTAACTTTATTTACCACTTTTCAAAATAATGACTCGATCACCAAGTCGTCTCCAAAGGATTTGTATGAATATTATGAACTCATGCATTTACGTATTTGAGGTGTTTTAATCTGTTGCGGTTACTAGTTTTACTGGTGCTTGGATTATCTCACCTCTCCCAGGTGGCCCCCAAGTCTTTCGATGTGGCCCCCGGTGTCTTTCTGAGCTCTCTTGCTCCCAGCCTCATCTTGGACGTTTCCTGCCCTGAAGCTGGAATCAGCCATTTCTCCAAGGATTTCTCCTTGCTTTCAGCAGAACATCTTATTTAGCAACTTCAGTCTGGGTGCTGGGAAGGCTCATTGCTACTGGATTGATCCTTGTATATAGGTTTGTTTTTTTTTTTTTTTTCAGTAGACAGAACTAGGAAATAAGCATTTTTCTAAACATCGTAATTTTTCTAAAGTGTTAGAGATAGCTGGCAGATTTTGTCCAGAGAAGGTAACGTGGAAACTCCATTGAGCAGAAGCATCTGATCAAGTCTTTTTTCTTTCCCACTGCTTAGTAATGAGCTTGACTCATTGCTGTCTCTTGGAAAGAAAGATTCACTCTGTCTACTGCCAAAATTGATTAAAGCCCCAAACCTAGTGCATTAAGATATTTAAAAATATGTCAAAATTGTTCATAACCACCCAGGCGTATATGCACTTACTTTTTATATATATATATATATATATAAATTTATTTATTTTATTTACTTATTTTTGGTTGTATTGGGTCTTCATTGCTTCATGCAAGCTTTCTCTAGTTGCAGTGAGCAGGGGCTACTCTTCGTTGGGGTTTGCGGGCTTCTCATTGTGGTGGCTTCTCTTGTTGCGGAGCATGGGCTCTAGGCGCACGGGCTTCAGTAGTTGTGGCTCGCGGGCTGTAGAGGACAGGTTCAGTAGTTGTGGCGCACGGACTTAGTTGCTCCCCGGCACATGGGATCTTCCTGGACCAGGGCTCGAACCCGTGTCCCCTGCATTGGCAGGAGGATTCTTAACCACTGCGCCACCAGGGAAGTCCACATGCACTTACTTTTGAGTGGGATACTGGAATTCGAATTTTCCAAGGAAAATGATACTTGTCTGTATGTTCCAGACAGTATGTCCATGTTTATGCAAGTTGGTCTTGGTGCTTCAGAGCTGACCTGGGCCTCGGAGAGTGGACACAGAAGGGAGTGGAGACTTCTCAGTTTCACCCAGCTCTGGTCTGAAAAGAATGGGAACAGGAAGCATTCCCTCCCTGCTGGTTATAACTTGAGACAGTGAAGGAGGGAACAGGTTTCTGGTTTCTTTGTTTTCTCTTGGAACTCTGTCCTAGGCAGTTCAGGCTGCGATAACAGAATACCACAGACTCAGTGGCTTAAACAACAAATATATATACCGAACAGTTCTGGAGGCTGGAAGTCTGGGATAAGGGTGCCAGCATGACGGGGTTCTTGGTGTGTTCCCTATTCCTTGTTTCAAGACAGCCACTTTCTTGTGTCCTCACATGGTGGCGAACAGAGAGAGAGTGGAAGCAAGCTTTGTGCCATCTCTTATTATAAGGGCACTAATCCCATTCATGGGGGGCTCCACCCTCATGACCTAATCACCTCCCAAAGCCCCCACCTCCTAATATCATCACACTGTAGTTGGGGGGAGGTTTTAGGATTTCAACATATGAATTTTGAGGGGACACAAACATCAGTCCATAACAAACTCTGATAAGTATTAAGAAATATAAAGTACAAGGGCTGTTTGGACAATCCAGGTGAGATGGGGATGTATAGGAGGAGTAGGAGGTCTGTTTTAAATAAATGTTATTGTGTTGTTTCATGTATGCATGTGTGTGTGCAGGTGATTCTTGTTATTCACGGTAGTTATGTTCTATAAAGTCACCACAAACACTGAGCTAGCAAATACTGAACCACCACTCCTGGGTGGGTGAACATAACCTCATTTTGTATGTGTTTCTGTTTAAAGACACCTTATTTAAGAAATATTTTGATTCATTAACAATGAACTCACAATAAACAGCCTTGAACAAAGTTTATCTAATGTATGGATTTTCTCCAGAAGACACATCATCGCCTTCTTGGACTTAGAAACACTCGACAGCACTTCAGCCCTATGCTTGGGGGCCGTTTTAAACAGTGAACTCACCAATAAAAAACACAAAAATGCCCAAAATAGGACACTAAATAGACCACAAAAAGGACTCTGATTACCAGTGTGAGAGCTAAAACTAGAAGGCAGTGTCACCCCGTTTGCCCTTGGCGGGGGACATGCATGTCCAGCCAGTGACTCAAAATTTTCGCTGTTCTGCATGTGTTGGAGAATAACTGCAAAAGCGCCAGGAGTTATTGATTTGGGGGTTACGATTAAATTTTAACCAGTAGGCAAAATTGCCAATATGAACCAGCGAATAATGAGGGTCGACTGTGTGTGAGCATTTACCTCTATTCCACAAAAACTGGAAAGGGCCAGGAGGTTTGAGATAAGGAGAGAGCGCTTTGCTATGTGTTGTGAGAAAAGAGACAACGAACGTGTTATCCTTAGTTTGGGGGGAGAGATTAATTTCCAAGTATGTCACCAGGCCCAACCTCCTTAGTTTGCCTGTATCTAATCCCACAGTGACGCCTGTTTTCAGGACTGAATAATCCTGCGGCCCTGCAGGATCCCAGGATGAATCCCCAGTCTCCAGAAACCCAATTCTCTTAGGTCTGATCTAGCATTGGTGTTAAGAATGTTTATCACATTTGAATTTACTAAAACTCGAGAAGCTGTGAAGTCGACTATTTTGCATTCGTCAAAATAGTCAATGATCAGAAACTCCCCAGGCCTTAATCTTCCTACCAACATGAAAACTGATTTTTCAAAAACCACAAGACTCTTAATTATTGAGAGAGAGAGAAAACAACAACAACAACAAAACCTTCTGGGATGTTTTAGTGCCAGCACAGGAAGTGTGAGGGGGAACTTGGGAGTTCCTGAATCCCGGCGTGCTGAGTGATTCATCCGTGCGCTGCGTGCGGGGGGGTCTGGGTGGTTTGGGGCTGGTGGTGCTGGAGAGCGAGTGGCACGAGGTGGAAGGTGTGTATCCGCCCTTGCTCCCGCTGCCTCACCGCCCTGTCTTTCTCTCCCGCAGGCAAGGCCCTGGTGGCCGTGGAGCCCGGCAACCGGACGGCTCCGCGGCGCTGCGCCTGCACCGCCGGGTACCACTGGAGCGAGGACTGCCGCTGCTGCCGCCGCAACGCCGAGTGCGCGCCCGGCTTCGGCGCCCGGCTCCCGGGTACGAGCCGGGGTCCCGCGTCTGGCGGCGCTCCCCAAAGCCGTGCAAGTACCCCCAGGCCAAAGCGGCCTCTCAGACGGCTTCCCTGAGTCATCACACTCTGCGGGACCAGGGGGCGCTGGAGGGGGCTGAGGGTTCCCTGGGAACGGACCCCCGGTTGTGCGCCTCCAGGGGAATGTGAGAGCTCGGCCCACGCGCTCTGCTCAAGGCTTCTCCTTCTGAACCTTCCCATGCCCACTAAGGGGGGAACCGGATCATGCAGGGGTCCCCAAACTTTTTTTAAAACATGTGCACCCTCTTTGGAGAATTTTGAAAAGCCGTGCACCTCCTGCCAAAATTTTAAATAGACAGCTAAACATTTTTTATTACAAATTGAAAGAGTCGCTTAAGGACTTAGTTTCCAGGGAATTGGAACAGCAGTAAGTTACACTTTCCAAAATATTCAGCGGAATCAAAACATGGGATAGCAACTGAATAACCATCATCATCCATTTAAAAATGCACCGATCGTCTTTAACTGTTGGAAATTTTATGTGGTTCTTTTCTCTCCTTTGATTTGTATCCATTTCACCTTCCCCACAGAGTTTTATCCTAATGTATTTTTAAGCTCGGGGGGTTTATATCACCTTTTCATACTCTTTCACATGAAAAAAAATGCACCTATTTGAAATTTTAATTTTTAAAAATTTCTTGTGACTCAGGGTTCTAACCTTAAAAACATTTCTTCTGGACTGAGTTGTTACTACAGTTATTATTATACACAGTTGGTCCAAAAGATGAATATATTATATTTTGCTATACTATAATTATAAAAGTAAAACACAAGGTTGGGAGAATTAAAAATATTATTCATTTCATTTTGTATGGAGGAAAATGTCCATCACAGAGTCTGACACAGTCCTTCAATTAAACCAGACAGGCTTTCTCATGGGAAGAAGTCTGACGATTTTTTAATTACTAAAATAAATCTCCCTATGACAGCCTGCTCCCTTCTGAATTCTGGTTCTGAGATATAGGCAAGACCCAGAGCCTTTCCAAAAGTTTGTTAGCTGCATGAAAAAAGGTGCTGGTCCCTTTCTGCTTTTTTTTTTTTTTTTTTCTGGTCAGTGTTCTCTCTGCTTTGCTCCTTTGGAAATGGTGCATTCTTCAGCAATTGGTGGAGGGTAGAGGGGGTGACGTGGATGACTGAAAATTTTACCCCTGCCTTGCAGTATATTTGAACTCGGAACAACTGAACCTGATCCCAAATACCCCATATCTGTTGTCACACCCTTGCCCTTAATAGATAGGGAAAGACAGAAGCTGTAATGAGGTGCTCTGAATGCAGGAGCTTTCCATCACCAGTATTTTGACTTGTTGCTTTGTTTGGCATCTCAGAAGTTTGGCACTATGGTAGGATTTGGAGAAGGTATGAAGTGTGCCTTCTTTTGTAAAGTGGGAGTGTGATTGGGAAAGGAAAAAAGAGAAAGGAGAACGTGCAGGATGCCCCCAGCAGGTCAGTGTTACAAAGAGCAGACATGAAAGTCGTGTCCCTTCAAGCTCTTCGTGACTTGCAGCCCCTTTAGGAAGTCGCTTTGTTTTTAAGGGTTACTCTTCCAGAGGGTGTTTATCTTTTTAAAAGCTGTTTGAATTAATACGAGTGACTAGATGTTAAATGCACCTTTGTTGATATCATTTCAAGGCAAATCAAATTGCTAGAGTAAGGGGTGGGTACCCTACTTATTGAGGCAATTGCAGAAATCAAGAATGTGCTTCCCACTTGACTTTGGACAAAGAAAATGTAATTCCTTATTTTAGGGTTTTATTCATGAAAATAAACCACAGAAGTGCTACTAATTTCAAGAGTAATTTGTGGTTTTGGCACAAGCCAGTTGCTTATTATGATATCACATGGTAGCCAGTGTCCTTCTTTACTGGAATTACCAAAGGGTCATCATGTGTCAATTGCAGTAAAGGTAATAGACATAGGAAATCTGAGACATTTCCTATTTTGATAATGTAGTTCATGTGGAATATGAGGGAGGTGAAGACAGCTTACTAACCAGGATCAATTCCTGCTTTCAGTGCTATGGTTTAAGGTGGGGGTCCAAAATCCATCCCACCACTTGTGTTTGTGTAAATAGGATGTTATTGGAACACAGCCCCATCCATTTTTTTTTACTCATTATCTGTGACTTCTTTCACACTACAAGTAATTTGCAGAGACCAGAAGGCCTGCAAAGCCTAAGATATTTATTGTATGGCTCTTTATAGAAAACTGTTACTACCAACCCTTGGTTTAAGAGAAAGAGACCTATAGTGTAGGTTGGTTCGTTTTTTTCTTTTTTCTTTTTTTTGAAAACTTTATCAACACTTCGATACTTAGACTGGTGAGAGTATTGATCAGAAAGGGTCAAGACAAGAAGTTTCCTTTAAAAGCGGTAAATGAGCTGCCATTCTCTGTACCCAAAGCCTGGTGTAAGCCCCAAAGGGGAGACAGGGGAGAACAGACAGGTGCTTGATTAAAACAAAACAGATAGCAGGCTCCCTGGCCAGGAAACAAAAGATCGGTGAGCAGGACGGTGGCTCTGACCAGCAGAGGGTCCGGACCAGAGAGCTGGATCTAATTCAGATCTAATTCAGATCTGGCGTTGGCGCCCTGACACTGAGCCAGTTCCCCTCTGTACACAGTGCTGTCACCTGCTGTGGGGTCTCGGGCCCTCTGAAGTCTGTGAGGACTTCAGCCACCAGCCGCAGGTGGTGAGGGTGGGAATGGGGAGGCAGGAGACAGGCGGGGCGCTTTTGATCTCTGGTCCTCTGGACCGTCCTCCTGGCCGATCTCTAAGTGTCCTCGTTTGTCTTGTGTTCTTTTGTCCGTTGGTCTTTTTGACAGTGCAGCTCAACAAGGACACGGTGTGCGAGCCCTGCCTCACAGGCTACTTCTCCGACGCCTCTTCCTCCACAGAGAAGTGCAAACCCTGGACCAAGTAAGTGACAACGAAGGAACCCAGAGGGTTTGTTGATTTTAAACCCATCTCAGCCTCTGCTGTCTCATCTGTTTTGAAAACAGACTGATTCAGTTTGATGAGGCTTCCTCTGGAAGCCAGGTTCACAACAGAAAAAGTCTGTCAGTTGGGCGTGAGGGAAATAAACCACTGCAGCCAATCTTCACCCTGATGTGTGACAGGAGTTGTGTATTGCTTGTTAGATTCAGTTTGACTGAAGCTTTGACTTATAGTTGCAGCTGCTTTTTCCCTTTTTCTAACCTTATTTAGTTGCAAATTACTTAGGGTGCATATTATCGCTCACCAGTCCCACTTTTCCCAGCTTCCCAGCATCACTGGTTTACTTGTACAAAGATGTGTGTGTGTGGTGTATGTGCAAATAGAAGCCTCCTGTTTAAATAAATGTTTACACACTTGAGGGTTTTTTTTTCCGCATAATATATCCTGAAGGAAGCTCATTCCATATTAGTTCACTTAGATCTTTGTGGCTTTTTACAGCTACATAGTATGTCATCATAGAGATGTACCATAATTTATTTAATAAGCTCTCTATTGATAGTCATTTAAGTGGTTTGCAGTCTTTTGCAGTAGTAAATAAGTTTGCAATGAATCATCTTTTCTATATACTATCTTATGCTTATGTGAGTATATCCAGAGTGAAATTCCTGAGTCCTTTCATGGCATGCTTGTTGTTGAATACTCATAATCAATGTCATGATTCTTTCAGTTCCCAATAAATTAATTCTCGTAAAATATTTATTTTCTGATCCACTTATCCAAGTTTTATTTTGAAAAGATTTTCTGTGTTTTCAGCTTCGAAAGGGTATTCATCCAAAGTTTATCACTTAGCTATGGTAATTGAATTTGGAATCTTCTTTACTGAAGACACCAATCTTTTCTCTTTTGGACCATGCTCTCAGAGTAGTTCTTAGAGAACACTGGCAGTAGTAACTATTGCCTTTGTCCACCTTAATGATGTGTGGATAGACACTGGGGATTCAAACATCCACAAAGACCTGGTTCCTCTCCTGAATGAGCTTGCAATCGAAAGGGATAGAATCTTTTGTAGCTTTTTTTTTTTTTTTTTAATAAGACTATAAAACCAAAGCACTTACCTACCTTTCCCCTCACAGCTGTACCATTCTTGGAGAGACAGAAGCACTTCACGGGACCGATAAATCAGATGTGGTTTGTAGTTCTCTTCCACCTACAAAACCACCAAATGGTATGTTGAATAGAGCAGGTTGGTTGGGTAGACGTGCCCCAGTCTAGTCAGCTCTTCTAGATTTCTCCCGAATTACATGCTGTATCCAGAGGCGTCCATTTCTCCCTTTTCATCTCGTCCTATCCGTGGTCAGCTCAGTATTTCATTTTTATTAGTATTTTAATTCCAGATATGTTGTTTATTTGATAATTTTCTACTGTGGAATGGATAACTAGTAATTTATTCGTATATGCCAAAAAAAGAAAGAAAACTGAGGTGCAAACATAAATTAAAATGCCCAAATGTGATAGGATGGTGGTGGTCACAGTGGTCACAGTAGGGTACCTATGGGAGATTTTGGTCACCAGCCAGAGTTAGCAACTTGTTAGAAGATAGTTATCATTATTTCTGGAACATCCTGTGGATCAAATCAATCTCAAGTACAGTTTCATTGGTTGACAGAAAGTTGACAGTTAATGGCGGAAGCTGCTTACCCAGGTGAGCGAGATGCTGTGAAGGTGGGTCCAGGTATCACAGCACAGGAGGAGGCATAAGTGGCAAGAAAACCTTTCTAGTGAGGCAAGAGAACCTAGGCCACAGAGCGATGGAGTTGATGAACATTGACGAAGAAAATCAAGGCCTTAGCTTTGACATTTTGGCAAACAGGAGAACATGAAGGGGTTCTGGATAAGGAATTGCACAGTCAGAGCAGCATTTTAAAAAGACCATTAAGAGAACATTAAAAATAACTGAGGGAATAAAAAATTGTCTTAAAAAAGACAGAAGGAGAGGACTTCCCTGGTGGCGCAGTGGTTGAGAATCCTCCTGCCAATGCAGGGGACATGGGTTCAAGCCCTGGTCCAGGAAGATCCCACATGCCACGGAGCAACTAAGCCCATGCACCACAACTACTGAGCCTGCACTCTAGAGCCTGTGAGCCACAGCTACTGAACCCGTGTGCCACAACTACTGAAGCCTGTGCACCTAGAGCCCAAGCTCTGCAACAAGAGAAGCCACGGCAATGAGAAACCCACGCACCACAACGAAGAGTAACCCCCGCTCGCCGCAACTAGAGAAAGCCCGCGTGCAGCAGCAAAGACCCAATGCAGCCAAAAAAAAAAAAAAAAGGAGAAGAAAGGCAAGAGTCCAGAAACCAGGTCATGTAAACCAAGAGCTTACAGTATAAAGGTACTAGCATTTAAGTGATCAAGGGGGGATGAAAAAAATGGTTGAGTCCACATTGTGTTGTAGATGAAGTACCAGAAACACTTCGCAGGATGGCTGTGGTTCTGTTCTCATGACCAGCAAAACCCTGGTGCCATGTTGTTATTTGGAAAGAGATTTGATAAGGGGCTTCCTTTTGCCTCCAGAGCCCATCCAACTGGAGAGAGTGAAGTGTTCTGTAGGTAAGCAAAGATGATGGATGGTGTGGTCATCCCTATTAGAGTTATTCTAAAGTAGAAGCATTTAACTATGGTCCTGGGCTGGCCCCTCAGAGCTCTGGCAGCCGGCAGGGCTGGGCTGCATTGTCGATGTCACCCTTCGGCGCGCGAGCGCTCCCTGGCAAACCTACAGTCAGGGTCGGGGACCTTCCTATTGCTCGTATTCCACACCAACATCCTTGATTCTGGGGTTTGACTGAAAGGGTTATGTTTTTAAATGGAGAAAGTAAAAATAAACAATCTTTAATGCCATTTTTCTCATTTTCTTCCAACACAGAACCCCAGATTTACTTGCCCAGTTTAATTATTCTGCTTCTCTTCATATCTGTGGCATTAGTTGCTGCTGTCATCTTTGGTGTTTACTATAGGAAAAAAGGGAAAGCACTAACAGGTATTGTGTCTATGGTGGGGTTTGAAAATGAATCTTAAAGCCAATAGATACATTTCTAGGTGTATGCTTTGAAGAGGCGTATATTGCCCTCTGACTGCCTCTGGTGATCTGTTTAAACTAAGGTGACACACGCTTCATACCTAGTTCATTGTTCTCTGGCAAGACAAACAAACGAGCAAACGAACAAAAATCCATTGTGCCTGTTTATGTATATGCAAACAAAAATATTCTAGGTGCAGGAAACCAATGACTGTTGTATAGATTATATAGTGTCAGATATACAGAGGTTGCACTTATCCTAGAATACAAACATTTTTAATTACTTAAATTTAATTAATTACTTAATTAAAACAGAGACAAAATGTTCAGGTAAATGGCAGATGGAAAGTTTTGACTGGGGTGTTACCCTGATAGGTAAATTTAAAATTCTGAAAATAAGTGGTCTTATAGTCAGTAAAATGCAGGTGCTCATTCTTAGAATGAATAATCAAGTGTTGTCTTGTTTATTGGGAATAGTTTTTCCACAAAAAAAAATTGTTTGATAGTGTCTTTTAACATCACATCCTGTTTGACTTTTATACTACAAAACTAAAAAGTATAATTTGTAAGTAAGTGTTCAAGGCTTCACTAGGTTTCCTAAACCTAGTGCACATCATTGTCTTTTGAAGCACCTGTGGTCTCACCATCCTTTCCCATCTTCAGTTGCTCACTTGTTTTGTCCGCCTTTGCTTTGCTGTGATTCCATCAGTTCTCTCACAGTCACGACCATAGACTTCATGAAATCCTGCATCTCTTACTATTTCCATTAACATTCCATCGCCTAATGTAACACTGGGCAATCAAAAGATTAAAGAGGGAAGATGGTGACTGACGATGCCAGTGTTAAGCAGAGAGTATTTGAAGAGGAAAAGTTGGAATTAACTTTTTAAAAAGTCTATCATTATTGAATATTGTTATTTAATGCAACTCCACCTCCCCAACATCGGAACTGGGCATTTGAATAATGCATGTTCAGAGATGCTGATGGATTGCTCACTCATATAGCCATGGTTTCATGAGATAAACAGACTCCCAGTGTTTTATTCTTTAGTTTTTTTCTCTGTGATAATCTCTTTTGGCCATATCTTACCAATGCCAAAGGCAATGGGCCTGCCCATCACTGAGTCGGGATGTGGGACTGTCAGCTTTCTCTTCATCCCTTCATTCAGCACATGTTTTTTGGCCACCAGGGACTGGACAGACACTGGGGTCTCAACACTGAGCAACACAAACAGAGCCAGTGCCCTCATGGAAGAAGCTTCTCTGTGAGCAAGGCAGGGATTGGCCCATAGAATGAGGCTGAGTGAGGAAAGGGAGGTGCAAGAGCTCCAGGGGTGACAGAGTTGTCTGTCCAGCCTCGGGGTCAGCCAGGGCCTCCCAGGGCGGAGGCAGGGGACCTGAGATCTGAAAGACAAGTTGGAATGAACTAGCCCAAGGGGAGCTAAGGAGAATCAGAAGCATTCCATGCAAAGAGAATTGCATGATTGGAGGGAGCAGAGCAAGTTGGGGAGATTGGAAGGTTAGCGCAGCTGGAGCAGAAAGTCAGAACCAGTGTGACATGAAACTGCTACGAAGTGTGCTTCCATCCTGAGCAGAGGGAGGCAAAACAACCCTGTGGTTTTAGTATTTGGCTATTTTAGTAATTAAAACAAATTTGGGGGTACAGAAAGAGTGGATGCAGACCCACCAGTAAGGAGGGCTTTTGCAGTCAACCAGGAGAGAGATTATCATAGTAGTTATGAGTAATTACCACCTCTGTGTACAAATGTTATTTTTAGTATCATCTGTAACTGTCTAGTCCTGATCCCTAAAAAGAAAGAGCTGCAACTTTCCTTTTATTTGGAGTATCTTTATTTTTATATAATTTTAAAGTGATAGAAAATAAGCACGAATAATAATGACGATGATAGTCGTAACTGACATATTAAATATTTATCATGTACCAACACTGCTCTACACATTTTACGTGTCCTAAGTCTACACAACAGCACTGAGAGGGAGGCATTATTATTTCCCCCGTTTTATGATGCAGAAACTGAGGCTCAGAGAGGTTAAATAGACCAGGCAACGTCACATAAGAGGTATCATTACCTATTATGATGACGTCATTATCTTCCAGTGGAGAATGGACAACCTCTTAGCTTTAGTCTTTATAGTGAATTCAACATCAAATATTCAGTGGAGGTGGGATAAAATTTTATCTTTGTATTATATACATTCATAGATTTTTTTTAATTCATAGATTTGACCTTTTAAGCTTCATCAGTTCTATTTTAAAAAGTTAAGGAAGATATACTTTGTACACGCCACAGAACATATTCTTTCTTCTGAGAAGCAGCAGGGTGTAGGGAAAAGGATTCAGGGCCCACTGGAATTCAGTGGGGCCTGACACAGCCTTCTGGCATGCACTTTACTTTTATCATACATATATTTGTGCTAAGTCCCCTAGACCCATGTCACCTTTGTTCCCCTGCAATACCTAACAGGGTCCCTAAGAGTCAAAGAAAAATTGCTAAGGGCATGAGAATGTCTAGTCAGAACAGCAGCTCTGACAGCCCTCAGATGTGCCTGAAGGTATTCGATGGAACATTAGGGCATCATATTTGTCTTTACATAGATCAAAAAGTTCTGTTTTTGATAGGAGGAGGAAGATGCCTTCATAGTCTTTAAATTGGTTGATTTTCTTTTAAATGTTTCACTCTCAGATTTGCAGACGATTGTGTTTAAAGACAATATTGATCTGACATAGTGGTCAATAATACTGAATTAGAAATAGGAAATAATAATATGAAGCGCTTATCCTTACTTTGTTTTTCTAGCTAATTTGTGGCACTGGGTCAATGAAGCTTGCGGCCGCCTAAGTGGAAATAAGGTAAATTTAAAAGTCTTAAGTGCCTCCTTTAAGTACTGTTAACAATTTGGGGGAATTCACTGATGGTCCAGTGGTTAGGACTCGGCGCTTTCACCGTCAGGGCCCGGGTTCCATCCCTGGTCGGGGAACTAAGATCCCACAAAGCCAAGTGCACGAAACCAAAAAAAAAAATTGGCTGATATAACTATTATTAGTCAAATAGTGAATGGGTACTTCCTTGAGAGGATGGAACCTCAAATCCCAGGACTGATCCCCACAGAGTAACCCAAAACCCAAGTCAGTGCTCATCCTAAATGCTGTTTTCTTTGTATTGCATTCCATTTCTGTCATCTCTGTGCCCATGTACTTTTTATATTATTATTTTAGTGCCAATCTCTGTTGCCTAGGACAGATTCCTAGGAGGGAAGAGCGGTCACATTCCTGTACTCTGTAGTTATTTTGGTGGCTTTTAATTTTGGTATAACTTCAAAATTGTTGGAAAGCAGTGAGATAGTACAAAAACTTCCACCTGCCCTATACTCAGATCCACCGATTGTTTATATTTTCACATTGCTTTATTATTTGCAATCTGTACGTTTGTATATGCATATGTATATTTTTTCTCTTGAACCATTTTTTAAAAATTTATTTATTTAATTAATTTATTTTTTGGCTGCATTGGGTCTTTGTTGCTGCATGCGGCTTTCTCTAGTTGTGGCTAGCAGGGGCTACTCTTCGTTGCGGTGCGCGGCCTTCTCATTGTGGTGGCTTCTCCTGTTGCGGAGCACGGGCTATAGGCGTGCGGGCTTCAGTAGCTGTGGCTCGCGGGCTCTAGAGCACAGTCTCAGTAGTTGTGGCACATGGACTTAGTTGCTCCGTGGCATGTGGGATCTTCCCGGACCAGGGCTCAAACCTGTGTCCGCTGCATTGGCAGGCAGATTCCCAACCACTGTGCCACCAGGGAAGTCCCTAAAGACATATAAACTTTAAACCTTGAGTTCATACTGATTTCTCCAATTCTGGTCCCAACACTACAGGATTTATTGTAGTCTTTCTGTAGCTGTATTTGAATCTTCCCTTCTCCAACAGTAAGAAACCCAGCTCCTATTATTCTCAGTATATTTACTCATTTACTCAGTTCCAGAATACACAGAAAGTAGTTTCAGAATCACTAAGCCATATCACAGCAAAAACCAAAGCTACCAACCAGAGTTCAATATTTGTTTACAGGGTTTTTTAAAAATTTAGATTGAGGGTATAGACAAAATCCTGTGTTCTAAAGTTATTTGGGTCAGCTCTCCCCCTTGCTTCAGTGTAAACATGCTATCCCATTGGAAATGCAGTTAGACTCATCTGATTCTGGTTGTACTCTATCTGAGGGTTCTCCCCACCCACTAATCTTAAATAACCCAAATAAAGCGACACAGGGAGTATTCCATCTGTACTTGTTATGGTGGAAATAATTACTATAAACACCATTTTCAGCCACGTTTAGCAGACCCATGTTCTAACATCGCTGGTATTAATGCTCTGCCTTCTGAATTTAAATCAGCAGGAGTCCTCAGGCAGCAATCTTAGCTGCACTCGTGTGGAAGCCCCGAGTCAGCGTGAAATCTGTGAGGGTGTCTTACTGCTGACTCTGGAACAGAAGATGTTTTCTGAAGATATGTGCTGTCCTGACAGTGGAGGTGCGTGCGCAGGTGGCGGTCCCTGTGCGCCAGGAGAAGACGCCGGGATGCTCACCCTGGTCAGCGAGATTGAGGGGGACCCCTTCAGGCAGATTCCCATGGAAGACGAATATGTGGACAGGCCCCCCCGGACCCCAGACTCTGTATTGTTCCTCACTCAGCCTGGAAGCACATCCACACCGCCTTTCCCTGAACCCCTGGAGGTGGGAGAGAATGACAGTCTAAGCCAGTGCTTCACTGGGACAGAGAGCTTCGTGGATTCCGAAAGCTGCCACTTCGCCGAGCCTCCGTGCAGGACTGACTGGATTCCTGTGTCCTCCGAAAAGTACTTGCAAAGAGAAGTGGAGGGTGGCAATTGCCCCCACTGGGCAACCAGCTCCAACTCTGCAGATGGCTGTGCAGGCTGCAGGAACCCCGCTGGGGAGGACCGGGAACCCCTGATGGGTTGCCCCCGAAGTGGACCCTTGCCCCAGAGCGCCTATGGCATGGGCCTTCCGCCCGAAGCGGCTGACGGGGCAGAGGCGGGAGGCCAGCCCATGGATGGGGCTGATGCACGGCTTCCCAGCTCGATGAGGGGAGGTCCTGGCTCTGGAGGCCCTTCCAGTGACCAGCCACCTGCCTCAGGTAAGTGACTCTGCTGGTTCCTCCCTTCTGAGCAAAAAGGCCTGGTCTCTGTGCAGTATCTGGGGACAAGTGCCACATGCCGTTCAGGAAAGAGGGACGCTAACATGGGAAAAGTTCAGCTCGAGCATTTTCTCCTGATAAGCCTCTTTACAGGCTGGGTTTTGAGTCAGTCCACATGTTGGGTTTGTGGATTGTACCCCTGGGGCTCTCTCTCTTGGTTTATACGTGCCCCATGCGCTTTTCCATTCAGGCTTCTCACAATGGGATTAGACCTCAAATCCCAGCATTGACCCCTGAAAACAATGCCAACATTGACCGCAGGACTGGCTGAAGTCAAGGCATTGCCTCAGATTTCTGGGTTTGGCTGCAAAAGCGACCTAGGCCTCAAATTTCTTTAAAGTGACCTAGGCCTCAAATTTCCCCCCAAAAAAAGCTCTTAAAAGTTTCAGGACAACAAACAAAATTGTTTAGTTAATTGTTGATTAATTAATATTTATTGAGTGTAGCTTGTTGATTCTGGGCCAAATTAATGGGGCAGTGGCTGTCCTTTGATGCTTTTTATGAGAAGCCCCTGTTATAAACACTGCATAGGATATATTTATGGAACCAGGAGAATGGTTTTACAATTTAAAATCATTATAGAGATTTATTGCTGCACCACTGCTTGAGTGTGAATAGGCCACCAGTTGTAATATTATAACTTTTTTCTGAGAAGGTAAAACATCCTCTGTTTTATTATGTAGTTACAGGGAACTTTTCTGCTGATGGTGAGGGCTTCCTCTGGTTCCGGGGATTGTTTGCTGTATTATGGGAAGGGGTGGTCAGGGATCTCTGAGAAATTTCTGAAAGCTATAGACCCTCTCTCCAGAAAAATGAATATATGCATATGTACTATTTAAGGGGCTTCACAGAACCCTCCCACTCTCCAAAACCACAAAGCCCGTTCATGGACCACCTTTATCCTGGGATGCTTTTTCTTTTTCTTTCCTGCCTCTTTATTTAGACTGCCACCGGGTCTAGCAGCTGGTCTTTGAATTATTTTATAACTATGAGGTAGCTCAATCGGGCCCTAAATGGAGACTGTTTTACCCCATGCTGATAATGGCTCCTGGCTTATTGGGTAGAACAATGAATTTGAATCTGTTCTCCAAGGTTTGTGGTTTTGCTGCAACTACACAGATTCACTGATGGGTAAATTCTCTACCAGTTCTCAGTCAAACTGAAAGGAGGACATAGGCCTGGGGATATTTTTCAAAGAACTGATATGTTTTTCCTCCAGAAGACCTCAACTTTTTTTTTCAAAGATTTTAAGTAATTTCCGTGTCTAAAAGTTTGGCTCTATGGTTCGTTTGCATTGGTCTCTTTCTTTTCTACAGGTTAATTTTCTTCCCACTGGTTGCACACACACAGAGAACACGAGTATTTGGGGGTGTGGGGAGGAAGGAGGCAGAACCTCAGTGTGGCAGCTGCCACGTCTTGTGACACTGCAGGGGACAGACCTGTTTTTCAGTTGCTAACATCAGGAAGGTGAGGTTTGCTGCTGTGTGAAAAGCAGCAGCAGTTCTTGGAAGAACAGCACTGGCCAAAGTGAAAGAGATCAATTTTTTCGTAGTGTCGTGAAACCAAAAATGCGGATCCGAGCTTTCCTATAAGGAGTTAAAGCAGTGCCCATCTCTGCTTTTTTTATCTTTTTTTTCTCCAGCACTAAACATCTAGGCGTGGAAAGAAGGAAAAAAAAAAAAGTGTGTCATCAACTAAATGGTATTAATTTGCAAAAAGTTTACACTGCTTTTTCTGTCTTAATCTGGTGCTCAGCCATATAAAACATCCATAGAGAGTTGCCAGCAAGTGGGCCAAATTCATGTTCGCCTGAGGAGAAGTAGCAGCCAGATTGAGTTTTGAGGCTGTGCAGGTCTCTCCATAATTACTTCTACATAAACAGGCCTTCTGATTCCTGGTCAAAATAGCACTTTCTCATTATTGCTTTTTTTTAATTGTCATAGTTTATCTTCTATAAAATGTGTGAAAGAGAATGGAGCTTGGGTGAACGTTATAGGTGGGGTTAATCCTACACGATCTCCTGAAAGCCACTGTGCTCTCAGGACTTGAGGGAGGTGACCTTTTTATTGGCTTTTGGATTTTTATATGTGAGTATTTAAGAAGAAAAAAACTTACAACCAAATCAAGTGGTTTCTGCAGAAATGACAGGGTTGGGCGCCACCTAAGTAGGGAAAAGTATCTCCTTTGCACCCAGCTTCCTTGTGAAGAGGATGATTGTTCTTCAAACAGCTGCACAAGCCTGTCTTTCAAAAATAATACCTGATGGTAAGTTTGTGTTAGCAGTGTCACAGCTCTTAAAGCACAAGGAGAGTTACCAGCAAAAACCAATGAAAGGGGAAAACAAACATACTTGTGGTTTTGTTTTGCGAAACCATGTCTTGATTTACGTCTTAAATTATCCTGATGACATGACGGTGGTTACCTTGGTTACAAGCCCTTTCACCTGGAGTTTGGAGAATTCTGTGTCTAGAAAATGATGTCATGTGAAAGAACAACTTCTTACGATTAATGTGTCACTAGTTGGCCTGTGACTTGCTTCTGGCTCCTGAGATCACTTAATTGGTTCAGACACTTCTGAACTGGAGAGAGGTGTTTGTTCCCAGGGCCCACAACAATTCTTCATGAACACCAGCTACATGATTCTCTATCACATCTTTATTGAGGTTCCACTGAGACACGGAGACTTGGAAAAGCTTGGAAAACAAGTAGGGATTGGTGCTAGGGAATGGACAACACAAAGAGAATCAATAATTTGAGAAAGCAAGGCCCTCCATGGCCAGCCCCCCTAACCTGCAGCCTGTTGGTGCTCTTCACCTGCTCGCCCACCTAAGTTTGGCCAACGCCAGCCTCAGCCATTTTTAGTGGGAATCTCTCACTTTCCTGCTTCTGCACTGTAACAGGCCTCCCCTAGTGTGGCCACTCTGTCCCCACACGGTCCCCTTTTCCAAAGCACCCAGCTCCTCCTGACCTTCAAGTCCCAGCTCAAATGCTGCTTCCTAAACCAGGGATGCATGTTAGCTGCCTGGGTGGCCACTCTCCCCTTCCGTGCCCTCGGCAGCCCCTCGTAATTCGTCTTGGCATCTTTCTCACCGAGCCCAGCACACTCGTACCTTTATCAACAGCCGTCTCTAGGCAGCCACGAACAGTTAGTTGGTAGGAATTGCCATGACCTTCACCACTCCCGATCTTCCTCGTCTCTCCCATGGCAGCTTACTCACAGTATAAGTGAATAAATGTTCATAAGCTCATTCATTCATTCATTCATTCCTCCATCCATCCAGTCATGAATAACTAAAGGAATAAGAGCCCATAGCTTCCTGTTTGTTCCCTAACTCACTCCCAGCCTCCTACCTCTTCGGTCTGTTCAGGGGAGCAGGGGGCCAGGCAGGGGATGGAAGGATGGCCGCTAGCTGTCCTGGGCAGACTTAGGTGTCCTGGGCAGAGGAGGCAGAGATGGCAGAAACAAGAATGCGCTGGTCCATCCAAGTGGCATAGACACACCTAGGCTAATGCCTGGGAGCCAAGGGCACTGGAGGATGAGGGTACACGCCTGACTCCATTGTCCCCCATCCTTGGTCTCCCATCCCTGGGCCCCACCCCGTCCTGAAATGACTATTCTTGACCATCCACTTCCATCCTGAAAGACAGATAAACATTCTCTTACCCCAGTTTTCTTCCCCTTCCTCCCCTCTCCCTGAGCAAAGGACAGTCCTCTGTTTCTAACTTTCTTCTCTCTCCTGTGCAATGCCATCCACTAACTTGTGTTTGACTTTTAGCTAAGTATCGTAAGGGCAGGTATTAGCTCACTGATTCTATAAGTTAAAAATATTTTTTAATTCAGTTATTTGGTAATAAAATTCAGCATTCATTGATGCTAAAGCTCAATGCATTATTTCAAAATATAAGAAAAATTTGTTCACTGTATCTTTTAGTTTAGCCCTACTTCCCTTCCTTCTATTCTAATGGGGCTCATTTTGGAAGGGTTTCGTTTGTGAGCCATTCTAAGTAATTTTCAAGCATGATTCAGAATGGAACTATTAAATACTGTTTCCCTTCCCATATCATCATAGACCCAGTTTCTTCCAAATGCCTGAAACAGATCTTGCATTTCCATAAAAAGGAAAATCACATGAGAAGCATATGGGTTAAATATAAAATAAGTTTTTAAAAAATTCCAAAAGAACCCAATATAGCCTGGGTAATTTGAGTGGATTTGTGTATATTTTTAGTTCTTTTCCTTGGAAGAAAATCTACATGACAATTGGGTGATATTATTTGCTATAGTTCTTGTGATTTAATATTCATACGTTATGCATTTTAAACAACATAATAAGCCTTTGAGAAGACAAGTATGCATTACCTTGCTTAAAAAATGTAAATTGTGTCAAGGATTGAGTTCTTAAAAGGAATTTTGTTCTCTCTGCTGGAGAAATAGGGATTCCACGGGGCCTGCTATGCAAAGCAGGGGCTTAGCAAACTATAAACATCTTTCTGGTCATGATGAGACACTTCATTTATTCATTGTTTCTGTTGACTTAAAATGCTATTTTTAACTCTCTCAAGTGACCTGAAAATTTTTCTAGCTAAGTCACATTAAATATTAATGTTAAGCCAACCAACCCATTTTAAATGTTAGAAACTCTTCAGGTGTTCTAATTTAATAAAAACCCTCATGTCATGCTAGTTCTCAAATCATCCTTTTGGGTAGCCTTCACATAGAAGTCTATCAATCCCCTTGTGTTCAGAGGCACATTAAGCCTGTTCTGACATCCTGAAGGTTGCATTTTTATCAGTGACATTATAGGTATTAGCTACCAGGTGCTGGCTAAGTGCTTCGTGTAGGTATTACCTTCCCACTTCCTCACAGGAATCCTGTGGGCAAGGTCCTCGCCCAGGACCACAGAGCAAGTCAGCGATGAAACCATGACTCAACTATCTGATTCTGAAGCCTATGCCTTCAACCATGGCACTGTCTCCCCATAAATCAGTGCCAATGTTACTGACTTCATTTGTTTACCGTGCGCTGGAGAATCCTCACTGTGCTGTAGAATAAGGGCAAACTCGGGCTGGGATCATTGGCTACTCAGGCTGAGCACAGGGCAGTGGCCAGGCCAGGCCCAGAAGGTTCCATGGGAAGGGGCGCTAGTGTCTGTGCAGGAGGTGATGGCTACTTTGGCCTCTGAGTCCCCTTTCTTCTGCCAGTTGTCTCAGGAAGTTACTGTTTTCACTATCACCGATTCTTTTGGGAGGAAAGCTCTTTCTTCCATGTGCCTCCAACCCCATCTTTTTTTGAAAGTAAAATAAAATTAAAATAAATGCCAGAGGCAGCTTGCTGGGGAAAGCTGGCGGAAAGACAGCTTCGGAGAGTAGGGAAGAGGGAAGTGACGGGCCTGGCTTTGCTCGTATTCCCATAGGTCTGTGGACTAATGGGACCTATGAAAGCCTTAAGCCTTCTTAAGGCATCTTGGACAAGCCTCATGCACCCCATCCCTCCCTTTCCACATTCCCCCCTTAACCAGCCACCAGCAAGGGAGAAGGTCTCCCCTGACATCAGAACGTCCTGGGGTTTCCTTGGCTGTCAGTGGAGAGGGCTACCCCTTCCGGGCATGTACCAGCTGCAGAAACCCCGGCAACCATGCTCATGAGGGGGCCCGCAGCACCCACCTTGCTGACATGGGGTCCTTTTGACTCTCCATCCCTGGGCCTTGCCCTCTCAGGTCCATTCACACAACCGTGTAAAACCCTCTGAAAGGCAGAAAGCTGATTTCAAGGAACGATTGCTTGTAAACAAGGACAGTTCAGGACTGAGGCGTAATACAGGATAAGGATATTACCAACTCATTCAAAACCTTGACCTACTCTAGTGCTACATTCAACTAGCTGCTGACTTGCATGATGAGAAATGAGATGGTGGGGGATTTGTGTAGAATTACATAGATGAGTGTTCAAAATGGAGACAGTCAGAATGATGGATTATTTCAGCAAAGAAAATAAAAGTTGGTTAGATTGCTAGAGGTAAGTGCCCTTTCAGTCTTCAAGGTATTTTGAAGTCCTTCAACAAGACAGGGATGGAAAGATAACATGACCGCCCAGTACATTTCCTGAATCTCGTTTCCTGGGGAGTTCCATGAGCACAAACATTACATTCTGGGAGTAATGATGCCAGCATTGCACCTGTGAGAAATTCTGTGCTATTTCCCAAGCATTTTCAAATCCACTGTCTCGTTTGACCCTATGCCATCCTGCTGGCTATTCACGCGTTCATTTATTCATTCATTTAACATTTATCATATGCCTGCTCTGGGCGGCTGCACGCTGCCAGGCTAGCTGGGCTTGAAAATTGATGCTCGTTTCATAAAGAGCAGACCGAGTTGTTAGGTAGTTTGTCCCAATTCCACAGCTAGTGGATGCCGAGCCAGGGCAGGACAAGAGCTTTCAGGGTCCTGCACTCTCCTCTGTCCCAACCCCATTTCTGTCCCTCCTGTACTCGGGCCGCCACTGAAACCACCACCCTTTTAGTCACCAGTCATGTTCTTTTTTTTTTTTTAACATCTTTATTGGAGTATAATTGCTTTACAGTGGTGTGTTAGTTTCTGCTTTATAACAAAGTGAATCAGTTATACATATACATATGTTCCCATATCTCTTCCCTCTTGCGTCTCCCTCCCTCCCACCCTCCCTATCCCACCCCTCTAGGTGGTCACAAAGCACGGAGCTGATCTCCCTGTGCTATGCAGCTGCTTCCCACTAGCTATCTATTTTACGTTTGGTAGTGTATATATGTCCATGCCACTCTCTCACTTCGTCCCAGCTTACCCTTCCCCCTCCCCGTATCCTCAAGTCCATTCTCTAGTAGGTCTGTGTCTTTATTCCCATCTTGCCCCTAGGTTCTTCATGACCTTTTTTTTCTTAGATACGACCCAGCAATCCCACTACTGGGCATATACCCTGAGAAAACCATAGTTCAAAAACAGTCATGTACCCAAATGTTCATTGCAGCTCTATTTACAATAGCCAGGACATGGAAGCAACCTAAGTGTCCATCGACAGATGAATGGATAAAGAAGATGTGGCACATATATACAATGGAATATTACTCAGCCATAAAAAGAAACAAAATGGAGTTATTTGTAGTGAGGTGGATGGACCTAGAGTCTGTCATACAGAGTGAAGTTAAGTCAGAAAGAGAAAAACAAATACCATCTGCTAACACATATATATGGAACCAGTCATGCTCTTAAGAGAGTGAAACACCACTCTAAGCTGCTAAAAGCTCTTTGCTTTTGAAGTTGAGACAGGTGAGACTAGGATGCCATGGATGTTAGTAGATTACTTGCAGGTGAGTCTGTATTGTGATGAGGCTGGAGAAAGAAGGCTGTTAGACAGTTTTCATCCCTGAAGCCATGTCAGTCAGTAGAGGGGGAAAAAGAAGCAAGCCTGGAATGCTCACATGAGGAGGAACTGGGAGCTGGTGTTTGTAATGCAGCCAGCCTGGCACAGAGGGAGCATGCAGTAAATTCTGGATTTGAGGTGTTCCATCACTATTAGTATTGTAATAGTGATCCAGCTTAATCTTAATCTAGCTTCACTTAACCATAGATTAGCCCACATCCTCCTAACCTCTGTAGAGTGGCCTGACGGAAGCCGACAGCACACTGATTACTCACAGCTAATGGGTCACTCTAGGACACCCCGGACCTTCTGCTGCCGCCCAGAGAATGGCCGCGCTTACTAAAATCCACAGGTCTGCCCAGTCCTATGAGCGTGAGTTGATCCTGTTGTAATTTAAAACTTTAACTGTTGCATTAACTGGTTAAAAAAAAAAAAATGAAGTTGATAAGCATGAGAATTATTTCAATGAAAACTATTAAGTGCTTCAGGAAGATTCAAAGAATGAGCTGCTAAAATCTTTTTGCTGTTGAAGTTGAGAGGGTGAGGTGATAAAAGGCTGAGGCAATAAAACTCTAGAAGGATTCTGCACTTAGACTGCTTGGCAGCTGGCTTGGTTCTCATTTCACTTTAAAGAAACCAAAATGAGATCGGAGGCAAAGCCTGACAGGTATAACTGACACAGTCAGCAGACCTTTTCTCAAAGGGACAAGCCTCAGTTCTCTATCAGAAAGTGGGTGTTGAAAGTTTTATAGCGGGTGGCAAGTGGCTTGAACACCAGGGAAACATATCATAGAGTCCACATTTTAGGAGCACCGGTGGGTAGCCTCTGCAACTCAGAGTTTTACCGAACGTTGAGTTCTTTATCAATAGAGAAAATTAGATCAGCAAATGTGTCTGCAGTATTGAAACATGTCCAACTTATAAAATGTTACCTCCAAAAAGAGTAACATTAAATTAGAGCATCAGTGAGGGGGGAGGGGGAAACAGAGCAGCACTCCTTATAGCTGTCTGCCACCTGCTACAGAGTTTCCAGAGCCCAGTGAAAAGTGCATATATGAAGCCCCTTGTGCAAAAATTAGTGAGAATTTCAAGATGATGACAACAGAACATTAAACAAGCACGGGGCCCTTCTGAGCACAGGGCCCTGTGCGACTGCACAAGTCACATGCCCCTGAAGATGGCTCTGCTGTCACTTACTGTTACTGGCAAATAAGTAGAGCTTTTTAAAGTTTAGCCTGTACCAGTTTACTACTCTCATAAAAGTCAGTGTGAATGGAACAGACTTGGACTTGATCGAAGGTAGTTTTTGTCATTAATTGTACTTTCGATGAAGAAACACATGAAGAATAAAATTGTTTGAGAATCTCATACTCTTTCTAGGTAGCTTTTCTTTACATCCTAATCGTTCAGGAGTTTAAAGGCCTTTTTTTGGTCCTCCCCTCCGTACTGTGCCCCCTGCAAGAATAATATTCTTGATCCAGTCTATGGATCGAAGAATTACAAAATGTTTAAATATATTTCTTAGGAAAAAGGGTTTGAGTTCCATTTGGAAAAAAATATAGAAAATAAGGATATCGATCCTATAGAATATATCAAAAATATGTTGTTGACCAGGAGGCAAAGGCATGGAATGACATTTTTTTGTTTTTTGGTTTTTTGGCTGCACGGCATGTGAGATCTTAGTTCCTTGACCAGGGATCAAACCCGTGCCCCTTAACGTTGGAAGCGTGGAGTCTTAACCACTGGACTGCCAGGGAAGTCCCCTGGAATGAAATTCTTAAGAAGAAAAGTTTTGGACCGCCAGGGAAGTCCCCTGGAATGAAATTCTTAAGAAGAAAAGTTTAACACAAAATCTTGATGTGTAAGATAATGGTTAAAAAAAAAAAGGGTTTTTATCTGAGTTCAGACAAACTGAAGATTCTGATGAGGAAGGTAAACAACAATGGAGTCATGATGAGGATTTGTTGGAAAATAAAATTTTAAATGATGGAGAAATTATATATACCATGACATAAACAGATAAATCCATATGAAGAGGACAAAAAAGATATTAAATTCAAGACCATAGATCAATCACGCAGTGGCTAGCACTGCCCTGTGTGTAGGTTTACATGATCTTGAAGAACAATAGAATCATGATGTTCTTCAATGTTGTAATAATAAAAAGCTAAAGGAATTATACCAAGAAAAAAATCATACTTTAAAGCAACTTAAATTTGCTGCTCTTATTAAATAATCTTGGTATTTTATTTTTTATTTTTAAACAGTACATTTTAAATTGGAATATGGTTTATGGTATACACATATTATTTTTGATTTCTCACTTTGACTTTTTCTGTTAGCTAGTGATCCCTCAACTAGGAAGACTTCTCCTGTGTTATTATGCTCATTCATGCTGCTGCTGCTACAGTAGAGACCTTATATCAGCTCTCAGTTAGTAGTTGTTGAGTTACTTGAAAAAGTCATTTACAAGTTCACCTCTTCAACATCTTTTTAAACTTAAAACATATAACTTGCATTCACACATTGATTTTTTAGTATAGGGACATATGTGTTGGCCAAATATAGTTTCCTGAGCCTTTTTCACGTTAACCACACCATCTTAATTTCCAGGCATAACAAGTCTGAATGCAAACTCCTTCTGCATTTTTAAAGTCTCTTTTTCATTTTTTCTTTTAACAGCTGCCTTGTCCACGCCACCACACACCAGTTCAGCAGCTTGCTGATGCCTTTTGTTTTGCGTTTAGTGGGTCACATTTATTTGGGTCCTTGCAAAGCATTCACTTTAGTTTTCTTAGAAACATTTGCCTTTTTTTCACACTTACTTACATTTCACAACTTTACATAAAGATACAGACAGACCTTGGAGATACTGCAGGTTCAGTTCCAGGCCACCGCAATAAAGCAAACACCACAATAAAGTGAGTCACACAAATTTTTTTGGTTTCCCAGTGCATATAAAGTTATGTTTACACTATACCGTAGTCTATTAAGTGTGCAATGGCATGTCTAAAAAAATAACGTACATACTCAGTTTAAAAATACTTATTGCCAAAAATGCTAACCATCATCTGACAATGCAGGGTTGCCACAGACCTTCAACTTGTAAAAAACACAGTATTTTCAAAGCACAGTAAATCCAAGAGCAAGAAAACGAGGTACACTTGTATTTCATTAGATTTCCTAATAGGTTCAACTAGTTAAAAGCAGACTTAAGAACTAACTTGGTAGCTGGTGAGAGCAGAAAGACATAGGCATAATAGAGAGTAGACCTGTAGTGTAGAGTACGCTTGATGTTATGAGCACCTGTCTATGTTTTTTTTTAATTTTTATTTTATATTGGAGGATAGTTGATTCACAGTGTTGTGTTAGTTTCAGGTGTACAGCAAAGCGATTCAGTTATGCATATACATATATCTATTCTTTTTCAAATTCTTTCCCAATTTAGGTTATTGCAAACATTGAGTAGAGTTACGTATGCTATACAGTAGGTCTCTGTTGGTTATCTATTTTAAATATAGTAGTGTATATATGTCAATCCCAAACCCCCAATTTATCCTCCCCCTCCACCTTTCCCCTTTGGTAACCATAAGTTTGTTTTCTAAGTCTATGAGTCTGTTTCTGTTTTGTAAACAAGTTCATTTGTATCATTTTTTTTTAGATTCCACATTTAAGTGATATCATATGATATTTGTCTTTCTCTGTCTGAATTCACTTCACTTAGTATGATAATCTCTAGGTCCATCCATGTTGCTGCAAATGGCATTAGTTCATTCTTTTTAATGGCTGAGTAATATTCCGTTGTATATACGTACCACAATGGATTCTCTTTATCCATTCATTTGTTGATGGACATTTAGGTTGTTTCCATGTCTTGGCTCTTGTAAACAGCACTGCAATGAACACTGGGGTGCATGTATCCTTTCCAACCATAGTTTTCTCTGGATATATGCCCAGGAGTGGGATTGCTGGATCATGTCTGTGTACTTTAGAGGTAATGGAGAACATGGGTCCATCTGCCTAGTTGGTGAATGGAATACTAGCTGTACTTGCCCAAGTCGCTTGGGGGAATTAATAGGCAAATAAATCCCTGCCACCACCCATCTAGGAACATCCCCAATACAACTGCCAACAGGAGAAAGAGCGTGAGTCACAAATCCTTCCTTGTGACTTTCAATTTGTTGCTCATATTTGAAATCTCTGTTTTCATTGAAATCCCTGTAATGGGCCACTGTGCCTGTCTCAGGATCTCTGAAGGTACCCTGTGGGTGGAGGGAAGGCTCCTGGTATTTCCTGAATGCTGTTAGTATTTCAGTCAGACCATCCAAAATATGCCTACCACATTTGGGAGAAATCTCTTCATGGAGAGTAATGACAGAAACGATTTTATTTGTGTAATTATTATTAAGCTTTGTCGCAACACAGAAGAAAAAAAAAAAAGATGAGGTTAATAGTGAGGCACTGTTTTTATGTTCACCTTCCCTGGTCAGGCTGAAAGATTCTGCTTGTGATGCTGAGTGTTGGGGCATTTCTGCATCTGCTTGGTTTGTGGCATTTATTTTCACCTGGGTCATTTGTAGAGCATCAGTCTTTAACATAGGAGAATAAGAGGTAGTAGGTTTCCTAACATTTGTTGAACTTTCTATTTGTTTTTCAAAAGGCCCACTAATTAAAGACTGGCTAAATCCAGTCACCCACAAAAAGTGATGGTAGAACCCCCCTGAGGACAAAACAGCTCCCAGGGATCAGAAGGAAAGAGTGATTTGTAAGATTGTTTTTGTTTGGTTGGTTGGCTTTTCTCCATTTTAGTCTTGTGAATCTCTTTTTTTTCTAGGAGTTTAAAAAAAATGTTAAGGAAATTAATTTCTGCTGAATCCTGAGCCCGGGTGGCCCCATGGCCCTCCAGGGCTGAGCTTAGGGACCTCCCCAGGGAGGGTGAAAAGATGCGAAAGAGTCTGGTCAGAGAGGAGGCTGGGCTGCGGTGGGCTCCAGGGTCCTAACGGGCAGCAACCTTCGCTGCAGCCTTTGCTTCCCTTCCTGATGCATTTGACCATTGCTGAGCCATTGGCTGTGTTTGCTGCGTGTCCATCACGTGCGCACACCCTTTTGCAACATCTGAATCCCGTCTGTGATTCTGCGATGCGGGCGGGCTCTCCTGCCAGTGTCCCCCGAGGTCAGTGTGGCCAACGACAGAACTTGAGGATGGCCCACTGTCGTGCTTCTCTTCCCTCGTCTTCTTTCTCGCTCCCTCCCTTTTTCCTTCCTCCACCTCAGTCAGGCCCGGTGAGACGGCAAAGGAAGGAACCACGGGGAGCGCCCCATGCATTTTAGGAGACGGGTGGGTGAGGAGGGGCCGCCCGGTGAGAGGGCTGGGGCGCCAGCGCCCCTCCATTCACTGGGAAACTTTCCTCTCACAAGACCAAGTTCTCGCCCAGAACTGATGATGACTCACCCTCTGCGTGTTCTCTCTTCCTCTCCCCTTGTAGGAAATGTGACTGGAAACAGTAACTCCACGTTTATTTCCAGCGGGCAGGTGATGAATTTCAAGGGCGACATCATCGTGGTCTACGTCAGTCAGAACTCGCAGGAGGGGCCGGCGGGGCCGGGCGGCGGCGCGGGGGAGCCGGTGGGCCGCCCGGTGCAGGAGGAGAGCCCGCCGTGCTGCGACTCGTTCGCCGGCCTCGGGCCGCGCTTCCCGGACACGTGCGCCGGCCTCGAGGTGGGCCCGGGGCTGCAGGAGCGAGGCGCCCCCGGGCCCGACAAGGCCTCGCGGCCGGTGCAGGAGCAGGGGGAGGCCGAGGCCGGCGCGCCCGAGACGCGGCGCTGAGCAGCCGAGAACCCGCTGCGGTTCGCAGCGCCCCTCGGAGCCGCGATGCAGCCGGGCGGGCGCAAAGCTGCGGCCCTCCCATCCCGCCCTCTGCGCCGCGCACGTCGGGAGCCGCGTCCCCACCTGACGACGCCGCCGCGCACCCGCGCCTGGGCGGGGCTGAGGGCGGGGCCTGGGATGGGGCGGGGCCGTGGCCCCAGAGGTGTGCCTTGCCGCCCCTCCGTTCGGTACACCTGCGTCAAATGACCGGACGTTCTTTATCCATTTTGTTCTAACTAGAATCGGGGACTTTAAAAACAAACAAGCAAACAAAAGGACATTTGTTATTACTACTCACTTCCATCCACAGTCACGTGTCAACTAATTGCACAGGTACACGTTGATCTCCTCGGTTACTCCACTTTTTATCTCCTTCTATAGTTTTTCTTCTTCTACTTCCACCTCCCATTGTTAGTTCATCAGTAGTTTGTCTCTTTATGGCATCTTTTTATGGCTGTCCTGTTCTATTTGGGTCTGTATCCCTCCCCCCACCCCGTCCTCCATATTTGATATTTGTATTTCACTGTCTCTCATAACGTTTCTCTTGATACTGTCCGCCCTTTTTTCTTTCTACTATTTAACGATTTTCTTGAAAAGTCACCTAAGGGTGATGGTCTTCTTTATACGTTTTCTTTTGGTCCCTTCTCACGAGTAGATGCCTGTGTTTGGGTGACGGCGGGGTTGGGGAGAGGTGAGGAATCTGCACTAAGCACTTTTGGAAGAAGGCTGGAAATGTGAAGCCTGGGGGAGGCTCAGAGAGCAAGAGGAGGGACTTTTAGCGTTCGAAAACTTTTCTGAGTTCTCAGTTTTCTAAACGAAGGAAAAGGGGAAACCCCATTTTCCCCCTGAATGTTTTTTAAGTTTGTGTCAATTTCTAGGCAGCACTAAGTTGCAATTCGTGTCTGCCTCCTTTACTCCATCTCAAAATGGTTCATTCCCCCCGGGTGAATGCAGTACCCTTCCCAGCAGAGGCAATCAGGTACTTGGGAAACTAAATCTGTAAAAATCCAAGTTGCTGCACTTGGCATTCTTATTCTTGATGTCTCCCTGGAAAAGATGTGGAAAATGAGTAGGACATGGGATGGCCTGCACACACGGTGAAAGGAAGGTGCCAGCAAAGTTCAAGAAAGGAAGAATAAAGTTGTGCATTTGTTTTCTTTCTAAACAAGAATAGCATAAATGTGTTTAGGCAGTAGGCACCATTTTCTTCCTAAAAAATCGTGTATCTGTAATTTAGCCTTGTAGAAGTGGAAAACATTATTTTCCATGCGTTTACATTAAAAACCAAATCCTTATATTGTGAATTTAAGAAAACTTATCATAGAGGTGCTTTTCTCTTAGCGTCAGTGCTCTTGTGAGGAAACATACAATGTGAGTCAGATTGAAAGGAATTACCTAGGATGTTTCATCTGTTGTGGCCAGTGAGCATTTGTTCTCCTCAAATACTAAAGTTAAAATATCTAAACACATTAAAATTAATTTTGCAGATCTGGTTGGTTTTAAGAGTGCTGATAGTGGTCACTGCCCAGACTTTAATGGCCACAAATGCCCAGCTGAAGGGAATGATCGTTGATCACTGGTTTCTCCCTGTTGGTTGCAGGTCTCTTGGAAATGCTAAAATAGTAACCATCAATTATGACTTTTAATGGAGAAGCGGAGGTGGTTCTATAATTTATGGGGCTTCTTAGCGGACATGAAAAACTGCAGGAAATAACTGTGTTGCCAGGATGATCCATTGGTGGGAATTTACTGTCTGTGCTGCCCTTTTAGTTCACATCCATCCAAAGAGAGATGTTATAAAAATGGAAGAAACCATTAAAACTTTTGACATGTTAAAGTGTAGTTCACAAAGGAGAAGGCTGAGCTAAAGACCCAAGTTTCTACTGTGACTGTCATCATCTCACTGATACTTTTCCTTTTTTTTCCTATAAAAAGGCACTAATTTTTGACATTTTCCCAAACTAGAGATAACATAAGGATGCTACAGTGAATGTTAAAGTATCTTGAGCTCCTTAAATAAAAGGTGCTAAATAAATACATAAGAATCTACTTTCAGAAAAAGGTAGTATTCTTTCCCACGCTGATCCCTACTGATTCTATATTGATCCAAAGACAATTAAATGATAGGAGGTATATAGCAAATATAGGTCTGTGTCTGTGTATTATAGAGATGTATATGACAAATGTAAACAGAATGAAATGAAGACAATAATGAAAAACTGGGGAATGTGATAAAGAGATTATTAAACTTATATTTGATGATAAAAATTTTTTTTCATGGCTTGTTTAAACAAAGCTTTTTGTGAAATAATGATCTGACGTCTTTCTGATCTCTATGATGTGCTGTGGTATCAAATGTTAGTTATATGGTGTCATTGGTAGAAACCTCAACAAGAGTTGGGACAGAAAGTGCCTTGTTTTAATAATATATCTACCATTGATCTCATAAGTAAAATTCTTTAAAATGTAGGTTGGCTAGGCAGTGAAAGAGTTGAAACGGAAATGGAGTCTCGTGTTTTCTACCCACACCTAATTCAGCTATCAGAAGTAGGAAGAATTAATTTCTTCTCTTTACCTGCAAGCACAAAGAGTAGTTTGAATGTGAGGTATTGGAACCTTCCTATGGCAAGGGAAAAGAGGGCTCTTGCTGTGTAACAAGCTACCCCAAAACTTAGTGGTTTAAAACAACCACCACTGATCTAGCTCCCAGCCCTGTGGGTTGGCTCAGCTCGGTTGGTTCATTAGGCCTGGACGAGCCCAGCTGGGCTTGCTGACCGGCGTGCGGCCTGCAGGCTGACTGGCTGGGGGAAGGCTGGCCGGACTGAGCCCTGTCCACGCGGTCCCTCGTCCTCCCAGCAGGCTGCCCTGGCCTTCTTCTCATGGTGGTGCCTGGGTTCCGAGAGCAAACAAAACCATATCAGGCTTTTTGAGACCTAGGCTTGAACTGGTGTGCTGTCACTTCTGCCACATTCTGTTGGCCGAAGTAAGACACAGGGTAGCCAGATTGAAGGGGTGAGGACACAGAGTTGCAGGGTGACACTGAGAGAGTGGTAGATACAAGGAGGGGAGAATGGGGCCCTTTTGCCCTCTCTACCACGGGAACATTGTTCATAATCAAATGGTGCTGGGGAGAGTGCAGCTGGGAGCAGTAGAGGAACGTTTCCCAGCCCCCAATAAGTGCTTCCTTCTTTGGTGACCAGATTCCGTTGATGCAGAGTACAGTCAATTCCTACAAATGAGAGACTCCCACGTTCATATTTAAGTATTGAGATTCCTTCCAAAGCCAAATATCCATGATGAGGGAACTGGGTCTATGGTACTACTGCATTCCATTGGCACAGATCGTGGAAAAGTGACGATTTGTAAAGTCAAGAAAACTGGTGAGATCCTTTGGGTAGAAGAACCTGCTACATAAACAGATAAACGATGTCCTGTTCACCCTTTAGGCTGATTCAACAAACAAACTCTTTATGGTTAGGTACTCGGCAAAAGGGTGAGCTTGAGCAGAAGTACTGTCTTCGGTGGAAGAGGCATAATTTTGAAATGTTTGCTCTTTGACAGTCTCTGATGGCACATGACTCTCCTTGGCCATCTGCTTTGGGGAGCTCTGGGGTGCTCTGGGCATGAGTTGCATAACCTCTTTTTGCGAGAAAGGATAAATCATTCAAAGGCCTAAGCATTCGGTTGGTGAGTCATCATTTTTATTTGATGTGCTTTTGATGCTTGGGCCCCGAGCATCCCTGAGAAAGGAGATGAAGATAGCTGCAGAGTTCCAAGGAGTCTGGGATGTCCTAGATTTCTGGGGAAGACTGTGGATATTGCTGTGCTCCAGGGCACAAGGAGGGGTTATCTGTGGAATTCCTGACTCCCCAGGGCTATGCTGGTGAACAGAATACTTTGCAACTACTAAAGCCTTTCCAAAAATAGGTGGGTAGGACTTCCCTGGTATCACAGTGGTTGAGAATCTGCCTGCCAATGCAGGGGACACGGGTTCAAGTCCTGGTCCGGGAGGATCCCACATGCCGCGGTGCAACTAAGCCCGTGAGCCACAACTACTGAGCCTGCGCTCTACAGCTCGCAAGCCACAACTACTGAACCCACGTGCCACAACTACTGAGCCCGCGTGCCAGAACTACTGAAACCTGTGCACCTAGAGCCCATGCTCCGCAACAAGAGAAGCCACTGCAATGAGAAGCCCGTGCACCGCAACGAAGAGTAGCCCCCACTTGCCACAACTAGACAAAGCCCACGTGCAGCAACAAAGACCCAATGCAGCCAAAAGTAAATAAATAAATAAATAAATTTATTAAAAAAAAATACGTGGGTACCTGAAATTGGGCAGGGGTGGGGTCAGCAGTGGGCACAAGCATGTAAGGTGGTATCACTGAAGCCAAGCTCAGAAGTGCAGGGGAGCCACAGATTCTGGAAACCCTGGACCAATGCTCCCATGGCAGCCCCTGCTAAGGAGCTGAATTAATATAATGAAATGGGTTATTCCTTCCTTCATAACTTTATTCTATTTAATTTAAAAGAATTCCTTAACCCTTTCAGCCTACATTATGGCTTGGTATCACTGTTTATAGTGAAAATTTCTCTAAAAAACTTTTTGTATAGAAATAGTTATATTTATAATTTAGACTCTTCAAATATTATAGCATAATACCCTTGAGATCCATCCAAGTTATTGGGTACATCAGCAGTTAGTTCATTTTTATTGCTGAGTAGTATTCTGTTGTATGGATGCTTATTCACCCACACTTGGATTCTTTCCGGCTTAGGGCAATTACAAATAAAGCTGCTATAATAATTTGTGTGGACATGTGTTTTCATTTCTCTTGGGTAAATACCCAGGTGTGGAATTGTGGGATCATATGGTAAATATGTATTTAACTCTATAAGAAACTGTGAAATTGTTTTCCAAAGTGGCTGTATCATTTTACATTCCCTTCATTTCATCAGCAGTGAAGGAGAGTTCCAGTTGCTCCGTATCCTCACCGGCACTCGGTAGCATCAGTTGTTGGTTTATTTTAATTTCAGCCATTCTAATAGATGTCATTGTGACTTTAATTTAATTTACATTTTCAGCCCATGACTGAGCATCTTTTCATATGTTTATTTGGCCATCTTTATCTCTTATTTGGTGAAGTGTGTGTTCGAATCTTTTGCCTATTTTTTAATTGGGTTGTTTATTTTCTTATTGTGTTTTGAAAGTTCTTTATATATTCTGGATATGAGAATATATAGGGTTTTAGGGCCTTTTATTTCAATGACAAAGAAACCATGGAAAAATACATATTTAAAGCTTTTAGAGCATTCTGAAAGTATATTTAATACCGTTAGTAAAAAAGTAAAGATGTCGCAATTTTTCATTTTATTAAAAAATTAAGGTTCAGGATATGTATAGCAGTAACATTTTTTCAGAGTAAATGTTTCTACAATAAAACCTCTTTTCACAGTGGGACTCGCAGTGTCAGGGCCCAGAGCTGTCGCTTGCTCTGTGGGCTGCTATGTCCTATAAGGCTTTATGGAATGCATCAGTCACACTTCTAGGGAGCACATTCACCCATGGAAACTGTGAGTTCTGTGTTTTACATGCTGGTATAAATGTCTTTATTTGGTTGGAAACGTGGAATGTTTTTCTGTTGATATTTTCTGATATTTTATATATTAATAATAATATTATAATAATGAGGTGCTGGGAGAGGGAAACCATGAAAACAAACTCCAAATGCCACCGTCACCTATGTCTGGAAATAGAGGGAGCTGGTAGCCATGGGATAGATTTTGTTATCATGGGAAAGGTGGTCTGGTCTTATGAAGTTAAGGCCAGTTGGTATCTGTTGGCTGGAGTGTAATGGGATCCGTTGTGCCCTGACAAAAATGCTCCGCGGTTGCCCTTGGTCTGCAGAGCCAGTGGAGGGGAGGGCCGTAGGTCCGGGCTGCATGTAGGCCCAGCAGCCTCCTGAGACGTTCCACACTCAGGAGCTTCGTGAGGGATTAGGAGCATCCATGTGAGGTCCCCTGGGAGAAAGGACACCAAGCGTTCTGAAGAGCACTGGGCTGGTGCTGAACTGTTGGGGCTGACAGGTGGACACTCCTGCAGGCCCAGCCACGTCCCACTCAGCTCTGGGGACAGTGGCTGAGCATGAGCGAGGTAAGTCCAGCATTATCCCTGGAGGCTCTCCTCCCCTCAACAGCACACAAGTATCTATATGTGTGGGACAGTGCTCGACAGTGACCAGAGGCCGTGACAGACCACAGCTGAGCTTACTAGCTTTTCTCATCTTCTCTGGGGTATTTGGAAGGAGAACATTTCCCCTTGGGACCAAGTAAGACCTTGGGGTTCTTGGATGCCTGGAGGGGGAGGCTTTAGATGTGAGCTGTTTGACATATGGGGGCTCCAGCAATTAAAAGGAAAAAGAAAAGAGGTGCAGCTGTATTTATACTTGCAGCTGGTGAAACAGGCATGCCAGAGATGGACAGATAATGGAAAAGAGGAATCAGGACTTTATGAATTTGACCACAACTACCCCAAAGAGATCAAAACCTTTCACATGGACTCCACGACCCCCAGCCCTCCAGGTTCATCCCACACCACCCTCCTCCATTCCAGCTTCACTGGTCTCCCAGGGCACACGCTGCAGAATGGTGCAGTCAGAGAAAAGAGCACGTGCGAAGGGGTAGGATGTGTGTTCCCCCGGTCCTGACTTCTTCCCTCTGAGATAGACTGGGATGGTATTAGTAGCTCTTTTTTTAACCAATCAGAAAACAAGGACAATCTAGATGGGGAGAGGCCATGCCATGGAGCAGGGGTCACCGATGAGAATGTGTCAGAACCAGGGAAGCTTGTCTCTCTGTGTGTCTGCCCCCCATCCTCCTGCACTCTTCCTTTCCAACTTCCCTGACCTCTTCTCTGTCCCCTCATTCTGTGTCGCTTTCTCCCTCTTTTCCTGTTGCTCAAGCCATTCTCTGTCTCTGTGACTCTTCCCCCAGGCACTTGGTCCACTTCCCCTTTTCCATCCTTCCATGTGGCTCCCACATTCCGTATTGTTCCCTCAACGCCTCTTCTGTTCCTCCCTGCCTCCTGGGCCCTCAGAGCCTCCCCTGCCCAGATTCCTCATGTCCTGTGTCCGATCCCCGCTCTGGTCCCCTCTGCCAGGTCCTCCATTTCCCTCCTCCACCCCGGGACCTCGGGCTGCAGAGGGTGCTGTGCTGAGGTCTTCTTGCTGAAGCTAAACCTTCTACCCATCACTCTCTTAGAATGTGACTTTTTCTTGGAAATTACCCTGTTTATTCCTCTTGCACCAGTGAGCATATTGCTTTCATGTCAAGGCAAAGTCCAGATCCCATCTTCCTTAGGAAAGGACCCCTCAGACACAAAGGTGGGGTTTGGACTCGAATCTCACCATTTCAACCTCTGGCTGCATGTATGGATCCATAGCATTGTGTTTTATTTATTTTTTAATTAATTAGTTTATTTTTGGCTGTGTTGGGTCTTCGTTGCTGCGCGCGGGCTTTCTCTAGTTGCGGTGCGCGGGGGCTACTCTTCATTGCGGTGGGCGGGCTTCTCATTGCGGTGGCTTCTCTTGTTGCGGAGCACGGGCTCTAGGCACACAGGCTCAGTAGTTGTGGGTTGTGGGCTCTAGAGCGCAGGCTCGGTAGTTGTGGCGCACGGGCTTAGCTGCTCCGCGGCATGTGGAATGTTCCCGGACCAGGGCTTGAACCCGTGTCCCCTGCATTGGCAGGCGGATTCTTAACCACTGTGCCACGAGGGAAGTCCAGCATTGTGTTTTAAATGGTTGTTTAAACCCTTAAAGCCTGCTCAGTGGTAGTTGAAACCAACAACTATTTCTGACTGCCTCAAAGTCAAGCTTGCACAAAGGAACCCACTGTGGTGAAATCAGGTCAATTCAGGGAGGGATTTCAAAAACGAACCTTAGATGTTGGAAGCGCAGGAAGGAGGCAGCTCCAGAGACAGCCCCTCTGTTCTTGCCCCCTCACGTTCCCCCTCAGACTCAGTTTCTCTCTGTCTCCCTCGTAGCTTTGCTATGCGTGGTGCAGGTAATAGCTGCTCTCTTCCCAAATCTTCAGCGCCCAAATCCTTTCATTTCCAGTGTCCACTACCCACTGGCCAGATGTATTTGTGTGTATGTGTATATGTGTATAGATAAACCTTATAGATATAAACTACACCCAGTTTATACATAAGACAGTTCCAAATTCCATGAGATACACTCTCGGTATCTCAACACAACTTTCCAACCAGGATACCATTCATAGATCACATGGATCAGTCCAATCAGTGGCCAAGGAGGGCCACTAACATAAAACAAGGCACTTGTTTTATGGGACAGTCAGGCCTGTGGGCAGAAATGTGTCCAGAGGAAGATGGAGAATGCTGGACCCCTAAGCCATGTGTAGCCCCGACTGCTGAGGTCTGATAACATGAGCAAACACAGTGAGGACAAGATCATTATAGGACTTCCATTCTCTTCCAATTTCTGTTCTATCAATAATGACTCAAGGAAAGATACATCTTTCTAGTTGGAAGACACAATTTAAGGTTCTGCTCTGAAGATGTTGGTGGGAAAGTGGGACTATTTAGAAAAGAGTTCTTTGTGTGCCTTCCTTTTTAAAATAAGCATTTTTATTAAGCCAGAGCTGGCTATGCTTCTGAAGGTAAAGTAAGGATAGAGCAGTAATTCCTGACAATATATTACTCAGCCATAAAAGAAGAAGGCAATTCTGCCATTTGCGACAACACGGATGGACCTCGAGGGCAGTATGCTAAGTGAAATAAGTCAGACAGAGAAAGACAAATACTGTGTGATGTCACTTGCATGTGAAATCTAAAAAAGCCAAACTCACAGATACAGAGACCAGAAGTAGTTGCCAGGGGGCTGGAGGTGGGGAAATGGGAGATGCTGGTCAAAGTTACAAAATCCCAGTTATAAGAGGAATAACTTCTGGAGATCTAATGTGCAGCATGGTGACTCTAGTTAACAATACTGTATTAAATACTTGAAAGTTGCTGGGAGAGTAGATCTTAAATGTTCTCATCCCAAAAAATTATGTGAGGTGATGGAGGTGTTAATTAAGTTTATTGTGGTAATCATTTCACAACGTACGTGTGTATCAAATCATCACGTTGTATATGTTAAACTTATGCAATGTTATATGTCAGTCAATAAATCTGGGGAAAAAATAATTCCCAGTGATAAAAGAAACAAACCTTAGGTGCCACGAGAGTTCACATGTCAGGACTGAGGTGCAGTGTGACAGCAGAGCCAGGGGCCCTAAGCTCTGACCAGAATCCTTGCCCAATGCTGAGCTGTCATTCGTCACTAAGCCCTGGCATCTCACACTGACAGCGGACTCTGCTCTTGACCTTCAATTCCTGCTGTAAATAAATCCACTTGTGGCGGCCTCCGGGGGAGGAGCAGCAGTGATCACTGACAGTCCTCTTACAGGAAGACAAGAATGTGGATTTGACTCAAGGTAAAAAGAGAGCCTCACCTCACGTGGGTTATAGGTAACGTCTGGGCAAATAACTACCATTTGTTGAAGCCACCTGCAAAGTTATATACATATATATATAATCCCATTTAATCATCACAGCAAATCCAAAGTGACTATTGTTATCTTTACAGTAGAGAGAATAGGGTCAGTGAAATTAATGAACTTCCACAAGCTCACAAAACTAGTGTGTGGGTTTTGCACCCAAGCCCTAAGGTTTGCGTTCCTGCCCACTATTATAATGACTTTGTGGATTGTAGTCATGTTTATATCCACTCTGTTTTGCTTCCTCTAAAGTGTTCTGTTTTTGGCTATAGCAAAGTTATGTACACTAGAGTAGAACTGATGTAGGTGGAATAAATCAATGATGTGAATATTTTCTTAAAAACCCCAAACCCTCTTATTATAATCAGACTTAGTTTCCCAAATTCATTAGTGAGTCCTAAAACTTTGCATTAGACACTTTATATCCTAAGCATACAGTCTGTTGGCCCTATGTTCCCAAAGGGATTCCTGTCTGTGAATAAGATGATGCGGGTTATCCTTTTTTCGCACCTAGAGTAAGTGTAGACTCACAGGCAATGTCAGAAGGATGAGCAGCCCCACTGACGGCAGCTCATGGGCACTTGTCTGTGATCGTATCCACTGGGTGAATGCTGCAGGGCCCTATACATCTGTGTCAATGACTGTATGTTCATTACAGCATTTATGATAAATAATGAAACAGCCCCCATGGCATGGTTGAGAGATCTTTAAAGTCGAGCAAATACAAACTCAGCAATTATCTGACACTTCATATCTGAGCATCCATGGATGGTGTGGGTGGTGAGCAGATGTCCACGGGATCGAGGACCTCTTCCAGGAGGGGCAGATGGTGACCTCTGTTCTCCAAGAGCACTCCAGTCAGTCAGGGCCCTGTCAACCTGTGCATCTGTCTCCTGCTCAGACGGAACAAAGCAGCTATAGCAGAACATCTGGGCTAGTTATTTGAAGAACAAAGGACCTGCCCACCTTCCCCACACTTGTTTGCATCAAGAGTGTTAATGAAAGCTTATTCAACATCAGCATGATACTTAGGAAGTCACAAAATGACTGGTTTTTAAATCAGTTTTATTGAGTCAGTATAATTTAGTACCTGCAGTAAAATTCACCTTTTCTAGGACTGCAGTTCTATGAATTCTAACAAATGCATGTCGTCATGTAACCACCACCATAATCAAGACAGCATTTCAACATCTTTGCAAAAGTCCCCCCTTGCTCCTTTGTAGAAAACTGCCCACCTCCCACCAGCCCCTGCCACCTGCAGATCCGTTCTGTGTCCCTAGAGCTTTGCCTTTTCCACCATGGATGGAACCATACAGTGTGCAGCTGTTTGAGTCCGGCCTCCTTCACTTAGCACAGTGTTCGTTTTTGCATGTATCAGTAGTTTGTTCCTTTTTATTGCTGAGTAGTATTCTTTTTGCCTGGATATAGTATGTTTATCCGTTCACCAGTTGAGTGACATTTGGGTTATTTTCAGTTTGGGGTAATTGTGAATAAAGCTGCTATAAAACTTCACATCCAGGATTTTGTGTGGATATAGTTTTCATTTCTCTTGAGTAAATACCTAGGAGTGGGATTGTTGGGCTCTCTGGTAAGTGTGTGTTTGCAATATGGCAATGTGTGAGAGTCAGTCACCCACCCTCCCTCCTCACCAGCACTTGGTATTGTCCACAACCTGGCTCTAAACACAGTTTCAAATGTTTACTAATGACGAGCGGACTTTGTATTGTTTTGTTTCCTAAAAGCAAGGCTTCTGAGGGCTTTAAATCTATCCGAAGAAGTTAATAATGAGGTAAATTATTCTGGGTAATTGCCCTCTTAAATTATGGCTTTTTCCCTCTTATTATGTAATTAAAACTTTTACAACCAACATCCTTGATACCCATGCAGTAAGTAGTCTAGCAGTTGATCCTGTGTTCAAGGGGTATTTTTAAACATTCAAATGAGGTTATACTTTCATTAAAAGGAAGCTTTCAACTTCCTTAATGCTGTTTTGAAAAGAATGTGAAGATTCCTGTGCTCTGGGGAAAACTGAAACCATAATAAGAACAATGGTAACCTTGGACTGTTCTCATTTGTCTTGTAGGAAATGGCTTTTTTTTTTTAAAGCTAGCTGTCTATATGATACATGTGGATTATCTGCTTCCAGAATTCTGCACAACCAATTTAGAATACATACTGAGTTGTCCCCAATTTGCCTCTAATTCCCCTCATTGCCCAACTGATTTTTTCCTAGTCAATCCAGGCATGCTACAAACAAATTTTAAATAATCAGCATTAGTGCAAAGGGAACATAATTAGAGAACCAACACTTTGTAATCAAAATAATTATGTAAACCAATATCAAGACAGAGACTCACAGCTTGAAGTAGTCACCATCTTTGGAGCATGGATTGGGCCGTTCTTGGTTACCCAGGGAAATTGAGAGTAATGTGACGTTGTGTCGGCCACAGGGTGACAGGGAAGCACGTGGAGAGCCACCTGGGCAGGACTCTCCCTTCCCCCTTGGCAGCAATTCACAAGCCAAGCGAACATTATTTGTAAAATCAGCACTTTACAAACAAAACATGGAGGCTTCTGTGATGATTTTAACTGATTGTCACTGGTAGAATTGTCAAATGTTTGAATTACTAGGAAGGCAAGGGGCTCCTGGTTTAGTCTCGCTAGAACGGCCTCCAGATGGGCCCGTTGTCTTCAGGCCTGAAGGGCTGACCCGCGAATTGTCAGTCGGGTTCTGACTCTGAACTACTGAAGCCCCACAGAAGCTGAAATGGAGAAGATGGAAGTTTCACAAGTGGCTAGATTGCTTACCATATCTCTCAGAATTCCAGCAAAATTGTTTCCTCAGTGATTGATCCCAAATAAGAGAGGGAGATGTGAGGAGAGGTTGGAACTAAACGTTGATTAAGCAACTACTATGTGCTACTTTGTGCTAGAGTCTGTTTCATGAATTTTCAAATTTAATTCTATCAACCACTCATGAGGGAAGTGTTATCTCCCATAACTACGTAGAGCTGGAGAAATTGAGTCTCAGCGAAGTTAGTTAACTTACTCATGTTGCTAATTAAGTGACAAAACTCAGTCCCACCAAATCCGACTCTAGAACTTGTTTCCCACCACCCCACAACTGCCTCCCTGAAGACCTGACAGCATCCCTTCAAAAACCTGCCTTCACTTGGTGTCCCAGGAATACGCAGGCTACCCAGTTAACTTTTCAGATAAACGAGAAATACATTTTCAGTATTTGGATGGCCCAAAGATTGCATGAAGCATGAAGATTCTAAAAATTATTCCTTGTTTATCTGAAATGCAAATGTAACTAGGCATCCTCCGTTTCTGTTTGCTAAATATAGCAACCCTGGCCCTCACTGATGCTTTCGGGCCATAATGGAGATGCCAGTAGTCTGCAGGTCACTCTTCACGGCAAAAACATTTTTTCCCATTGTATATTTTGGGTGGTGGAGTGAGAAGGATGGGCTGTAAAGGAGAGTTCCATGTGAGCACCATCACATGTGTGAAAATAACAAGCATGTCCCTCTTTAAGGATCATAGAACTATGATCGGGCTGGAAAACGCCGGGCTGGATTTCCATGATCCCCACGTGCCTAGTTTAGAGCTTTGCAAAGTTTGTTTCTGTGGAGTCTTAGCCCATGAGCGATTTTGTGGAAAAATAACTTTGGGAAATGCTGCATACGGGACCCCCTGGGAGAGTCCTGGAGCACATTAGATCATTGAAGGTCCTGAGAAATCCTATAGGAAAGACTGCTGTTAACTTTCTGAAGCTGAGAGCTTCTCAGTCTCTCCGAAGACCACAGTTGGAGCCCCTGCCTGTGGGATGACTGGAAACCCAGTCCTTCCTCAGGTTCCCCTCTGAGAGTGTTTCTGAGAACCTGCAAGGAATATGTGTACGTATACCTTTTTATTTTGGGAGTCTCAGAATGGAGTTGAGCCACCAGTACTCAGTTGCTAACACCGAGCTTCCACAGTCTATAAACCCTTAGAGGTGTCGGCTCTCTGGGCCGGGCTGTCTCCACCTACACGTCACCTCTTTCCACCTTGTCACCTGCTTGCTCAGGCTGCTGGGCTCTGCCACATTGATTTGTCCTGTGTGTAGACACTAGCCTGCTCCTTTATTCCCCTTTTCCAGCACAGAAAAGACAGTCAGCCTGGGAAGCCAAACAACTCCCAGTAGTTCAATCGCCTGCGCAGTGCTCCCCGTCAGTGGAGGGCTGGTAGATATTTAACAACTGGATGGAGACGGCTGCTTTCTCATCTTTGCACTTCCCATGGTGTACATCCCACCATGGCCAATTTCAAGCTGCCAACTGTGATGTCATTGAATGGAAGTTGGGAAGAGATGTATGGTAACACACCCTATGTAACCTGATACAGTATTTCCACCAACTGACACATTAGACTTCGAGAATATAGATAATAGAAAAAGTAGTAAAATATTATGAAGTGATGAGCTCGAGTATTTATTAACTTTGTTTTTAATATAATTTACTTAGTTACACATTTACATAATTTAATTTTTAATGAAGGTCATGTTTATCAATTAGCTTGCAAAATTCCTGAGAAGCTTACAATCATCTACTGCAAGTCCACACAGCCGGCTCCGGTACACACACTACTGCCTCTTCAAGGTGACGTCCTCCTTAGCCTTCAGCCTGGCTGCATTTTGCATGACCTGTAACTCCCACCACCCACCCCTGCCACTTCTCCCACCTCCACCCCAAGCAAAGGAATGCGCTTGAAACCATCTTTGCCCTACCCAGAATCCAGGCTCAACTGCTTCCCCCAGAAACAATCTGCAGATTAGTGAGGACAGATTTTTATATTACCTAGAGGTCCTTTTATCTTGAGCTACCCTATTTCAGAACAGGATATTTGCTCTACTTTCCACAAACAATCAGCGTATTTTTCCCAAAGCAAAAGAATCATCTGCCTCCAAAGATGACTTCTAGCCTCTAGCAGGGAGTCAGCACAATGGAGAACCATTGAGGCTTTAGAGTTTGGGGGTCACTTTTCCCCCCAGGATATCAAGGACTTCAGGATCCAGTCTTAGATGGGGACCCAAGTCTCTCACTCAGGGATCCCTGTCCTCAGTAACTATGGAAGAAAGGCTTTTCCCATATAGGAGGCCCATGGGGGTGTTGTAAGTTGAATTGGGTTCCCCCCAAACATGTTGAAGTCCTAACACCTGGCACCTATAAATGTGACCTTATTTGAGGAGTGGGAGGTTCCTGCCTCCTGTCTAACCACTGTGGACTGCATTGCCCCAAAGAATGTAGAAGCCCACCCAGGACTAAACAGATCCTTCTACATAATTAACCCCTGGGTGGTTCTGTCCTGATCTTAACTTTTCCTTGATTTGTAACCCATGCAAATGGGAATTCACCTCTACTCCAAAGGTTTGTCATTAGCCGTGAACAGCCCTCCTCCTCCCCGCCCCCCCCCATTGCCTCCCAAATAAATCACTTCCCAGAAGGGGCCTCAGAGTTCTAGAAGTCTCAGGATTTAAAATAGTTTACCTTGGAAATTCTTAATTCAGTTGACCTTTTTTTCATAGCAGATGTTATATAAATATTTGATTATTAAAGATATTCTCAATTTGCATAAATGTTTATACCATGTTAAAGGAGATGAGAAGAGAAATGATATAATTACTGCAAACTAATTTTACTAATTATTCAGAGTGTGACATAATCAGTGGTTTCAAAAGAGCAGAGAGAGGGAATTTCCTGGCAGTCCAGTGGTTAAGACTTCACGCTTTCCTTCGATGCCTGGTGGGGGAACTAAGATCCCACAGCAGTGTGGCCAAAAACACAAGAAGAGCGGAGAGAGGCCCAGAGTGCCGAGCGCTGAGGATTCGGGGTGCACGGGGGACCAAGCACTGGGTGTGTGAGATGGGGGCAGCAGCCAGGGTCCTTCACCAGCGAACTCAGGAGCCAGTGGTGTGGCTGAGCCTCTCCTGGTACCGGCTCCCAGGCCTGCAGTGGTCCCCTGTCCCCAGTCTGGGTGGCCAGGCCCACTACCCCTGGAGTTCTAGGAGAAGATGGAACTCCTGAGCTGACCTAATAAGCTCAGAGGAGGTTGTTGACCAGAAGCCATCACCTCTTTCCATATATTGCATTTGATTATTAGGTCTCAAGTCCTTTTTATTCTATTTATCCTATTATAGACTTTTTTTTAAAATAATGCCATTGATTTGTTTGAAAATGAGTAGTTTAGCCTGTAGAATGTTGTACATCCGGGGCTTATCTGATTCCTTCCTCGGGCTGTCATTTAACTAGTTCCTCCTACTGTTTCTCCTGTAAAAATAATATTTACAACTAGCATCACGATTAGATTCAGGTTTAATTATTTTAGGCGATTCCTGGGTGGTGGCATGTCCTACTTACTGCATCTTGTCGTGAGATATGTTGTGTCTGACAGTCTCACGTTCTTCTGATGCCTGTGTTCTAGATGGAGCTGCAGATTCAGCTGGTCTGACGATCACTCCATTAGAAAGACTCTTATTTTTTTTTAATGGGAATGTTTTATTGTCTTTTCATTCTAGTCAGCAACAAATATTCTAAAGGAGGTCAATACCTCAGAGAAAGAGGAATCTGTATAAGGCAATTTTAAGTAGTCTGTGGTCATTTTTTTTTTTTGTATTTACTATTTTTTTATTGAAGTATATTTGATGTACAATATCATATAAGTTACAGGTGTACAATATAGTGATTCACAATTCTTAAAGGTTATGCTCCATATATAGTTATTATAAAATATTGGCTATGTTCCTTGTGTTGTACAATATATCCTTGTAGCTTATTTTATACCTAATAGTTTGTACCTCTTACTTCCCCACCCATGTATTGCCTCTTCCCCCTTTCCTCTTCCTACTGGTAACCACTGGTTTGTTCTCTATATCTGTGAGTCTGCTTCCTTTTTGTTATATTTGTTGTATTTTTTAGATTCCACATATAAGTGATATCATACAGTATTTGTCTTTCTCTGACTCACTTCACTTAGCATAATGCCCTCCAAGTCCATCCATGTTGTTGCAAATGGCAAGATTTCATTCTTTTTTATGGCTGAGTAGTATTCCACTGATATATATATATATATATATATATATATATATATATATATATATATATATATATGTGTGTGTGTATATATATATATGCCACATCTTCTTTATCCATGTCTGTCCATGGACACTTAAGTTGCTTCCATATCTTGGCAATTGTAAATAATGCTACTATGAACATTGGGGTGCATGTATCTTTTCGAATTAGTGGTTTTGTTTTTTAGAAAGCCTTTATCTTTACGACGTTCTTTCCTAGAAGTGTCATCTCCTCCTGCCCTCAGAAGGCTCACCTGATGGTTGCAGCATCCACCAGTGAGTGCTGCTTAGTTCTATTATTTCAAAGTGGCAAAATGGCAATTATTAAATTCTATTATCCCCTCTAAAGTTATCGGCTAGAAGTCCTTTGTTAAAACAAAAAACCTCTCCTCATGAACTCTTGGGCAGGAACCCATTTTAGTGCTATTCTTAAGTGTGTGATATTGCTTGATTAATGTTTACGAAGGTACCTCTAAAGAAAAGCATGATTTAAGCATCCACGGCAGCAGAGTTGGGGGAGAGCCTGGCCTCTGTGACTGTGTGCTTGATGCCTTTCTCTTCTTCCTTGGTCTTTCCAAGGTTAAGCCCTTGGTTTAAATTGCATTTCCTGCTACATCACTTTGGACCTTCCTATAGCAGTTGTACTATTTGATCTTTGTCTTTAAACTCTATGTCTTGATAGTTTCTCTCCTCTGCCTAAAAATATATAGTCGTTTTCCCTATTCTGGAAAAAAATAAATCCTTCTCTTGTGCTCTAGTGCTGAATTCGTCAGCCTGGCATGAGGCTTCCTTCTGACCTGAGCCTCCCCGTCTCTCCAGCTTGGCTTCCCTTCGTCTCTTCTTACACCTCATGCCTTGGCCCAAACGAATCCTATTATCCCCCCAAAATGGCCTGTGCATTCTTTCCATCACTCTTTTATTCGTACCTTCTTCTGCCAGTAACATTCTTCCCAATGTTTGTCAACCCTACCTGTGCTCAAAGACTTGGTTCAAATGCCATGTCTTCATGAAACCATTCCTGGTGATCCTGCCAGAAGAAAAAAATCCTGACCCTGATCGCCCCAGGAAGTGTGTACCTCTTCAGGATATAATCTACTAAACTTTTGAAGAGGATCAACTAAGTGAAAAACGGATTCAAAGAGACAATAACAGACATACACAAAATGTAATGAAATAGAAAATACAGATTAAGGAATAAAGAGGATGTAAGCATACCAGCTATTCTGGTGAACAGAGTTGCTGGGCTATGGATCCATTTCTCAGCTTCCCAATAGCATGAGAAAATGAGGGAAATGCTTAAATTCTGTGATTTTCATTACTGAAAGAAATCCCTTCAGTTCTGTGGTGTTCTGGGAAATTTTTCTTGGCCCCAATTTCTGAAACAGACTTTCCAGTTGGCTTTATATAAGTGGTGTAGTGAAGAATATTTTATAGCAACTGCAGAAGCAAATTTCATATGACCATTTCCTATAGCAACATCAGATAAAAGCTAAGGCAATTAAAGATAATCTTCTAATGGGCTAATCTAATATACTTCAAATATCGAGGCTTCTGGTGTTCTAATCTGATCTAAGGATAAAACTCAGAATACTTAAAGGAATAAATGGAATGCACAAGCTATATAGACAATCAGCTCTGTTTATCACATTACCAATCCAGTGATAAGAGCTGAGTGAATGCTAGTTTAAACTGAACCTATTGGTGAGAATCTAGAGTGCTTGTCTCCTGTATTGCTGCATGAGGGTAGATGCATATAATTTGGAAACCAAGTAAGTAGATGGTAGGGTTGATTACCCTCTAAGGGAGTTGAGAAGTTAATCTCTCTTTTCACTCAGATGGAAGGTCATTCTGCCTGTAATTAGCTGTCCAGAAAGCCAGCAGTCCCCTAAAAAGGCAGTTTTTATTGGCTCCTAAAATTGAACACAAGGATCTCTAGAAAAAAAACATTTTAGGGCCTAGAAATTTTTCAGAATTAAAAAAAAAATTCCTACAATAATATAAGACCTCGGTGGTGTTCTCCTAGAACAACTGGTTCTCTGCAGTTTGGCTCCTGTCTGCCACCATGGGAATGACCCCATGCAAGCTTTCTTTAAGGAATTATTTCGTACCATCCAATTATTCAACATTGGATTTTGGAGAATATCTGACAAAGATGATGATTTGCTTGCTTTAATTTATAAAAAAATTTTATTCTGAAAGATTTCAAAATACACAAAAGTAGAGATAATGTAACAAACCTCCAGCTTCAACAATTATATATATATATTTTTAAATTTGCTTGTTTTTAATTATAACAGTACTAAGCACACATAATAAAAAAAAAATCAGAGAATGCCAAAAGACATTAAATTCAAAGTCCCTTCTACCTTCTACCCCAAGATAACCACTTTTACAGTTTCTTGAGTACCCTTTCAGAAATGTTCTGTGTATGTATGTGTGCACATTTGTCCTTTTAAAAGTTTGATCATAGTGGGGGTTTTTTTAGAGTTTTTATTTTTTCCTCTTTTTCGGCCATGCCCTCGAGGCTTGCGGGATCTTAGTTCCCGACCAAGGATTGAACCCTGGCCCTTGGCTGGGAAAGCGCAGAGTCCTAATCACTGGACCACCAGGAAATTCCCATGATCATAGTGTTTTTATATGTTTTTTTTTCTTCTATGCATACTGTTTTTCACCTTTTTAAACTAATAATATACCTTGGAGAGAAAGCCATATCTTCATGTATAAATGCACTTCATACTTTTATTAATAACACTCTTATGTACTCCTAACTATGTACCTGCAATTGCTCATCTTTCTTTACATATTCTTTACTCTTAATTCTCACAACAGCTCTACAGGGCAGGTACTATTATCCCATTTTATAGATGGGGAAACTGGGTGGGGAGGTAAAGTAACTCACCTGAAGTTACACAGCTGGTGAGTGTCAGAATCTGTGTCCTTAGCCACCACACTAGCCTGCCTCTGTGTAACACAATGTTGTACATCTGTGTGGTATTCCATTGTGTGGACCTACTATGCTTTACTCCTGTGGGTGGATGCTTAGGTTGTTTCCAATTTTTCTTGCTATCATAAGCAATACTGCTGTGACTTCCATTTAAACACAGATATCTGAACTTGTATTTATTGCCTCTCCCCACTGAAACCCACCAATGTGACAATAAAAGTGTACACACACACACGGACAAAGATAACAGGGAAAACAGATGAAAGCTCCAACATTTGGAAGCTGAAAAAGCATATGACTGGATGCAGATGGTAGGTGACTGAGAGCAGATCAGAAAAAGTTGAAACCTTCACTGGTAGCGGGTGAAACCAAGAAGCAGGTCTGTTGGTGTTTTAGAATCCCAGAAAAGCTCGGGCACCTGGAGCCTCTGAAAGAAAGGGTGCAGGTGGGGCTGGGTTTAAAATGTTTGAGATGATAACACTTTAAAATGTTAATAAAGCAGAATATAATCAGCCCTCCAAATCTATGGATTCTGTATCCACGGAGTCAGTCAACCTCAGATGGAAACTATTCAGGGGAAAATATTCCAGAAAGTTCCCAAAAGCAAAACTTGAATTTGCTGGGAATTCCCTGGCAGTCCAGTGGTTAGGACTCCGTGCTCTCACTGCCGAGGGCCTGGATTCGACCCCTGGGTGGGGAACTAAGATCTCATAAGCTGCGTTGCGTGGCCAAAAAAAAAAGAAAAAAGTCACCACAGAATTTGCTATGCACCAGCAACTATTTACATAGCATTTACATTGTATTAGGTGTCATAAGTAATCTAGAGATGATTTAAACTATACAGGAAAATATGCATTGGTTACATGCAAATACTAGGCCATTTTATATAAAGGACTTGAGAATCTGAGGATTTTGGTATCTCTGGGGGTCCTGGAACCAATCCCCCAGGGATTCTGAGGGATGACTGTATTGTCATGTCTTTAAGGAAGAATTTCATAAAGAAGACACAAAAGGCACTAATCATAAAAAAAAAAAAAAAAAAAAAAAACTGGTAAATTCAACTACACTGAAAGAACTTCTCTTCATCAAAAGACATCATAGGGGCTTGCCTAGTGGTACAGTAGTTAAGGATCCGCCTGACAGTGCAGGGGACACGGGTTTGAGCCCTGGTCTGGGAAGATCCCACATGCCGCAGAGCAACTAGCCCGTGCACCACAACTACTGAGCCTGCGCTCTAGAGCCCGCAAGCCACAACTACCGAGCCCACATGCCACAACTACTGAAGCCCGCGTGCCTAGAACCTGTGCTCTGCAACAAGAGAAGCCACCGCAATGAGAAGCCTATGCACCACAACGAAGAGTAGCCCCCATTCGCCGCAACTAGAGAAAGCCCGTGCGCAGAAACAAAGACCCAATGCAGCCAAGAATAAATAAATAAATAAATAGTTTTTTAAAAAAATTTTTTAAAAAAGGCATCGTAAAGAACACAAATGAAAACCAGAATGGGAAAAAATATTTGAAATACATGTAACTTACACAGGACTAGTATTCAAAATATGTAAAGGATTCCTGGTAATAAGAAAACAAACATTTAAAAAATAAACATAAGACTTAAACAGGTACTTCACAAAAGAGAAAATCCAAATAGTTGATAAACATGTGAAAAACTACCCAATGTCATTTTTCATCAAGAAAATGCAGAGTAAAGCTACAATGAGAGATCATTACATACACAACAGATTGGCAAATTTTGAACATTTCTAATAACAATGGTTGATGAGGAAACAAAGACACAGGCACTTTTTACACTGCTGGTGGGAATGAGAGTCAGGAACAGCCACCAAGGAGAACAGGCTGGTGTTATGACAAAGCTCAAGGTACGCATCCCCCATGACCCAGAATTCACTACCAGCTGTACATCCTAGAGAAACCTTTGCAGACATGCAACAGGACACACGAACAAAGAGAGCCCGAGCGTCATTCCTCAAAATAGCCCCAAAGTGGAAACAACCCAAATGACCGTTAACAATAGGATAGATAAGTTCTGGCATAGTCCTTCAGTGGGATTCTATGTGACAGTGAAAATGAATATACGATTCATACAATAATATGGATGTACTATATAAAAAATAGATAACAAATAGAGACCTACTGTATAGTACAGGGAACTCTACTCAGTCTCCTATAATGGCCTATATAGGAAAAGAATCTAAAAAAGAGTGGATACACGTATAACTGATTCACTTTGCTGTACCCCTGAAACTAACACAACATTGTAAATCAACTATTCACCAAAGAAACTTTTTAAAAATAATAATAATACAGATGAACTGCAGAAAAAGGTTGAAAAAAAGCAAGACACACAAAAATGCAATATGATGCCACTTATTTTTGAAACATCTGGTGAGAACTGAAAAATATTCTGATAACTTTATTTTATCTAGTTGAGCAAAACACAGAATCTAGAAGTCCCTCAGGGAAATACGTGGAGCCCAAGCTCCAAGCTGTGTCCCGTGGACCTTTCCCAGCATTTCTGTGAATCCCCGATCTCAAGAGGTCTCCTGGCCCTCTGCGTCCAGGCTGGTTCATGCTAATCTGGCCGCCTGCCAGAGATCTTCTCATCTCTCTGCTGCACCACCCTAGGCAAGAGCCCAGCGGGGCTTTTATTGCCCAGCCCTCTCCCCAAAGGCGCACGCGTGCGTGTGTGCGCGCACCGGCACAGCGGACCTGCTGACATGTGGTTGGGTGGGTAGGAGGGTGGACGGAGCCCTGGGCTTAGACTTGGGGTCCTGGCACCATCACCTAAAGGCTTTGTGATCCTGAGCAAGTCACTTAACCCTTTTGCACTTGCACTGCCACCCCCAAAACAAGCATATTAACAGAACCCACTTCATACTGGCTCTTGTGAGAAATAAATGAGGTAAACCACATAGGGTGCCAGGCACAGCGTATGTGCCAAATAAATATTGAATTTTATCAGCACCTGCAGAAGTACAAATAATGTAAAGGAATGTTATCCGGGCCTCCAATGCTAGGGATTTCTCACGGGGCGGACTTCTCTGCAACCTCTGTTATCTTTCTTGTCACTCCCACCCCGAGCCAAGTCTTTCCCAAGGCTGTGCTTTTCCAGTTCTGGACTTGCTTCGCCCCTAGGCTCCGTCTCAGTTCTGTTATTTCTGAGAGCAGTGTAGTCCCCTCCTCAGCCCCTGGCCTGCCTCGGCACAGCCCACGGTACCCGTGTGCCCCTCTAAGCGCAAGGCCATCCACTCCAGGTGACGGCCAACAGGTGAGGCTGAGACGCTTCAGTCTCCCTGGCTCTCCGCCCCCCACTGCCCATCCCTCTACGTGGACTGAGCAGGAGGGAATTTATTTTCCCACGGAAATGAATGATGCCACTGCCCTTCAAATGGGGAGGCCGCTACAGTCACCTGAGGTCTTAAATAACAAAATTTTCATTCTCGCTTATAAGTAAGCCGGTCCAGGTCCCTGTTTGATTTGCATCCACTGTCCTCTCAACTAAACAATTCCCGGCGGCGTGGTGAGACTTTGCTCCTTCTGCTACTGTATTTGCAGCTCTCGTCCCTCAGTCGCTGGGTGGCGGCAGTCTATGGAGTCCAAGACTGGTCAGGCCTGAACCTGAACCTGAAGGCACACCGTGTCCCTCTTCCTCAGGAGGGCAATTAAACTGGGGGAGCGACAGAGGGTTCTTATTACAGGAGCCTGGGAGCTCTGGTCTGGCCCACTTGGTACTGAGATTAAAGTGGCCAAACCACAAGGCATGTCTCTGCGTGTTGCTTTTTGGATTTTTTCCCCTGTAAACTAGAAAAGAAAAGGACCTCAAGCCTTGGCGATAAGAAAATTCATTTTGTAAAATGCAGGCCTCTGGGAGCAGGTAATCATAACGTAGGAAAGCTGACACGTCAGGACATTTGCTTTAGAAGCCAACCATGCCCATCTCCAAGCAGGTGTGAATTGGTTCCACATTCAGGAGCAAAACATGTCCTATTACTATATTTTTTTCTAAATCAAATTAAACGTGACCCTGAGCCTCCACTTGACAAGGGTAGTGAGAAGTTCACTACCAGCCAGGTTATGGGGTGCCTCTCTGCCTACCTGGGGAACTGTGAGTCTGTCCAGAAAATGTGGGGAGAGCCTTTGGTTTTTAGTCCATCCTTGATGGTGCTCTGGATCCTCACAGGCTTACTGTCCCAGCTCCCATGGTCCTCAAACGTGGGCTGCCGCGTTCTTCCTGAGCGGAGCTTGCACACAGAGGTCTTTAGTCTCATGGTTTAGGGACTGGCCTTCTGGTTATCCCGTTGGAATATCCCACTGAGTGCTGTATAGGAAGGGGGTGGGAGGAGAAGTGCACCGCACTCGGGCTTGGAAAATCTAACCCCTCTCTCGGGGGTCACACCGGTGGTTCCTCACTTCCTCAGCCCCCTCAGCCCCTTAGTCGGCTGAGTAATGGTCTCCTAAGATGTCCACATTCTAATTCCAACCTGGGAGTTCCTCCATGGGTGTCCATTTCTGCCTCCCATGGCCAGGGGGCGGGATAAGCCCTTTTACTCCCCAGGGTGACTCCTTAGAGATATCTGGAACTGACCCTTGTTCCAGTCCTCAGCACTGAGTTCAGAAACATCCCTGGACCAGGCTGTGCTAGCCTGAATCTGAGGATGCTGAGTGAACTGTGTACTGTAGCCTGTATAACTCTGAGATGGATCAGGTGCGCCCAGCGCAGGTAAGATAGTTTCCGGCATACACGCAAATTAGGCTACATCATGCCTGCTTTAACCATATATAAATGGTTAGGTTTCCAGAAGGTGTTGTGTGACTCTCATTCTCTCAGACCAAATGTGCACACCTTTCCCTGATGAGGACTTAATAATCTAAATCTGGGCTGTGGCCATTTACATCTAAATGATTTAAAATTAAATCAAATTTAAAATTCATTTGCTTGGTGGCACTAGCCACGTTTCAAGTGCTCAACAACCATATGTGGCTGGTGGCTACCATATTCGACAGCACAGGTTCGGAACGTTTCCATCATCTCAAAGTTCTGCAGGACAGCTCCGATCTAGATGCTTGTACCTCTGTCTTTGATAGTATTTCTGATTTTCCGCAGGTCCCCTAGCTGATCTGACCTCCTTCTTGATCCTTTAGAGATGAAATCCTGTTGATGTCATACAAACCATCTCTGAATCTGCTCTTGTCAGAAGTTTGTGAGCCTGTGTTAACATTTGTCATCACAACGTAGACCATCATGCTTCATTTCTTAAGTGCTGGCTTTTCTGACATTTTTGCCGATTTTATATTTTATGCATAATATTTCCTTTCTCAGTCACAGTGATGAATGAAAAATTGTCAAAATTTGGAGAAAAATGTACAAAAACTAAAGAGAGCCATTAGAGAGATGCATTAGCTCGAGGTGTGGGTACTGACTGGCGACTTCTGCTGGCCGTTAGGCAGACATGGATATGAGTTTGGTTATTAATGAGGGTATCATTTATGATAAAGGAGCTGTGACAGCAAGCGTTACAAGTAGTCATTATATGCCAGTGTTGACTAGACACACTGTAATCGCTACAACCAACATACTTGATTTCAATGTCTTCATAGCTGGATATTCAAATAAATTGGTAGTTAATGAAGCCATGCCCATTGAAGATTTCAGTCTAGAGTGAAAAATCCATAGTCCTAGTAGAAGGGGATCACCGTGCGGATTTTTTTCCCTTTTCTACCTATGCTGGAGGACTCCTATCAAAGCATCTCAGACTATAGAAATTGCCTTCTCCAAGTGATTTTCAGGGGGGCAAAACCTGTTCTCCTAAAACACTACTTTTAACTATTCAATTAAATCCTCCTTGAAACGTATTTTTGTTAGTCAAATAGCGGCATCATTACTGCCCAGGCAATTCCCCGAGGATCCCCATTAAGGATATTTCTGGGAGTCTTTTTCCTGAAGAGGTAACTCTTTAAAAGTTATGCTCAGACACCTAGAATTTCCCTGAAAGATTACAGGAGAATACTCCTGGCAGGGGTTTGACATTACAGCACATGCTAGCCGGGCTAATAGTTACTACCCATCATCTTATGCAGGAAGGTGCTAGCATACTGTATGAATTTAAATTGAAATTCAGAAATATGGCTGGTGTGGTAATGAAAAGATTTTGGCAGAAGCAATGTGGAGCCCTTGACAATTACAGTTGAGAAAATATAGTGAGATGGCTGGAACATCAATTACAAAATAACCTTCCAACTTGACATTTTTGGAATTTCATATTTTCCAGGGTTCCAAACGGGAAGACAGGCTGCTTTAGTAGTCAGACTTATCTTTCAGTATATTCAGTATATTGAGAAGCCAAAGTTAAGGCAAAAACGTAGTACATACTGGACAGAGAGAAGCAGGCAGACATGGGTGCTGGTTGACTGCTGTAGTAAAGGCAAACTCTTGGGGCCAAAGTTTCCAATCTTTTATGAGGTATGAGATAGTAGGAGGTTAAAGACATTGGATCAATCGTTTATTCATGCATTCATTAAATTATTTATATATTCAATTGATTATCTGTTTGTGGAAGAATGGAATTTTCTCTCCCCCTTACAGCCTGCCTTCCTTCTGCTTCTATCCCAGTGTGGAGAAGGTTTTGGAAAGACAGCCGAGCTAGGCAGACATATTAAATACGATAATATATATTTAGTGGTCAATCTTAGCAAGAAGGGTTTGTTTTGTTCACGTCTTGCTCTGAGAAACCCAGAAAGTCTTAGGACTTATGCTAAGCAGGGCAGCAGGGTGGGATGGAGCTCTGCCTTCCTGGACGGAGCAGGATGAATGGCCCCCATGACCCTGTGGGCTGCTGCTGGGATGATGCCGGGATCCTGGGGAAGGGGGGACAAAGGAAGGAGAAAAGGGAGCAGAGAGAGCAGGGACCCTCTCAGGAGCCCAGTGAGGAAGGCTCCCTATGAAGGGACACAGATGGAAAAGGAAAGAAATGTCTGACCCCATCTTTTGGGCCAGAAGGTTCTGTAACCAACACTTGGAAAATTACCGGGAATCATGAAAGAGGAAAGCTAGTATGAATTTTTTCAGGAACTCTTCAAACATAGAAAAGGAGTAGGAATAATATAATGAAGGTCTATGTAGCTATCAAACAAGTTCAATAACCAACAACATGTGGCCAATCTTGTTTCTTTTACACTTCAACCCACTTTTCCCCATCCTCAATGCATTATTTTAAAGAATATTCCAGACAAATATTTCATCTGAAAAATACACCAGTTTGCATCTCTAAAGATAAGACTATTTTTTTAAAATTTATTTATTTATTTTTGGCTGCATCGGGTCTTCGTTGCTGCACGCGGGCTTTCTCTAGTTGCGGCGAGCAGGGGCTACTCTTCATTGCGGTGCGCGTGCTTCTCATGGCGGTGGCTTCTCTTGTTGCGGAGCATGGGCTCTAGGCGCGCGGGCTTCAGTAGTTGTGGTGCACGGGCTTAGTTGCTCCATGGCATGTGGGATCTTCCCGGACCAAGGCTCGAACCCGTGTCCCCTGCATTGGCAGGCGGATTCCTAACCACTGTGCCACCAGGGAAGTCCAAGATAAGACTGTTTTAAACATACCATAATATTATCCCATATAAAAATAATAATTCCTTAATATCATCAAATGTCTCCAATTCTCTTATGAGCTTTTAACAGTTTGTACAATCCAGGACCTAAACAAGACTCATACATTGCAATGGGTTAGTATGTCTTTTATGGAGGTTTTAGTCTCTCTCTTCCTCTTCCCTCTCAAAAAAAAAAGAGGGAAAATCGTCGTACCATCTATTTATTTAAATACACTGCGTCATTTGTCCTATAGATTCTCCTACATTCTGAATTTTTCTGACTATATCCTTGGTGTCATTTAACATGTTTCTCTGTTCTCTGTATTTTTTGTAAAGATACAAAATACCTTTATAAAATTTTTGAAATATTGGCTGGAATTCTTCTACAAAGAGTAACTTGCCCTTAGCAAATATTTGGTTACCTTAAGGTATCACTTATACAGAAAAGATAAGATACACACTTGATTCTTTCCCCTTATTTACCAGTTTTCAGAATAATGAGTGGTGCCCTAGCAATCTTCTAAAGCGACCAATAGAAGCTTTTTATGAACTCATGGATTTTAACATAATGTATGTGTTTCATTTTAGTAGTTATTATTCTTTTTGATGCTCAAGTTTTCCTATCTTTGGCCAGTGGGAACCACTTCAAACTAGTTTCTGTGTCCTTCAGGCAAAACTCGGTAGTCTTTGAGAGCTTCCTTGGTTTCTTGTATAAGAAGATTTTCCAGCTTGGCTTATGCATCCCCTGACTCTGAACTGGAATCCACTATTCCCCAAGGAGCTTGCTTCTTTTTATTGGGAAACAGTATTTAGAGACCCACATTTAGCACTAGGAATACTCATACTTACTGGGTTGGTCATTGTTTTTAGACCTTTTTAATGGAATATCTAGGAAACATTTTTTTTTAAATTTATTTTTGGCTGCATTAAGTCTTTGTTGCTGCACGCGGGTTTTCTTTAGTTGCGTCGAGTGGGAGCTACTATTTGTTGTGGTGCGCAGGCTTCTCATTGTGGTGGCTTCTCTTGTTGCGGAGCATGGGCTCTAGGGCGCGTGGGCTTCAGTAGTTGTGGCGCGGCTCCAGAACACAGGCTCAGTAGTTGTGGCGCATGGGCTTAGTTGCTCTGTGGCATGTGGGATCTTCCCGGATCAGGGCTTGAACCCGTGTCCCCTGCATTGGCAGGCGGATTCTTAACCACTGCGTCACCAGGGAAGCCCCTAGGAAACAATTTTTAAAAAGATACTGTACATTCTGAGTTCATACTGATATTTGCCATTCAGAATTAGGATTACAGAATTTTTGCTTTGATTTTTCACATTCTTTTCTCTTATACTGAAAATCTTGCTTCCTAATACCATTAACATAATTCCTTATTTGTTTTATCCTACAAATGTGTTCAAAATATTAGTTCAAAATAACAATACCACATCATTACCAACAATATGGTTACTGAAAATAAGTTTTCTTTGCGGGTTTTTTTTTCTGGTTTTTGTTGATATTTAAGAGATCATATATATATATGTGTATATATATGTATACATATGTGTGTGTATATATATATACACATAATATAATAATTAGTGTTTTAAAGTCATTTGCAATAATGACTTTCCGTGTGATTAAATTATCAGGTCAACGTACAGTTAGGTTCAGTTGTTTCCCTTTGCTTTTGAGTTTTTTTAAGCTTTTTCCCCATTTTGATTTAATTTTGCTTTTAAATTGTTAAATATATACACAGTTAAAGGTCATAGCCATAAAACAAGGTATCTTTAGAAAAGTCTAGTTATCATTCCCATTCCCTCTCTTGCTTCCCTTTCTCTATAATAATATATTTTGGGGGGTTTTGATTTGCCTTCAATTTTTTTATATAAGAAAACATGTATCTGAATATATATGAATGTATATTTTTTCATTCTTTTGCCTCTTAGAGAAAATGTAACCTATTACATACATTTTCTGCACCTCAGCTGCACCTAAAAATAACTCCCAGTCCTTTTCAGTACATAGAGAAATGCTTCATTCTTTTATAGCTACACAGTATTCTAATGTGTGATGTGCTTTAGTTTACTCAACTGTTTCCCTATTGATGGACAGTTGGGCTATTTCCAGTCTTTTGCTTTTACAAATCGTGTTATAGTGAAAAGTCTTGTGCATATGCATTTCTTATTTTTGAGAGCAGACCTTTGGAATAGATTCCTACAAGTAGGATTGCTAAGTCAAAAGGTAAATGCATGTAGTTTTGCCAGCTATTGCCAAATTCTCATCTATAGGAACTGCATCGCTTAGCATTTCCACCAGCAATGAGTATGTTCTCCCCTTTTGGATTTTTGCCAAAGGGAGTGTCAAAGTAGTCTAACAGTGAAGCTGAGTTTTTATTTCTTTTTCTATGATCTGTATACTAAGAATTTAATTCCAAAGAAGCAGGACTCCTTTTGGACAGTAACACCTTTGAGGTTGTCAGAGCAGAAAAATCACTCCCTGGCTACATTATATGGTATTGAATAAAGAAGTTTTTCCTATAGCTGGGCTTGAATTGCCAAGCTCTCATTCAGAGGAGCTCAGCCACGGGGAGTTTATACAAAAGGAATGGCCAAAATTCACGGAATAAGAAGCCTCAAAGGGCTCTTTTGAGCAACATGTGCCATTGGATATCTTTGGAGGCATTTATACCCATCAAATAATCCATGGGCACTTTTTGAGAAGATTGAACCTGCTCTGGAGTTAGAAGTTCTTGGCACAATAAAGAAAACAATGGTTGAAACTGAAGGATTAACCGGGTAAAGAACATGGTCCTTTCAGTCAAAACTTTATGAAATTCTTGCTCTTAAAAGCTCCATCTCATCCTGTGTATGCAAAAGAACCCCAGAAGGAATATTCACAGCATATTATATATATTACCTGTTTGGATTTCAATACTGTATAAATGCTTGCAAAAATATAGATTTGCCTTTCCCTTTCTTTTTGTTTATTTTTGATCAATTTGGCATTCAGTGCTATACCGTGGATCTTTTAAGTGGGGGACTGACTTTACAGAAAGAGTCAGTACACATGTTTACAAAGAAGCACTCACTGAGGATTTGTTTCTCTTGCACTTAATTTTACCAAGTTGCCAGCTAGCATGCTACCAATTTACAGAGCAGTCAACATTTAGTGATGATCTTCTATGGCGTAGAACTGTGCTAGAAGCTGGGCATACGAAGATGACTAATGCCTGGTTCCTTCCCTAGAGGATCTTACCATGTGGTCTGACAGACTGACAGGTAAACACGTAAGTTAGAAGCACCTCTGACATGGGACCGTTCAGAATGTATGGTAATTGTTTACATATATTTCTGCTAATAGAGTTTACTCTTCCTTAGACACAGCTTTATTGGGTTAAAATTCACATACCATATAATGCACCCATTTGAAGTGTACAGTTCAGGTGTTTTGTGTGTTTCTGCACGTTCACAGAGTTGTGCAATCATCACCACGTTGATTTTAGAACGTTTTCATCATCACAAAATGAGGAGAAACTCCTCATTTTCCTCCAACCTACTCCCCAGCCCTAGGCAACCACTAATTTTCTGTCTCTACAGATTTACCTTTTATGGATCTTTTAGACAAGGAAATGAAAATGAAGTCACACAATATGTAGTCTTTTGTGGCTGTCTTCTTTCACGTAGCGTATTTTCAAGGTTCATCAGTGTTGTAGTATGTATCAGTACTTCATTCTTTTTTGGGGACGCAAATAATATTCCATTGATGGATATGCCACATTTTTTGTAGTTGTTTACTGTTCTTTTATTGAGGTGACATTTGTATACAATGAAATGAGCAAATCTTAAATGTGGCTATACCACATTTTTTTATTCACTTATCAGCTGATGAACATTTAGGTTGTTTCCACATTTTAGCTACATATAAAGTTGTTAAGAATGTTTATGTGCAAGTTTCTGAGTGGACACTTAGTGAAATTACTGGGTTTAACCTTTTGAGAAACAAGCTCACTTAAGGAAGGAGTGCATCTTCATATTCCCAGTATCAAGCGCAGTAGTAGAAATGTATAGTAGGTTCTCAACTCTGTGCTCAAAATTGGCATCCCATTGATTTTCCTGTGTTTTGGAATTGGGAGGGACCTTTGCTGTCAGAAGGCTTATGCTCTGAGTCAGGTGATCATCCAGCCCATGGTTGTGATGTGATATTATACAGTTCACAGTTCTCCATCTTGTTTACATGGTACCATGAGAGCCTTTGCCAAAATCCACATACCTGAGCTCTGTGACTGCCCTGATTTGCTAATCTACTAGTAATCCTATGAAACGGGAAACTGTGGTTAGTTTGGCCATACCTAGAGCTGAAAACGGACGACTTAATGATAGATTCTAATCTTTAGCCTGGAATGAACACTTCCTTGTCTATCCTTCCCAGATTCCACCTTTCCCCTTTTTCTTAAATGATGACATCGTACTTGTCATTGGGATTTGTCATTTCTCTCTCATCCATCTGGTTCTTCAGACACCACCCTGCACTCACTTCCAGTCACCCGCCCCCCGAACATGGTTCATGTAAGCTTGGTGGCCTGTCTGCTCTCACTGTCTCATGAACTCAAGATGTTAAAGCTGGAGGGCCCCTCCCTCTCTGGGTTTCACATCTTGAAGCTTATTTTTATTTTACACTTCCCAGTAGAAAGATCATTTTCCATGATACAGAAACAAAAGCGCTATTGAGTAGTTGAGTTGAAGTTCTGAGTAGTTCTGTATTCCTTCGGCAGGTATTTACACTGTCCCTCAAGCGGGGGAGTGGTCTTCCTTGTTCCTTCGCTCTGATTGATCAACAAAGCCCTTGGGATTGGCCACAGTATTTTTCACCAGCCCTGATCGCTGGAGTCTTTAGAACTTCCTGACTTGGTTCTTAAAGGTCCAGGCACCTCTTGGGTGGCTGGCCACAGGGAAGTCACCCGAGGACTATTTGCCTGTGGGCGCTGTCTTAGAATAATTTCTGTGGTGGGGATGCCCCCTTGTTTCTCTTTTCAGTGGGTCCTAGGGCTGCTCTCCTTCTTAGCTGCCACCAGCCGCTTTTCCCCAGGCTTCCTTCTCCCACTTGGGCGCTGCAAGAAGAAGCCCAGCTGTACATCTTTCTTGCTCCCCTCCAACTCTAAATAAGCTTAGAAAATATTTTTGAAGCCATCCAAGGCAATTTAGTGCCCGTAAGGGCAGGAAAACAGTCAGAAGAGGGGATTAAGAATAACAGAAAAATTATAAGAAAGCTTTAACATCTATAATAGTCATCCTGGGAACCTATTGTGACCAGATTAAATCTGGATCTACTCTTTCTTAGTCCCCTCATGGGATCAGCAAGTCAGCTCTCGCCAACCCCTCTATCCCTGTGTTCATTTGTAGGGAGCCCCGTGAGTCCTTCTTCTTATTTATACCTTCCTGCCTTAAATGAAAGATACAGTTATTAGGCTATTTGGTTTACAGATCAGAAGTCCTCTCCAAATCGAATAACTGTTTTTTTCATCTAGTTTAATTACCTTAATCAATATGTCCCCCTCCCATCTGAGAGCTGGCTGAGCAGCCTTACTGACTTCTGCAGACGCCACCCCCATCATGTGGAATTCTATGAATACTCCATATAACTATATGTGTGTGTGTGATGGATATATACAATTCTTCTTATTCACAGTAGTTTTGGTCTCTAAAGTCACCATGAATGTGAATTGGTGAAACCTGAACCATTGGTCCTAGGGAAAATACGGGCTGAGTTTCCTTTAAGCCTTTGGCCACAACATTTTCTTTCATCAGTGGGTCAATACATTGCTTTATGTGTGTTTCTGTTTGAAGACACCTTACTTAATATATGTTGTTAGTTAATTACATCGAACTCACAACAGCAGCGCTGTAACTCACGCCTGAAGGAAGCTTACCCAGCACACATGTTTTCTCCTGAAGGCACATCACAGCCTTCTTGCACTGGGGAACACTCAACAGCGCACTCCAGCACTACACTGGGGGGCACTTTAAACCGTGAAATCCACAAAAAGCACAAAGGTGTAAAACATGGGACACTAAATAGATGGTGAAAAGGACACTTGTTTACAGTGTGAGAGCGGAAACAAGAAGGCAGAGCCATTGTCTTGTTTCCCCTCAGCTGGGAAGGTGTCACATCAAGTGATTCAATTTTTTGACCACTCTGCACATCTGGGCAAATAACCGCAAGTATTGATTTGGGGTTTACAAATAAATTTTAGTGAGTGTGCCAGTTTGCAAATACAGTCAGTCCTTCGTATCGTCTGATTCTGATCTGCAGTGGGTTGAATCCATAGATGCAGAACCTGTGCGGATAAGGAGGGCAAACTGTACTACGTCATTTCATATAAAGGACTTGGACATCCATACATTTTGGTAAATCCACGGGGTCCTGTAACCAATCCCCTGGCAGATACTAGGGATGACTGTACAGAATCCACGAATAATGAGGTTCAACTCTATACACACATGCACACACATACATACACATACACACATAGACACAGCCATACACACTCATATATACACACGTATACACAACTCTATACACACATGCACACACATACATACACATACACACATAGACACAGCCATACACACTCATATATACACACGTATACACAACTCTATACACACATGCACACACATACATACACATACGCACATAGACACAGCCATACACACTCATATATACACACGTATACACAACTCTATACACACATGCACACACATACATACACATACACACATAGACACAGCCATACACACTCATATATACACACGTATACACACTCATACACACATGCACACACATACATACACATACACACATAGACACAGCCATACACACTCATATATACACACGTATACACACTCATACACACATGCACACACATACATACACATACACACATAGACACAGCCATACACACTCATATATACACACGTATACACAACTCTATACACACATGCACACACATACATACACATACACACATAGACACAGCCATACACACTCATATATACACACGTATACACACTCATACACACATGCACACACATACATATACATACACACATAGACACAGCCATACACACTCATATATACACACGTATACACACTCATACACACATGCACACACATACATATACATACACACATAGACACAGCCATACACACTCATATATACACACGTATACACAACTCTATACACACATGCACACACATACATACACATACGCACATAGACACAGCCATACACACTCATATATACACACGTATACACACTCATACACACATGCACACACATACATATACATACACACATAGACACAGCCATACACACTCATATATACACACGTATACACACTCATACACACATGCACACACATACATACACATACACACATAGACACAGCCATACACACTCATATATACACACGTATACACACTCATACACACATGCACACACATACATATACATACACACATAGACACAGCCATACACACTCATATATACACACGTATACACACTCATACACACATGCACACACATACATATACATACACACATAGACACAGCCATACACACTCATATATACACACGTATACACACTCATACACACATGCACACACATACATATACATACACACATAGACACAGCCATACACACTCATATATACACACGTATACACACTCATACACACATGCACACACATACATACACATACACACATAGACACAGCCATACACACTCATATATACACACGTATACACAACTCTATACACACATGCACACACATACATACACATACACACATAGACACAGCCATACACACTCATATATACACACGTATACACACTCATACACACATGCACACACATACATATACATACACACATAGACACAGCCATACACACTCATATATACACACGTATACACACTCATACACACATGCACACACATACATATACATACACACATAGACACAGCCATACACACTCATATATACACACGTATACACACTCATACACACATATATACACTCATACACACACACACACACACAACTCCGAGGGCAGATTTCATCTGTCTGTGTTGCACCTACCATGGCACAGGCCATGGGGTTATGTCATTTGGTCATCAGTGTATACACTATACCTTGCCCAGCGCCTGGCACATTGTCCAGTGAGGTCAATCACACACCCACAGAGAGACTGCACTCCATCTACCATCTACTCCAGGTCCATAAAGATTAGATGTAATTTTATAGAAAGCTACCAAGGCTATTTAAAGTTGCCCATCACATCTTCAGCTTCATTAGATATATAATTTTTACTATTACAATTTTTACATTGATGTAGCTCTTTATGGATCAAAAACACATTCACGTAGTTTCCAAGCTTATAGTGTCTATTGTACATAGATGGATTGCTGATGTCAATTCCACGTGGCATCACTGTGGAATTTTATTTTCACTTTTAATAAAACCTAGAGAAACACTGTGGTGAACAAGGTACTCCATAGGCCCAGTTTTGTGTGTTTTGACTCATTAGTAGTCTGGTTCTGGTTCTATAGCCATTTGGATTTCTAGCACCCAAAGTGGAGAGATGTGTTTACTAACGGATTGGGTAAAGAGTTCAAGATCTTTCGGAGGAGAGAAAATAGGCATATCTCCACCTAGCGGTCAAAAGTAAAATGTGGGAATGTTGAGATGGGTTTAGACCATTAGGTGTCAGTGTATGCACCTAAACTGGGGCTGCTTTTCTTGTGAGTCAAATGCTGGGGAGAGGAAAATAAAAACATAGGGCAGTCAAGGAAAATCCACCAGGATTACTGTGAAAAATATAAAGGTAGTCCAGTATGAGCTTTGGAATCATAAATTTGAATCTAAATTCCAGCTTCACCACTAAAGAGGTATGTGATTTGGGGCAAGATCTTAGTTACTCAAGTCTCAGCTTCTTCATCTGTAAAATGGGAATGACAACACCGACAGCATGATTAGTTTAAGAATAAAACAAAATAATGCATATAAACCAATCAGCACAGCATCTGGAGCGTAGAAGACAGTCAGTCAGTGACAGGTATCATTATTATGTCTGTTTGAAAGGAGAGATAAAGTATTTCCTTAACACTTAAGTGTTGCATACATGCATGTGTTATCAGTAACAAGGCAATACGGACTGTAAAAAATATAAGTAATGAGTGCTATATGCTTTCGTGCAGTAGGATCTATTGAATTACCTGTCAAATAGATAATGTATTAAATAAGAAGGAATCCTAGATAAAAAGACTGAGAGGAAAGTTTCTACATATTTCACATTGACTCTCCATTTCATGGAAATGCACAGATTGTGTTAAATGGGTCATATTTATTTTCTTTACACCCACTAAAAATAAAGGGCAGTAAGTTAGTGACAGATATAAACTGGAAGGGTGTTCCCAATAAATAGTGGACCCTTATCTCCTTTCTAAGGAAACAGCATGTCTTTAAAATATATTTCTGGGACTTCCCTGGCAGTCCAATGGTTAAGACTCTGCTTCCACCGCAGGGAGCACAGGTTTGATCCCTGGTCGGGGAACTAAGATCCCGCATGCCGCACAGCACGGCCAAAAAAATTTAAAAATTTAAAAAATATATATTTCTAATCCTATTGAAATAATAGTGCATATCATGGTCTTATCTGATGTTGCAAACATAGCCTCATATTACAGAGGTCTGGATGGATGAGAATGTGGGAATTCAGGAAAAGAACCACCAACATCACCGAGGTGACCCTGTGTCCATCACCTCTCCCTCACCCTTGTAACTGGTGTTGGTCTTGTCGTTTTCTGCCTGCCATTGTCCCTTCCTATTTCTTGTGGGTTAAATGTACCCCCAAAAAGATATGTTGAAGTCCTAACCCCCGTGCCTATGAATGTAACCTTATCTGGAAATAGGATTTTGCAGATGTAATCAAGAGTGAGTTAAGATGAGGTCACACTGGAGGAGGGTGAGCCCGAAATCCAATAGGAGTTGTGTCCTTATTAGAAGAGCAGAAGAGACCACACAGAGCAGAATGCCACGTGAAGACACCAGCACGCACAGAGGGAAGACGACGTGAGGACACAGCGCGAGCACCGTGTGATGCTGAGGGAGAGACTGGAGTGATGTGTCTACAAGCTAAGGAACGACAGGGATGGTCGGCAACACCAGAAGCTGGGGAAAGTGCAAGTATCCTCCCCTAGCACCTTCAGAGAGAGCACGGCCCTGCTGACACCTTGATCTTGGACTTGGAGCCTCCAGAGTTGGGAGAGAATACATTTCTGTTGTTTCAAGCCACCAGTTCATGGTACTTTATTAAGGCAGCCCTAGGAAATGAATACACTACTTCTAGCAGAGAGAAATTCCAGAGTGGAATTTCTGGTGGTGGGTGTTTATCTGAACAGTTTTTAATCCCCTGAAATTCTTTTTTTTTTTTAATTAATTAATTAATTTATGACTGCGTTGGGTCTTCGTTGCTGCGCGCGGGCTTTCTCTAGTTGGTGCGAGCGGGAGCTACTCTTCGTTGCGGTGCGTGGGCTTCTCATTGCGGTGGCTTCTCTTGTTGCAGAGCACGGGCTCTAGGCATGAGGGCGTCAGTAGATGTGGCACGTGGGCTCAGTAGTTGTGGCTCGCGGGCTCTAGAGTGCAGGCTCAGTAGTTGTGGCACCCAGGCCTAGTTGCTCCGCGGCATGTGGGATCTTCCCAGACCAGGGCTCGAACCCGTGTCCCCTGCATTGGCAGGCGGATTCTTAACCACTGCGCCACCAGGGAAGTCCCTCCACCCCCCCCCCGCCCCGCTGAAATTCTAACCTTATAAAAGTAGAGTGAGCTGCCGCTAAACAAGAGGAATGAGAGGATTGAAATCATTTGTGTTCAGACCACATTAAGCAACAGGTGATGTGCAAAGAATCTAAACATTTAGGATCTTTGAACAACGCCAGCCCGCCTGGGTGGGGAAGAGACAGGGATTTTCCTCTCTTGATGGCTGAGAGCCAGCTTCTGAAGCCTGGGATGCCGGGTCACCTGTCTGCTTCTGTTTTCATGAGGATAATGCTCACTTAATCTGCCCATGCCTGATCTTTTTCGAAAATTTCCAGGACATTGCCTTGTTCTCTCCTCTCCTTCCCTGCTACTTTCCCAGCTGCCTGGGACTCCATCCCAGTGTAAACAGGTCCACTCTGCTCCCCTAGTCAAGGGTAAATGGAACTCAAGCTACTAGGCTGTGAAGAGCCTCGCTCAATTAACGTCCAACTTGTTTAAATCCATAATATGTTAACTCGGCTTATTTGGATTTAGGAAGTCCCCAATCATCCTGTTGACACAGCGCCTGAAATAAGAAGCAAACGCCAAGCCCCTTACACAAAAGGGACTCCCTTGGCAGCATACTGCTGGTATTTGAAAGCAATTCCGCTAGGTGGCGCTCCATTGAAGGTTGGGCCCAGGATCCTGGCGCTTCCCTCTCGGTGTCGGCAGGTAATGGAAGCAATCCCGGAATGAATGAGGAAGTCCAGAAGGCAGTCCTAAATTGCTCTGACAGATGTAGAAGACGACATTACTTACCCTTAATCTTCCGATTAGACAGAACCTCTGACTGCTTCCCTCATTGATAGCCTCCTCTGTGATCAAGTTCCTTCTACCTCCGTCCCTTGAAGGGCTCCGGATCAACACACAACCAAACCATAAGGGCAGGTGGAAACAAGTGAACGGGGCTGCGGGGCTAACATAGGAGGTGATTCTCCATCGGGCTTAGCCTGGTGCCCGGCGTGGAAGTGGTTGGTTGGGCAGGGAAGGCTAATGTCAGCATCTCATGAGTGGATGCCCCCTGGTGCTGGCGAACCGGCGAGAACCCTTTGTGCCCATTAACACCCTCTGGATCGTTCAGAGAGGGACCAACTGAGAAAGCTGGGATATTTTCATGTGACAGGATTAAGTGCATTTCCGGTTGGATCTGAGCCAAGTTCTTGCATCCAAAGTATTTAAACATGGAAGTCAGACGGGGTCAGGCTAAAAATAAAAAGGACTAAAAAGTTTAACAAAACAAAACAAAGCAAAAAACAATGAGAAGAGTTCTCTGGCTGCCACCACCGTGTACCTTGAAAGAGGCTTCGCCTTGTATCGACTACAGAAGAGTTTGCGTTTCCTAAGCGACAACGGTTCTGTCGGACACCAGCTTCCTGACGTCCTCCCGATCCCAATTTCCGAGGCTGTAAGTTGGCAAAAATAGTTCTTTTCTTGTGGTGCTGTGATGAGGCCAGGAAGTAAAACATGAAACTCCCTAGCAGGTCCTCAAGAAATAACTCACTCCTTCTTTCCCTGCTGCTCTTCTGAGAAGTTTGGAGGAGAAGGGCTTTATAAACACAAGAGGTTGACATAATCAGTACACACCAATCACCAAAGCAAAGCTGCCAATACTCTGGTACAGATTTTTGCCCTACTTACAACTCGAGCAAATCCTGTCATCCCCACCTTCACCTGCTTCAGTGTTGGTTGTTGGTTTATGAACAGTGGAGAGGGACTCAGGGGGCTCCCTCTGGCTTTCCAATTTGCCAGCAGAATGGCTCTGGGGACAGAGCCAAAAAGACAAAGCCAGGTGTGCTGACTTCCTTAGAATAATCTGAGCACCGGAGGCTCATGGCAAGTGCTCAGTCTGCACCATCCCAGGGACAGGGTGAAATAGACAAATCTGATATTGGGTACCTTCAATTTCTTCTTATGTATCCCTTTCTTTACTCTCTCATTGAAATTGCAGGCCCCCATCGCCTTCCCTTTTCTCCTCTGTTAAAACTTGGTCTCAGGAAAAAAATTGATTATCAGTAACCTTATGTCAATGGACATTTGTACACTGCTCTTCACTAGATGAGATTTTCCTCATTTATTCACCACCAAGAAGGTGGTAGGAGTGTTTTGGAAGACAGGGACCTTCTGGTGTCCCTGAAATCACCCCCGAAGGACATGTCTGCCCTTCACTCTACACAGGCTGTTGGAAGCGTGAATGTATTTCAGAAGCCCTTCCCCGCTAACAGGTGGAGGTTTGGAATAGTTGGATAATTGCTACTAGAATTCCTGAAAAATTGCAGCAAATATCCATAAATAAACATTAGATATGAAACACAGATGCTTGGCATTTAACATATTTTAAAAACACTTTACCAATTTCTTTCCTCTTTTGCCAATCGTTAGAGTTGCCAAGTGGCTCTTTAAGATTTGACCTGGCCCCGCCTCTGCAATGATGAGACCAGCTCAAGGAAAACACCACCTGAATTCAAACAAGCCAAAATATATTCCTGAAAAATTGCAGCAAATATCCATAAATAAACATTAGATATGAAACACAGATGCTTGGCATTTAACATTTTAAAAACACTTTACCAATTTCTTTCCTCTTTGCCAATCGTTAGAGTTGCCAAGTGGCTCTTTAAGATTTGACCTGGCCCCGCCTCTGCAATGATGAGACCAGCTCAAGGAAAACACCACCTGAATTCAAACAAGCCAAATGTATATTTGTGCTTGCTTAAATCTCCAGATTTTATTCCACTGCCATGTTGAGCCCGTAAGGAAAGGGTAGCCTTAGGATGAAGGACACATGCTTGGCTTTGACAGCTGAGAAGCAAGGACAGGAATGGCAAGTATGGAGCTCCATGTGCCCGCATTCTCTGCTTCCTTTTCCATCTCTGCTTCCTTTTCCATAGCAGGGATTCCTAATCCATCTCAGCCTTCCAATTAGAGCTTCAGGTGGTCCCTAGTGAGAGGGCCAAAGCTGTATTCCAATTGTTAAATTCTCTAAGACAGTGCAGAGCAGGTCTCTCAAAAGAAACTACTGGTTGCCCCTAAAATTCCTCCCAACTCCATGTTGTCTGATGCCTAAAATTCTGTCATTAGAGCACCCCTTCCTGGAGTCCATAGGTATGGTGCCTACAGGGGCAGACACTATGCTAAGCCCTCTACATATGTTCACTCATTTAATTTTCATAATCTGCTCTTATCTCTATTTTACAGATTAAAAAAATCGTGGCTCAGAGAATGAATTGCCCAAGGTCATACAGCCAGTAAGGGACAGAGCCAGGATATCAAAACTAGGTCTTTTTTTTTTTTTTTTTTTACAAAAAATAAACAAATTAACTTTAAAAATAAACAAATTAACTTTATTAAGTTACACTTCAGTCCTTACATTGATTTGTTTATGAAAATATCAAAAACTAGGTCTACACACTACTAGATATAAAATAGATAACTAATAAGAACCTACTGTATAGCACAGGGAACTCTACTCAATACTCTGTAATGGCCTATATGGGAAAAGAATCTAAAAAAATAGTGGATATATGTATATGTGTAACTGATTCACTTTGCTGTACCCATGAAACTAATACAACATTGTAAATCAACGATACTGCAATAAAAATTTAAAAAAACAACAAACTAGGTCTATTTTATCCCTTAAGACCCTCGCTTTCTCCACTGTATCCATCACACGGCCTTCAGTAGGTGAGGATTTGAGAAGGCAGGTGAAGAAAGCATGCGAGGCAGAGGAATTAAATTCCTGAGACAGAAGAGAACAGAAGGCAGGCTGCAGGGCCAGAGATAAACCCCCCAGATTTCACAGTCCTACCTTGGGCTGGTCTTGGTTTGAAATAAGAGAACCTCAGAGTGGAAGCTGACATTTCCCCCAGAATCAAGGTACCTGCATCCAACAGGATTCAGCAGACTTTCCCTTTAGGCAGCCCAGAAGAGAAGCAGATGGCAAATATCTGCTGTGTGATAAAGGGTAACCATAGAAATGTAAATATCAGTGTTGGTGCTGTTGTTATTATAAAATTATATATTATTATTATTCTCTTGGTACGAGTGAATGTCACATATAATGGGCAGAAACTCCTAGAATGTTATGCTTGTGCCAGTGGTGGACCTCATGTATTTCACACCTGGAGTGGATTCTTTTTAACAACTCCCCTATCATACAACAAAGTTAGTTGTAGTAATAATCATGAAATTAAAGTATCTATAACAGCAGAGAAAGAAATGCAGGCAATGACATTTTTCTTTTGTTAAACTTCACATAAATAATCATGGTAGTTAAATAAATTAATGAATAAATAAGTAAATAAACAGTACATTACCCCAAAAAGGGAAAAAGTAAATACTTTTAAATTAGTCTCTTTTTTAAAAAATGCCAACTACTTTATTCTTTTCTTTTAAAGATTTTTTTGAAGATTTTTTTTTTTTGATGTGAACCATTTTTTAAAGTCTTTATTGAATTTGTACAACATTGCTTCTGTTTTATGTTTTGGTTTTTTGGCCACGAGGCATGTGGGATCTAGCTCCCCGACCAGGGGGTCGAACCCGCACCCCCTGCATTGGAAGGCGAAGTCTCAACCACTGGACCACCAGGGAAATCCCTTTTTTTTTTTCAAAGAAAAGGTGAAAACCCTTTGCCTCCAAGCTGGTAATAAACAGAACATTACAGTTTTTGTTTTTGAGACTTCTGCAGATTTGTCAACGATTTCATCAAAATTAATCATGAATATTCACATTCAGTACACAACATAGCCAGACTTGTCAATCTAGTTCATAGTTGATTGAGGAATATTTTTCACTCATTTTAATTCCTGAAGTTTTCTCTCACCTGTAACAAGGGACATATAAGTAGTTGGGGAAAGTCTGAAGCATAAAGATAATTTTGACAAAGACCCAGCTCAATCTCATGTCACAGCAAATTCCAGAATCGACAATACAACCTCCTTCTTCAGGATCGATTCTAGCAGCTTTCAAAGGTCTCTGCAGTTGAAAGTTTTTCACTAAAACCCATCACCAGGAAACATCACAAATTTCTGTTGTATTTGGTTCTCAAGTTTCTCTTCTGCCAAAATCAGGGAAAGTGTCGGAATGACGGCAAACTGGACTTATTTGAACCACCAAGTACTTGTCCAGATTCTGGCCACAGTAACTCAGGCTTCAAACACTGCCCTTTCATCTGGCAAATGTAAGATTGACATCTTCAGTCATTTCTCCTAACATTTCTTCTTTGAATATGATTTTCTTTGAATTTGATTTTCTTTTCTATATAAACTACATATATAGTTTTCTATATAACTGTCCATTTCCTCACCTTTTTTTTTTGGCAGAAGTAGCAGCCTCTTTCCAGTTTCTTTGCACTGATCTTCCAGGAACAATTTCAAAGCACTGTGTGCCTTGTTCAAGGTGGATTCTGACAGTTTGCAAATATTTTTGTACACTTACATGGAACAGCAGAATTAAAGTCACTCAAGTTCGCACCTCTGTCTACCATCACCCCCATTGTTAACGTCTCATGCCCTGTTTGGGAACAAACGCATGTAGCTGAGTCCTCTCCAGGTGACAGCCAAATTAACTTCCACGTGGAATATGTATTAAAGCATAAACAACACAAATGTGCTAATTGAGGCTTAAGTATAGAATATTAAACTCTACAGTAACCACAACTGTTTAGAACGTAGACCAACAAAAGATGATTTGGGGAGGAATCTTGTATCATTAACATTTAGAATTGCCAGTGCATGGTGGTAATGAAAGGCAGACCAACTTTTAGATGGTTTTACTAGCGTTTTAAAATTCTCTACAGCAGGGGTCCCCAACCTTTTTGGCACAAGAGACCGGTTTCATGGAAGACAGTTTTTCCACGGGGGTTGGGGGATAGTTGAGGCAATAACGGGAGCGATGGGGAGGGATGTGGAACAGCCGATGAAGCTCTGCTCCCTCAACCACCGCTCGCCTCCTGCTGCGCGGCCGGTTCCCAACAGGCCGAGGGCTGATACTGGTCCACGGCCTGGGGGTTGGCGACCCCTGTTCTACAGACAGCGCTCCCTCCCCTTCCCCCTGCACCAGGCAGGCTGTTCCCACTTGCCTGCCTGTAACTCACAACCTTTCACCAGAAAATTCAGTGGCCTCATCCCTGGGGTTTGGATCTCAGGACCAACCCCTTTTGCTCCCACGACCCCATGACTTCTTACCGTTAAGCTAGTTTCATTACACAGGATTCAACAGATTTAAACAACGGAAATCCCACAGGTGGATTTTTTTCCTGCTCAACCTACCACCCTTTCCCTGGGAAGGGACCCGCGGGTATCAAAGTCCAGCTGGCCTCCCTCTAGTCTCAAGGCTCATCTCCCAAAGCCAGCTCTTCACAGGGAAGACGGGCTTTCCCTCCAGCTCCCTGGACATTCTCTTTTTTCCTGGCATGTGGAAAGTAAGGTTCTTGTCCCCTTTTAGCCACTCATTTGGGATCCTGGCAAAAATGACTTTTTCTACTGCTTCCTCACATGCAAACGTTTAACTGAGTAATTTCTAAAGCCGCTGATAGTGTCCTCTGGGGCTGGCCGTGAGGTCAGATGACCTTGGCCGCCGGTCCAGGGCGCCTGCAGACGGTGCCCACGTGGGGAAAGGTCAGCTCCTGGCACCGTCTCTCTCGGAGTGTTCCCCGTCCCGGGGGCACTGCTGACTTTTCAGATTATCACGTTTCCTTGTTTGGCATCCTCAGAACGGTTGGGCCCTGGAGACTTCCAGATGTCTCTCTTTAACAATCAGAGCCGGATTTCCTGGGCAGTGCCCTCCTCATACAAACATTCTTATTTGTCACGGCACTGCCCTCAGACTGTGCAGGAATGATTTCTAAAAGATAACTCCCACTCTGTTCCTAGGCTACATGACTGCTAAGGGTTGAAATTACCCATGGGGGTGCATGCAGCTGCCCTTAGGGACAGAACTGGGACTAAAACATTCCCATCCCCAATTTCTTATTCACTCATCCACCCCCCACTTCAAGGAGCTTAGCTCAGGCCTGGCCCAAGCCCAGTAATCCTGGTCACACGTGATACCTAGCATGCACTCAGCTGGAGAGTATAAACAGACACAGTGCCTTGCCTCTAAGAATTTACGATTCAAAAGTCAACTTGTACGTTGAGTATCAAGATGTCTTTAGAAATAAGAAAAAGTAGTGATAGCATAGAAATAACTTGTTTCTATGACTTTGTATGTTTTTATATCAGGACATAAAAACCTGTCATGTATGTATGGCAACAACATATTTAGGAAATGGTCCAAACAAAGCTATACACCAGGGATGACAGATTTGCGGCACGTGCCCCGAGAGTCCCTGGGGATGTTTGTGGCAGATGGTGACTTTATCGTGACTCTCTTCCCACTTAGCACACAGATGCAGCCTCAGAATCTTTCCTAACACAGCCCTCTGCTCAGTCACACGTTTTCTCACCAGATTTCAACTGGATTTGCCATCCCTGCTACAAATTTTAGGTTTATTATTCTAGGAAATATGAAATGAGTGAAGTGTGGATGGTTGGCCCTTTCAGGCAGCTACTCCCTGGTCTACCTTACCTTCTCTTTTCCCACTCACACCTCCTCTCAGGCCCCAGACAGGTGCTGGAGTCAGCGGATTGCAAGGAAGTGCATAATCATGGTTTGAAACAGAAGTTACACACCTGAGATGTAGCAAACATTTGCAGGAGTGCCAGCATTTCACTATGGAAATGATTTATTTGCAAGGTACTCCTTCCTCCCACCCCAGGCCCCGGGCCAGATAAGACTCCCTGTCACATGATTCTAATTACCCCATCCCTTTGAGAATAGTAGCTTGAGAAATTATTTCTCAGAGGTATTTGCCATTTCTCAGAGGACTGCATCTTGAAGACTGAGTCAAGTTGCTTAGAAATTGTTCATGGGAAAATTTCAGCCATAGGAGTAAGCGGTGAGGGAGGTACCAGCTATGTATCCCCTTCCACGACATCCTCTCTCCCTCCCCTTTCAGCTTAGTCTCCCTGTCAACATTAGGTAATTCCAGAGTTAAGGATCCTTGAGCCCTGTGCTGGGTTGAAATTTCACATTCCCCCAGAACCTCAGAATGTAATTAAGGTAAGGATGGAGATGATCGGGTTCAGGTGGGCCCTAAATCCAATGAGTGTGTCCTTTTAAGAGAAACACGCAGCGCAAGGCCACGTGATGTGGTTACAAGCCAGGGAATGCCAAGGGTTGTGAGCAACTGCCTGGAGCCTGGAAGAGGCGAGGAGGTATTTTCCCCTAGAACCTTCAGAGGGAGCGTGGCTCTGCAAACATCTTGAGTTTGGACTTCTGGCCTCTAAAACTGTGAGAAAACACATTTGTGTTATTTTAAGCCACCCAGTTTGTACTAATTTGTTACAGCAGCCTTAGGAAGTGATTACGTTTTCCAAATGCTCTATCTGCTCCCAATTCTTTACTCGGGCTCTGCTCTTGGGAAAGAGGAAATCCAAACCAAGACAGTAGGTATAAATATCCTGAGATTACAGACTGGGGCACAGTTCTGCTCGCGAAGCAGCTGTGGGCGCCAGCACCTAGCCGTTTCGCTGGGGGCTTAATTTCTTATACCTTGCCTAAACAGATCTTTAACAGGCTTAATCACCAGGTGTTCTATTTCACGTGTATGGTCGTTGGTTGTGAGGATACAGTTAATCAGAACATTTTTGTCTGAGAAAACTGCTTTAACAATTAATAGCTCAGAAGGCAACACAAAGGTACTTTTCTTTCTCTTGTTTGATATATTTTTCAAGGTAACATTTCTTACTATTTTTTGAGAGCTCCTGGGTGCAACCGATATTTTGTCTTTAGGGGGAAAAATCCTCAAGCCGTCTTGCCTTTTCCTTAATTTACAATTATCACTAAAAATAATTGGAAAACATTAGCGACTTACACTGTATGTTTCCATAAACTCAAATAACCAGTTGGCCAATACTCCTTCATCCCCTTTGGAAAAGAAAAATACCTTTTCCAATAAAGCAGTGTCCCCATGAATGATGATTTACATCTCCATGGCACTGTTTATTCCCCTCTGGTGGATGGGAGAGAGGCCATTTTCAGAGCACTGGTAGATTCTAGACAGGACAGTCACCTGGTGTCCTGTGCTCCCAGCCAGCAGGGGCTGGTGTCTGAAGACATCAGGGGTGGAGGGACCAACAGAAGCACATGAAAAGGAGGACAGGACATCTGCCAGCGGAGTCTCTGTGTCCTTGGGTTGCTGCATTTTCATCCACCTTCTTCCCTGGAACAAAGCCCACTTACATGTGCTCATCTGCCTGTTTGCTCCTGGTGCCTCTCGAAGGATGACTCAGAGGCACTGGTGAGCTGAGGACTTTCTGCAGGCTGGCATGGCAGCCATTCGAGCTCTGTAGCCATGATCCGCGGGTAGAGGAAGGCCTGACTGAGTGGGAAGAGAAGGCAGTGAGGCCTCTGGCCTTTCCAAGAAAGGCAGCAGGTGATATCATGCCAAACGAAAGACAGATTGAAATCTTGGGGCTGCTTGCACCTCCTTTCTAGTAGGATCCACTGCCCATCCCACTAACGGAAGAGCTACAGGAAAGCACAGAAAATGGCTGAATTATTGCCACCTGCTAAAGTGGGTTCAGGAAGGGCCATTGTGTATTCTCAAGATATGCACCAAACATATGCTTTATTTTCATGATTTCTTTAGTTTTTAATTAATTTATTAATTTATTTATTTTTGGCTGTGTTGGCTCTTCATTGCTGCATGTGGGCTTTCTCTAGTTGAGGCGAGCGGGGGCTACCCTTTGTTGTCATGCGTGGGCTTCCCTCTGTTGCAGAGCACAGGCTCTAGGCATGCGGGCTTCAGTAGTTGTGGCACGTGGGCTCAGTAGTTGTGGCTCCCGGGCTCTAGGGCGCAGGCTCAGTAGTTGTGGTGCACGGGCTTAGTTGCTCCACGGCATGTGGGATCTTCCTGGACCAGGGCTCGAACCCGTGTCCCCTGCATTGGCAGGCGGATTGTTAACCACTGCGCCACCAGGGAAGTCCTGTATTTTCATGATTTCTGAACCATATTTTGATGAACTGGAGTGATTTATTGGTTACATTCCAAATAGAGGTTAATTTGCCCCACCCTGGGTTTCATATTGCCCAGGATGCAGTGTGTAAATTCAGTCACTCCAGAAGGATGGTACCTCCCAAAAAGTCAAGAGAGACTCCCGGAGCTGCCCAGGAAACTGCCATCGTATAGGGTGGGGGGAGGGGACAGGAGCCCCATGGGGGAGTGACCATGACCTAGTCTGGATCTTGACCCGGCTTTTCTACTAACTAGCTATTAACTACTAACTAGCTGTCAGCTGCGGAAACATCCCTCCCTTGGGCTCTGGTTAGCTCACCTGCTGGATGGGTAAGCTGTCCTGTGATTTCCCCAGGTGCCAGCTATTCCTAATATTTCCTGATCTTGAAACCCTTTAAGCATCCTGGTTACCCTCAGACCGCTGGACAGAGGCTCAGTGGTTCTCTCGGATAGTTCAAAACCTTCCTAGCCCTGGAAAGCTCATAAATGAGAAAGAAGAGAACTGTATAGCTGGCTGGTCGCCCCTTCCCAAATAGTAAGCTTGAACAGCCACCTTCCTGAGGAGTGGAGAAAACAAATCAGTTAGAAATAAGGGGTGACAGTTCAGGTCAGGAAAGAACTTGCAAGGACAGCTTCAGGAGGGTTGTGAAAGAAGATGAGGGCTGTGGATTTCCTCTTCATAAACTGTCACAAAACTAGAGAAGCAAACTAATAATCATGTTGTCTACGGCATGATTCTGTCAACTGCAGCTGGGAAGGGGCGGGAAGAGAAAAATGCTACCCTCGGCTTCCAATTATGCTATGATAACTGTTTAAATTTTATTGAGTAAATAATTATCTCTGTGGGTTGAACAAAAAAACACAACACAGCATAACACCCATTAGTCATCTGTCTGAGGTAAGGCTTAAATATATGTTTAACATATGCGTTTTTCTATTCAGCACCTTGATGCAGAGCAAGGCATGAGCTATTCATACCTCCAGTGGGTGAATGACTAGTTCTTTTGATACATTAGGTTTTTGTTTTCATCTCTTATTAGAATTTTTGTTTGGGGTTTTTAATTTATTTTGAACCAAAGGTCAGAATGGAGGGGAACATACAGGCTTCTCAATGTGACCTAGGTGAGAACTGGGTGTGTTTTGTAGAAGAGATGCAAACCCAGTGGGGTTTCCCTGGGTCCAGCTCACAAGGAACCAGGGAAGTACATGAATGTGCCTGGAACAAGAAGGGAGGCGGACAGTAGAGCTTCAGACACACTGGTTTGTTTTTTTAAAGAGTAGTTAGAAGCCCTTTTATAATGTCTCTGCTGGGCTGAAAACGAAGGCTTTGTGGACAATAATAGCAGAAGCAATGTCAAGAGAAAGGGGAGAGGTGAGCAGTATTTTTCCCTTTTGATTACAAGTCAAATCAAAGCCTGGGTGTGTGGTTGATGTCGATTCGGCCGTTGGTATAAACCGCAGCTCTCTCTCTGATTAAAAAATGAAGGAATGGACCATCCTCTGGGGTTGCTGGCCTCCGATGGAAGGTTTCCTACTCTGGAGTTGCTCTTGGTCATGACCACATCTGGGTCTTCTCGCCCAGCTGGTACAGGTTTAGGGAATTTAAATTGCCGTGGCTGGAAATGGGGGTGATAATGGGGACTTGGGGCTAAAAATAGTAGAGACCTGTCTGTCCTAGCCCAGTGGGGGGCTGTGGAGACTCTGGCAGAGAGATGCTGGAGAACACAGAGACGGGGTCCCTTGGTGAAGGTGGAAAAGTATATGTTGTCATGCTTTAGACAAGTTTAGATAAAGCTGAGCCATTTGATGGTGACAGGGAAGAACTTTCATGGAAATCTTGGGCTACGGGTGGATTACCTCATCATAGGACACCACTCCTTAAAGAACCCCTTCCTCTTGGTTTGCTACTGAGCCTAGTTCCTCATGGGAAAAGAAGGACAAATATATAGGTTTTTGTGCTTTCTTCACCTTTGTTGGCGAAGCCGTCTAGTTCCAGTTTGAATCTTCTGAAAGTGTGAATTGGTGGCTGTGGATGCCCACCCAGGTGTTCTTTACCTGGCCCGCGCACCTGTCCCCCAGCTGCTCAGGGCACCCAGGAGCTGCCTTGCCTCAGAGGCTACCCCCTACTCCCAGAATCATGCTGCCCCTGCCAGCAGCAGCCTGATGAACTGCCAGGGCACGATGGCAGGGGTACAAAAAGCCGGTCCCCTTACATCAAGATGACACAGCTCTGCCCTGCAGCTTGTGTTCCAGAGCTTTCTTCAAGTTGAATGAACTTAGATCCCAATAATTCCTTGGAGAGCTTTGTGCAGGAGGTCATGGTGGCCTGGACAAAACATCCCAGCCTTCTGGCTAGGACCCTGCCTTCAGGACTAGAGGCCTGATTCTCTCCTTGGTGAGGGAGCTGCTTAAGATTTACTCTGACTGTGTTGGGAAAGTAGTATCTACCCTGCATAACCAGCTAACCCCAACGTGCAACTTTGTAGGAGAATGGTCCTGAGAGTCGAGTGAAGCAGCTGACACAGGGAGAACAGCACGGTCTCCAAGAAAAGACTTGTTACCAAAGCCAGAGCTTAAGGCAGTAATAACAACTTTGATTTATAACAAGAACTATTTGTACATAATCACTAAAATCTTGATTGCACATTCAACAGTACACTTAAATTAGAGGCAAACCAAATCTGGTAACAGAATCTTATTGCAAACAGTCCCATTTAGCCCTTTCCTGCAATAATCTGGGATTTTGTAGAGCACATTTCAGTATATTGAGCGTTGCCTTTGATGACCGTGGCTCATCCTCATCCTTAAGGAGCTCCTGGTTGAAGGCATAAAACAGTAAACATGATATAATGGCCGTTCTTTAAGTACAGACTGAGATAGGAACAGGGACGGGGGTGCAAATAAATCAGACAGAAAAGGTCAGGGAAAACATCAAAGACGAAGGACTAGGGGAAGGAGAGGAATCCAGATACAAGAGAAGGAATGCCAGGCAAGCCGGGATGGGAGAAGCTTTAGGGTCACTTGTGAGCTGCATTTTACAGTTAAATTCAAATTTAAATTCATAAGCACAGACTGCATATAGGCATTTAAGGTGTGATTGCCACCTGGCATCGTCCCTTGCTATCCTGCAAGGCCCCAGGACCTGCCCCCTACTACCACTTGGACCCCCGCCCGGTCTTTCCACCCATACAGACCTCTTTTCCAGGAGGTCAGATTTATCCAGTGCATCCCCACCCCTACCTCTGGGCCACGATACTCACTGTTCCTTTGGCCTGAAATGCTTCCCCCCCCCACCGCCCCAGTATTTTCATGGGCTGTTCCTTCATCTCTTTCAAATCTTTACCCAAATGTCAATTTCTTGGCGAGGACTTTTCTGTCCTTCCTATTTAAAATACAGCTCTACTCACACCCGGCATTCTCTATCCTTTTCCCCTGATTTATGTTTTCAAAGTATTATGCTATGTATTTTATTTGTTATCTATTTTGTAACCTGTGTGTGGGCAAGGACTTATGTCTGTTTTGTTCACTGCCATACACCCCTGGCCTAGAACAGTAATTGACTTGTGGTAAAGATTCAATAAATATTCAAGGATTAAATAAAAATAATCTCTTCAGCTATACTAATTTTCTCTTTTACCTACTCAATTGAGGTGTGTTTTGTTAACTTTTATAATTTTTCATTTTTCAAATTGACTTTTTTTCCCATAATCTTCCTGGTCATTTTATAGTCTCTTATTGCTTACTTATTTTGTGATTCCTTTGTTCCGCCTTTAAACATTGATACATCATTATTTTATATTTTTGTGTCCGATTAATTCATTAACCTGAAGGAAGGGAGTTTGATTCTGTGGTTCATAGTTTCTGCTAATTCTCACGCATGGTGGCCTGTTTGCCTGTATTTTTCATGTTGGTTGATTCTGAGCTCATTGGTTGATCTTAAACTGGGGGACTCCCGAGGGCCTAAGATGGGGATGCTTTTATCCAGAGGGGACTCCAGCACCCCAGACTAACTCGAATCTCCGTTTCCCTTCCCCCCATCCCCTTTCACTGCGGCCTTGGCTTAGCCAGATCATGACGGGGCTAACCCTGGCGGCCGAGCTCAAGACAGCTCTGCCTTCCTTATTGGCTTGTTCCCCAGTGTTCCCACTCTGGGTTCGTCTCTCTTTTTTTCTCCCTTAACATGAGCCCCACAATGCAATAAAAAGTCTGTTGTATACAGGAGTTAGGTGTTGGATAGGATACAATACTGCTAGACTACATCTCGTTTGTCCTTCTCCCAGGCACTTCCATTGAATTCTAAGCTCTAGTTGGAGTGGTGCTGAAACTGTCTCACACCTCTTGGTTACCTCTCAACACAGTGCTTCATAAATAGGAAGTGTCCCATTTATAACTCCTGGTGTGTCGGCTAACATTAAACATCAAATCGGGCAAATCAGCATGCTTCAGTTGCGCTCCTTTACGTCAGTGCTCTAGTTCCATGTGGCATGGCCTTCCCTAATTGTTTGAGCTTGAATTCTTCTAAAGAGCTTCCTCCCTTCGCTCACAAGGATTAATGCAATATGGTTGGTACTATCTCACCCACCACCTCCGAGCCTGCTGCCAGCCGTGGTTTGGAGTGGTTGGGCCTGCATCCCGGAGGCCTGTTTGTTTGTCCTAGTATTCATTACTACTTGGCTCTCCTCCCACTGGCTGCCAGTGCAGAGTTATTTATATCAAATCAGGGAAGCCTTGGTGAGCTTTGCCGTGGTAACTCACATCCTCAGAATGCCTTGCCTCCCTGAGGACTTCACACGTGGTATCCTCGCAGGAAACCCCTACCCCCGGCCCAGGGGGATCTCCTGGTTTCCCTGGGAAGTGGCAGCTGCTCCGTCCATCTGCTCCGCCGATAGGGCCTTTGCATTTAGATTAAGAGCTCTGGCCCACAAAACATACAGTGGAACTTATCCAAAGAGGTCGTGTCAGCTGAGTCACGGAGAATAGCATTTAAACTGCCGTCCTGGGGATAGGAGAGTGTCTCCCAGGAGTGGAGCTAGAGCGCTGAGTCACGCCTCTCAGCCCAGTGTTACCTGCTCTGTGTCAAAGTGTCAAAGCTTCCAGAAGGAGACACTGCTTAGAAGCCACCAGTCTCCCCCATCCCAGGCTTGCTCTGTGAGCTCTGCAGTTCTGAGACCCACGTGCATCCCCTCCCCGCTCCCCCCCCTCCCCCACCCTCCCCCCGCACCGCCCGGAATGATCGAGGCTCATCAATGTCACATTCTGCTTTAATTCATCAGCCCTCATTTTTTCCCAACCAATACAGCTTCATTACAGTCAGCGTTTCAGTTAGACACAGGATAAACCCAAGCGAAGGTCCTCTGATGTTCTGGCAGCAATCTAACTCAATTAACAAATTAACACGAGTCTACAGGCACAGATCGCTCAAGAAATTAGATCAGCTCTGAAAGAAACCAGGCTGGGGGGAGGGGAGGGTCGATAATCATTTTAAACGAAACGGAACAGACCATTGACGGTCAAATCCATACTCTTGTTGGTGCCCGCAGCAAGCAGCGTCAGAGACATGACACTGGGGAAAGGGCCAGTAGAGAGAATGCATGGCCTGGCAAAATTCTGTGCTGAAAGTAAAATTTCAAATCAAATTAATTTGCAAGTCTGCCCCACACTATCAAATCACTATGCAGGGAAGCTGCTACGAGAAGAGCTGCTTCGTCCTCTAGCCTCTGGGAAGGAGTTTCTGCCAGGGGAATATTGACATTGCTCCACTAGCCCAGTGTTGAAATTCAGAGGGTGCAGAGAGGTGGCCAGTGTGGGCGGCAAGTTTCAAAACATTCGTTTTGAAACACCCACGGTGCCTAGCATCACAGGCTCTGTGGCAGACAGAATCATCGGTGCTGTTTAACATCCATGGAAGATTGTTCGGATTCTCCCAGTGGGAGAAGACCATTCCAGTTCCAGAAGAGCAAAACTGGCTTCTTTTTCTCTTCAGTGCAGCACTTGTCTCGGTGCACTGTAATTGGTCAGTTTTCCCTTTGCTCTGAAAGATTCCCTCCTCGTTCTCACAAGATTAGTCAGAATAAATATTACAATTTGGACTTTAAGCTTAGAACAACCAGAGGTTAACTATCCCATCATTTTCCTTTCTGGAGAAAAGTAAATAGATTGTGGTTTGTGAGAGTTTCTCCAGAACTTGATGGCGTTCTTTGATAGAGAAACTGTTCCTGTAGACCGGCAGCTCATTCCAAAGATGAAACCTGATACGTAATTTTTATTCATTGGTGAACCATTTTAAGGGATTTATTTCATTTGATTTTTATCGTAGAATATGAAAAAATTAGGAATAGAAAACCAAAACCTTTGAAATCTGATTAACCTTATCTGTTTCTCTCCTGTTCCCAAGCCTCCAATATTCTGCTCCCCTCTTAATTATCGGCAATTGGTCTTACTGCTCCACCTAGAAAACAGAAGTTCGTTTCTGATTCCTTCTATGTCCGCCTCCCCCAATCTATTAGGCTGCCTGCATTGGTCCCCTCTTGCTTCAGTTTCCTTCCATTACTCTGATGACCTGTCCTTCCTCCCCATACAAGGTATCCCATCCTCTCCTATCTACTTAAATCTTTGCTTCCATGAGTCTCTGCTCTCTTTTGAGCACTGGGTCCTTCCCACGAGCATACAAATATGCTGTCATATTTCCTCTTTTAAAAAACCCTCCTGACCCCACGGCCCCTTCCAGCCACAGTCTCACTTCTCTGCTTCCCCTTCACCTCCTTTCTTCCCATTTTCTGCTAAACCCACTGAAACCAGCCTTTTGTTCTCATTACAACAGTGAAACCACTCTTGTCTAAGTCAAAATATGGTCCCCAACGCCAAAGTCCATGCAGTATCCAGTGTCTGAGTTGAGGGTGGTATCTCTACCAGGCCAGTTCTGGGAAAGGTTTTGGGGCATCTTTCCTGTTTCAGAAGCCATTGTCCAAGCCTGGTTCTCTAAGCTTCTGAACGTTGTTGGCACCCTTTTAATAAATTCCATTTTGGATTACATTAGCTAGAGCTGGTTTCTGATGTTTGTAGTAAAGAGCCCTGAACTGATTCATTGGGGGAGCTAGACTGACTTGATTCTGTGGAGTCATTCCTGGAATACAATGATTTGGGGGATTTCTCCGGGCTCCACACCACCCGGAGGGGTGGAGTAGTATTGTAGTTCCATCTGCTGAGGGCTGAAGAATGACCTATTACCACCATCAAGACAAACCAGCCTCTCTTCCCAATGGTGCCTCTCTTCCTCCATTTCAGGGTTGACCATGTTCATTCTGTCCAGATTTGGCCATTCAAAAATGGGGCAAACAACCTAAAAATTAAAGTGAGCAAATGATATGAACAGAAAGGGGTTCATAGAAGCAGCACCAATGGCCAAAAAACACATGCAAAAATAGTAAAAATTAGTAATTAGGGGCATGCATATTAAAACCCATCAGATTAACAAAACTAAGTCTGGTACTACTGAGCTGATGAGGCGTGGGGCAAGGGGAACTAGAAGATACAGCTCTCTCGAACAGCAAATGGGCAGTAATTAGAAAAGTTAATGCTGTGCAGACCTTTTGACCACAGCTGTATAGAAACCCGAAGGAACTTGCACAAGACTATATATAGCATCATTGTTTTTAATGATGATAAACTAGAAACCACCTAAATATTCATCCTTAGAGAGTGGATGAATGGTATATACATACAAAGGAGTATTAACAGCAGCAAAAATCGATGAATTTGAGCTACGTGTTCAACATGAATAAGTTTCACGGACAGTATGTGGAACAAAACAAGTTACAGAAAGAAGCATTCAGTATCCTTGTAAAAGTTAAAAAAAAAAAAAAAGGAAGAAATGCTACATTTTCTTTAGGGATACAAATGTGCATAGTAAAGTATAAGATACATGGGCATGATGGACACTAAATTATGAAAAATTGTTATTTCTGGGTACAGGGGAGTGAAGGTGGAAAGAGGAGGTATAGTAATGAGCAAAAGGCTTTTATGTTTAACAAGTTGGGTTGTGGGTTCACCTTTTTCACATATCTAAAATATTTCTTAGTAAAAACTTAATGAAACAAAGGGATTAGGAAGAAGGGGTCAGCCAGAGTGGGTTTCCCAGGTCACTCAGGGGCAGCTACGGGTTTTGCAAACAGTGATTTTTCTAGAAGTTGCCTCGGGATTAATTTGGCCAACATTTCCACCAACATCACCCCGTTTCCTGTTTCATGAACTAATGATGCTATTGATACTAAATCTGCCTCCTGCAACTTAAATTACATGATTTGTTGAGAGGAAATGTGAGCAGCTAGCAATCACTTTGGTTCATTTCATCTTCTCCTTTCCATCTCTTTCCTGTTATGGATTGGATTTGTTTTGGAGAAAAAAAATAGGTAACTGATTTCTGGCAATGTTTTCTTCTTTCTGAGTTCTTGGTCTTGTGCTCACTAGCCTTCTCCAGCAGCAGTGGAAGAAACAAAGCATTTGAATAAAAGAGGAGGTAGGTTGCTATTGCGGGCTATCGACATCATGGTCCTGTAACAAAAATGATGGGAAAGTTCCATAGCCTGTCCATATCAGGACAATGACCTCTTTCTCCGTGAAGAGTCCATTCATAGGTTGGTCAGTTGTAATACAAGGGTAAGACAACACTAGGATGTGGAAAGGACACAAGTACAAACTGTCTCTGGAAATGAATTACTCTTTATCAAATCCTTTCAAATGCCCATGCCCTTTAACCCAAAAATTCCACTTTTAGAACACTAACCAAAGGAAACAGTCAAATGTTATCAAATATTTATGCCCCCAAATTACAAAACAAACCTAAAGTTCCCAAAAAAGGGCCAGTTAATAAAATTATAGAAAATCCAAATAACGTACAATTAAGCAGCCATTGAATATGATATGCATAAGAGTGACAGAGGAGATATAACAACAGTTTAATTGGAAGAAGCAGGATATGAAACTATAATTACAATATCAACTCTGTTCTATACATTTATCTACCATCTGTCTGTCTATGCAGATACATAGGAGAAAATCAGAAATAAAATATATAGGACTGTTAGCAGTAGTGATCTCTGGGTAAAGAAAGGGATTATAGAAATTTAAAAATATACTGTGATGCTTTTGCCAAAGTTTTATACAATGACTATGTACTACTTTAAAAATTAGGGGAAAAGTTATTAAAAGAAAAGCACATTGGATTGAGAAACAGGTAAACGAGGTGGGTTAGAGAATGCTCTTCCACAATTCTCTTCTGGGTCTCCTTGTTCCAGGCTGTAAGCAGAGACCTTAATATCCCTTCCTTGCCCTGGTGGAGAAGCCTGAACTGTATTTGACAAGATGCTGGAGGCTCAGTGTGGACAACTTTGAGAGTATAAACTCCAGAGAGATCCATTCACGGTTGGGGCAGCTGGGGGGGTCCCCAAAATGCAGTGAGTTTTACCTCCAGGAGCTTAATCAGCTTCCTCTTGCTTCCAGCCGGGGGAAGGGAAAAAGGGACCATTCTGAAATACACCAGAGCGTTCTGTTCTGAACAGAGCTTCTGCCTTCAGGGGAAACTAGTTAACCAGAGCCTAACCAACTGACCTGGGGAAGGGAAATACCCAACTCCAGGCCTCTCTAGTCATCCTATCCCACTTAAGGGGGGAGAAAAAAAAGTGAGAGACACTTGGGAAGTTCACAGTCCAGAGGCACAGGCCCCTGAAGACCGAGACCTAATTGTAGGACCATTGACCATAGCCTCCCCTCCCCCTGCACCTCACCACCACATTACGAAAGGCCTGTTCAGGGAATTCCCTGGCGGTCCAGTGGTTAGGACTCCTCGCTCTCACTGCTGGGGCCCCAGGTTCCACCCCTGGTTGGGGGACTAAGATCCCACAAGCTGTGCGGTGTGGCCAAAAAAAACCACAAAGGCCTGTTTACATCAATTCCTTTGACCCAGTATATCATGTCTGGCTATCAAGAAAAAATTGTAAGGTATGCCAAAAGGCAAAACAAACAAACAAACAAAAAAAACCGCACGATTTGAAGAGACAGAACAAGTATCAGAACCAGACATGACAGGTATGTTGGGATAATCAGACTGGAAATTGTAAACAACTATGATGAACACGCTAAGGGTTCTAGCGGATGAAGTGGACAGCACATAAGAGCAGGTGGGCAATGTCCACAGAGAGATGGAAATCCTAAGAAAGAACCACAAAGAAATGCTAGAGATTAAAAGATCACTAACAGAAATGAATGCTTTTGGTAATCTTATTAGTAAACTGGATATGGCTGAGGGAAGAATCTCTGAGCTGGAGGATATGTCAATAGAATCCTCTAAAACTGAAAAGAGAACAAAGACTTAAAAAAAAACAATATTCAAGGACTGTAGGACAACTACGAAAGGTATAGCATAATGAGAATATCAGAAGGGGAGGAAAAAAGGTAGAGGAGAAATATTTAAAACAACGACTGAGAATTTCCTCAAATTAGTATCAGACACCAAACCATAGATTTAGGAAGCTCAGAAAACCAAGCAGGATAAATGCCACCTCCAAACTACATCTAAGCATATCATTTTCAAATTACAGAAAGTCAGAAATTAAGGAAAAATTCCCGGACTCCCCTGGTGGCGCAGTGGTTAAGAATCCGCCTGCCAATGCGGGGAACACGGGTTTGAGCCCTGGTCCGGGAAGATCCCACAGGCCGCGGAGCAACTAAGCCCGTGCACCACAACTACTGAGCCTACATTCTAGAGCCTGTGAGCCACAACTACGGAGCCTGCGTGCCACAACTACTGAAGCCTGCGCGCCTAGAGCCTGTGCTCTGCAACAAGAGAAGCCACCGCAATGAGAAGCCCGCACACAGCAACGAAGAGTAACCCCCGCTCACCGCAACTAGAGAAAGCCTGCGTGCAGCAAGAAAGACCCAACACAGCCAAAAATAAATAAATAAATTTATTTTTTTTTTAAAAAGTGAAGGAGAAACAAATACCTTCTCAGACAAACAAAAACTGAGAATTTGTTCCTAGTAAACCTGCTGTGCAAGAAATGTTGAAAGAAGTTCTTTAGAGAGAGGGAAAATAATCCAGGTCAGAAACTTGGATCTGCATAAAGAAAGGAAGAACATCAACACCGAAGGAAGAATAAGTGAAGATAACATAAACTTTTACTTTTCTTATTTTTAATTGCTCTAACAGTTAACATTTTGTTCAAAAAAATAATAGCAACAATGTATTCAATTATATTTGCTTGTGTGCATGTGTATATATATATATTTATATACATATATACTTATATATAAGTGGAATGAATGACACCAATGATACAAGGGACAGGAGGAAAGAATTAGGATTATTTTGTTCTTATAAGGTACTCGTAATACCTGTGAAGTGGTATAGTGTTATTTGAAAGTGAACTTGGATTCGTTGTAAAAGTATATTGCAAGTTCTACACCACACACCCAGACTTCTGCAGGGGCATAGTTTATTTAACTGTCTGGTCCATCTTTATTACTCATGACACACCATCATACAAGTGACTCATAAAAATTGGATGCAAAGGAGTGTAGTGTCATTTTTAATCCCTTTAATGTAATGTGATGGGGAAATGAATCATTTATCACAGCAGACAATTGAAAACCACTCAGAAAGAGTGTTCTCTCCTTCCTGAAACTTGGCAGCGGAAGGCTCATTCCCACAGTTTTCTGAAATCTTTGCATCTTTTAAATCTTTGGCAAAGGAAACATCAGATAATTTAAATAACAAAGTTTTTGGGTTCTTTTATCTGTGTTTCGTTTTCAAGCTTCCTCATCAAGGGTCCTAAGAAACAAACTGAAAACGAAATGCAGGTGAGTTGGTCGTTCTGCAGCTGTCAGCATTTCGGGACTTCACTGCAGTGTGAAAAGAGAATAAATTACCTGCTAGCTACCCAGAAGAGAAGGCCCAAGTCTAATTCATTACCCATATTTAACAAAAATACTCTTCTCATCTCTAATGAGGACCTCAGAATATTTTGCAAAGGGAATTGAAACTTCACAGTGACCCAAGGGATAGACATAGTTCAGCTAAATTTGCAACAAAGTAGGGCAAAAAGCATAGGAGACAGGGCCAGGTCAGCCAGTTGAGCCATCCAGATTGGCCGGGCCCCTGCTCCAGCACCTTCCCAAGGCAGCTCGGCCTGAACAGTCACACCACGGTGGCTCCGTGCAAGTATATCAAATATCACTACCCTGAGAATACGCTCATTGTCTCTTTGAGGCTCGTCCTGGTCCCCGACAAACCCATGCTGGTCCTTGCACTGCTCACGCTTAGCATGGAGAAGCAGCCCAACAGATGCCACTGTCAAGAGCAACCACGCTGTCTTCAGGAGCACAGCCAAGGTGACATTGTGGCAAAGCGGCCACTGGCTGCAGAGACTGATGCTACCGGTATTATGTGGAAGGCTCCTGCTGCTATGATAAGTCGCCAGCTTACCAAGTGAGGAGATTGGATCTGCTCCAGGCAAACCTAAAACCCCCAAAACTAACCAACCAACAACAAGGGGAGTCATTAAAGCTACTGAAAGCAAAGGTCTCCAGCCTTGTTGGTGCATTATGGATTCACATGGCAAAGCACAAGAATGTTTCCAAAGGGTTTTTGATTCAAGGATAAATAGTGGTTCCAGGAGTCTGTCCCTTCAGCGTCCAGGCCCGGGAGAGCTTCCAATAAAGAATCTAATAGGCTGACATGAGTTACCCGAATCCAGCCGCTCTTTGCTAACTTTCATTGGCCAACTTCTTCCCCTTTTGTCAACAGGGTGTGAAAATGGGTGGACAGGCCCCAGAACATTGCATGTCACCTCCATCAACGCTGGGGCCGCTTTTGCTCACTGGTTTCTCCAAAAGATCTGTGTGGAGATGGCGCGTTGAGCTGCGCTCTCCACGGGGCTCCTACGCCTCCCCCTCGGCCTTCCTGCCTCCCACTTTGGGATGCCTGCTGCCCTGGAGGACACAGTCCCTCCCTCCCTCCCTCCCTCAGGTTTGGGGTGCGTGATAGAATTTCTTCTCCTTTGCATTCTGTCAGCAATTTGTTGGGTGTCTACTGTGTGTCCAGTCCAAAGCAAAAGGAAAGACTTAGGTATACTCAGTTCTGGAAAATGTCTTATGTTACGTAGGTCCATGTATTTCATATAGAAGCATCCCTCAGTATTCAACTCTCTTTACTTCCTGAGTTTTGGAAAGTGATAGCAAGAAATTAGATAGCAAGGGGTGTTCTGTCTCCAAACAGCCCTATTTCCAAAAAATTTTATCTAAATCATTCAATTCCTGAGTAATGAAAAATAAGAACATATCAGAAAAAGGAGGAATTGATAAGATGCTTCCAGAAGAGCTAGCAAACCAACATCACAGCACAATATTAGTTATCTCCCTAAGGCTTTATTTCCAATTTTTAAAAACATTAATTTGATACAGGGTCCCTCCCAGGAATGGATTTTATGTATTTGTTAAAAATGCTTTATTGTGTCAAATATTAAAAATAACCGTAACTGAAATATTAAATCTTTAAAAATAATACAAAATTCCCATGACCTAACAAACCAACCATTTCATTTGCCATATTTCCTACTAGTCTTTTTTTAATGTATTCCTATTTTATACATAACTGCACAACATAGATGGAATTTTATCGTCTTTCTCCCATTTTTACCTTAAATCGTAAGCATAAATCACAAATTTCCCATTTTTACCTTAAATCATAAGCATCTATATCAATTTCATGCTTATGAATGTTTACTGATTCATGATATTCAATCTAGTAAATATGCCATAATTTACCTACCATTATTTGCTGTTATAAATATCTGCAATTAAGATCTTCACGTGTGTATCATTTTTTCCTTTGGTGGAATATTTCCTTAGGAAAAGTTCTACAATTAGGATTATTGGTCTAAAGGGTCTTTTAAATATTATTTTATTATTTTTGGTAAATTAAAATGTGTTTTGTTTGGAAAATTTCACAACAGCTTTTGAGGTCATGGGGGCACGAGGGTGTTGCAAAACCCAAGGCTGGTGATCCTAGTGGCTGGCGTTGAGTCTGCTCAAGCTATATCACTGGCATAAGGACACACCAGGCTGACCTTTACACACAAAGGAGGGTTTTTAGGAGGCAGACAGAAAAAGAGACTCACATCTAAAACAATACAGACATGGCATACAAATGACTAGACTAGAAAAATGATCTTTTGCCTTCATTGATTTTTGTTTTCTGCTGTTGTACAGCATGTTATGAAAATAGAGTTCCCAGCTTTCATTTATCTGTGACTCATCAGAAAATCTTTTCAACTATGTTCAGAGCCAGCAGTGGGCCTTATAAAAACAGGCACTCAACAAATATTTGTTGAATTGAATTGAAGCGAACTGAATTTTTATAATTTAAAAATTTTCCGATTTCTGCATTGGACATATAGCGTGAGCAAGAAATAGACCACTGTTGTAAGCACAGAGATCTGGGGGGTTTTTGTTACTGAGCATAACCAAGACTCTCTGGGCTGATATACCACTTGTCGTGTGCTTTCTATGAAAAATGGCTAAATGTACAAAGGTATTGCATCATTGTTTATAGTTGCAAAATAAAAGAAACTGGAAATTATTAAGTAAAGGATGCAATTCCACTCAATTTATTATATAATCATTAAAATGAATGTTTATAAAGACTTTGAAATTACATGGAGAATTCTTATAGTGTAAGATTAATTTTAAAGGGAAAACAATATAGATATAGATACATAAAAACATGGTTAACATTACATTAAAATTTATACATATGGAAAAGAAATAAATGCAATGCAACAAAATAACGATAGCTTTAACTCTGAGAGAACAGAGTTGATTTTTGTCCTTTTTTCTACTTTTCTTAATTTTCTAAGTGTCTTTTGTTTGTTTTTTATAAATTTAGTTTATTTTTTATTTATTTTTGGCTGTGTTGGGTCTTCGTTGCTGTGTGCGGGCTTTCTCTGGCTGCGGTGAGCAGGGACTACTCTTCATTGCGGTGTGCGGGCTTCTCATTGCGGTGGCTTCTCTTGTTGTGGAGCATGGGGTAGGTGCACGGGCTTCAGTAGTTGTGGCACGGGGGCTCAGTAGTTGTGGCTCGTGGGCTCTAGAGCACAGGCTCAGTAGTTGTGGCGCATGGGCTTAGTTGCTCCGCGGCATGTGGGATCTTCCCAGACCAGGGATGGAACCCACGTCCCCTGCATTGGCAGGTAGATTCTTAACCACTGTGCCACCAGGGAAGTCCCATTCTAAGTGTTTTTAAAGTGCGTGTCATTCTTCTTTTTGGGAGATTATTATATTTTATTTATTGGAGTATAGTTGCTTTACAGTGTTGTGGGTGCATCATTCTTATAATTAACAAAACTTTTGCAAAAGACCACTTTCCTTGGGAACCCATTTTTTCTTATCTACTTCTTTTATAGTTATTTCTTCAAGAAATGTTTATTATTGAGCACTTTCTATGTGCTTCTTATGGTTCTACACACCAGAACACAGTTGTGAACAATACAGACAATAATGTTTCTGTTCTCATAGAGCTTACATCTAATGGAAAATTATAAGCAGAAAATTTCCATAATAATCACTTACGTCAATCATTTTGAGACTTCTTGGAAGGAAAGGAAGGAGAGCGGTATCTATATAAATGGGAAATTGGACCTTGTTTTTTCACCAGATGTTTAAAGATCTGGGTTATTCGTTTTCTGTTTTAATTAAAGTCATTTGCTAACACTTTTTTAAAAATCTGCAATCACTCTTAGGAGTTGTGTCTATGTTTTGCAGTTTTACTTAATATTAATAATTGTTACTAAAATATAGAAAATAAGTTCCAATCAGAATGTTGCTAGAGAGTAACCAGTGTTCTCATCAAGATACTGACCATGGATATGTACAGTATGTGACAGGTATACATTTACTGGAATCCAAGTTTCACAGAAATGTTCAGCTTGATTCTCTGAACTCAGAATCAAAAGCTAGACTCAAAATAGCTGAAAGACATTGTCCCACTGCTGCAGGAAATGAGGGTAACAGAGATTTCCTCTAGCTCTTAGGGCTATCTTCCTATGTTCTCCAGAGCCAGCAAGGAAAATTGCTCTGATTAACGAAGTTTTTCCCTGAAAGATGTATAAAACATGTAGAAATTAAAAATTAAAAATAATTAGTGGGGTACTCAATCTGGTTTTTAATAACTTTTATTGTTTTACCGATTATAAAAATATGTTCTTTGTAGAAAATATGAATAATGCAGAAAATTAAGAAGAATATAAGGCTCATCTGTAATCCTGGCACAGGATTAAAGATAACCACTGTTATTATTATGGTGAACCTGTCTGCAACCTTTCTTCTAGAGCAGGGGTTGGCAAGCTTTTTTGGCATAGGGCCAGATAATAAATATTTTAAGCTGTACAGGCAACTACCCACCTCTGGTTAGTGGGAGAGCAGATGTACACAACACCTAAATGAACGAGCGTGGCTCTGTCCCCACAAAACTGCGTTTACAGAAACAGGCAGCACCCCTGATTTGGTCCCGTCCACAGTTTGCCGACCCCCTATTCTAGAGCGTTCAGTTTGGAGAGGGGCAAGCATGGACTTATAAATTCGTATTTCCCCTCCTGCCCTTGACATTTCCATTGCCGTCATCCTAACGGAAGACTCTCATCACTGTTCTCCACGTTCACTGGTCAACATTTACTGAAAGCCTGTGGCTATGTATTTGCGCCTAGAACGCGTTAAGGGAGCACCCCCCCAGCCCCCACGTTCCTGCCCTTCTAGGGTTACAGGCCGTCAGGAAACCATTACAAATATGTGAATAATGACAAGCACGCGCAGGAGAGCTGTAGGGTGCTCTGGGAGCGTGTAACAGGAGGGCCTAACCCCATCGGAGGTTCAGAGACAGCTTCTGTGGGAGGGTCAGTGAGGCTGCGATCTGAATGATGAGCGGGGGTGGCCTGGGCCACGTGCTGAGAGAAGGGGGAACAGCAGATGTGAAAGCGGAAATGTGGGACAGCTCACATGGCCAGAGCGCAGAGACGCCGGACAGCCAGTGAGAGGAGCAGGTAGGAGCCAAAATGTGCAGGGCTTTAACACCACCTAAAGCATTTGGACTTGATCCCGTGGGCAGTGGGAAGCCACAAAAGAGTTTTAAGCAGGAGAATCATGAGATCAGCCTTATTCCAGTGGATCCTGAACTCAGTACCCACACCCCAGACCACCAGGAAATCTCCCTTTCAGTCCTTTTGATGCATCGCTGCAGAGGGATCTTTTAAGTATCCTCATCTTGTCATGGTGCTGCTAAGACACCAGCACCCCATGGCTGTGAAATTAAGTCCAGACTCATAGGTCACCTGACACACCTCCTTAGTCTTGCTTTTCTTCAAAGAAAGACATTTGCTTTTCCCTGTACATAGCTCCTATTTCCCCATCTTCATGATTTGGTGCAAGCTGTTTTCTCTGTCTAGACTGTTCCATAGCACCAAAGAGGAACACTAGAACTGGCTAAAAATTTTATTTTTTCTAAAAGATTTAATTTCCAAAATTAAAAAAATGTAAAGCCTAAAAGAATGAATAATAAACATGGCAATTTTTTACATCTTAATGAAAATATTTATAAAGAATGTAGACATTTTTAAAAATCAGAAATATATATATGGAAAATAAAAAACACCTATAATCTTGCCACCCAGAGGCAATCATTGTTAATATGCGGGGCATTTTCTTACAATTTGTATTTTAGCAGCATTCAACTTGGAAAGTTAAAATGGAACGACCTAAATGCCAGAGTGCTTCTTAGGGAATGAGTACTTTCGACTTACCTGCTTTTTTTTTTTTTTTTTTTAATTGGCTTTGTTTTTTAAAATAAATTTATTTTATTTATTTATTTTTGGCCGTGTTGGGTCTTCGTCGGTGCTGGTGGGCTTTCTCTAGTTGCGGCGAAGGGGGGCTACTCTTCATTGTGGTGCGCGGGCTTCTCATTGCGGTGGCTTCTCTTGTTGCGGAGCACAGGCTCTAGTCACACGGGCTTCAGTAGTTGTGGCACACAAGCTCAATAATTGTGGCTCGTGGGCTCTAGAGCGCAGGCTCAGTAGTTGTGGTGCACAGCTTAGTTGCTCCGCGGCATGTGGGATCTTACCGGACCAGGGCTTGAACCCGTGTCCCCTGCATTGGCAGGCGGATTCTTAACCACTGCACCACCAGGGAAGTCTCAACTTAACTACTTTTAAACAGAAGAGTACAGAGTGTAAATTTTTCTGCAGTGAAAGCAGCAGACTTCCTCCCCTGCCCTGCACATACGTCGTTTATGAAGAGAGTGAAGAAGAGAAGAGAAATGGGGAAAGAAGAGAAAGAAAGGGGAGCAGGATGGAGAGAAAAAGGCAGGGGAGAGCAGGGCATGAGCAGAAGAGCAGGAAGTAGAGAGGGCAGAGGAGGAGACAGAAGCAGATTGAGAGTTTCCGAAGAGACAGAGACAGAAAGAGATGGAGACATACTGGGAACGAGAAGCTTCCACACATTCTGAAGTGAGAGCTGGATTGTTTGTCTGTCAGCTGCTCAGGGCAAAAGGAAAATAAAGTGGAAACAGATGAAGAGAGATTCAAGTTAGGTAACAGCTAATTCGCCCAGAACTCAGGTCCCGGGAGCCCATGTACAGAGGGCTAAAGTGAAGATTTGTTTGTTTGAATATTTTTTTTATGGTAGCATAACATATGGAAAAGTGAACAGGTCATAAATGCACAACTTGACGAGTTTTCACAAAGTAAACACATTAGTGGAACCACTACCCAGGACAGGAAATGGGGCATTCTTAGCACCCCCAAATCTCCCAGTTCGTTTCCTATCCTCCGCCCAGTAATGACCCCTCGAAAAATAATTACTATCCTAACTTCTACATAATGGATTAGTTTTGCCTGTTTGTTTTTGAACATTGTATTACATTTACATGTAGGTTAACTGAGATGGTACCATAAATACTTTTCAGGATCTGGCTTCTTTGGCTCAATATTATGCTTGTGAGATATGTCAGTGTTACTTTGGGTGCAATAGTTCATTGTCATTGACATCACAATGTTCTGTTGCATGAGTATATAACTATGCCTCTTACTGTTGATGGATATTTGGGATTGTTTCCAATTTATGGCCATTATGAAAAATGCTACTATGACCATTCTGGAACATGTCTTTTAGTGTATACATATTATCTTAGAATTATAATATCTCTTTTTTTTCATATTTATTTATCTGGCTGTAATGGGTCTCAGTTATGACTCGCGGGATCGTCGCTGCAGCATGCAGGATCCAGCTCCCCAACCAGGGACCGAACCCGGGCCCCCTGCATTGGGAGTGCGGAGTCCTAGCCACTGGACCACCAGGGAAGTCCCTATAGTATCTTTTTCAAGTCTGTAAGATCTTTAGCAGTGTCTCCTTTTCAGCCCAGATAATAGTGATCTGTGCTAATGGGAGAAGATAGTTGTAGTGTATTCCATACGTGTTTAGAATCTAGAATATTTAAAGAACTCTAACAACTAAAAGACAAACAACCCAATCTAAAATTGGCCAAAGACTTGAATAGACATGTCTCCAAAGAAGATATATAGACAACAAGCACCTTAAAATATGCTCAACATCGTTAGTCATTATAGAAATGCAAATCAAAACCACAGTGAGATACCACTTCGTACCAAACTAGGATGGCCATTATAAATAAAGCAAAACAAAAACAGAACCAGAAAGTAACAAGTGTTGGTTAGGATAAGGAGAAATTGGGACCCCTGTACATTGCTGGTAGAAGTGTAAGATGGTACAGCCACTGTGAAAAACAGTTTGGCAGTTCCTCTAAAATGTAAACATAGAATTACCATATGATCCAGCAATTCCACTCTTAGGTATATACTCAAAAGAACTGAAAACAAGTATTTGTACATGAGTGTTCATAGCAGCAGTATTTACAGTAGGCAGAAACAACCCAAATGTCTGCCAGTGAGTGAATGGATAAACAAAATGTGGTATAGCCACGCAATGGAATATTATTCAGCCATAAAAAAGAGTTTGGTTGCACAGATCTGTGAATGTACTAAAATCATTGAAGTATACACTTAAAAAACTTATACTCAGGACCAAACCTGAAGTGCTGAGTGATTCACTAACCTCTAAGTGATGAGTCTATAGCTTATTTTGTACAGTCTCTGGGAGGATGTGAATAAAAAGTGGTTATAAGAAGGGTGTGTTCTAACAGACAGTAGAGCCATAAATTAAAATACTAAACCTCTGGGTTAATTTCCCACCTTAAATCATGAGTCTGAAGTGAGGTTTGGGGTCTCCTGGAATAGCATCTGGCTGTTCCTAAAGGGAAGGCTCATTAGCTTTGCTTAAACCATTATAATTTGCTTTCAGACCTGTTTGACTTCAGTTAGGAAAGTCATGCAGTGAACAAGCCTGATTGTGAAATATTTATAAACCCTAATATAGCATTTACACTGCTGTTAAGGTATGTTGATAATGTTGAGACTGGCTCAGGGCAACACTGCGTCATAAGGATCATGACAGATTTAATACGTATGGGGTTTTACTCATCTCACCCTCAAATGTTCTTTCTGCCTTTTAAAGGAAATATCCCTCCCAAGGCATTCTTTTATGCTCTTCCCTTCCTTTCCTTTCATTCCAAAGTTTCTACACTTAATGCTGCTTCTCTCCACCAGCTCAAGATCATTCCAATGTATCTGACGAGAGCTCAAACTTTTAGAAAAGGGATGTTGGAATGCCATCTGGCTAACCATTAGATGTGTCCAGGCAGACACATTGTGGATTATCTCCAGGAAGGAAGAAAAATAGAAGAGAGTCTCAGAACTATTTATACAACTATACAGCAGGCTTTGGCCTGGAAAATAAGAAACTAGGACTTTAAGGGTTTTGATTGCATTTCCTCTTTCCGGTATTTCATGAAGTTTAAATTATAACCGTCTGTTTTAGAAGATATAAAAATCCTGAATTCCATCTCCTTCCATATTAACAGCATACTAACCCCTTGGGGAATCTAATATCAGTGGAGGTTCTCAGTAATGACTCTCCTAAAATCACAGTGTAAAGCAAGCACTAAGCTACATCTCATTACCTCTCTACCTCATTTGCCTCTTGAATGTAGTGATGAAAAGGCCATCTAACTCTGAAATGCATCTCCTAATGAGGATGTTTGCCTGTGTACTAACAGTGACATTGTTTTCTGCTTGTTTAATGATGGTGTTGAGGACGGTGATCATGATGGTGATGATGGTAAAAGCTCTCTTTCCTCCAGCTCCTATTAAAGACCATTAAATTACCTACTATTTTGGGCTGATTCTTTTGCTCGTCTTAACTTTTCAAAATATCCCCAAATTATTCCTGGTGAATTCAAAGGCATTTTATACTTGGCGATTAATTTAATTTGCTTTCATTCTTATAGCCTACAAGACATCGTGGATGGGAAAAACACCACTCTGAAATTCACCAACTGCAATGAGTCTGATCCCATTCCCCAGTCACCCCTCCCCTCTCAGTTTGATAGGTAATCCTTGGTGCATTTCCAATAAGCTGGAGGGAAAACATGGCATTGTAGCTGCATAAAATAACCTTTTCTGTGGTGCAGAAAGTCACTGAGTTTCTTTTAGTTAATGTGCTAGACTCCAATTTTCTTTCTCAATAGGCTTTCTCCATTCTTCTCTCAGAAACACTTTCTTTTCTTCTTCCCATTAATAAACCTTGATTGAGCAGCTACTGTTTTCTAAGCACAGCGCTGGGTACTGGAGACACGGAGGTAAACAAAACCTGGTTTTTATCCCTGAGTAACCAAAATCGAATATAGAACAAACCATGTAAATAAATACTCATAACACAGTGAAACAAGAGCCTCATGAGAAAAAAGTTGAATATTGTGGAGGAGGAATGATTCGTAAGCTATAAAATCTTGTTTTTTCTTCGACCATGTATGGGTTTCTAGTATTTGATGGTGAATTTATTTTTATTTTATTATTTCATATACCTTTAAAATCTCTGTGGCTTCAAGGCTTATGTTTTTCACCTTTTATTATAACACTCTACCTTTTGTGGGTCTCACAGATAAATATAACCTTTTATTGCATCCATTGGACTTTTATTTGGGATCTAGAAATCAGGTAAAGAGAAAGATTTAGAATGAGTGGCAATGCGGGTAAAAAATTTTGCCGGCATTGCTGAGATATGAGACAGAATATGCAGTTGTGTCCCACACCCTCCAATAAACATGCTTCAGGCTCTTAGGAGAAAGGCACAACAAAATGAGTCAGAATGCCTGAGAGGGAAACCTCCCCTCTAGCCATAAAGAGAAAAGAGAAAAAGAAAGCTTAGAAGGCTAGAGAGATTTCAGTCATGTGTCTTTCAGGAGAACAACAGGACACACTCCCATGTAAACAATTCACTGACTGCATCATTGTCAAGGTGAAGCATTTTTAAGAACTAAGATGAAAAGCAAGTGAAAGCTACTCAATACACTGTTCCTTCCTATCAGGTCCCTAAACCCATGGGGAGGCTAAAACCAGTGTCTTAGAACGAAATGTAAACACATGTGTAAGGCCTTTGTCTGGGCCTGGGGATGGAGCCAGGGAAGAAAATACAGAAGTATATTACCTGAGAAAGATTAGAGAACAGAAAAGCTCTTCTTATCTTGAAAAGGTAATCACATTCTTGCATAACTGGAATCGCCAACAGCTCATTGTGAGGGAAAGGGAATGAAATGAAATGAATACTAGAAAGAATATTCTGGAAAGCATTTAAGGCCTTGACCAACTACATCATCCACCCTCAGAGTGAGATGTAGAGTTCTAGTCGCCCCACTGTACCTGAGGGGGGTTCATCTTGAGAAGGATTCTTTGCACTGACTGGTGTTTAAGGCAACCTGGTGACAAGTCTCAGGGAAAGAGTCAGTAAGCTTCAGTAATTTTAAAAAGTCAGTTGTCAGAGGCAATGGCTGTCTGTCCATTGGGGCCAACAGCCCACACTTGGGGGCATAAGTAGGGGGTTAGGGATGCTGGCTAGAGACTGCGGAAGGTCGGGATGCTTTGCCTGTGCCAAGTGGCCGCACAGCTGGCGGGGCTCAGCCATGTGGGCACTCCACAGTCTGCCCGCAAGCCCCCAAGGGCACCGGGGCGGCGGGTGAGGCCCTGTGGGACCGGAAGCCACAAGATCCCGCAGGCTTTGGGAAGCCTTTGTTCTGTGACTGCAACCAGATGTCACTGCTTCAGGGCCAGGCTCAGCGGGGCGGGGTTGGAAGGTGGGGAGGGCAGAAGGTTCAAGGGCCGAGCAGTGGAAACAGCAGGGCAGGTACAGCCCTGAAAGCTACAGTGGAGGGCAGTGACTTCAGGTGGACATTCAAGTGAAGCACCAGGAAGTCCTTCAATGCGACAGACAGTCCAGGAGACCTGACGGTAGCTCCCAAGGAGGGACTTGCCATCACTCACTCCACAGCGAAGGCAGCACAGGCCCTAAGGACGATGGGCAACATTCTCACACGACACCACCTACTTCACGCTCTTCCGGGCCGGGAAAGGCAAAGTGACCTGCTGCTTGTGTTCTGACATCCACAGGATTTCATCCAGCCTGTTTCAATGAGTTGTTTTCACCCTGGCTGTTCATAATGGTGTCCCCAAACTTTCTTTCTTTTTTATTATTATTATTATTTTTTTAATTTATGGCTGTGTTGGGTCTTCGTTTCTGCGCGAGGGTTTTCTCCAGTTGCGGCAAGTGGGGGCCACTCTTCATCGCGGTGCGTGGGCCTCCCATTATCGCGGCCTCTCCTGTTGCGGAGCACAGGCTCCAGACGCGCAGGCTCAGCAATTGTGGCTCACGGGCCCAGCCGCCCCGCGGCACGTGGGATCTTCCCAGACCAGGGCTCGAACCCGTGTCCCCTGCATTGGCAAGCAGACTCTCAACCACTGCGCCACCAGGGAAGCCCCCCAAACTTTCTTGATTGCGTGCTCCACCAACAAATAAATGTGAGCATGCACCCCAGTGTGCCTTTATTTATTTATAAATGAATTATAATCATAAGCTCCTATATGGTATGTATGTTATAAACCATATACAAAAATAGAAATGACAAAAGGATCAGATTAAAAATATATATAAGTAGAAGTTCTGTTATTTCCTTCCAGTGCCGCAGTAGGGTTTCTTGTGCACCTATGGGGTACAGGGGCCCACTTTGCAAGTCACAGAAGATGAAATAGAACGTATGCATAAAGCCCTCTGCCGTGTATCCAACCGTCATGGTTATCTCCGGAAAAAGCACTTGTACCACCATTTAACTGGTGAGCTGAACCAACTGCTTTCTTCATGGAATATCCTTTTTACTTGCAAGAACAACTGGCAACTAGAGTTATTCAGACTTGACTGCTTGGTGGGCATTTTCTTGAAAATGAACCAAGTGAGCTTGTCACACCAAGGAAAAGCAACCGATAAGATTTGTTTTGAGCTTTTAGGCAAAAATTAGATTTTTAAAAATCTCGTATCGGGCATCATAAGCTTGACAGCATCCCAATACTTAAAGACTTTTCAGATGAGATTGGTGTGGATAATAATGAATGTGGTTTTTTGATATTGTGTAATGAAATGGGTCAACATTTGGAAGAAGTCCACAACTCAGGGAACCAATATTTTCCAAATAGTCAATGCATGATGTTATAAAATTATGCAAGGGTATGGACAGAAGATCCATTCAAAGTGCATGTGTTTCCCCCCCTCCGCAATTCAAACACTGAAGCCTAATCCCCAATGTGATGGTATTAGGAGGGGGACCTTGGGAGGTGATTTGATAGGTGATCCTGTCCTCATGAATGGGATTAGTGCTCTGATAAAAGAGACCCCAGAGAGTTCCCTCACCCCTTCTGCCACCTGAGGACACGGTAAAAAGTCTGTCTACGAGGCTCTCATCAAACACTGAATCTGACAGTGCCTTGAACTTGGACTTCCCAGCTTCTAGAACTGTAGAGATAAATTTCTGGTGTTTATAAGCCACCCAGTCTATGGTATTTTTGTTATAGCAGCTTAGTTATAATGAAGTGATTGCACTCATTTAACCACTGGTTATAATTCATCATAAAGTTATAACAATTTTTTTCAGTTTAATTCCACAAAAATATATTCACTTTGTGTTCTTCCTCCATTTTTGCTTTTCTCTGAAATTGCTTTCTGTTCTTTGACCTACAGTAATATCTAAATCACTAAGAAAGACCATAGGACAGTCATACATCAAGAAGATGAAGAATTAAGATAAATACTCAGTTAATTTAAAGGAGAACACTTTGCATGAATGTTTTATGAAGGTTTCTGAGGACGGCAGTGGGGTGGCTCTTCTAATTGGTTGCCTGAGTTCTACATTCATTTAATTCCTCAATGCTGTTATCTGCTTTGAAGATAATGTGGGGATTTTTAAGTGAAAGCAAACAAACAAAAACCTTTATCACTAACATTACCAAAGCAGTATTGTGGAATCATCAACTAATCTAGAGTAAAAATAAGACTTTTCATACAAATTGCACTTTTCATTCTAATGCTGACAGTGTGCACTGCACAGATCTTTGCTTTGGATTTTGTAACTCTTATTAACCTTGTCTTGGATACAAATAAATCTGTGGCATGTCCAGAGGGTAGCAGGACCACTGGAGATTAGGAAGACTGTGTGGTAAAGACATTTTTTAAATTTATGAAAAATACTCTACTGTCATGCATACTGGTTTCCTGGGCTTATTTCCATCCTCTTCTTTCAGTACAAGACCCAATCATGTTTATACACAGTGTCTTGGCAAACACGTGGTACTTACCATGTCATGTACACTAGAATGAGAAGTTCAGTCTTGAACTGTACTGCCCAATATCGTAGCCACCAACCATCTGTGGCTATTCAAATTTAAAAGTAAATTAATTAGATTTAAATAAAATGTAAAATTCACCTCCTCATTCTCAACCAGCCACATTTCAAGTGCTCAAGACCTCATATGGCTAGTGGCTACCATACTGGAGAATGCAGATGTAGAATATTTCTTTTGTCACAGCAAGTTCTATTGAACAGTGGTTATCTAGAACACAACCTGTAGTTCTCATTTTTTAATAGATGGCTGTATGATGATCATACCTGCTTTTTAAAGAATGTTAGTAATTTGAAAAATTAATTACATTAAAAAAATGAGTTTTTGGAATTCTGTTTACAAACTCATGTTTTTAAACTTAAGTAAAATGAATACAGCAAAAGCATGTATTTGCAGACCAGCTTCTTCCAAGTTGCCTGTTTCACTCTGCCAACGTTCACTGACTCATTCGAAAGATATTTACCGAGTGCCTTCTGTGTGCCAGGTACTCTTCTGGGCTCTGAAACAAAACGAACAAAATCCCTGGCCTCATGGAGCTTACGGTGTACCCTGTGGGATGAGAGGCAAATACTATTTCTGTTTCCAGGTCCAGACACAAGTATCTGTTTAGAGTATTATGTGCCAAAGCAGGGAACAAAGTGAGAAGATTCCAATTCTCATATTGTTGCTCATTAAGAAGTCATAGAAAGAGGCAAATACTAAGAATATAACTTCTGATTTTAAAAGACATTCTCATCATCAAAAACAAAACAGCCTTGTAAAAAAATTTAAAATACTAGTCCTGAAAAACCCCATTTGCCTGACAAAGTGTGCCAAGAACTTATGCACATTTTCCAATGTCACCATCTTCCTCCATGGGATCAGAGTATAGACAGCTAGAAGTGGTTTTAGCCTCTTCTGTTCCAGCTTCCCTCCCAGAGCATCCAGCCGGGTAACCGTTTCACCCCTAGCTGGGCACTTTGGATAGCAGAAAGCTCACCAATTTAATGAACAGCAGGGACACATTTTCATCAGTCCTAACTTTTATTATTATTATTATTATTATTATTATTATTTTTATTTTTATTATTATTATTATTATTACTACAGTATTACATATCCATAGTTAGAAGTTTAGAAACAACAGATAAAAATGAAAATATTAAATTAGTTTTATTCCTGATACCCAGAGAGATAATCACCAGAAGTGTTTTGATATGTTTTCTTCAAGAATTTCTCTCTCTCTCTTTCTCACTCTCTCTTTCCCACATCTATATATATAAAATGTATATAATATATATATTTCTATCAAACCAAAATGGCACCATTTGTATCTCACTTTTTTTTTACTTAACCATATAGTACAAATGTATTTTCATTCAAATAAGTATAACTCTCCATCACCATTTTTTTTTTCTTGGTCACGCCACACGGCTTGCAGGATTTTAGTCCCCCAACCAGGGATCAAACCCAGGCCCCTGGCATTGAGAGCGCCGAGTCCTAACCACTGGACTACCAGGGAATTCCCTCTCCATCATCATTTTAATAGCTATGTAATATTACATTCACTGACTATATTCAATGAGTTATTTAAGGCCTTGTTGTTGAAAGTTTACATTATTCTAAATGTTTCACCATTATAACCAATACACCATTAAACATCCTTGTACATATATCTTTGTGAAGTTGATTTAATTTCAGCGATCAAAATTTAGAAGTGAAATGCCTGGGTCAAATGTTTGGCACATATTTAAGGCTTTTCATGTAAATCACCAAATTCTGTCCCAGAAAAACTGAACATCTACCCTAATTCCAGCAGTTATGAGAATGCCCCTTTCCCCAGGACTTACCCCAATACTCTTCTTGGGAGAACTTTACCTTTTTTCTAGTTTTCGCTCATTTGTGCCCAGCTTGCCCCTGGGACAGCCGTTCTAGTGTTTGAACAAAACCGTCATGTCCCAGCAAAGTCTCCTCCTTTTTAGACCTCACCTCCCTCCAGTATGGATTAATAAATTATTGTCAGCCTGGCACCTGGAGAATCAATAGTTCTGTTCTTGATCTTTTACTGCTCAACATTCTAATAGATGACTTGGAGGAAATTATAAAAAGCATGCTTGCAAATTCTGCTCAACGTTTATTTAGTACCTACCAGATGCCAGGCACGATGCTTTGTTCTTAGGACATAAATATAGACGAGCTCTCTTCCCTGCCCTGGAGGAGCGCATGGTACTATCAGAGCGAGGAGAGTATGATGGGGCTGGACCAGGTGATTGATTTCCAGCATGGCTCACATAGGAAGTCGTAATATTTGTGGCAGAGGGCACCGGCCACCCCATCCCTTCCACGGGCTGTAGCACGCTGATTGGGAGACTCTGCTCCGTTCAACAGATATTTATGGAGCACTGTCTGTGTGTCAGGCTGTGTTCTCCAGAACGAGCCCCTAGAAATTCGTTTTTGAAGTGTGCTGCCCTTTCCTCCAGAACAGACACAGCAGAAACATGTTTCCAGTACACTCATACCCAAGTGTCCCCTGCCTTAACTCTGCCTTTCCCCGTGCCGTTATTTATTTTCTCTGACAATTTCCCAAGAGAATTTCTGGCTGACTAATATAAAACCAAATGCATTTTGTAGAGTTCTAGGATGCAAACACATTAACCTTAAAGGGAGATAAGCTGTTTCGAATCCTTTTGGGAGGGGAATGAGGCAGTGTATAAATACCTAAGATGGTAATTCCAAAACTCCACTGTGAAGTATAAATTAGTCTGGAATAGAAAAAGAAATACTCCAAACTCTAAAACATTCGGCACTTGGTGATTGACAGATGATTCCGTTACTAATATTAAACCTCCAGGGGCTTCCCTGGTGGCGCAGTCGTTGAGAATCTGCCTGCTAATGCAGGGCACACGGGTTCGAGCCCTGGTCTGGGAAGATCCCACATGCCGTGGAGCAACTAGGCCCGTGAGCCACAACTACTGAGCCTGCGCGTCTGGAGCCTGTGCTCCGCAACAAGAGAGGCCACGATAGTGAGAGGCCCGCGCACCGCAATGAAGAGTGGCCCCCGCTTGCCGCAACTAGAGGAAGCCCTCGCACAGAAACAAAGACCCAACACAGCCAAAAAAATAAATAAATAAAATAAATAATAATTAAAAAAAAAAAACAAAACCTCCAGAAACTTCTAAACTGTACTCCGAGATCAGCTCTCCCCTATGTCCTATTTCCTTCTGTGCCATGACAGTCAGGTCTCAGATTTACGTTTTCTTCAGAGAATGGGGTTGTTGTACGTTGCAGGAAATCCTCATGTCTGACAGGATTTAACATAAGAAACAGCTCTCCACTGTGGGCCTCCTGGTCAGATGTCCTGGCGGGGCCAGAAGGACGTAGAAAAGTTTACTGTGCTTTGAACTGTTGGGCGTTGGATGCCAAAATCAACAGCCCTTCTTTCCAGAGGAGTACAATCAGCTTGTGATTTGAAGGTTGAAATAATGAAGCATCCCTCGTTCAATTTCAGGTTTAAATATTTCACTCTTTGCATTGGTGCCTGACATTTTGCTGGATGCCACAATAGTTTGTGGTTGATTGGAGCAGAGCAGTTGATCTTTGTCTCTGTGTTTTATGAACCATGTCCCACTCACTAGAGGTGAGAGAGTGTGTGTAAGGCTGGCTTTGTCTTCTCACTTTCCTTTCCAGAATCTTCAAGGGAAAGAAACCATGTGCCTGCCTGTCTCCCCTTCCCCTCACTGGTCACGGCCATGAGTGGTTACCAACATTCTAAGCCTTCATTTTCCAAATCAAGCTTTGTTCATACGCTCCACAAACAGCCACCCCTGAGGCTACCCTTGGGCCTAGAAGTGCACACACACCGGCAGTGCAGGACAATTCACTCAGGAGGATGGCAAAAGGGAAAGGCCACGCAGGCCCCGGAAGTGGGCTGGAGGCTATTTCCTCAGGGAATTCCAAGGCCTTGGTTTGGAAGGGGAAGCACCCAGGAGCCCTAGGCAAGACCCCGTAGCCTGTGGGCTCCTTGTCCTCTGAGGAGGGGCCAGGCTGAAAGTGACCAGAGGGGGCTCTTGAGAGCAGACAGCACAGCACAGGGGCACATGTAGTTTGAGTATATGGGCCATACTGCAAACACACACACACACACACACACACACACACACACACACACACTCTCTTTCTTTTAATTAAAATTTTTATTGAGATAATCGTAGATTCAAATGCAGTTGTAAGAAACTAATATAGAACTTGGACATGTTGCCTGGAGTGTCCACCCACATACATGAAAGGTCCTTCCTGGGGTAAGACGAGAAGAGTGTCAGGGTAGGCCCCGGGCAGAGGCAGGGGATTCTAAATTGGAACATGCTTGCCGTGTCATTGCGAAGTTATATTTGTCAGGGAAGGAGCATATGAATACCATTTAACAGTTTGTTAGCTTGATTTATATCTGGATTTATAGACCTATGGCATGTGGGCCTCCCTTTGTACCTTTCCCCTGCACCCCTGCAAAGGTTAGGGGTGAACCTAGGGCTGGAGGGGAGTTTATTCCTAAGTTAATTACCCCTAGAGATAGTTTGAAGGTTCTGAAACCTATCTAGAGCAACCTGTTGGGTCCCAGAAAACGTCCTATCCCTCCCTTGGAGAACCTTCTAAGAGTCTGGCAGCCAAGGAAGGAGTTTGCTAGGAGTATTGGGGATGGTGTGTGGAAAACTGGGGTTTGGGGAAAGATTCTCTTGGTAAGACTGAAATGAAGAACTCTCGTTCCCGCAAGATAAATGACCCATGTCTTTTTCTCTGCTTTGGTTGTTTCTTTTGTTCTTGCTCTTTTGGGATTTTCCCTTAGCATCCAAGTAAGATTTCATATGAAAAACTCCTACATGTCTCGGCTAAGCTGAGAGGCTAAGGGGGCGGTGCACTTGTGGGCTTGAGTAGGTGAGGTCAGAGCCCTGGGACGAGGACAGAAACAGTAGCCAGGGCAGGTGGAGCCCTGGAAACATTTTGTGACCTCTGCTGCCTACAGCAGCTTCAGGAAAGCAGGGTCTGTTCCTGTCCCACCCCGTGCCCAGGGCGTGTGTGTGCTCAGACAATGTTCGTTCAATGAACGAACAAACGTCCTCATCTAGCCTGCTACACCAAGTAAACACTCAATCAATTGTTGAGTTAAAGAATTATTCTCAAGCATTTTAATTAATTAAATAGTACTAATAACTGTGATTAACAAATATTAATGTTACCTGTAAATATGATATAATTATATAAATAATATGCATACACGGTAATAAAATTAAAATATAATTAATAATTGTTAATTTAGTTAAAATTTAAATAGTGAACAATTTATTTAGACCATTTCATTGAATTTATTTAAACTAAATTCACTCCTAGAAAGCTTCACCACTTCATCTAAAGAGAGAGAAAAGCAAATTATGTTACCAAACTGAAAAGAGGGGCTGATCTAAAATAGCTGCAAGCAAATGCATCATAATTTCTTCCTGGTTTTAGCATACGGAGCACTGTGGTCTGAATTGTTTGCAGTGTCCTTGATGGATGTGCCCTTCTGTAAGGTGTTTGCTTGAATTTGTAGAACAAGTTCAACCACCAAGATAAACACCATCGCTTCTAGGCCAGGCCTTCCAAGTATGGCTCCTCAGGTTGTCTCTTTATATATTTATTTCAGGCTCTTGCAAAGGTCCCTAAATTGCTGTCTCAGTATACGTGTTTGCAGTATTTATGCTTAATGTTAACAGCTCTACTCTTTTTTTTTTTTTTGCTACAAAGCATTTTATTAATAAAGTCCAAGATTGTTAAATAAATATATAATGAGTAACGTGTTTAATGTGTAGCATTTTTTTCCTCCAATAGAGGTGATCAACACTATTCACATCATTATTTGATTTTTTGCATGCATCCATTTTTGCAATGCATCCTTATTTAGGTTCAATAGAGGACCTATCAAGTTTCTCTCCAGCCCTAAAATACAGGATGCAATACTATAAATTGAAACTGAATTATTCCCAAACAATAGTGGGCATGTACAGCTCTACTATTTTATCAAGTTTACCAAGTGCTATGTATCTGATCTTTGGCCAGAATTTATTGATACATTACCATGACTCAGTGCAAGGCATTCTTATGCATATTTATCCGCACCAATTAAAAATGATAAGACGTATAGATCAATGGAATAGAAATGAGAGTCCAGAAATAAACCCATATATCTACGGTTAATTGACAAGGATGTCAAGACAATAAAATGGGGAAAGAACAGTCTTTCAACAAATGGTATTGGGACAGCTGGATATCCACAAGCAAAAGAATGAGCTGGACCTCTATTTTATAGCATATACAAAAATTAACTAAAAAAATAGATCAGGGCTTCCCTGGTGGCGCAGTGGTTAAGAATCCGCCAGCCAACGCAGGGGACACAGGTTCGAGCCCTGGTCTGGGAAGATCCCACGTGCTGCAGAGCAACTAAGCCCGGGCGCCACAACTACTGAGCCTGTGATCTAGAGCCCGTGAGCCACAACTACTGAAGCCCGCGCACCCTAGAGCCCGTGCTCCGCAACAGGAGAAGCCACCGCAATGGGAAGCCCGTGCACGGCAAAGAAGAGTAGCCCCCGCTCGCCGCAACTAGAGAAAGCCCGCGTGCAGCAACTAAGACCCAACGCAGCCAAAAATAAATAAATAAATTTATTTAAAAAAAATAAAAATAGATCAAAGACCTAAATTTAGAAGCTAAAATTATAAAATTCTTAGAAGGAAATATAGGGGTAAATCTTCCTGACTTCAGATTTGGCACTGGATTCTTAGAAATTACATTAAAAGTACAAGCAACAAAAGAACAAACAAATTGGCCTTCATAAAAATTAAAAAGGGCTATCAAGAAAGTGAAAAGACAATGTACACAATGGGAGAAAATATTTGAAAAAACATGTATCAGATAAGAGACTTGTATCCAGAACATATAAAGAACTCTTGGAACTCAACAACAGAAAGACAAACAACTAAATTTAAAAATGGGCAAAGAGCCTGATATTTCTCCAGATATATAAATGACCAACAGGCACATGAAAAGATGCTCAACATCATTAGTCATTAAGGAAATGTAAATCAAAACCACAATGAGATATACTTCACAACCAGGAGGATGGCTACAATTACAAAAATAAAATAAACAAAAAAATAACAAGTGTTGGCAAAGATGTGGCGAAATTGGAACCCTCATTCATTGCTGGTGAGAATGTAAAATGGTTCAGTTGCTCTGGAAAACAGTTTGGCAGTTCCTCAAAAAGTTAAAAATAGAATTACCATATGATCCTAGACTGAAAATAGATACTCCAATAAATACATGTACATGAATGCTCATTACCACACTATTCACAATAGCCAAATGGTGGAAGCAACCCATATGTCCCTCAATGGATAAATGGATAAACAAAATGTGGTATATCCACACAAGGGTATATAACTCAGCCATAATACTACACTGCTATCTGCTGTATCCTACAATGTGGATGAGCCCCCCAAAACATGATGCTAAGTGAACGAAGCCAGACACAAAAGGTCATATCGTGTATGCTTCCATTTATACAATACATCCAGAGTAGGTAAATCCATAGAGACAGAAAAGAAAATTAGTGGTTGCCAGTGGGTATGGGGAGGGGGACTAGGGAGCGACTGCTTAATGGGTACAGGGTTTCCTTTTGAGATGATGCAACTAGATAGAGGTGATTGTTGTGCAACATTGTAAGTGTACTAAATACCACTAAACTCTATACTTTTATTTATTTATTTTTTGGCCACGCTGCGCGGCTTATGAGATCTTTGTTCCCCCCACCGGGGATCGAACTGGGGCCCTCAGCAGTGGAAACGCAGAGTCCTAACCACTGGCCTGCCAGGGAATTCCCTGAATGCTATACTTTTAAATGGTTACTTTTATGTTATGTGAATTTTACTTCAACAAAATAAAGGGCAAAAAAGACAACCACCAGACCCTTCCTTGCCCCTCTCCCAGGTGCCTCTGTGCAGCTGCTTCTATGGGAACGATCCTCAGGCTCCACAAACTCCTTCAGGTGCTCAGCCCATCCTCAGGGGGCAGGAAGCACAGTGCAGCCCTGTCCTACCATTTACTGGAGTTTAGGGAAAAAGTCACACACACCAGGGCAGTTCCTGGTCTCCCTGTGTCCCCCCCTCTTCGTCTCCCCACCAGCCCTCAGCTAAGCAAATCTTGGACGTTGTATCGGGACTGGCTACACAATTTGGGGAGCCCAGTGCAAGGTGAAATTGCCAGGCCCTCCGTGAAAAGATTAAGAATTTCAGGATGGGGGTAGCAGAGCACCCAAAGAAGCATAGGGCCCTTCATTTCTGAGCACGACGTTCTGTCCGCCCAGGTCCTGTGCCCTGGCGCTACCCCACCCCCGTCTCCTGTTTCTGGCTCCGTCGTCACTTTATAGCACTATATAGACCCCCTCTCTGACAACAATGAATGTTGTATCCTGTCCAAGCTGCCTGGGACCACTCAGCTGTCCCCCCAGAGCCACCTTCCAAAGCCAGATCAGTTTAATGTCCTCCCAGCCTTTCCCCTCTCACCCCCTCCCTCACATTGCTTGGCATTCAGTTTGCCTGAGAGCTTCAGTGGGCCCAACAGAAACCTCGGCTGCCTCTAGAACTCACTATAGGAACGGGAGAGATGGGCCCTGAATGTGAGGGGGCTGGGAGGAGGCATGGCAAGACTGAGGCCCTGAATCAATGGAGGGGGTCAGGCCTGCTGGTCTCTAAGTCCCCTTAGAACCCTGAGAGTCTATATTGAAACTAGGCCGACGTGTACCGTTATCCCTATTTTCACAGATGAGTAAACTGAGACTCAAGAGAGGTTAAGTAACTTCAGCAAGATCACACAGCTGGATACATGTTTCATTTTGAGTCTAAATGTAACTTAGGAAAACTTAAGATATCTTTACTCTTGGTAATACTGGATAATATATAGTTACCTGCTAGAACTCTGTTAAGATCAGGACTTTTTTTTTTCAAATAGCTTTGCTGGCTAAGTTTCAGTTTCATTTCATTTTCTTTCTATCATTTAAGTTTCAGTTCTGTTGTCAGGATATTCTCTTTCCCTTTTTAGTGGTATTATCTGATCCTGTTCATTATAATTGTTCATTTGTGCCCTTGAACCTGGTTAAGATACACAAGTTATTCTATGGCAGATATTCCTGAACAAGAAGTTTAAACAGATTTAAAGCTTAGCATCATGCGTATTTATTCTAGCATTAAGCAAAATGCATCTACTTTACTATTACCATAAAGTTTCCCAGTAGCTGCTTCGGTATCTATGCATCCATGGCTTAACTTACCCCATCTATACATTCCTTGATATGAAAAGGCCAGCAGGAATCTCTGACACCCTAATCAGCCTACTGTGAATGAACCATATCCAGGGTTTCTGCCTTTGCCAGAAAAAGGACTGATTGAGAACTTCCTGAACTTGCTGGTATTCTGGCCATAAAGTGGAGGAAAGGAGCCTGTGAGCCTCCTCATTCACAGCTTATTCTCAAATCTATCAAAGCCAAACAGGCCAAGGACTCCATGGGACAACATGAACTGGAAAGTGTGAGGAAAGGACTCGAAATAGTGACCAAGTGGTTAGAAAGCTCTTCAGACTTGACAGCACTTAGGGAAAAAGAAAGATTGAACTTCTATTTAGATAGCCAACACATACTTCAGACGCTAAATCATTAAGATATTTAAACTCTAAAAAATTTCTGCTTGAAACTTGAATCCTTGATGACCCTCTATTTTTTAAAATTAATTAATTATTATTATTATTGGTTGCGTTGGGTCTTCATTGCTGTGCAGGCTTTCTCTAGTTGCGCCGAGCGGGGGCTTCTCTTTGTTATCGTGCACGGGCTTCTCATTGCGGTGGCTTCTCTTGCTGCGGAGCACGGGCTCTAGCCGCACGGGCTTCAGTAGTTGTGGTTTGCGGGCTCAGGCTCAGTAGTTGTGGCGCTCGGGCTTAGTTGCTCCGCGGCATGTGGGATCTTCCTGGACCAGGGCTTGAACCCGTGTTCCCTGCATTGGCAGGCAGATTCTTAACCACGGTGCCACCTGGGAAGTCCGATGACCCTGTATTTGAAAGTACATGTTTTTCCTTTCCAAAATTAATATATGCCCCATTTTGACAATTTGGAAAACAGATGAAAGTAGAAAGAGAAAAAAATTCAAATTGTAATTTCACCATTAAAGGTAACTCCTCTTAACATTTTCAGGTATTCTTCTCCATTTCTTTTTTCTACTCATATTTTTTGCATATTGCCTTGACCACGCTACTTGTAAAATTTTATACCCTGATTTTTTTCACTTAACATTATATTATAGCATTTCCCTGTGTTGGTACAAATTTTACTAACCCCATTTTTGTAATGGTTACGTACTATTCTCTCATTTGAATATAATGCATTTGCCATTCACTTATTTTTGGACATTAATATTACAAATTATCCTGTTATGAACATGTTTGCATATAAAGTTTGTGTTTTTGTTTGTTTTGTTTGTTTTTTAGAATTATTTCCTTAGGAATCATTCCCAGAAATAGGTGTATAGTCAGGCATTCCGTATCTGCGGGTTCTGCAGACACAATTCAACTAACCTCGGATCAAAAATATTCGGAAAAAATAAATTTCAGAAAGTTCCAAAAAGCAGAACTTGAATTTTCCATAGGCTGGCAATTATTTACACAGTATTTACATTGCATTAGGTATTATAAGCAATCTAGAGATGATTTAAAGTATACGAGAGGATGTGCATAGGTTATAGGCAAATACTATGCCATTGTATACAAGGGACCTGAGTATCATCAGATTTAGTATCCAAGGGGGTTCTGGAACCTATACTAAATGGTACAAAAAGTTTTAAGATTCTTGACACATAGTGTCACGTTGCTTTACAAAATGATTGTAGCAGTTTACACTCTAAAGTAACCTATTTAACATCAAGGTTCCTAGCAAAATCAGTTACTTGAAGTTGTTTGAAGCAAATATTCCCTTAAAAGAAGTTTCCCACACATCTAATTTATACAAAAATGTCCTTTATTTTACCTATGCTTCTGAAAGGTTTTTAGCAGTTCACTACTGTGACCATATTTGAATTTAAAAATCAAGCTTTAATCAGTTTATTTGTGTGACATGGAGGCCTAAAGAGGAGTACAGACTGTGGTCTGTGTCCCATAGGATAGACAAGAATTACATATAGAAATAATTGGGGTGGTAAGTGGGTGGTAAGGGCCCCCATAGTTTGGAGGGAGATGAGACTCACGGGGACTGGAATGCCTGGGGAGACAGGTGAGTTCTGTTCCTCTGGAAGTGGTGGAATCTGACACTGAAGGACGATAAGACCTAGATAAACACAGATGAGATGAGGAGGGCCTTCGAGACTGGGAAAACAGGATTTACAAAGAAGGTTTGCCATAAAAGGAAATGAGGAGACAGTAGGCTAAAATTTACAAGTGATGTAACCTACATTTGTACACTAAATTCTGATGTTCCATCTCCTGATTTGTACTCAAAGAAGTCAGTCCACATAAGCTCATCTGATTTTAGAGCTAGAAGAGATCTTAGCTCAGGCCAATATCTCCCGTATTCTATATTTTTCAAAGGAGGAAGTAGAAAAGAGTGAAGGATTAGAAGCTATATGTTCTAATTCCTAGGACAGTGCTTTTTCTATGGGGTCCTACACTCAGGCACACCAGACGGGAATCTGACAGAGACCAGGTTTATTTAATGCCTTATATTTATATGTTTAAACACACACACACAACATTCTTACAGAGCCTGGGAAAATAATTGGGGGGAGGGGGGTGCCAGGTAGGAGTGATTATATAGATGTGAAAAGGGGACTGAGTCTTCATCAACTTTAAAGTTTAGTTCCATACCCGTATTAGAATATTTTGTGTGGAATGATTAAATGACACGTAACTAAATATTAGAACTATTTATGTCTTTCATACTTAAGTATATTTAAAGAAAGAGTGCAAATATAATCATCATACAAATTAAACTTTTCCTTTAAGTCTTAATAGAAGTCACTCTGCTAAATTTTATGAGGAATGCAATAAATAATAAGATGGAGGGTGTAGCCCCAGGCAACTCACAATTTAACTGAGAAAATAAGATTTAGAAACATATATCTACAATGTGCATACAGATACACAGATAGCTTTGATACAGATAACTTTTACCTATCTTCTATCACATAATCAGTGTCTTACAAAGAGTAGGTACTCGATACATATTTGCTAAACAAATAAATGAAGGAAGGAAAAAAAGACCATTTCCAGGTGGGATAGCAATGGGAGAGTTCCTGAAAGAGTGAAGATTTGACATTGGTCCTTGAGAGTGGTTAAGATTTAGAAGAATTAGGAGGATGTAAGAAACATTACAGACAAGGAATGAAACAGAAGTCTAATGTGCCTATTTTTGGCAAGTTAGATAAATGTGCTCTCTGACCACTAAAAATTAACTTTCTTCAACAGATAAATGTGGTATACACAGAGGCATGTGAACATACACGTGGGATAAAATTAACAGTACACCTCACCAAGAGGTGATTTTTAGGGCTAGGGGGAAAATATATTCTAAAAGATAGCACTGAAAAATAAATAAACTGTTTGTCCTCAAAAAAATAAACACAACAAAACAAAAAAACACACCCTGAAAACTTTTCCTCAATTATGTTGCTAAAAACTAGAATAGTCCAGAACAGAAAATATACCATTTCCTGAACAGCCTAAGGGATATTAATGATTAGTGATCACATAGTTGCAAAATACTGGTGGATGCTGATTCTCTGCTGGTGTAAAAGATCTGTCAGTTCAGTTCTGTGAGATTGCATGAGGGCAAAGGTGTTACAAATATACACAGATCACTCACTCTGCACACAATACCTTTGCCCCAAATAACCTTCTGCACCTTTTATACAGTGAAAGAATTAGAGCTACTATTCTAGGCACTAGTTCCTAAAATATAAAGTCGTTCTTTCCTCTTTGCAGAATTTTAAACTATAGGCAAAGACATGTGCTATTTATAGATGCAGAACACATGTAAAGAGTTTTTGTTATAACTTTTTTTTCTGCTAAAAGCATTCGTCTTATTTTGAGTGAAAGGGGGCTTACTAGTTATTTAATCTAAATCCTGAAAGTTGTTTGTACATGTGTGTATATATATGATAACACAGTGTAAAGGACAGGAGGTAGGGGTGTTTACAGTCTCTAAGTGGTAAATGAACCTACATATTCCACGACAAAGGAACCTATACAGGAACCTAAGCAGTAGTAAATCAACCTATATATAACAAGGTTTCTACATTTTGTATGAAGTGGAAACATTAAATAAAGTAGAATGAAAAGTTAGGGATGTGTATTGTATCCCTATAGAAAGAACTGGGGGGGGGGGCAGGGGGTAAGGCAGGGGCAGGATTACCCAAATGACTGAGGGAGAAGCACAGCAAATGTTTTCCCCAAACAGCAACAATAAAATTGGACAAAATTATCAAAAACAACCATCTCAGTACTCTGTAAATACAAGAAGTTGAGAAGAATTTATTTGAGACAACTATTGAACTTCAGTGAGATCAGTGGAAGTTTGTGGCATTTTAGCCTGGGGCTGCTCCCAGCCACCCCTTTCCTCAGCTTCGTGGAGAGGTAGCTCTACTCAGGCAGAGTAAGTGATGAGAGACAGCTGCCAGAGCAGGGCAGCATCCAGTAACATATAAGAAGAATGATACATTATGACCAAGTGGGATTTATCCCAGGAATGTAAGGTTGGTTCAACATCTAAATATCATTTAATATAATACACCATATAATAGAATAAAGTGCATACACCACATGATCACCTCAAAAGACCCAGAAAAAGTATAGGACAAAATCCAATACCTATTCATGATAAAAACTCTCAGCAAACTAGGACTAGAAAGGGACCTCTGCAGTCTATTAAAGGGCATTTATGAAAAATGTACAGCTAACATCATACTCAGCAATGAAAGTCTGAATTTTTTCCCCACTAAATTGGGAATAAGGTAAGGATGTCTACTCTCACCACTTCTATTCAACATTGTGCTAGAAATTCTAGCCGGTGCGGACAGGGAAGAAAAAAAAGGCATACTGATCCGAAAGGAAAAATAAAACTTGTCTTTATTCAGACTCATGATCCTGTACGTAAAAAATCTTAAAACACACACGTACACAAACACTCACACAACTAGTAGAATGAACAAGTCAGCAAGGTGCAAACTCCAAGATCAACATACAAAAATCAATTGTATTTCCATATACTAGCAATGAACAATCCAAGATTAAAATTAAGAAATCAACATACTCTTAAGTTAAAAATGTAGCACCCACAAAACTATAGTGTATAATATATATACCCTGCACAAATATACACACATATGTGTGTGCATACTCAAACACATACAATCACAGGAAGATATTGGAAATAAATTGTATAACAGTTACCTCTAGGCAGTGGAATTATGGCTTACTTAAAAATTTTAATTTTAATCAAATTTTTTTTTATTAATCAACATTTTAATAGTGACTGTGTGTGGCTTTTAAAGTCAGGAAACACGTGGTAAATTATTCATTAACTAGATGGTATAATGGTTGAAAACAGTGTAGGGGTGGCCAATCAGGGTTTGAATCATGTATCAGTCACCTTCTAGCATGAGACCTTGGGAAAATAGCTTAACATTTTAGTCTCGCTTTTCTCATTTATAAAATGGCATATACCATTTTATAGAATGTCACGAAGATTAATTGGCAGGTGGATTCTTAACCACTGTGCCACCAGGGAAGTCTGATTTTGCACTCTTCTTTAGGAACATTTCTGTCTGAGGATGACCTTGCTTGCATTTGGCTGTGGCCCAGGTTTCCTTCAGAATGCATTGACAAACTGACTCTTGGGACACCTTATGACTCTGCAAGCCATTTCAAGTTGATTCTAACCAGCTTCACTCTCTAATTTTTTGAAAGGTCAATATATTGAGGTAACAAATTCGGAAAACCCATTCTCCATTAGGCTTGTGTTCCTTTTACAAATCTTATTATTCTATTTTATATGTAGTTTTAAGGGGACTTTGATTAATGTTTTGTCCCATTGACAAGACGAGTTAATTAAGCAACTTTAGGGACTTCCCTGCTGGTGCAGTGGTTAAGACTCCGAGCTCCCAATGCAGGGGGCCCAGGTTCAATCCCTGGTCGGGGAACTAGACCCCGCGTGCCACAACTAAAAGATCCCACATGCAGCAAAGAAGATCCTGCACGCGGCAACGAAGATCCTGTGTGCCGCAACTCAGACCTGGAGCAGCCAAATAAATAAATAGTTTTTAAAAAGCGACTTTAAATGTGCTAAACTCCATTCATAAATTTAACTAATTTTATTTTTTTACTCATCCTGTGGATGTGTATTTGCAATCGCCATTTTTTCCCACTTTAAATATTTTGTCACATTTGCTTTATTTCTCTCTATATAATTTTTAAATTAAAAGATTAAATTGTAGATATCATGACATTTCAACGTTCAGTACTTTGGCATGAACCAACGGAAAACATTTTTCTATGAAACCATGATGTCATTCTCACCCAAGAAAGTTAGCATTGATACAGTAACCATATCAAATAAGAAGTCCATATTCAAATTTACCTAATTATTCCCAAAATGTCTTTTAGAGTTTTTTAAACCCAGGATCCAATCATAGATCATGAATTGCATTTGGTTGTCATGTCTCTTTAGTTTTCTTTAAGCTACAACAGTCCCCTGCCTGTGTTTGCTTTTATGACGTTGATATTTTGGATGATTCAGGCCCGTGTCTCGTATAATGTCCCCAATCCAGATTTTGTCTCTTTCCCCATGATTAGATTCAGTGTAGACATTTTGGCAAGAATACTGCAAATAGTGTGTGCTTCCAATGACATCCATGACAGGAGGAGGAATGTTAGACTGTCTCATTATTGGTGATGCTAATCGTGACCACATGGTTAAGGTGGTATCCATCAGATTTATTAATGTAAAAGTACCATCCCTCCCTTTTAATTAAGTGAGGTGTTATTTTGAGGACCTGAGAATGTTTTGCTTCCCAACAACTTTGCACCCAGTGGTGAAAATGCCTGGATCAATTATTGCACTTGGTGGTTGCAAAATGATACTTTCCTCCTAAAATTTTCAGCTGGCGTTCTTCTATAAAGAAGCGCTTTCCATGCACCCTTCTTCACCCCTTTTTCTTTGAGAATCCCTATGAACTTGGATTCTTTTTTATTCACTGGCTCCATCTTATTCTTTTTGATCTTCAAATTCTGCTAGATTTGGCCAGTGGGAGCCCCTTCACGTACCAATTTTATAGAGTTTGTTGGCTCGTATGTCCATTTGACATATCCCAGTCATTCTGGGTTTCTGAACCAATTGGAGAGAAGTATGGGCTTTCCTGATTGGGTTACTGTTCAAGATCCACAGAGCTGGCAAAGGTATCCCCCAAGCCACACAGGGTCTTTGGGAGAAGCCTGGATACTTGAAGAAAAAAAAATCAGGCTTCTTTTATGAAGATGGAAGGGTAAGAGATGGCGGGTTTAAGGTGGGTTGACAATCAACAGCTCACCAATAATATGATGTTACCATATGTTTAAAGAAGTACACGAACTCAGCAAATTCCATTCCAGAGATGCTGCTGGAGCAGAGGTTATTTTTCTGTCTAGCAAGTCAGCCTTCCAGAACTTCGATTCTACCTTTCCACAGGTCCCTAGAAGGCAGTGTGATTTTTTTTGGCGGGGTGGTGGTGGTGGGGGAGAGACAGCCCTTGCCTTTTTGAGCGATTGGGTACAAGGTCTATTTGCAAAGCTACCAAAGAACCACACAAGTGCCTAAGGTCATCCAGCTCCTTAATTTCTAATACAAATTAGAAGCCTGAGGATTTTCCAAACCAAACCACTTCAGAATCAAGTTTATTTCCGGACAGGCCTCAAAGATTGGTGGATTTCAGGGTTTCTCTAAAAGTTTTGATGTACAAGTGGGAAAACTCGGGCAGCCTGGTCAATCTAAGTCCCTAAGAACCTTTCTGACAAGTGGAACCATAACTCCAGCGAGACTCCGAATTTTACCCGATGGTAGTCTTCCAGAAAAGGTGCCATATACCACAGTATTGGGCATGGACTTCCAGCTGATCAATGAGAATACTGTTACAGCATAAATACTGAGGATTTCTTTTTATCTCAAATCTGTCATATTGGGTGTTTCTGTAAACCTTACAAAAACTTATCCTTTTAATTTTAAATATGCAATACTTTTTCCCCTTAAGTTGTATGTCAATGAATAATTTACCTGCGTTGTTTGCAAGACTTTTAGACCAGCTTTTTAACTGTAATCTCTAAAGACAATATTTAATCTCTTAAAATAAATATGATGTAACAAAAGGAAAATATGTGACCTAACTAAACAAAAAATTGTCTTTGAGGTACCTTAAACCCATGACAACTTAAGTGATCAAAACTATAGATTGTAAGTACGATGACACTGGACACATGTTGGGTGCTTCCGCAGCACCCATGTCTCCCTTCTTTCCAACAGCCCTGGATTTCTTTTGTGGGATCCACACAGTTCTGAAGAAGCTGCCTCCACTTCTCTGGCTCCAGGATTGATCAGGAACAGGCATGTAACCGAAGCCAATTCAGTTAGAATAAATCTCAGGACTAGCCTGGCAAGGTTGGGACGCTGATGTTTTCTCTTCCCTGCTAGAGGTGATAAGGGTTCAGGTGATCCCTGGAGCTGTTAGCAGTTACTTTTGGTCCCTGGAGCATTATTCGTTCATTGTTTATTTAACAAACATTTAGTAACAACTACTGTGTTCCAGATGTGAAAATATAAAAGTGAATAAAACATGGTTGTCGATGTTAAGATATTTATATTGTAATGGAGGAAACAGGGAGGTATAATGGGGGAGGGGGCAGATAGGTCAACATTCACAAAGACTAAGAGAACAAATTCTTGGTGCGGATCAGGTTAGCTGTTGCAGGATATCATCTGAGGTAGACGTGGCTGTAGCTAGGCATCCTTTATAGGGAGTAGATGTCATTACCAGTCTGCCTTGAACCATCCAATTAATTGTGGTTTCAGTGAAATTTCTTGCAGTAACTTAATTGCAAAAGGGTTACAAAGTCTCCTCAATCTTCAACCACTGGCTGGTGTCTTAATCCAAAGTATAATCTTAACTTGAAACCAGTCTTCTGGGTACACCGTCTTTCATTGTTAAAGAGGCAAATAAAGTATATTGAGTACGCATAAATATCACCTAGGGACAAGACACAATAGCACATTGTGTCCTTAAAGATGTCTTTTACAGGATATATTCCTCTGAAAGATCTGGATACAAACACACACCCACCATTACCACAGCAATACTATTTGGCCCATCTGAATGATTATATAGAAAATATATAAAATACCAGGGAATCTAGAGCAGGTGTTCCCAAAAGGTAGGCCCAGTGGGAGGAATACCTTCCTAGGATGTCTTATTAGAATCATCTGGATAGTTTTTTCCAATAAACACGCCTACACCTCATCTTGGGATTTCCATCTGGGCCCCTCCCTGTTGTAGTACATTGGTCTTAACTGAAGGTGTTCTCTCTCACTTAGGATGGGGTGGAAAAAAACAAGAGGCCTGGTCTAATGAGTAGCGGTATGGAGAGGGACCTCTGAAACCATGTACTGGGGCATAAATAGCAAATTATCCAGCTGATGCATGATGACCAGAATCATTAAATCACTGTGTGTCATGTATGTGTAGGAGCTTTGATCACTGCATTTTCTTTTCTTTTTTTTAAATTAATTTATTTTTGGCTGCGTTGGGTCTTTGTTGCTGCGTGCGGGCTTTCTTTAGTTGCAGCAAGTGGGGGCGTAAATAGCAAATTATCCAGCTGATGCATGATGACCAGAATCATTAAATCACTGTGTGTCATGTATGTGTAGGAGCTTTGATCACTGCATTTTCTTTTCTTTTTTTTAAATTAATTTATTTTTGGCTGCGTTGGGTCTTTGTTGCTGCGTGCGGGCTTTCTTTAGTTGCAGCAAGTGGGGGCGTAAATAGCAAATTATCCAGCTGATGCATGATGACCAGAATCATTAAATCACTGTGTGTCATGTATGTGTAGGAGCTTTGATCACTGCATTTTCTTTTCTTTTTTTTAAATTAATTTATTTTTGGCTGCGTTGGGTCTTTGTTGCTGCGTGCGGGCTTTCTTTAGTTGCAGCAAGTGGGGGCTACTCTTTGTTGTGGTGGCTTCTCTTGTTGCAGAGCACAGGCTCTAGGCATGCGGGCTTCAGTAGTTGTGGCACGTGGGCTCAGTAGTTGTGGCACGTGGGCTCAGTAGTTGTGACTCGCGGGCTCTAGAGCGCAGGCTCATTAGTTGTGGCGCACAGGCTTAGTTGTCCCGCGGCATGTGGGATCTTCCCGGACCAGGGCTTGAACCTGTGTCTCCTGCATTGGCAGGCAGATTCTTAACCACTGTGCCACCAGGGAAGTCCACTGCATTTTCTAATATGGACGAAAGATAGAAGGACAAAAGTAATCATCATTGATTACAAATCTGAATTCAGACCCAAAATTTATGGATCAAGTATCGTGGGGAGTTCATACCAAATGGCTTCTTGTTGCCAAGGGAGAGGTGAAGACTATATGCCTGGATCACCTCGATCCTCATCTAAACAGGGTGACTCACTGTGGACCTGTGAGCATCTAGCAAGATTATTATTGGTTGCCTAAAGTATTTCACCCTAAGCTTCAGAAATGTGGGAACAGATGAGATAGAAGATTCCAGGGCAGGTGAGGTTGACAGCAAAAAAGGGGCAAGGACTGTAATAATAAAAGTCCTTGTAAAGTTTTCTCCTGATTGTAATGATTTCTACATCACACCAAAAGAACACAAGGAAATAGCAAATTACAGGAAAGAATGGCTTTCATATATTTTACTAATCTCAAGTGTGTTGAAAACAATTGCCTCCCTATTTTATCACTGAAACTGATTTAGGCTTTAGTTCAGCCTTTTACTGAATTATAAATTAGCTTCTTAGGGCATAAAGCTGTGGGGTAAAGAGGGCTCAGCATATGCTCTCCCAACAGATGTCCAAATACTTTCAGAAAGACTTTCGTAAAAAGTGATTCTTTTTTTACATACTGCCACAATATAGCTATAATAGGACTTCCTAATTTAAAACATTAAGGATTTTTTTTTTAAACCCACCTTTCTAAAGTTAACCCTCAAAAGATCCAGTGGGACGTTAAAAATTTAGGTTCCACTGTTTTTTAAAAAGCAACAAACAGTGAGAGAGAGAGAGCGAGACATTTTGGAGGTCTTTAAACCTTAAAAATGCAACAAAACTTTAAAAAAAAAAGAAGTTGAAAGCCTGTCAGGTCACAGGGAATTCGCACCGGCATGGGAATTCAAAATGTTAGCATTAGGCACAGAAACGTTTTGTAGCAAATAAAATAATCCCCCAAAGATGGGGGCTTTGGGGGGCTTTTGCTAACTGTCGTGAAAATAATTTCCAAAGAGCGTTACAGACCAGAGGCAACTGTTAGGCCAGGGGCGTCCACACCAGCGCGTCCCGCTTCGGCCCAGAGGCCGTAGAACTCCCGCGGGTCGGGTCGCCCCTGCGCCCCCGGCGTCGCCCCGTGCCGCCCGCGGCCCGGGTGAGCGCTCGCCCGGGATCGAGGTGTCCAGGCCCCCAGCCCACAGCCGCAGCCCAGCTTCCCCACCCTGTTCCCCGATCCGCAATCCAGAGAGTCGACACAGAGATCCCGGTAAAGCTGCGGTGGGAACTGTCCTGTCGCTGACTTCCAGACAGTCGGCCGGGCTGTGGACCGAAGAAATGCGGGTTAGCGCGCTCCCTCCGGAGGAAGCCCGGTTCCTGGGACGCGTACCACGCGGCCGAGAAGGGAACCCGGCGGCGCTGTGGGGCGGCGGCCCCCACGATGAGGTAGGGCAGAGTCGGTAGTCACAAGCCGTGCTCGGGCCCTTGGAAAAGGTGCAATTCCCCACTTCCTCTTCACATGTGGGCCTTGCACCCTCCTCGCTGCGCTCCTGCCCATCTAGCCGCCACCCACGGTCCCACAGCGTCCTCCCCACGACCCGCAGGCAACCACCAGACATTAGGACCACGCGGAAGCCGTCCAGAGGGAAGGCGCCTAGAGGGCAGTTGGGCGTGGCTTCTCGGAGAGAGGCGGGCCCCGGGGGCGGGGAGATCAACGCAACCATTGGTTCGGGCTGCTGATTGGCTGAAGTGCCTGAGTGGAGCCCGCAAGCGTCTCCGCCCGGACCAGCCGCTCCTCCTCTTCTCCCAGCCGCTCGGTCCGCACCGGTTCGCGAGGGAACCGCTCAGGTACCGCCGCCACAGCCCAGTGCGGACGACGGGAGAGGAAGGCGGAAGGAGGACACACTCGCTCGCTTGCTCTCTCCCACCCGCACCCGGCGCGGAGCCCAGGGGGGAGGAGTCACTGCGGGCACGCCCCGCCTCCGGCCCGGGAAGACTACGCCAACGACCCCGCCGGCTGGCCGCCGCCCCCCTTGCCGGCCGAGACCCGCCCCCGGCCCTCCCTTGGCGGCATGGAGGGGCCCCGCTCCTGACGGCCGCGCCGCCGCCTCGGCCCCCGCCCCTCCTCCTGGCCCCTCCCTCCCGCCCCCGCTCGCATGTCCGCACCGCCTTAGCCGAGGATGCTGAGGATGAAGCTGCCGCTGAAGCCGACGCACCCTGCGGAGCCGCCGCCCGAGGCGGAGGAGCCTGAGGCGGACGCGCGGCCAGGCGCGAAGGCGCCGCCGCGCCGCCGCCGCGACTGCCGCCCCCCGCCGCCGCCACCGCCGCCGCCGCTCTCGGGCCCGCCGCGGGGCCCCCCGCCACAGCCGCCGCCGCCACCCGGGGGGCTCGGGCAGCCTGTTGCTGGCGGATCGGCGGCGGGGGCGGGCATGCCGAGCGGCGGCGGCGGGCCCACGGCGACGCTGCGCGAGCAGGAGCGGGTGTATGAGTGGTTCGGGCTGGTGCTGGGCTCGGCGCAGCGCCTGGAGTTCATGTGCGGGCTGCTGGACCTGTGCAACCCGCTGGAGCTGCGCTTCCTCGGCTCGTGCCTGGAGGACTTGGCGCGCAAGGACTACCACTACCTGCGCGACTCGGAGGCCAAGGCCAACGGCCTCTCGGACCCCGGGCCGCTGGCCGACTTCCGAGAGCCCGCCGTGCGCTCGCGCCTCATCGTCTACCTGGCGCTGCTGGGTTCCGAGAACCGTGAGGCCGCCGGCCGCCTGCACCGCCTCCTGCCCCAGGTGGACTCGGTGCTTAAGAGCCTGCGCGCGGCCCGGGGCGACGTCTCGCGGGGCGGCGCGGAGGACGAGCCCGGCGAGGACGGCGACAACGAGGAGGACGCCGAGAAGGACGGCTCCGGCCCGGAAGGCGGCGGCGCCGAGCCTCAGCCCGGAGGCGGGCTGGGCTTCAGGGCCCAGGAGGAACTGCTGCTGCTCTTCACCATGGCCTCGCTGCACCCGGCGTTCTCCTTCCACCAGCGGGTCACCCTGAGGGAGCACCTGGAGAGGCTCCGCGCCGCGCTCCGCCGGAGCCCCGAAGACGGGGAGGCGGAGCCGTGCAACTTTGCCGGCCCCAGGGCCCAGGTAAGGCGCGCCAGCCTCCCTGCGCCCGCGGGGCGGTCACTGCCCCGGCGGCCTCCCCTGCCTGCCTTTCGGACGCCCCTTGGCCGAGCCTCACCCCGGCGCAGGTGGCTCGGCATCCCCAGCCCAGGCTCCCAGCCCCAGAGCACTAATCTGCGTTTTGCTGGGCCGCTCAGTTGCACTCCGCACCCCCCCCCCCGCCCCTACACACACGGGTACCCGCCATAACAGAATGCTCTAGAAGTCTCTTCCGTGCCGGAGTTGCCACGGAAAACATGGAGCTCTCAGCCCCGTCCCCCTCTCGGATGAAGGGTCTCGGGACCTTTGTGGCTTTGAGCATCTCGACGTGTTGGGAAAGGCGAAGCGCTAGGGGAGCCTGTGTGTTGGCCGCGGTCAGCCCTGGGCTGAGCTTTCCCTTTCCTGCCGCCTGGCGCTCTGGTCACGTTGTAAAGCTCTGCCTTGCCCCTCGGTGAGGCGTCCTAAAGGTGCGCTCCCGGCGTGTGGCCCTGTCTTTGATACAGAGGGGCTCTTTTTGCTCAGTGTATGCCTGAGGTAAAGGGAGTCGTAGGGTCTTTTGGCTCCTGCTCAGAGAACTTCGTGTTCCCAGAAAAACGTCAGATGTGGAGACCCGCGAAATGACTCAAATTAGATAAGTCGTAGCGCAGGTTGTCTGGGTAAAGAAACCCCTCCTGGGGCGGTTGGTTATGCCCTTTGCCTCTGGCGGTGTCCTGGTTTCTAACGGGTTTGAGTTGTGCTTACACATTTGGGTACGGGGATGTTTGTTGGTCCTTTGCTGAGGCATAAGTGTTTTCTAAAAAGTTATTAAACGCCAAAGTGTAGAAGAGGAGAATTAAGATAAGTCATTTGTCGCAAACATTAAAGAAAATAATTTTATATGGCTACGAAAGCAATTTAATAATAATCTAGGCCCAATATAAAGTTCTTGAGCGTCACAATTTTATGGAGTAGTAGCTTTTGTTTAGAGTAAAACCCGAACAGTAAGTTTATTTTCGTGGTTCACAACTATTTAAAAAGTATTTATTTGGATGCCATGTTTTTCAACTTGGGTGACCTCCAGGATGATATATTGGAAAGGGGGAGTTTTTTCACTCCTTGCTTGAAAGTTAATTCAACTTATATATCTGCTGCCATTCAATACCTTGGAATTAAAACTGGGCATTGTATTTCTCTACTGGCTGTGAGGACTCAGCACCCATAGAATCAAAGGAATTTGGGGGCTGGAAGGGATTTAGGGATAATCTAGGCTGAACCCCTCCTTTTTAAAACGAGGCTTCTGTGAGGTGACTAACATTTTAGGACATAACTTTATCAAACTCAGATGTAGTAACGCTAGTATCCAGAATTTTCTTGGTGAGCTTGAAATATTATCTTCCAATGTCTATTTACTACTAGCATGCAACTGTGTATACTGATGGTATAAGCCCTTACCACTCTTCTTCAGCCTACTCACTAAAATAATTCCAAAAAAATCCTGCGCCCGTCATTAAATTTAGAGAAGCAAGTCTGAACTCAGAAGCAGTACTTATATATCTTAAAAAAATTTTTTTCTTGTAATAGTATATATTGTAAAGATAACCTTAGAGTGTAGATATAATCAAAATGCCCCACAGTGGAGCAGTTTATATTATTCCATTCGTATCATTCCAACGAGGGTAACCGATTTCTCGTTTTAAATGCTGAGTCTTTTTTTTTGCCTTTAAAATTTGCTTATAGTGTGTTGGAAGGTGACTAGACAAGGAGAGAGAAGCATGAAAACCACAGTAATGAAATTTTTATCTTGACTGCAGTGTGTGGCCTTTTCTGGCAACCAGTGAGTGCTGGGAAGAGTGGACAAAGTGAGGCTGGGCATCCTGCCATTAATTTCAGCACATCATTACTTCTCAGGCAGTGCCCTGTGCTGTGGCCATCAGTAGAAGTGGAGGAATAAATAATAGGGGATACACACACTACAGGTGACACTGAAAGCTATTTCTAGACGTTGGTGTTGTGATGAACTTTTTTTCTCCAGTAGTTGTTTAGGGTTACCGTTAACAAGTCACTTACGTCTCACTAAATTGTTACTGCCCCACACTTTCTGCTGGTTGGCGTGGACTCGGAGGCCCTCAGCTGTGGCTTGTTCTGGCCTTGAAGACATTTCCGCGGATCTTATTGCTCCCAGGCTCTCTCTCTAGAGGCGGCAGATGGGGGTGGATTGATTTCAATCCCTGTTCACTGCAGTCCAACCCAGCTGTTCCGCGGCCTTGCGCCGTCGATCCACTCGGGGGAGGGACGGCCCACCTCCGAGTCTGCAGGGAGGTGCCCGAGGCTCGCGCCCGAGGGCCGCGCGGTCACGCGCCGCCGCCCACCGGCGGACGGCGACGGGGGGCCCGTCCTGCGGGGCTCCTCCCCTCCCCCGCCCTGTAAGATGGCGGCAGCGCGCCTCCCACGTGACTGGCGCTGGCCCCGCCCCCGAGGGAGCGGGCTGAGGACGGGCCGCGCTTCCAAGGGGGTGTCCCTTAGGCCTTCGCTGGGTGAGGCGGAGACGCAGGGTCGAGCGAAGAACCCGGTGGATTGCATGGTGCCCTCTGGGAATGGCAAAGGGGAGTTCTTGTGGCAGCCTTTTTTGGCCCCGGAAGTAACCTTTTAGACCCATACTTGTAACTTTTTCATTGCTTAGGAATAATTCTATTTCTTCACTAGTGTTTTAAGCATCACCTATACTCAATGGATGAAGTAGAACTAATTTTCTTTTAATTTTCTGTTGGAGTAAGGGTATACTAGTCATGACTTTTATGGGAAGTTTTAGGTTGGTTTGGCTGCAGCAAAGAATACAAACAGTTCACTTAATAAATGCCTTTTGGGAGAGGCTTTTAGAAGATCACAGTTAAGCAGTGATTATTTTAGTAGCAAATGGGAGCTATTGGGTATCCTCCTCCAGTTACTTACATTTTTCTCTGCAGTGGTTTTCTCAGGTAAGGAGAATTCAGGGAAAATCTCACTTATACCATAAGTTAATATACCATTAATTTTTCTGCAAATTAACTAATGTAATATATATCGGAGTTTTTTTTTTGTTTTTAATTACCTTTTGTGGATTTTTTTGTGGGGTAGGGGACAGGAAGTGTGTTGTAGAGGCTATCAAAGCGTTGAAGAGTGATAGCCATGTTTAGTAGAGCACTAGACTTGGAGGCTTAAATTCCAGCTCTGCCACTTACTTCGTAATATTAACCAGGCCACTTAAATCCGTGAGCCTCACTCTGATCTGTAAAATGGGAATAATAACTTATTCTTAAGGTTATGGTGATTGAATTAAGGAGATACGATGCAAAATAATTCACACTGTCTTGAGCACAAATTCTTTGAGAATGACGTTCAGTGCGTTTTCTTTTCCACTAAGATGCAGCCATCCAGATTGTTACATCAGTTGTTTTCAGGAGTAGGTTTTCTTTTCTTTTTTTTTTTTTTTTAACCTAATAGAAGTCTATACATAATAGTATTTTCTATATTCTCTATTACCATACCTCTAAATTGATTGTTCAGGAAGGATAAGTAATTAAGCTGGTGTGTGAGACGCATTTGGGGCAGTTTTGTTAATTCTTACATTGTAAAGATCTGGTATGCTACAGATAAGCCCAAAGGAAGCATTTCTCTGGGTCACAAATCATTAAAATATGTATTTTCCCCATATTGGATTTGGAGATGGGAATAGAGAAAATACGTATTTTGAATTTGGGTTATCATGAACTCCTGTGCAACCATAATCTACTTAAATCTTTTTCACATTTAGTTAGGATGATGTAAAGCTATTTTACAGTTTTGTTAAGTTATGTAATTTTTCGTTTATTTCAGAGTACAGCCTGGAATCCATGGATAATTAAACATTTTATGCCTTTTTTATAGAAGCTATTAAATTGGCTGATGTTTAAGCATATTTAATATTTTTGTTCTTCTTGAGAAATATTAAGCTTAATTTTTTTTTTAAGAAAAGCAAAAAAAGCCTGAACTACCCTCAAAGCAGACTGAGCTTCACTTTTATCAACCGTGTTTCCATTATGGAGGACTGTGTTGTCACAGCACTCCTTTTCTTCACAAAGAGCGCTTTGTTACACAAGCCGCCTTCATCCAGGCTGTGTAGACAGTCACTCCAGAAGGGAAGTGCCTAATCGGGTGTTTATGTCACAGGTGGCAGAGCTGCTGGGCGTCGGTAGTCCGTTTCCTTCTGTTCTTCCTATGCTCCAGGGAACGTTTGGCTTTAATGCCCTTCTAAATGTCTTAGTTCATTAGGCCTGTTTAATGCTCATTCAAGAAATAATTTGAGGTCAGGTTTAGGTTTTGAAGAGGTCATTTTTGCAAGTTATTTGGTTTTTCAAGTTTCAGACTGCCTAGTATTGAATGGGGATCTCATTACCATTTATTGCATGTAACTGCTGTGAAGATGAACGTGATAACGTACATGAAAATGCTTGGTAAACACGAGTGAGATAGGTCAACCCATTTGTCTGTTGATGGTTCCAAGAGTGGATAGCACAATTTGGTTGCAATGGATGAACAGAAATACAGAAGCCTGAAGAGATGATAGGGGTTGGGTTGCAGAGGGCCTTGAAGGTCAGATGAAAGAAACTGGTTGCAGTGGGAGCAGGTGGAAATTTGTGTGTCTCCCTGAAATGTTCACTGTCACTTTAAATTCATATGTATGAAAAGAATGCATCACTGATTTGTTAAACAGAAAAAGATCTTCCAGACTCATCCAGTTTTCTCAATGGCACCATTATATTCCTAGTCACTCTGATTTGCTTGATAATCTTAATCCTCTCCACCCTCATATGCTGAATCCACTCTTTTCTCATCCTTGCTGACACCATTCTGTTCTGGGACCTTTATCTCTGATTCCCTTGCTTTCAGCCTTCCGACTTTTTACCTGTTGGATACCACTGCCAGATACATCTTCCTAAAGCAATATTTAATCATATCACGTTTTCTTACAGTGACTGATGGAACGTGGTCTCTAATAGGTCTTTGGACTCAAAATCTTTCTTCTGCTCCTTCCTCTCACGTCTGTTCTTTTATTTAAGGCTGACTCATGCCATCACTTCTTGCATGTTGTTCTCTGGAATTGTCCTTATGGTAATCTTCTCCTAAGAGTCTTTGCTGCCTCTGCATTCCAGTAGCGTGTATATTCTGTGTTACAATTTCGGTACATATCCTATGATTCTTTTTTTTTTTCTTTAACTTTGAATTATTTTTAACTTAAAATCCAGGGGGGAAGGTCAATTTTATAAGTTCCCCAAAGACTCAGGCATGACGTCTCATTTTTTTGTCAACATTGCATATGTTGTAAGTGTTCAGTCAAAATTTCCTATGCTTAGTATATTTCAAATATAGCTCTGAAAAATACCATTATGATTAATTGCTCTAAGACAATTAGAGTGCATCAGGAAGTGATTTTTTTGGGGGGGGGGGTTGGTGAATTATCAGCTACTTTATGGTTACTTGCAGCCATGTAGTATAGGCACAGTTGTTTTGGAAATAATAGAAGGAATTGTTCCTTTAGGTAGAAAGCATGGAGCAGTATAGATTTGAACTGCAGCTTCAATGAGTGAATGCTCAATAGTTGTGCTTATTAATTATTCTTTCAAAATCAGGTCGTGTGTTATGTACACCACTCCCTAAATTAACTAAGCTTTTGTGTGTAGGGGTGCATATTGGTGCAAACCTATGGGTGATGTTTTGATAGGACGGAAGAAGTCACAACTTACAAACTGTATTATTGTTTGGGTAGTTGTAGTTACTGTCGCCCAGTGTTGATCTCTGACCCGTGATTTGCTTGAGGGGTGGTGGGAGCCAGATGTGGAATTGAGATAGTACCTTGCTTATGATCTGAAAGTTAAAAACTTTGGTCACTCAAGTGAGCAGTTTATAATCTAAGAATTGTGGGGTTTTTATGTTTCTTGTTAGGAACGTTTAAATGGGGAGAGTTAAGAAGCATAATGTTCCCTCAGTATAATGGATTTTTGTTTTGAGTATGAAACGCTTGAAATTCTCTAGTGGTCCTGGAAGGAACAGCATGGTCGTGTGTCAGCCACAGTGCTGTGGTGCTTGGAGAAGACTTCCTCAGGAAAGAGGTCAAACACTTACAGAGAGGGTGATGTTGAGTGGTTTTGTTAGTTTGGGGAAGGTGCCTGTTCTCCCAGTTGGTATTAAGCACAAGTCCTAATGCAGTGTTTCCCAACACTAATAATTACCGACCTGTAAGTCACTTTCTGTCAAGGATGCTTCATAAACTTTATAAGCTACAATTTCCACATGGTCCCAGGAACATTTCTCCACTGGGGGTGAAGGCTGTGCTTCAGCTAGAAGTTCCTGCAGTGCCATTTGGCGGTCAGGCTCCTGAGCCCAGGCTCACCTCCTACCAAGATCCTTTGGTGTCTCCTGTGGGGTGGGACTGTGTAGGAGAGGGCAGTTTGGTCATATACGGGCTGGGGAGGAGAGACACATCCTCGCTAGATCCTTCTGTACTCATGCTCATGGGTGCGTTCTTTTCAACTCACCCAAGAAACATTCTGGCAAAGTGGGGATTTAAAGATCTGGGGGCTGCTAGCCCAGGGATGCAGCAGTTCTTGTTCAGCCTCCTAATTCCAGGGTAAAAGAAGAGATCTTTCCCCTTCTGTGGTAGGAGAGCAAGAAGGTTGGTAAAGGAAACAGACGCTGATGTTAAAGAGGGGGGGGTACCCCAGCTTTGGTCTAGGCTGGAAGCCATTACCACTACTCCCTGCATTCTATACCTTTGTAGCTTTGTGGTCCAATACAGTTAATATTTTTTCACCAGTCCACCTGTCAACTACAGATGGCGCTATTGAGGTTCAAAGAGCAGAAACACAAAGGGAGTTTCCTAAACGTCACACATCCAGGCTGGTTCTCGGGTAAAAACTGCTGCCCTCACTTCTTTCATTCTCTACTCTCCTCATCCCCAGTAGGCTTTTGTATCAGGGTTCTTCTGCTAGATCTTCCCTAATTGTGCATCCTACAAGTTCAGTTCTCTAGAAAAGACGATGACATCGACAATTTTAAGGTTTTTTATTTGTAATAAATTCAGAGCTCCCCAGAATACGTAGAAAGTTACAGTGAATCAGGTTTCCCACTCCCATCTTTGTTTGCTGCACCCAGTTCCAGGCCACTCCTACTCTATACAGGTAGCCACTGTCAGTTCAGAGATGCCGTGTTAGGAAGAACTTAACAGAGCAAGGTCTTGTCTGTGGGCTATGATGGCAAAGTGTATACACGGATTCAGTACATAGTTTAGCACTTCCTCCCACATTCAATAACTAGAGCGCACTTACCCATGCTTTAACATAGTGAATTCTACCACACTCGTCTTGCTGAATCACCTTATTCGCACATTTCTAGTTAAACAGTAAATCACCTAGGAAGTGAGTCCATGATCATAGCAGAAATCCGTGGCATACTGTTTCTAAGCTGCTGATTCATTGCTCCCTCCTTTCTGCACTGTTGGGTCAGTTTTGTTCTTTGCGGCATAACTTCAATACATTTGCCATCCATGTTTCTTCTCACACCACAACTTGCCTTTTATCAGATGCTATAGATTGATTCAAGGCATTTCATTGGGTTGGGTTATACTGTTTCATTGAGTAAAGATGAGACAGATATCTGCTTTTCTACCACATCCTCTCAATTAAAGAGACAGACAATAATTCTTAAATTCACCTCAGCTTCTTCCCTCTTTTTCTACCAAAATAGATGAAATTTGACATCTCAGTAATGTTTCTAATAATGAATCATTTTCTGACATTCACAGGAAGACTTTCTATGAATCTTGTTTAAATAATAGCATATGCTTTAGGTACAACCCTGGTTATTTAAAGAAGAGAATCTGAAACCTAGAACTGTAACAGATTACCCCAAAACTTAGTGGCTTAAAGCAACAGCCATTTTATTATTATTTCTCATAATTCTGTGGCCCAGGAATTTAGACAGGTAACTAACAGCAGGGGCGACTTGTCTCTACTCCAGGATGTCTGGAGACACAGCTGGGGACTGGGGGCATCTCTCCCCCTCTCCTCTCTCTGCATGGTCTCTGGCACGGCAGCCTCAGGGGAATTGCACTCCTCACAGGCTGGCTCAGGACTCCAAGAGCAAGTGTTCCCAGAGGCCCAGCTGCAAGGCTTCTTATGACCTATCCATAGCCATCCCGGAACATCCCTTCCATCCCATCCTACTGGTCAGTCAGGTCTCTAAAGTCAGCCCAGATCCACTGGTTGGGGAATTAGACCCACCTTTCAGTGGGAGGAGTATCAAAAGTATTTTTGGCTATCTTTCCTCTACCACAAAAACTTAATAGGGTGTTGTTGTTTTATATACTAGTGTTAAATTCTAAGTCTGATTTGATGAGTGTAAAAACTTCTGAAGTTAGTAAAATTAGTAAAAAAAAAAAAAACAAACTAAGAAATTCATTTTCTGCTTTTGTTTTTTGTTTCTTTCTTAGAAAGAATGTCTTGGTATTTTAAAATGTACAGTCCGCATCAAAGGACTAGAGGAAACGTTTAGAACATTGGTAGATGAGCTAAAATAAACTCTACCTACAGTTTGACCTTTGTTAAAGTAAAATGAGACCAGTGTGATTTTTGTTCCAATGATGTGTTTTCAGAGAAGAGTCTTTTTAGGACTGTCCAGTCACTTGACTATTTCACAAACTTTCTCCACATTTAAGAGATCGCAAGTATGTAATTGTGATGGCTCTACATGTGTAAAATTGAAATCTGAGCAATCTCTAGAATGAATGAGATACATTACATGACATGTGGATTTGAGCTAACCAGGAGCACGCCATAGATCAGAAAAGGCTTTACACACTCAAATGAGTTATAGAAAGGAGAAGGGCACACACATACTAATGCTCTTTTTGTTCCTGTGCATTCTTTTGCCGGCTTAGAATTTTTAAACTTTGTCTTCTTAATCCAAGCAGAGAAAATTCTCCCACTTTCCACTTGGTCCTGATTCTTTTTGTAAAATGCCAATTCTGGCATGTCGTCTATATTGCATTTGCGTGGGAATCTGAACTTAATAGAAAAAGTGGGCATAATTCCTTCCTGTACGGTTCCATTGAACCACTAGTTTTCAGATTTTATGGCACCTTCTTCTACACAGAGTAAAGCACACGTGACGTGGAGAGGGGAGACGGCAGAACCGACCCCCGTTCACGCTGGGACCAATAAACACCGTGATTCTGATCTCTGTAGCTCATGAGGCGTTAAATTTTTGTTAATAAAATTTAAAATTTTATAGTTTCTAAATTTAGTCTAAATGATTTTATAGCATTGGTACATGCTGAGACTTGGTGTTGGGAGGGGGCAGAAAACTTAATTAGTAGATGTTTCATGGGTTGACGAACTTAGGTCCTTGGATAGAAACTCAAATACCATTTTTCTGCCTATCTTATTAAACTAGGAGGCTTTTTACTTGGTTGTTAAATTGTGTTCTTTAAAGTAACTTTAGGCTTTAAAAATGTGATTTTGATTGTGAAGCAAACTACTTTCACACAGTTGTTTCAATATAAAATTTGTGGAGGCAACATGATAAAATTATTCTTCTTAATTTTTTATTGTGGTAAAATATAATAACAAAATTTGCTGTTTTAACCTTTTTTGAGCGTACAGTTCAGTGGCAGTAAGTACGTTCACACTGTTGTGCAACCATCACCACCATCCATCTCCAGAACTTTTCTTTTATCCCACACTGAACCTCTGTATCCATTAAGCAGCTACCCCCTCATTCCCCTCTCTCTGAAGCCCCTGGTAGCCACCATTCTACTTTCTCCATGAATTTGACTACTCTGAGTACCCCATGTAAGTAGAATCATACAGTATTTGTCTTCTTGTGTCTGGCTTATTTCACTTAGCATAATGCCCTCAAGATTCATCCATGTGTCAATTTTATTCCTTTTTAAGGCTGAGTAATGTTCAGTCGTATATATACCACATTTTGTTTATCTGTTCATCAGTGGACATTTGAATTGTTTCCACCTTTTGGCTATTGTGCATAATGCTGCTATGAACATTGGAGTACTAATTATCTGCTTGAGCCTCTGCTTTCAGTTCTTTTGGGTTTATACCTAGGAGTGGAATTGCTGGATCATATGATAATTTTATTTTTTTGAGGAACTGCTGTACTGTCTTCCACAGTGGCTGCACTGTTTTACTCTCCCACCAGCAATGCACAGGGGCTCCAATTTCTCCACATCTTCACCAGTACTTGTCCGTTTTTTGGATAATAGCCATTCTGATGGGTATGAAGTGGTATCTCATTGTAGTTTTGCTTCGCATTTCCCTAATGAAAACTGTTGTTTCTTTTATATTTTGCATTCATTTATATTTAAAGGTGTTACTTTTAATTCATGAACTACATATGAACAGTGTGGAAAATACTCTATATAAAATGGTTGACCTATTCAGCTAAACTTCCAATTTACACAAGTATTTGAGAGGATTACAGTGCTTTATTTATTTTGATTTTTGAAGTATTTACAGCAATTTTAGGCCAATGTGGTTGTATTACTTTGTAGTAAATGATTATATGGTTTGGGTTAGGAAATACTTGATTTTGTTATTGTTGGAAGAATTCCTGTATCCACTTTTTTTTATTCAGTAATATTGAAAGTTGGTGAATGCCATTCGAAAGTTGGATGTTGACTTAAGAGGTCGGTGCTCTCCTTCTTAAGTGTTTCTGTGTAGACAGTCTTTATTTCCTTGGGTTTCTAGAACAAGACATAATGTAAGGCTGAAGCTTTGCTCCCAAGAGTATCTATTATGATGCCTTATTCCTAGAAATAGAGGTGTCAACTGGCAACCCATACTCATTGACAGGCCAGGATGAATGATGAGACTATAGAACAAAATATTATCTTTTTAACATCTTTATTGGAGTATAATTGCTTTACAATGGCGTGTTAGTTTCTGCTATATAACAAAGTGAATCAGCTATACATATACATTTATCCCCATTTCTCCTCCCTCTTGCGTCTCCCTCCAACCCTCCCTATCCCACCCCTCTAGGTGGTCACAAAGCACCGAGCTGATCTCCCTGTGCTATGTGGCTGCTTCCCACTAGCTATCTATTTTACATTTGGTAGTGTATATATGTCCATGCCACTCACACTTCGTCCCAGCTTACCTTTCCCCCTCCCCGTGTCCTCAAGTCCATTCTCTGTGTCTCTAAATTAGGATTCTTGGAAAGTTTAGGGTCTTCTGTTTACTTCATTTCTTTATACAGTTAAAAAAATTAATGTATATTATTTATTGCAGATTTGCAAAATTGTAATTGGTTCCTGTAACTGAGATAATTTTGGTCTGAGTAGTGTTTTGAGATTCTGAACATAAAGGGGAGGATAAGGTGTGAGTTGTGATAAAGAATTGTGTTAAAGCTGTTTTAATTTTTGGCTTACCCAGTGGGTTATAGTAACAATATATACAAGGCAATACTTGAATTCTGAGCGCTGTGTGTAAGATTAGCATGCTCTTCATTACTCCAAGTAGCAGTTCTGGGGTAAAACTTACCTCTAGTTCACTAATAGTAGTGATTGGCTGAGCAAATGCAGATTTAGAGCACCCAGTTGCTCTTAGATGGTTTAACATTAATAGTAAACTCATTGTCCACACACATTCTTGTTTAGAATTGTGTATTGATGATACCTTTTAAAAAACTTTTTCCTAACAAAGCATCTTGTTAGACTGTCACTAAGACCAAGTAATGAATAAAAATTGCATAATTATATAAAAAATACAAATACCCTTACATCTGGGGAATAGCATAAAGGGTACCATCTTTTTATATTTATTCCTTCGATCCTGGTTCACTTTGGTAAAGAACTGACATCATTGGCAGTTCTGAATAGCAGTTTGCAAGCTGTCCCAAGAAACTGGGACAGTGAATAATGGATAGAATATTGCCATTAAATGAAGATAAATATTGATACTTCTTTCCCCACTGCTCTGACACTGTACCCTTCTGCTCTTAATGTGTAATCACCTATTTTATCTCTAAAAATTGCTATTAAAATTATTGCTATTAAAAGTAAGACTTTAATCTGGTTTATTTTTGTGCCATTCGCTATTCTTAGTCTCTGATATAGATTAACATGTGCCCCTCTTTCTCCTCTAGAATGACTCTGCTCATGGTGATTATATGCAAAGTAATGAGGCCAATTTAATGGAACAAGCCCCGATACCTCATGATGGACTTACTGTGGCACCTCATAGAACCCAGCGAGAAGGTATGCTGTATTTTTCCTGAACTTTAAAACATCTGTACACGAAAAGATTGCAGAGTGCTATTGACATTGGTTAACTCACTCCTCTTTCTCCTTTTTGAAGTAGAGAAATCCTCCAGGTCTTGGGTTTAGCTCAAATGCCAGCCCTCCCACTTCCTTGAGTCTGTGTCTGGGCTCTGGCTCTGCAGCCCCTGGCCTGTCCCAGCCCACGCTTACTTGGTTCTGCCTTGTGGTCTCTTGTCTTAAATCTGATTGCATACTTCTGGAGGACAAAGACCTTAACCTACTCCCAGAGTATTAGCCTAGTGCTTTATCTGTAGAATGTGCTCGGTGTCTACTGAAGAAATTAATTTTTTTTTTTTTTTTAATTATTAGCACCTTTAACTATTATTTATTTATTTATTTATTTTTTGGCTGTGTTGGGTCTTCGTTTCTGTGCGAGGGCTTCCTCTAGTTGCGGCGAGCTGGGGCCACTCTTCATCGCGGTGCGCGGGCCTCTCACTATCGCGGCCTCTCTTGTTGCGGAGCACAGGCTCCAGACGCGCAGGCTCAGTAGTTGTGGCTCACGGGCCCAGTTGCTCCGCGGCATGTGGGATCTTCCCAGACCAGGGCTCGAACCCGTGTCCCCTGCATTGGCAGGCAGATTCTCAACCACTGCGCCACCAGGGAAGCCCGAAGAAATTAATTTTACGGAAGTTCGCTGCAAGAGAGTGAAGAAATTCCTTACAAGCCCGTTCTTCCTGCAGTAATGCAGTTTTCAGGAGGACCGGGTGGAGGAGTGAAAGGACGTTGCCACCTGAGAAGAAATGAGTTCAGATACTCTCTTCTCCTCGCATCTGGGGAGCCCGTTAGCCTGTATTGAGGGAAGTCTGAAATGGCAGATGTAGACTGCCACCCGGGCGGCCTCGGAAGGGTGAAGGGTGTACACTGAGCATCACACTCAGGTATAGCAGCTTTGAATTGATGTCGTTTTGCTTCCTTTTCATTCCAGTAATAATCCTTTTGTGTGATGCATTTTTCTTCACGGAGGAAAAATAGGTGTGAATGTTTAATGTTTAGAAAATGTTTACAGAATTACCACTTCTATTCAAGACTATTAAACTACTCGAGTCACGAATGAACTGCTTCAGCCAGGCCCAGTGAGCCTACCAGTAACCTAAAGCAGAGTTTGGTTTTGCAGTGAAGGTCCTTTTTTAAAAAAAAGTAAAGATATTAAAAAAATAAAACATAAAGACTACATCAAAAAGGTAACAATTAACTGTAATGTGGTACTCATAGATGGTTTTTCCTTTATTCTTAATTTGTAAACAAATGTACACAGTCCCTGCTTTTCAGTTTTAATTTATGAGAGTTAGGGGATCTCCCGTTATCAGCCATTCCTCACCACATACCCCTTTGTTTTCCTCATCTTGATTCTGATAGATCACAGCAGGTATAACTCGAAATCAAGGCTGAAGCCATAGCCGTGTTCCCGTACCCACACTGCCCCAGTGGTCCCCTTCCCTAGAAGTAAAGCTGCTTCATATTTTGGAACATTGATTAGTTCAGGTGGTTTTTATTTAATAGCATCATCCTTCATATAATTTAATAGAACAGCTTTTGGAAACAGCAGACTCTCCCTTCCCCACTTTGGCCTTTATCATACTGCAGCAGTTGTGAGCAATTGAAGGCTTCTCACCTGGCTTCTGAGATTTTCTTTTGTCCCATTCTCAACATTTCTCACCCACCAAGGGAAATTGGCCCAGAAGCAGGCCACCAAACACTATAGATTTGGAAAGTTAACACAAAATACTGGTAATGGTATCTCCTTAGTTTATTATGCCTGTTTACCAGCAAATTTCTGTAATCTTATGTTTCCTGCTTTCTCAGTGCCCACCTTCTGTGATCTACAGCAGTCTTTAATTCTTCCTGTATACTTTTGTTACTTTGTATATTCTACTTCGCCTATTTTAACTTCTTCTTTTAAGGCAGAGTGAGTCCTTCCCTTTTCTTCTCCATCTCCTGTCCCCCGAATCCAACAGTGACCTTCTGATGAGTCACTTTCCTAACTTCTTACCTGTGACCTTTATCATCTTCATGACTATTTCTTCTACTTACACCGTGAGCAACAATCTTTTTTTTTTTTTTCCTTAAGTCCTTATATTATGCTTAGTAGACTGGCTCTTTTCAATTTGTAAAGAGATTTGCTTGCTAAGGTGATAACTTTTACTGAAGGATGTATGAAATGAGTAGTTTGGGGATTTGCACTTTTGCTTATTACTTCACGAGTAAGCGGACCATCTAATTCAATTCAGAGTAATTGTTCTTAAGCCATTAATGTAATTTATAATCACTATTTTATCTGTATAATAAATTGTGAAAAATTTTGCTGCAGTGAACCATCATAGTTCGTTATAATGTTAAGTTTGTGTTACTGTTATATGATATTAAGGGTCACATTCGAGAAAAACAATTTTTAAATTCTCAATTGGAAGGAAATTTTTACCAGTTCATATTACTTTTGAAGGGTTTTTCCCCCCAATTAAAAAACAAAAAAACCAAAAAACATTTTCTAGTTTACACCTAATATGCATAAATAACTGAATGACTCTAAAGTGCTGTATTTGTGGTAATCTGAATTAACAGTTCTGAAGATTTCATCTAGAACAATAATCTTCACTGCGGGCGCCTTTTATTATTTATCTTTGGTGCTTAGCAGAGTGCTTGAAATGACTTCAGCCACTCAGCATGCTTAGTGGATATAGAAATAAATTACTTCATGAATGGACAGCACATTGCTGTGCTTCTGGGTTTTTTTGTTTTATTTCATGATTAAGGCTAGTAGTAAAGATGAAGATAAATAGCTTAATCGTTTGGCTTTGTCAGGTTGGGTAACTGAAATATGTATCTAGTCTCTGTAGAACAAGTCAGCATGTTTTCTTTCTTTCAGCTGTACACATTGAGAAGATAATGTTGAAAGGAGTCCAGAGAAAAAGGGCTGACAAATATTGGGAGTACACCTTCAAAGTAAGCTACTCTCACCCAAAAAGATATCTCATACTATGTTAAATGATCTTTTGGAAAGAATGAAAATTGATCTTTGGAAAAACTTAATGGCAGGTTTGCTAATTTAAGGGAAGCTATACACATGTCTGTGTTTGTCTTAGTTAAGGGAATGTACTGTTTTCAGTATATACTGCATGGTTTGCCAAGTGTTAAAAATTGTATCACATTAAAGTTACTCTGACAGTTTTATTAAAAAGAAATAAGAGCCTTAGATTTAAGGTGTAAGATATATCTTTAAAAAGTGAAAGTAAACATTCACCAGTATTTTTAAAAATCAAGATCACAGGCATTGTCTTTTCCTGGTATTTTTCTCCTCCTCTTCTTTCTCCGAGGCTTTGATTTTCTGGCCTTTGTTGGCTTTTCTTATCTCTGCTTGCTCTGCTGCCATTCTGTCCTTCACACGGCTTTCTGATTAAGTGCAGAGCCCAGCTCTGTTAGTCCCCATGGCTCCTCTTTGCCTGTTGACTGTGATGTGGATTCCGTGTCCACGTCTTCCTTCCCCCCTGCTCAGGCTTCGCTGTCAAGCCCTTTCTTCTGACGTGGGACTGCCCACGCCTGGAAGTCGCGTGGAAGGACGCTGCGTTTCTCTGCATCCTCACTTCACTTCCTACCCAAAGGTGTTGCTTGCCCAACTTTAGCTGTACTTGCCTCACAAAGTCATTTCTAATCCTCCAGCAGAATGTTTTTTCATTCATCCCAGGTGTACCACCATCATCCCTTTCCCAGCTTCTTAATTTGGGTTCCATGATTTTTCTTTCCAGAAGGCTGTCATCTCATAGAGAGCAGGAATCTTCATCCTCTGCATCTCGCCATATCTGACTTGCTTCGTACATTAGTTGGAGTTTCAGGACTCTGGCTTCTGCCTTCTGTGAGAAATATCCTAAATTTTCAAATTTTAAGTCCTTATCTCCATGTTTCACCTATGTTTGGAACATTTAACACAAAGCCCCCCTGCTCTCTTCATTCAGTTAGACCAGCTCTCCTTTTGTTGCTGGAGCTCTAAGCGCATTCCTTCCTGAAGGCCTTCGTTGTCCTCTGGCTCTGGAACGATATTCCCCCCGGACCCTGGCAGAGCTGACGTCCCTTCAGCTCACACACAGGCTTGACGGCCCCTACTCTGAGGCCTTTCTTGGCACCCATCTGACCTGCTTCTGCCACCTCCTGCTCCTGCTCCATGCCCAGCTCGTTTTCTTTGGAGCACTGATCACTGATGGAGCTCCTTGTACATTCATTGACTCTAATCTGACTCCTGCACTAGACTCTGACCTCAGCCAGCAGAGGCTTCACTGTCTCGTCCACTCCTGTATCCTTTCATAAGAACAGTGTCTGACACAAGTAGCTGCTCAACAAACATTTGAATAATTAAAAATCATTTAAAAGATGTGCCAGTTAATAAGGATATTTGTTTGAGGGTTGCTAGATAAAATTTTGTATGTATTCTTAAGTATCTGGTTAACTGTGGCATGATTGGTTGGTAAGGCTTATGTATTAGCATAGTTCAAGTATTCACTCAGCTCAAATAATTGTGAAGTAGAAATTATTAGTGGGCTACCATCGAGTCCACTGAGTTAAAGGTATCCAAGAAGTAAGTGGGTAATAGATTTTAGTTCTGGCTCTTCTGCTTACCTAGAGTTGAATCTACGTAAGTTAACCTTTTCGAGTTCTAGTTTCTCCATCTGAAAACGGAGGTAGTCATATCTGCCCCATCTACGTTAATAGGATTGTAAAGCATTAAGATAAAGATGAAATCTTTTCATAAACCATAAGTCCCCATAAAAATGCAATACAGTACTACCAAAGAAGGGCAGTAAACTTGGTATTTCTCTTAAGAATGTATATTTAATAAGTTCCAGGAGATAGAGTTTTTCTTTTTTCTTGGGGCATAGATCTGTGCTGTCGAAGTGTCATTTTAGAGTCCCTACAACTTCACCAAAAGGAACGTAAGACATTTCCCTTTCTGAAAACTTACTAAAGTATAGTCACATTTTTAGAAGACAGCTTGTTTTGAAAACCATGTGCTTTGAAAGGAGTTATTAAAATTTTTTTAAGTAGAATGTCAATATACAGTTAATTTTAACAGTTTTGAAGCAATTATGACAATACCAGATTAACTTTATATTTCTAATTGTTAATCTTGATAAAGTTAAAGTAAGGTCATTTGTTTTACACATGGCTTTTTTGCAGTCAGTTCCTGCCTAAGAAATAACTGTATAACGTGTTTTTTTTTTAAATCAGGTAAATTGGTCTGATCTTTCAGTCACAACAGTAACAAAAACCCACCAAGAACTACAGGAATTTCTGCTGAAGGTAAAAGTATAGATTTGTTGTTAAAATGATTTTGATGTGATATACAGCAGGGGTCCCCAAGCCCCGGGCAGCGGGCAGGTAGCGGTCCTCGGCCTGTTAGGAACTGGCCGCGCGGCGGGAGGTGAGTGGCAGTGAGTGAAGCTTCGTCTGCCACTCCCCATTGCTGGCATTACTGCCTGAACCATCCCTCCTGCCACGCCACCCCACCCCACCCCACCACGCCCCGCCCCGGTCCATGGAAAAATTTCTTCCACGAAACCGGTCCCTGGTGCCAAAAAGGTTGGGGACCGCTGATACACAGAATCCGAAAACCTTAGTACCAAAACAAACACCAGCAAAATTAAAGCATGTATATAGAGGCTGGCTTACAACTCTTCATGAACATTGCTGTAGAAGATGTCATGTTATTCTAAACATAGATTTTGTTACCTTACATTACCAATATAAGGAATTGATGGTTTTCCACATTAAAAAAAAGAAAAAAAAAAAAAGGGAACCTTATTCCTAGTTCCTTGCTGAGATGTATATTGTTGGTGGCTCTGCGCCTAGTGCCCGACGGGTCTCTCCTCTAGGTTTCCCTGAACTTTATCTACTCTTTGTCTTGACAGATTTCATTTTTCAGTCACAGAATTTCTCTAAAGACTTAGGTGTTTTTTTAAAAAAAATGCAGCCCGAAATAAATAATTTGCTCTTCAGAATCACAGTAATTAATGGTCCCCCTGCTTAGCCAACATCTGAATATAGTGTTTTTTCCATAGGACCAACGCCTTATCAGGTTATATGAAATAATTGGCAACTAGCGTACTTGTAGGAACGAATTGCCGATTATGAAATATCCTTTCAACTTTACCATGTCTTTTTTCCTTTTCATCTTCCTTTTAAAATCATCTACAAAAGGTAAGAGCATAAGCTGTCCGCTTGACAACCTGTACATGCTAACTAACGTCTTTGACTTCTGTGGAGGCGGTTGAACTGCACCTAAAGTTTGCTATAGTGAGGAAGGTCAGTGAGTTTGCTATAGTGAGTTCGAGGTCAGTGCTTTCCAGTCCTTTTTTCCGTATCAGTAGCAGCCTCTGTCCTCCACATCCTGGCCTCCTTCCCATGCTGCTCCTTGACAGCTGTGTCTGCCACCTGTGTTGTTTCTCCTTACCAGAAAGGAAGCTCCATGAAGGCGGGGTTCTTGTTTCATCCTCACTGCTGTATCCACAGTGCCAGAAACAGTACTTAGGACAGGATCGGAGTTTGAACTCTATGTTGACTGAATGAATGAATGGATTAATGAGGAGAGTTGCAAAAACCAAATTGTAATGAGATTTTGTAGATGGTTATCCGTTAGGCCTCAGTGTTCTTCTTAAAGAAGAACGTGTAGCGAGGTGTGAATGCCTTCCAGCACGCTGAGCTTGTGCTGTGGCTGAGCCGGGCCTCCGGAGGTGGGGGACTGGGTATGCTGGAGCAAAGACCAGACAGGTGAGAAAGTTCGGGGGACTGGTATAGAAGAGGCGTGTATTTTTAGTGAATGTGCCTTCCTCTAGCACTGGAAGTAGTCCCTGGATATCGAAGATAAAAGCACTTGAAAATAAATCCGTTTGCAAATACTGATGGCTGCATATCCGCACTCTGCCCAGTCACGTGAGCGGTCACTGACCAGGTGAAAATGTATATATTCTCACCTTCCTGTGTTGAGAAGAGCCATCAGTCATTCGGTAGTTGAAACAAGCTTCTCCGCTGAAGCTGGTTTTGGCTGTGTGCAGATATTCAGGAGAAATTGTGTTTAAAATGGGTAATGTGATATATGCCTAATGTTCTAAATCTGTATTAAAATGATAACATCAAAGTATAAATACTGAAATGAATGGTCATTTCCTTGTTTGCAAAAATGTGTAGATCCAGAACGTGTTTCTTCCTGTTAGTGGTCTGAGGACATAATTTACACAGTGGGTGTGTGGAATGCCAGCAGAGCGTTTGACCTTACCAGGTTAATAAAAGGACCAGGAAGAGCTTCATTCTGTTATAACATCTTGATTCCATAGTCTTACTGTGCCTAAAATAGTAATTCTTACGCTACCTTTGTTAAATGTTCCATTTCTGAATTGTTGACTCAAAAGGCTTATTTGTCAGAAGAATACTTACTTTGGGTTCTCCAATTAAAAATTAATATGTAAACTGACAAATTTGTATAGATTGTTATATTCCCGTGGCACCTTAGATAAATGTGTTAATGGTTCTATTCTTAATTTTAGTGAAAGTGCCTGCAGTTCACGAGTTAATTGCAAAGACTAGTTATCAAAAGTCAAATTTAAAACTTTGACTTCTTGAAAGACTTGGAAAATTAGTTTTATAAGGGATCAATTTATTAGGCATTTTAATAGGTAAACTAGTTAATAAAAACAAAGTTTTAAGTCATTTTATTTAATTTAAAAATTCTCTTGGTCAACTGATGATTTTTTTGTGATTTCTTGTGCATGGCTCTGAGGCCACCTCCATCACATTGAGGAAAAGGTTCCTAAACCTCCAATTAATCTTTTTATGTAAGATTCTGAGTTTTCACCCCATCTTTCACACCCAGGTCTTTATTTGGTGTGTAGCGTTGACAGCCTGACATGGCCTGAGGTTCACACGTGATACAGAAGGCACAAAAGTGGTAACTACAAAGGCAGAGATCACGTTTTCAGAATACTATTTGAGGATAAAAATAATACTCCCTGTGCTCTGTGAAAGGCTCCATTTCACTAAAGAACCTTGGTGCGGTGTCCTGGGATGGGATGGGAGGGGAGTGCCGGGGGGCCCAGAGCAGGCTTAGCGCTGCCGGCACCCTCGGCCCCTCCCCTTCCCTTGGGACCCTGCAGTTCCCTGTGCAGTGGGTTCCCTGTGCAGTGCCGCTTCAGGCTGCAGCCCTATGTCGGGAAGATTTAGAAAAGGAACTGCTTCTGGATGATTTCTGAGTAGGAGGCATTCATCTTCCTTTTGTGCCTCTTGTGTGTGACATATTTGCCAGTAAGTGAGAAACTTAACGTTGGTCGTGCGGTTTTTCTTTCCTAGCTTCCAAAGGAGTTGTCCTCGGAGACTTTTGACAAGACCATCTTAAGAGCCCTGAATCAGGGCTCATTGAAGAGGGAAGAACGGCGGCACCCTGACCTGGAGCCCATCCTGAGGTAACGGTTTACTGGCACCTCCCCGGCAGCCTCACAGGCTGGGCCACGGCCGTCCCGGGGCTGAGGATGGAGTTCTAGGGGAGATCACAGAGATTCCTCCTCTGGAGTACTTTTCAGAATGGACTTTTTATCCTTGTGTTATTTAGATCTAGGCTAGTAGTAGACACCAAACGAATTTCTCGTATCATTGTACTTTTCAGCTGTCTGTTATCATAAAAATCGTTTCTAAAGTATGCATATATTCAGTGAAACCTCTTATTTTCACCATAAAGTATTTATTGAAAGAGGCCCGTGTCCAAGAGCTCAACTTTGGAGGTGGTTTTGGATTTAAGTTGTTGAGTAAGGTTAGGCTAATGGGTGGGAAAGTGAGGGGCGTCCGAGGTCTGCAGTGTGGTTTTGGTCACTGTTGGCGCTCACCCCTCTCTGAGGGCCCCCCTTTAGGAGAGAGAAACTAAGGAATAACGGCCAAGGGAACAAAGGCTGTTATACTGGAAACTTGCAGTTATCAATAAGTAAAATAAGTGAAAGCAGTGTTGGCGCATATGCGGCTTAGAGTCGGGGCTTAGGTGAGACTGATCTGCCCCCTGAAGCTCAGCGGGCCCAACCTGGGAGGAAGACTTGCTGGGGCAGAGGTGCGGGCCGTGTCATGCAGTGACCCTCCTGCTCCCACCCAGGCCCCCTGAGTATTCTCAGGACGGGGTGGGGCTGGGGACAGAAGCAGAAATCCGGGAGGGAGGGTATTTCCATTGTATGACAAGATTTAGGGTGTGATTTGGAAGCAAATGAGGGAAACCAGAGAGGAGATGGAGGGAGTGACTGGGAAAAGGCAGCGGAGCAGAGAGCTGGAGGGTCCGATTCGAAGCCCCCCTACGAGCACGAGCACGATGGAAGGCGTGGAGGGACTGAGGAGCGACGTGGAGGCTGGAGCCAGACGTGGAGCGGCCGGGGAGCAGCTTCAGGGGAGCGCCCCTCCCGCGCAGCCCGCGTGCACGATGGGCTGTGAGGCCTCGGAGGGCACAGTGGGAGGGTCCAGAGAAGGACCGGAGGAGTGGGAGGGGCTGGGCTCCTGGCGGTGGGCGCAGAGAGCATTCCAGGGCCGAGCCGGGGTGGGGTGGGGTTGGGCGAGGAGGAGTTGGCTGGGCTCCTGAGGCCCCTGTGCTGCTGCTCAAGCATGGGGGCGTGTGCATCCCTGGGGAGCCTGTTAAAGGGCGGAGTCGTGCCCCGCAGTACTGGGGTGAGCGCAGTGCTGGGGTTCTAGGCTGCTGGGGGCGCGGGGTCCGCAGAGCACGCCCAAGAGGGTGGCGAGTTCTCAGGCCCCCGCACGTACAGGTGGCTCAGGAGGGGCGTGTGCAGCTGTGATACGGGGGTGGGGGGTGGCAGCGCGGGCCTGGTGTCTGTGCTGGGTGACAGCCTCTGGGGAGGGAAGTCATTCGCCCCCCGGGTGACGGTGCGGGGAGGCCTGGCCTAATGTTCCAGAGGGTGCACACGTGACAGGTGGCACGGCAGGGGCGTGAGGCCCAGATGGGGTCAGGAGGGCGTATGCGCAGGGCTCCGAAGGGAGAAGCAGTGACAGTGGGAGACAGATGAGCTTACTACAGGGGGATGGGCCTAGTTAGGGTGTATCTTAAGAATCATGAGAACCAAGTTTCTCTGTTGGAGAAGAGAGTTATGGTATGGAAAGGAGAAAACCAGAATGAACCCTGGAGTGTCTCATTGGAGTTGAAGATATCGGGGCAGACTCACAATTTTCAGTATATATAGGTAGATACAGAAATAGATATGGTTGTGTGTGTACACATGTGTTCCCCGGCTCTGGTCATTGAAAGGGTCAGGAAGCAGCCACACCCCAGTAGCGGTGGGCATCCCTGGTATCCAGAGCTTGACTTGTAACTCTGTTCTCCACTGAACAGAGCTAGGGCTCCTTGGAGGAGAAGCTGATTGCAGGGCTGGAGGAGGAAAAATACAAGATGAGCCCGTTGTGCCAGAGAGCAAGGAAGCGCTCAAGGAATGTTTGGCTCGGTCACGAGGACAGAGGCCAGCCTGAAGGGCTCCTAGTGGTCAAGTCTGGAGCAAATTGAACATCAAAATAAATAATAACAGTAACATTGAATGAAATAGGAAACCATGGGTCTGTGTTGAAATAAATAATAAACAAATAGATTGAACGTTTGAGGACTAGGATATTTACATTGTCAGAGTCATTTCCCAGTGCTTATTACTTCTAAAGGAGGGAGAGTAACTCTGGGTGGAGAAGTCTGACAGATGCTACTTGGATCCAGGAGAGCGAACTTGACTCAGGATCGCCCACCGCACAATAGGCTGCAACGAAGGAGCACTGCCTCACTCCTGTGATACTCCTGCTGTGAACCTAATCTCGAGGAAACAGCAGGCAAACCCAAATTGTGACCATTCCACAAAATATCTGCGCTGTCCTCTTAAAGCCAGGACAGTCGAGGGAGGGCTGAGAAGGTAGCACGGCTAGCTGGGTGCAGCGCAGGATCTGAACTGGGTCTTTGTGGTAAAAAGGATACTTTGGGATCAATTGGCAAAATTTAAGTGGCATCCGGGGGTTAGGAGGTCATAATTTATCAGTGTTAGCGTCCTGATTTTGATTGTAGGAGAATGTCTTTGTAGGAATACTCATGTTTCACCCGGTGTTGGGGCAGCAGAGGTCAGTTATTTATGGTTTAGAAAGAAAGTTCTCTTTATTTGCAACTTCTCTGTAAGTTTGAGGTTTTCAGAGGGAAAAAAATACTTCCACAAGGAGCCACTTTCAGAAATTTGGCTCTTGGCCAGCACCACAATTAAGAAGTATGTGTTGGACTCCTTGTTATAGCTTTTAGGGTTCTCCTCAGTTATGATCTCGTGTGTGTGTGTGTGTGTGTGTGTGTGTGTGTATAGCCTTTTTACTGTAAAGATGTTATTCAAGCTATTTGTGGAGAATGCAAAGGAAGGTGTAATGTGAAAAGTCCCTAATATCCCTTTCTTCAAGTCTAGTCACTAGAAGTGGCCTTCATTAAAAACTTACATAGCTTTCCAAAAATTTTCTGGGCATGTACACATCCCTGAATTTGTGTATTTGTGTGTATTTCCTTTGCGCAAATGAACTCTTCTTTGCACACTTTTTTGCCATTTAGTCTTTTCATTAAATAATATTGGACGTGGTAAAGCATCAGTACATGTAAAAAGATTGCTGCCTGACTTGAGTCTGTATGCTGATTCCAACCAAGCCCCTGCCTTTATCTCAGGTGTGGTTTTCCTATACTGGATATGCCTGTACTTTTGACCAGTTAATTTGGTTTGTAAATGTAACTGGGCAGTAGATGCCTTTGGATTTTAATCCTCAGCCTTAGGTAATGTGTTCAGACCTGGAAATTTAGATCAGCTCCATACTTCGTATCTCAGTTTCTCTTCCATCTCTTCATTTCCTCCCTTTGTCTTCCTATTGAATATTTACCTCCACATTTGAGAACCAAGAAGCAATTTTGTCTAACGCACAAGGCAACTTTGGTCCATAAGGGTCATCTCTTCATATGGTATTTTGATGATTTTTTAACTAATCTGAATGATAGGTCCAAAACCTTGGGGAGACATTAAGAATTAAATTTTTAAATGAGCATTTAAAATGTTCAAAAGTAATGCAAGGGGGTTTGGATGTTGAGCAGGGTGACAGTTTAATATGCGTATACTATTTGAGTGTCATAACCTTGAAGAATGTTAGTATAGTCCCTAAGAAGAAATCGGAACTGAAAGGCCAGATAACTTGTTTAGGGTGATGCAGCTTTTAAGTGATTGAGCTGGTATTCAGATCCCAAGTAAACTTTCCATTAGACTGTGCTGTAACTATGCCCCTTTTGGCAGAGTCCCTTTTGTAGGGAAGACCTCCAGTTGGAATCTTTTAATGACATTAATAAAACATGAGGAAAGCTGTTTTTTAAAAATAACAGCTTAGAATTGTGGTATGATACATATTGAGGTGAGTCATCAGTCATACCTTAGTCTGTAGTAATACTTGTAACTAACCTGGCCGCTGCGTTCCATTTGTAGTTTCCAGAACTCCTGCATCCCAAACTTCCCAACCTCTTACTTTCAGACTGTGGGAAGGTGCCTTCATGGTACACCCAAATGATGAAAAGTAACACCTATGAAGAAGGGTAAAGAAACTGAAGTTGTTTTTCTGAGCAGAAAGGCGACTATTGGACCACTTGGGTAAAAGGCTGAAATAATACATAGTTGGTCAGAATTGAAGCATTACCACTAGATTATATAAAATTAAAAATAAGCCTGTTTATTAGATTCTTGTAAATAAGTCTTTTATTCACTTCCTCCTATGGGAAATACATTAGAAAATAATATTCTTTTCCTTAGGAAGGCAATTTTTTATACCTGAATTAAACTGCCACTGGGTTTGTTTACAATCTAAACTGTCTCGTGGATTTATAGTACATGAAATTAATGAATCTCTTTTCTTTTTATGTGCAGGCAGCTATTTTCAACTTCGTCACGAGCTTTTCTACAGAATCAGAAAGTACACAGCTTTTTTCAGTCCATATCATCAGACCCTTTCCACAGCCTCAGTAAGTGCCCCTCTGCTTCTCTGTAGAAATTTGGCCTTTTCCTTGCTTGGATGTCTTGCTTTACCATGCCATCTTGTATGGGATTGTCACTTTAGTTAAGGTCAAGGAATAGTGGCATACAAAATTAGAAACATTTGTAGTTTTTAGTGAATTTTACCCTGCAGTTTTAAAGAAAATAACAACAGCTAATGTGACAAAACAGTAATGACCTGTATGCAAAAAGAATATAAAAAGGAGTGTATGTATGTATATATATAACTGATTCACTTTGCTGTACAGCAGAAACTAACACAACACTGTAAATCAGCTATACTCTAGTAAAAATTTAAAAATTTAAAAAAATTTAAAAAAAAGCTAATGTCACAAAACAGACTGATTCCAAGGCAAGGGCCAAGTATCTCAAAGTCGTGTGCATACTGGATCCTCAAGTTCCTTGAGAGATCTGGCTTACAGGTTGTAGAGATGCTTCAGTGCTGCTTGCATGATGGTGCATGATGGATAACCTCTCATGATCTGCCCCTGTTCCCATAATGACCTCCCCAGCCTCCCAGGCTGGAAACTCTGGCCTTACTCTTTTCACTTTTCCTCTTTGTATTCAGTCATTTAAAGGCCAAGCCATGCCAGACAAAGGACATCATCCTTTTTACCCCTCCTCACCAATCCCATTGTTAGTTAGGTCGTTTTTTCATGCATAGACTATGCAAAGCCTCACTTCTCTCAGGTTCTGGTTTCTTACTGTACTATAACCTGTCCTGGGATTATCTCGGGGATCAATTTGTTAATCCTCTATTTAGAACCTTAAACGTTTGCTGTGAAATTCAAGCCCTGCCGTGAGCCCCTTGAGCCGCCTCTCACCTCTCTCAGGCTCCCATTGGCAGCCACTCAGGACACCCTGCCGTTTCCTGTCCCAGGGTCTTGGCTCGTTCTGCACCCTATCTTTTGTTACAGCCTGTTAAAATCACACCTGTTTCAGGACCCAACTGAAATAACACCTCCTGAGGATTTCCTAGCTTTCTCTTACGTTCCTGTGTTTTGGTTTTGCCCGCATGTTTCAGCATTCATCATGGTCTGCCTGGAGTTTAGTTTTATACACGTCTATCACAGCTGCCTTTTTTAGCAAATATTTTGCCAGTAACATCGATGTGTGCTTTAGGAGAATTTCTGCTAACTTTAAGCACAGCCACTATGGCAAGTCGCTATGTATTTTCCTTGTTTTTTGAATCTTTCCTTCTGCTTTCAACAAAGCCATGTCTCCCTGTACCTAAAGGGGAAAGAAAATGCATTTTTCCTCAGTTTGAAGTGGGAGGAAAAAAAAGAGGTAAAAAAAAAAAAATAGTATGATTGGATATTTATTGTAACAAAGGGGTTAACTTTTAGTTTTTCTGATCATTTGTGTGTATGTATATATGCCTTAAACATTTTAAACAAAAAGTAGCAACTAGAATTAATGACTCTTCATGACTAAGACAAGATGAACAACTCCATGTTTAAATTCATGTCTGAATAGTGGCAATAGCTTTTTAAAAAGAGAATCCTGATCATTCTAGAGTCGTTAATAGATTTAACAGCCAGTGCTTTCCACTTGAACCAAGTGTGGTTTTTAGTGAATATCTATAAATAGCGTCTAATTCTAAAAAAGCATTGAAGCATGAAGTTAAACTTTTAATTCAGATTTTAGCAGGCTGCCTAGGAAAATGTACCCAAGTGAGTAGTACACACATAAATAACAGAAAACCCGTCTGGAGAGTTTGGCAGTATCTAAATTACATGAGCAATGCTAAAGAGGCTGGTAGATTTTAAGAGATCAAATCGTTATGAAATCAAAATAGTGTATTAAAGGACATGTTTTGAGATTGTGGAAAATCTGGTCAGGATGTTCAGATTATTTCACCAAAGAACACATCATTGGCAAAGTTCATTTGCACTTACTCTTTTAAGAAATGACAGCTCTAACTTACCCTGCCCCCACAATAGAGAGCAATATTCCGTATCCTGACAGCTGAGAGAACAAATGTTAAACTCCTGAATGACTTAAAATGTTGACCTCCAGAAGCCTACTGGTGTGTATTTTAATGGAGACGTAATCCAGTGCATCAGGGTGGGTTCCGTGGGTCAGTGCTGGTCCATGATTGCCGGTCACTGGTCTGTGGTAGAAGAACAGGAACAGAGAGGAGACGCTGGGAGTAATCTGACGTTGCCACATTATACTGTCTTTCATAAAAGGAGCGATCCACACGATCTGGAAAATTCTGAAAAACCTTACACAGCACAGATAGTTGAGAAGCACTGATCTAGTCCATCTCCTCATTTTGCACAAGAGCACGCGGGGGCAGGCAGATGTGAAGCAGCTTGCTTCACCCCTGTGGCTTGTATGGGGAGAGCTGGCTCCGTGCTTCAGGGTCCCCACTCCCAGTCCAGGGTTTTGTACTATGTCCTCTAGCTTTCTTCAAAGTCCTAACTACTAGACACGTTCTCTTTACCATTAACTCTCCACTCTCATCCTCCATGGGAGAAGAGTAATCATTATATTTGTTTTTCTCACTATTACAATTTTCCCTAAAAGTTAATGGTATTTAATACTTCCCGCAGATAACTTACAATCCAATCTGAAGACTTCTAAGATATTAGAACACTTAAAAGAAGACAGCTCAGAAGCTTCAAGTCAAGAAGAAGGTAAACGCTGATTCACTGGAATAAGTCATTCTGCGTGATATTGTCACAGGGATAGGTAAACAAACCGTTAGAACAGATTAAGGAACTGAGAAACAGACATATGGGAACTTGGAATGTGACAGGTGGCCTTACAGAAAAGTGGGGAAAGAATATGCAATAAATGGTATTGGCTGGCTTTCCAGTCAAAAAAAATGTTATATAATTAGATCCCTACTTCTCTTGGGCACAGAAAATTTCAAATGAATAACAAATTATTTGCAACATATATAAACTTAATGTAATATGTAAAATGTAAAACTTAAATTTTTAAATGTTAATAGTCTGGGATGAGAAGGCTTTCTTGACAAGACAGAGCATGACCATAGTGGAGATCTTTCTAATGTAAATTAAAGCTTAACACGTGACAAGAGGTTACCATTCAGAGGACATTTGCAGGATATTTACAGGTGTAAAGACTATACATCCAGACTACAGATTCTTCTAAAAATCACTGAGAAAATCAGTCTGGTCAACAATATGGGGAAAGATAAACATAGGCAGTTCTCACAGAAGAACGTTGAATGGTTCAGCCTCACAAGTAGTCCAGAAAATGCAAACTAAAAACAATGAGAGGAGCTTCCCTGGTGGTGCAGTGGTTAAGAATCCGCCTGCCAATGCAGGGGACACGGGTTCGAGCCCTGGTCCACGAAGACCCCACATGCCGTGGAGCAACTAAGCCTGTGCACCACAACTACTGAGCCTGCACTCTAGAGCCCGCGAGCCACAACCACTGAGCCCGTGTGCCACAACTACGGAAGCCCGTGTGCCTAGAGCCCATGCTCTGCAACAAGAGAAGCCACCGCAATGAGAAGCACTGCAACGAAGAGTAGCCCCCCGTTTGCCGCAACTAGAGAAAGCCCACGCGCAGCAACAAAGACCCAATGCAGCCAAAAATAAATAAATAAAATAATTAAAAAACAAAAGTACAATGAGAGATTAGTTCACACTCATCAGATTGGCAAACCATTTTCAAGTCTGACATTATCAAAGATATGAAGTAATGGGAATCCTCATCTACTGTTGATGGGAATTTAAATTGGTACAACTATTTTGGACAAAAATTTGACACTCTCGTGAAGTTGGAGGTGATTAATGCTACTACCCAGCAGTTCTGCTTCTATGAAAATTGTCGTCCGTGTGTTCAGGGGACAGGGATTCAGGCTCTCCCAGCAGCTTATGGGTAACAGCAAGCACCTGGATGTTAACCCAAATGTTTCAAATGTTAATAAAGTTATAAACAGATTGTGGTACCTTCATGCCAGGTGGTAATTAAAATAAAGGGTATTTGTAGTATATTCAAACATGTAGCACCACTGTGTGTTTGTGAATACACACAGAGGTAGTTAAAATAAAAACATGCACTAGATTATTTCAACTAGTTAACCTCTGTAGAGGGAGGGAGCTGAATGGAATGGAGGGAGGCCTTCAGTTGTTTCTGGGATATTTCCTTTCCTAATAAAAAGAGGCAAATACAGAGATACCTGCGAGGTGGGTACATGGGTGTTGGTTTTATTAATATGTGGTTTTTTGATATTTGAGACACTTCTTTTTTTTTCCTCATGGTTAAAAAAGAGCCTGAAATTGAATGTGTGGTTTTGCAGCTTAATGCTCATAGTCAAATTTCATAGTCTTGGACAAAATTGATTTTGCTATTAGGTGGAACATATTTGAGAGGATATTTAAGGAAATTACTGTGTCTTACTGTGTCTTTGAAAAATTGTTTCTTTAAGGAATTTTCTGTGAAAAATGCTTGGAAGTGCTCTACGTGGTCTGTCAACACTGTTATGGTCACATACGATAGTTGCGTCTTCCTTTTGGATTTTGCAGAAGCATCTGGTATAATAAATTGTTTTTTTCCTCCACTCTAGATGTGTTACAACACACCATAATCCACAAGAAACATACCGGGAAAAGTCCCCTTGTGAAGTAGGTATCTAGTTCCTAAAACATGAATGCCTTTGTGCGTTTTTAAATCAGCGTCACGTTTACTTACTGATGTATTTGGCTATAATTTTGCCGTTTTACTGTTTGCTTATTATTTGTCTCACCTTTTCTGTGTTTTCCTTTCTCTCCTTTCTTGCTTTTGGGCGTTTTTTTAAAATTCTGTTTTTCTCTTCTGTTAGCCTTGATAGTTTTCCATACATTGTTTTTCGATTCTTCTGATGGTTACCTAGAGGTTTTATTCTACATCTTTGACTTAGGAAGGTCTGATATTTGTGCTTGTACCATTTCCCACGTGAGGGCCTTGGATCACTGTAACTTCACTTACCTCCTCCCAGCTTATAAACTGTAGCTGTCATGCATCTTAATTCTGTTTTAAACCTCATGAACCTTTTCACGTTAATCATTTAGTTTTTCCCATTCCACTGTTCTGCATTCCTTCCAGTGTGTCTGAGCGTCCTTGTAACTGAAGAACACTGGAGAATTCCCTGTCATCATATCTGCCAGTGATGAAATCACTTTGTTTTTTATCTGGAAAAAATGTCTATTTTGCCTTCATTTTTGAAAGACTTTTTTGTTCATACGACATAGGACTCCAGGCTGGCAGTTACTTTCTGTTAGTGCTCAGAAGCTCCAGTGTCGCTGTCTCCGGTCTAGTGCCCTTGGTCCTTCACATCATATCCTCTCAGCCCAGTTTGATTTCTGCTGCAAGCCACATAAAATCATTTATGTGACTTCTGACCCCCCTCACACTGTGACCATCCCTCCGCAGGCCCTGCCTCGTGACTGTCCGCCTCCTGCCTCAGGGCCCGCACTGATTCTGTGAGCCTGCTTAGCCCTTGAACCAGCCCAGTTCAGAGCTGCACGTTAATTTGCCCCGGGGGTCAACCCTCAACTGGTGGGGAGCTCCAGCTTCCTGCCCTTTGGGGAGATAATTCTGGGAGGTCCCAGCTGGTTTGAGCCTCTGTCGCTCATAGCGGCAGCCTCACTAATGGACCCACACGCTGGTTTTTCCTCCTTTCCTGTTTCATTCTCCCCACTCCTTGCTCCCACTTCTGGATCACCTCCCAAGTCAACTGTGTCATCCCCAGATTCTGCTTTTAGGGGCAACAGTGGACAGTGGGTATCCATTGTTCTTCAATCTTATTGCTGCTCTTTGAAAGTTAGTGTGCTTTTCCAAACTGACTGTGTTTTTTAATTTTCCCATTGTCTGGTTTTCAGCAGTTTCCTATGATACATTTGTAGCTTTCTTTGAATGAGTTCTGCTTCCTGAGTCTGAAGCTTGATACAGTTTTGTTTTAGAGAAGCCCAGGCCATTCTCTCTTCACATATTGCTTCTGCCTGTTCTCTTGTTCCCTCTTCTGAGGCTCGGGGTGCTTACAGGTTAGACTTTTCACCATGTCCTAGGTGTTCTCTCAAATTTTTTTTGTTTTCCACATTTTTTTCCTCTCAGTGTTCCCGTTTATTTTCTCATGGTCAAATTTCCTCTTCAGTGATTTTTTTCATCTGTTTCCATCCATTGAGTTCTTAATTTCAGTTTATTGTACAGTTCTAGAATTTAAATTTGGTTCTTTTTTTATATTTTCCAGTATTCTTCCAAAATTCTGTCATCTTGTAGTCCTTGACCGATGTGAAACACTGTTAATTCAGAGTCTGTGTCCAATCCCTTCATTCTCTCTGGATTCTCTCTGAGTCTGTTTCTGTTGTGTGTTTCTCTTGGTTTTCAGTCACATTATCCTGTCCCTTCACTTGCCTTAGACACACACAGTACATAGTGGTTCTCTTGAGATTGGGGTTAACACCCCAGCTGTGAGTGGTGCAGGATGAGTCTAAAGACAGACTGTGCTTCTGTTGTCAACCTCCTCAGAGGCGGGTATTAATTATTAAATAGGTAAGAGAGGTATGAACTGGTTTATTCTTATAGTAGACTTTTTTCCTTAGAGCTGTTGCTAGGCATTCTATAAAAAACTAATATACTGAAGAAAGCGTTAGTAGAGCTTCTTCATTATGAGATGAGAAGGTTAGCTGACTGAGGACAGAGTTTCATACTTGTGTGAACTCTTCTTTTGATAGCACTATTGGTACAAGTTGTTCTCCGTTGGATGGGCTTACCATGCAGTATTCTGAACAGAATGGAATCATGGATTGGAGGAAGCAGACCTGCACCACCGTTCAGCACCCGGAGCACTGTGTGGCCTTAGCTGACCAGGTACGGCGGCTTTGTTTTGTCTTCATGCCATACTGTTCAAGCATTGTCACTGCATGAGAGTCGAGTTCTTTAAGCATATTATGTCAGATAGTGTATCTGGTAAGAAGAAATGAAGGAATGTTTGAATGTAAGACTTCAAAGTTAATTGGTGTACATGATCTAAGCTCCTCTGTGACCTGAAGAAGTGTATATGTATTACTTTGTTTTTCGGGTTTTTTTTAATTTAATTTATTTATTTTTGGCTGTGTTGGGTCTTCGTTGCTGTACACGGGCTTTCTCTAGCTGAGGCAAGCGGGGGCTACTCTTCGTTGCGGTGCGCGGGCTTCTCGTTGCGGTGGCTTCTCTTGTTGCGGAGCATGGGCTCTAGGCACGCGGGCTTCAGTAGTTGTGGCACGCGTGCTCAGTCGTTGTGGCTCGCGGGTTCTAGAGCGCAGGCTCAGTAGTTGTGGCACCTGGGTTTAGCTGCTCCATGGCATGTGGGATCTTTCCGGACCAGGGCTCGAACCCGTGTCCCCTGCACTGGCAGGCAGATTCTTAACCACTGCGCCACGAGGGAAGCCCCGTATTACTTTTATTGGTCAAAAATATTAGTACATTTTATTGTGATGCCTAAAATGTTTCACTAGGGATGCATTGTTAAGCCAGGTTTTTTGCTTTTGAATTATTCACATTTCAGTCACTGTCTTGCTATTGGTGATGTGAATTTTGAAACGGACCTTCCCTCATGAGTTGTTGGGCCAGTTTACCAGCAGTCCTGAATGTACTTAGGAAATACTTGGTTCTTAGGAGTTGGTGTAATCAGAGAACAGAATGCTCTCAAGTGTGTTTAGGTAACATGGCACCACAGATACATGAGAGATACTTACTGGTACAGCTATGGAGAGAACCACCTTCTTTCTAGAAAATTGATTTTTATTACTGGCCAACACTCAGATCCAAATGTTAACCTTTACTGGAATGTGTTTTTACGAACTAAAGCATTAAAACATACTTTGAGAAATTGTGTGTTATCGGAGTCATACTTATTTAATGGCCGAGTTTCAGGTCTATGTGATTATACTTTTTCTCCCTCTACTTCAGTGCCAGCACCTTTTCTTCTTAGAGTTGATGCAATTGTGTGTTGCAGTTTTACCAACCTGAACTTTACGAGAATATTAGTAAACGTATAGCAAATACTGGTTACTTGACTGTGTTTTATTTTGTGGTAAGAAGAAAAAATACACATCCATTTTAAAAGCAAAATACGAAATAGATATTTTTTCTCATAATTAATATTAAGTATTTGTCAGAATATGCAGATTTTAGTGGGTCAAGTAGGTGACTTCAAAAAAGAGGTTGGAAATAAAAATGTGTTAGAATATACAACTGGGACTGCATCGTTTTAATGTTTTGTATCAGAATAAGAGGACCCTACATGAGTATGGTCTCACTTTAGTCTGATATTTTTTTTTATTCTTTTCCCTAGCATTCAACTGAAAAACGAAGTTTATCTTCAATAAATAAGAAGAAGGGAAAGCCACAAATAGAAAAGTAGGTTCAATTTAATCTTTCCAGTAATAGAAATTGGTAAGAAGAGACAACATTTGATAATGGGCATGTTTAATTTATGTAGTATAAATAGTATTTTTCCATTAGTTTTCTTTATATTTTTACTCTGGACTTAATTTTTTCAGTTCTAAATAATCAACACATGCAGGTGATAAAAATAAAGCTATTGTCAAATATTATATTCAGTTTGGAGGGGCAAAATTCTCAGCCCTGTAAACTAAAGGGTGAATCTTGGATTTACATTATACCTTACTAAACGTTTTTATTTTAATTATAAAAAAAATTTGAGGGGAATTTTATTAATACTGTGCTTAGTGTGTTCTCTAGGGACTCTTATAAACAATGTGGGTAACGTATACTTTCGGCTTAGGGAGAAAATTAAGAAAACTGACAACAGATTGAACAGTAGAATAAATGGTATTCGAATCTCCGCTCCTCAGCACGCCCACGGGGGTTCTGTGAAAGGTAAGGGTGTTTTTCTTTCAAATACGCGTCACCTAAATATATTTAGCAGGGTACCTATTAGAGTAGGTATTAGGCTGTTGTGTCAAAGCCTGATAACACTTTTTTCCTGCGTTGATGTGAATAGTGATTTCTGAATTAACTCCATTAATACTTCAGAATTGTTTAATGCAGGAAATTTGATTTGGCCACGGAGGTAAATTTCTCCTTTGCCACAGTGACACTCTGGCACCTTTTCCTTCCCCTGGTAGCAGCGGTCTCCTCGATTGTTTCCTTCTCAGCCAATCCCTGCTCCAGAGCAGAGGCCGCAGGACCTGCGGGGTCTTTCCACCCTCGTGAAAGCCTGTAGTTCTTGTGTGTAAAGTCACTTCTAAAAATCTTGTTGACTTTTTCATGTTTTAATGACTGTCCTTTGTGGAGTTTTATGGGACTTCAGGGGAATTCAGACCCTCAGATTTTCGTTGTACTAGATTTATGTGGCTTCCATCTACCCACCATTATATTAAGGTCCTTTTATTTTTAAGTGAAAGATTTTATGTTCATTTGACTGAGAAATGTCCCTTGTGCTGGTTCATTGGTAACTTTTCTGTGTTACATTTACCTTCACCACTAATAGTAAAGATTTTTAGAAAAAGAATAAAAGCTCACAGACCTCTAGGAAAGTGTTTGTCCATGTGTGTGTCTAACACATAATGTTGACAGCTGACCCTACAAATACGATTTGTTTAATTTAAATTTTATTCAAATGTTAGTACCTTCAGTTGTGATGCAACATAAATAACCAGAATATATCCATTTTTTTAATGGAGTATATTTTTAAACTAGCTATTTGTTTAGAGAGATTTAATATTGATAAGGAAATATAGTTGCATTTTGACTCTAAAATCATCTGGCCCACTCATTGAATTAATTAACTGAGCGGTCTTTGGGGGGAAAATGACATGGGGGAAAAAACCATGTTTATGAGTATATTGTAACACTTCAGTATCTTTGAGGTTTCCTGTGGTGATGGCAGCTAAAAGGAGGGGGAGAAGCTAAAATAAGGAAGACGAGAGTTCTCTGTCGGTGGGTGATTAGAAATAGCTTCTGCCAGGCCTCCCTGTCTGTTTCCTCCTTCTGGTTTATTTTCTGCACTGTCTTCTAAAGCACACACTAAATCAGGTCATTCTATAGTTGAAATTCCTGTCAAATATATACCACCCTCATGACATCACTCTCTCTCGTCTCTCACATGATTTGGGAACTACACCAAAAAAGCTTGTAACAGTTCTTTCCCTTTTAGCTTCATATTTTCAGAGAAGTGTGTGGACTTTGATCTCAGACAGATGTGGGTTTGAATCCTTACTCCACCAGTTTCTTAAATTTGTAAAAGAAGAAGAATATCTACCTCACCAGACTGTAGAACTTAAATGTGATAACATGAAAAGCATTTAGCTAGTATCAAGCACAGAGGTGTTCAATAATGTGGTTCCTTTTCCCTATTCTAATAAGTTAGAAGAAAACATACGCTGTATAGGTTATTAAGAACTTTTTTTTTTTTTAAACATCTTTATTGGAGTATAATTGCTTTACAGTGGTGTGTTTCTGCTTTATAACAAAGTCAATCAGCTATACATAAAAATATATCCCCATATCCCCTCCCTCTTGTGTCTCCCTCCCACCCTCCCTGTACCACCCCCTAGGTGGTCACAAGCACCGAGCTGATCTCCCTGTGCTATGTGACTGCTTCCTACTAGCTATCTATAAGAAATTTTGATAACATCTCAGGCTCTAATTCCTTTATTTCTTTATTTTTAAATATTATGAAAGTACAATCTCAGGATTTTTGATTCAAGATTAACCTTTGCTGTCTATTTTGTTCTCTGTATATGTCACTGATTCATATATATTTATATTTATAGAGTACGACTATAAATATATATATCAATACTTTGTACAACTTGTCTTATTGTCTAGTATAGCTCAGATGTTTGCTGGCTCCAACTTAAAGGGAAAACCCTCTATTTATTAATTCCCCTTTGAAATACTAAGGAATTACCTTTAAGTAGGTGATTACCTTTAAGCATTCAGTAAACTTAAGATATATTTAAGATTTTTTTTTAATAGAACCATCACACATATCATAAATGTAGATACTATATTGAAGCTGAAAATTTTAAATAACTCAGTTAAAGATAAGTATTATTTATTTTTAATTTAAAATTTAACTTCTATTTTGAGTAATATACATTTATGTAGTTCAAAATTCTGAAGGTACAAAAGGGAACAAAATAAATCCCTCACTGCGTCCCTCCATGTTGTCTTCTCCCCAAAGCAGTCAGTGCTGTTCATCCTCTGTGTTTTTGCAGTATATTTGCTTTTAAAATCTCTTTGAGACATGATAAATAAAACAGTTTGTCTCTCTGTTTAAAAGGGCAATTTGTGGAATAGCCTTTGGCATAGTTATTTCATCCTCACCTTCCAGCCACACCTCTGACTCCAAAGGATCACATATTTTTTTATTATAAAAATTCCAAAGACTCTACACAATTCTGAAGCACCTGGATTGTCAGAAAGGGAAAATTATGTTCAGTATAGATTTACATTTATGTGTTTAGTTCTTTGAAAATTGCAAATTAATATATGACATTTGGTGATTAGAATATTTGCTAGCTATATAATCTAAACAAAATCATTTCATAAATTGATTTTGAGAAATAGCTGCTTTTTTTAATTTTTCTTTTTACATTTCTGAAACTTACTCTTTAGAGTTTCAAAGTCATCACTGCATTTTAGTGAGCAAATCTTGGCTCACTCTATCCCAATGGTTTTGTTTTGTTTTTTTTTTCCCCCAGTCCATCATTTCTGGTTCGAACTCAGGGGTTACTCAGTCTACTTGATGGGAAGCAATTTACTCTTTTAAAGAAAGAATTTTACAACATGCTCTGAGGAGTTAAAATATATAGACTTAAGAAGTGGCTCAATGTGCTAATATTGGGCAGATCCTACAAAGAATCTTATTTCTGATTTTTTGAAGTCGGTTGTATTGATTTTTTCCTCTGCCTTTGTTTTAAGAATACATTTGTCCCCCCCAAAAAAAGTCGTCAATTATGTTCAAATAATATTGTGCTTCAGTAATGAATTTTTACTTAGGTCAGAGGCCAGCTTTTTAGGTAATTATAGAAAAACTTGGAAAAAAAAAATTTAAGGGTGTAACTAATTTCTGATGGTTCACTTCAGAAATTTATTTAACTAAACAATTCTATTTTTTAAAAATCACGTTATTTTTAGATGTGAATTTGGACATTGGATCTGGACATGACACATGTGGAGAAACATCTTCAGAGAGTTACAGTTCTCCGTCTAGCCCACGACATGATGGAAGAGAAAGTTTTGAAAGTGAAGAAGAAAAAGACAGAGGTTTGCTCTTTGGAGGGATTTGGGGGTGTCAGAGGAAAATGTGTGCTCTTAAAATCAGTCAAACATAAGTATTTTTATGTTACTGTAAATGTCATTATTGACTTTAATTGGTATAAAGGGTGTCTTGTAGACCACTGACTTAGCAGTTTCTAGTGATGTTGATTTTTTTAAGCCTATTTCACTTCATATGAAATTAAAGAGAAAGAAGACAGTCACAACAAAATGTGGAGTTAATGTAGAAAGATTGAAAACTTGCATATTGTTAGATGCACATATATTTGTAACGTTTATGTCTTCCTGATGGATTGACCCTTTTTATCATTATAAGTATCCTTCTTTGTCTCTAATGACAAGTTTTGTCTTAAAATCTATTTTGTCTAATAATAATATAGCCACTTTAGCTCTCTTTTGGGTGTTTGCAGGGTACCTCTTTTTCCATCCTTTTACTTTAAGCCTATTTGTGTCTTTGACTCTAAAGTGTCTCTTAAAGACACCTTATAGTTGGATTATGGTTTTTTAGCAATTCTGCCCATCTCTGCCATTTGATTGGAGTGTTTAACCTATTGAAATTTACTGTAATTACTGATAAGGTAGGATTTACGTCTGCTATTTTGCGCTTTGTTTTCTGTATGTACTATGTCTTCAATTCTGCCTTAAATGGAGGCTCAGAGTCAGCCAGAAATGAGAGTTTAGGGCCTTCTTAGGTCTCTCCTGGGCATGCGTATATAGCCCTAGATATGAGCATGGCCTTTTAGATTCCCAGGAATATATTGAAGCTTTTCAGAGCTCCCTGTGAACATCTCATTTTCAGTTTTTCCTTTTAAGTTTTTTGGTCAGGCTATTGTTCGCCTCAACCGGTAATGCCAGCCCAGGCCCAGGCCGCCAAATTGTTAAACAGTTGCCGCAGATTGATTGTGACAAATGCCCTGTGGGTAAGCAGCTGTTAACACAGAGTGAACTCAAGTTGCCAGACAGATAGTGACGGTTCCTTAGGAAGGTGCTTTTATAGAGTTCCAAATCCATGTTTCTTAGAGTGGCTGCTAGGCTGCTTGTTTTCATCGCTACTATAGTTGCAAGACTATTCGTTTACAAGGCTACTTCAGAGATGGAGAATGTGAGCAAGAATTAGGGCAAGGTGAAATACTGCAGTGGTTGCTATTCTTACAAGATTCAGCTGTTTTTCTTTAATAAACACTCTTCACATCGCTGCAGGCCTTTAATTGATTTCCAGAGTTCTGAAAAAGTTGATTTTGATAGTTTTTGCCAGGATTTTTGTTGCTTTTATGGAGGAGTGGAGTGTCAGAGGTTCTTACCCTGCCATTCCAGAAATGAGGTATCAAAAATGTATATGTTGGGACTTCCCTGGTGGTCCAGTGATTAAGACTCCCCCTTCCAATGCAGGGGGTGCGGGGTTTGATCCCTGGTCCGGGAGCTAAGATCCCCCATGCCTCGCAGCCAAAAAAAACTGGAAACATAAAAAAACAGAAGCAATATTGTAACAAATTCAATAAAGACTTTAAAAGTGGTCCACAGACACACAAAAAATGTATATGCTGAATGAGGATGTCATTCTTTACAATGATAATGCTATCTGATAACATCTTGGCTATAAACGTCTGAGTAATACTGTCTTGGTTATAAGGTGTGTCCATGCTGGTGGGCAGTAATAAATGGTTTCTCTTGGGGCACTTAAAGATCATAAAGATCCTTTGACAACAGCATTTCAGACACGTGGCTTTTTCCTGCACGGTCCACAACTCTTCGAGACCTTAGCCTTTGTGTTATAGCGTCAGGTCACATCTTAGGGAGCTATGACAGTGATTCTGCTGCATCACATACAGTTAAAGCCAGTTTTTACTTTGAAGTTATTTTGAAGTCATAACAAATGTAGCATGCAGTGACTACTGCCAGTTCTACTAATCTGAGGCAACACTGCACTTCTGATCTGCAGTTTCCTCCTGAAAGAAGAAAAATGAAAGTAACTGCCCAGAGCTCTTATGAAGGTTAAATGAGAGAATTTTTATGCCTTATCCAGAACAGAGAAGCTTTCCATATGCTATGCTCAGTTCTGTAGGATGTACCAATAATCCATGGCTCTTAAGCTAACAACGCAGATTTGCCTCTTTGTCAGAATTAAGGGTACATCTGCATGCCTAGATGACTTTGCAGCAGTCCTTTCCTGACATCAGATAGGGTGAGTTGGTGGGCCTGTATAGAGGAGCTTGCCCTTTTTCAGATAGGCTCCGTTATCGCGTGACTAAATGAGCCTTCCCTAAACGAAGTATCATTAAGGGCTCTCTGAAACCAACCAGGGGGGAAAATGTCCACTGTGATAACAAGTGTGGATCATCTTTAGAATTTGGAGTGCATGAAAAGGTTGCTTTGAAAAGCATGGGGCTTTGTTGTTCTTGTTGGTCATAAAGGGGTTTTGTTGTAAGACTTCATACTTTTCAGAGTCAGTGCAAAAATGGAGGACCTCTCTCTAAGTAGCTGGGTGAGTCCTTATAATGCTTAGAAAACCATTTGGGATCATGGGGCCATTTGCTATGACTTAAGAAGATTTAAACAAAGACCAATTCCTATAGAAATTTAATTGATCATCTGAAAAATGTTACAGCTTCTTTTGAACTTAAATATTTATTTTTAACTCTATACTTGTATGAAGGTACAGATATAAATACAGTGCCTTAAATAAGTTACTAATTTTTGGATACTTTGTGTTTTGCAAAGTTTAACAAGAAACTCCTCAGCTATTAAGGAGAGTATATGTTAGAACCATTTACTCATAAGTTGAATCTTTTCTAATATAAATTATTATTGTTGAATTAATAACATTGTTGACATTCTGTAGGTTGGCTCAGGTTTAACCTTTCTCCAGGAAGACTAGTATGATTTGTTTTTAGTATTATTTCGAAAAATTTTAGCATCTTAGCTGAATATAACTAGTTATTACCTTAACAAATATAAACATTTTAAGTACACAATGCAATTCTGCTTATATTTGTAAGCAGAAAGATGTTAAATTAGGCACTACATTTAACTGAATGGTCTCTATACATAGTACTGCAATATCTGGGTTTACGATATTTAAACATTGTGAGTTAGATTTTGTCTTTTGTCCCCTTTATACCAAAAGTCAAGAAATCCAGGGGAAGCCTAGATCGAAGTTATTTCTGTTTACAAGCAGAAGAGTGATGCAGAAATAAAAACAAATGCAGTACAATTTTGTATCTGCCACTTTGCTGTTTTGTTTTAGGAGAAATGGCACTGCTCTCATATTTGCTCTGCTTCTTGTGTTCTAGCACACTTGTTTTATGACTGTAATGGTAGCTTTAAATTTTCTTTCCCCCACTGAAATATTTAAAAGTAAGAATATTTATTCCATTCTAAGAAAACTCTCTTCCCTTCCCTATCTCTGGATATTTGAGTTAAATATAGTTTTTTTTTTTTTTTAATTATTTATTTATTTATTTTCGGCTGTGTTGAGTCTTCGTTGCTGCACGCGGTCTTTCTCTAGTTGTGGTGCGCGGGCTTCTCATTGCGGTGGCCTCTCGTTGCAGAGCATGGGCTCTAGGCATGCGGGATTCAGTAGTTATAGCACGTGGGCTCAATAGTTGTGGTGCACGGGCTTAGCTGCTCCGTGGCATGTGGGATCTTACTGGACCGGGGCTCAAACCCGTGTCCCCATGCATTGGCAGGCGGATTCTTAACCACTGCGCCACCAGGGAAGTCCTGAGTTAAATATAGTCTTGATTGAACTCCTTTAAATTGTATTATTTATGTGAGACAAATGTGAAGACCTCAGGTTTAGTGGTACAGAATATAAATCAAGTGAATTGCCTAAAATTGATTAAGGTTAAAAATATCTGATCCCAAAAAAAAAAAAAAAAAAAAAACTGATCCCTTTCTCTGTAATAAAGGTCTGTATTTTATACTGTGCTTCATTCAGTCTCCATTCACGTTTTGTTTCTTACCTCTCCTTGGATTTTTTTTTAAATTTAAGATTTAATTTTTTTAGAGCAGTTTTGGGTTTACTATAAAATTGGGAGAAAGATGCAGAAATTTCCCATGTATTCCCTGCTCTCACACAGATATAGTCTGCCCTGTTAACAACATTGCTCCCTAGAATGGCACATTTTTTACCAAGGATGAACCAGTCTATTTTGACGCATCATTATCACCCAAAGTCCATGGTTTATCTAAGGGTTCACCTTCAGTGGCTTTGGACAAATGTATAATGATACATATCCATCATTACAGCATCACACAGAGTATTTCCACTGCCCTGAAAACCCCCCGGGCTCTGCCCGTTCATCCTTCTCCGGGGCCCCTACCCCTGGCAGCCAGCAAGCTTTTATTGTTTCCATAGTCTTGCCTCTTTTCCAGACTCTCCATACGTTTACAGTGAAGTCCACAGAAAGCCAAAAATTAAAAGAAGTTCAGCTTGGTAGTCAGGAAGCTTAGGGATACATTTATTAGTCCAGACTTCAGTGTTTATTTTAGATATACTTAAATTTTATTTCTAGCAAGAAGGTTGGGAGATTTTGCTTGTGTTAACATCTACTTATGTTTGTTTCCCTCAGACACAGACAGCAATTCTGAGGATTCTGGAAATCCATCAACAACCAGGTTTACAGGTTATGGTTCTGTCAACCAGACTGTCACTGTCAAGCCACCTGTTCAGATTGCTTCATTAGGAAACGACGATGCAAGCCTCTTAGAAGATCCCTTAAGCTCACCCAAGTATCAGCATATTTCTTTTATGCCAACTTTACACTGTGTCATGCACAATGGTGCCCAGAAGTCTGAGGTGGTCGTTCCTCCACCCAGATCTGCTGATGGTAAAACAATAGGGGTGCTTGTTCCTAGCCCTGTTGCTCTCTCTGCAGGAAGGGAGTCCACGAACTCAACCCCCGTCGGAGTACTAGGGCCAACAGCTTCTACTGCAGAATCAGAAAAGCACCTTGAATTACTGGCGTCCCCTTTACCTGTTCCATCAACATTCCTTCCACACAGTAGTACTCCCGCTTTGCACCTCACAATTCAGAGGCTAAAACTGCCACCGCCGCCGGGATCTTCCGAGAGTTGCACAGTGAACCTCTCCCAGCAACCAACCGGGAGTCTGAGCGTCGGATCACCAAACACTGCCTTTATTCCTGTTCATAATCCAGGTAGTTTTCCAGGATCTCCTGTGGCTGCCACAGACCCCATCACAAAATCTGCATCTCCAGTGGCAGGACTAAATCAAATGGTGCCTCAGATTGAGGGCAACACGGGGACAGCCCCTCAGCCTGCCAATGTGAAGGTAGTTCTTCCAGCAGCCGGCCTCTCGGCCGTACAGCCACCAGCTTCCTACCCCTTGCCAGGCTCTCCCCTTGCGGCCGGGGTGTTACCCAGCCAGAATTCCACCGTCCTCAGCACGGCGGCAACGTCTGCCCAGTCAGCGGGAGCAGGCGTCAGCCAGGCCCAGTCGAGTGTTCCCCCCGCGGTTCCTACCCACACCCCCGGCCCCGCCCCAAGCCCGAGCCCTGCTTTGACACACAGTACTGCGCAGGGCGACAGCACGTCTTACATCAGTGCTGTGGGAAACACGAACGCCAGCGGGACAGTGTTGCCTCCGCAGCAGATGGGCTCAGGTCCTTGTGGTTCCTGTGGGCGAAGGTGCAGCTGTGGGACCAATGGAAACCTTCAGCTAAATAGTTACTATTATCCTAATCCAATGCCTGGACCAATGTACCGAGTCCCATCGTTCTTTACTCTGCCATCCATCTGCAATGGCAGCTACCTCAACCAAGCACATCAGAGCAATGGAAACCAACTTCCTTTTTTTCTGCCTCAGACTCCATATGCAAATGGACTGGTGCATGACCCAGTCATGGGGAGCCAAGCCAACTATGGCATGCAGCAGATGGCAGGATTCGGGAGATTCTATCCTGTGTACCCAGCACCCAATGTAGTTGCCAACACGAGCGGTTCGGGGCCCAAGAAGAACGGGAACGTTTCATGTTACAACTGTGGTGTAAGCGGGCACTATGCGCAGGAGTGTAAGCAGTCGTCCATGGAGGCCAGTCAACAAGGTAATCATGAGAGCTCCCAGAGGACTTGTTTCTGAGTGTGCCCGCTCCTCCCTCCCCTAGTGATCGCGGTGATCCTGTTGGAGCAGAAAGAGCTGTTGTGTGTTTGTTTACGGAGGTTGTGCTTTCGGTGACAAATCGTAAAATGCAAACGGCAGAACCTAGTGTGGACACACACAGGTCACACACACAGCACAAGGAAGTTCAGAGAAATTCAGTTTCCAATTAAGGAATAAACCATTAAGGCACTTCTTAAGGAATATAATGGGGATTTGCAAATCTCTTGCTAGCAGCACTTTTTTTTAAAGCTACAATCCTATGTCATAGAGTAAGCAAAATTTTTAAATGCTGAAAAACTAGGAAGTGATAGTCATCTGACATGGAAGATTTTTAGTTGTTTGGGTCTATCTATGCATAACCAACTGGCCTCATGCTATACCCTTCCTTCCCAGCAGACGTTTTTTTTTTTCAGTGCTATTGCATTTTAAAAGGAACAAAATATTTAAGCACTGGTTTTTGGAGTAAGGAAATTCAAACTAAGTTTAATATTATTACCACCAGAATAAAGAAATTGTTCTTAAATAAGTACGTGTAAGATACCAAATTCAGTGTAGACCTGAGAAACTGTTACCTTTCACTCACATTAGGCTTTTGTCATTTTGCCAAATCTCACACAGAAAAAAAGTCTTGACTTGGGAGTATGTGCTTGACATTTTTAAGGGAAAATTGAGTTTGATAGCTTTAGGTTGAACTTAAAGCACAAACTTCGTTATTACTTTTTAAAAGTCATTTCATGGACCGTTTTGCGGTCAGAGTGTTGCAGAAGGAGCAGCGCCTGAGGAGCATGCCCATTTGATATCTTGTAGTGGTTTGTGATGCATTGCATTGTACGCAGTGACTTAGCGGCTCTGTCTTTCCCATTTTAGGCACTTACAGACTGAGATACGCACCTCCCCTCCCCCCTTCTAATGATACGTTGGATTCTGCAGACTGAAACAAGTAAAGCTTGCCTACTTAATACACTGAAGTGTGGGGAGTCATGGTTGGGGTGTGGAGGGGAGGAAAGGAAAGGTATTTTGTTTGTGTTTCTTTGTCTATACATTTCCTAGATTTCTATGCAGTTGGGGTTTTTCATTTCTCTTGTACCAATGTCCAAAACAAGAAAGAATGCATTGCTTTTGAGCCTCTGGTCTCCTGGTACAACAACAGGCTTATCTGTATGATACATGTAATTTAAACATCCAGACAAACTACCAAAAGGAAAATGTTGATGCGTACTTTTTTTTTTTTTTTTTTTACACTGAATACTTGCTGTGTGCAATGTTTACTGAATCTTTAAAACTGTGTATTTGACCTTTTTTAATAACACTGGTGACAGTCCTATGGTTTTGAAAAAAAACTTTGCTTCTTCCCCAGTGTTTCTCACTTTGGTCCTACACTCCGCTTTTCTCCCCCGCCCTCACTCTTTCCAGTGGCCGCAGGAGTGGTTGGCACTGCATTGTCCACACTTTGTAAGCTGCTCTGCATATAAATTGAGGGTAGAATGTTTCACCTTAATCATAAGGGAGAATCGCATTCCCAAAAGAGTGTGTATATATGTAATGAACAGCACCACGTAAATACATATATGCAGCGCTTGTTGTCCAAATAAAAATTAAAATAAGTGGAAGAGAGAGGAGGAAGTAAAATCATATGAAACTGAGAAAATATGACATGTGAAGTGGACAAAGAGCTTTTTCTTTAAAAAAAAAAAAAAAACAAACTTTTTACTTTATCATACTTTTTTAGCCTGTTGCTTCAGAGAGACATAAAGTGAACAGACTAGTGTGAGTGTGGTTCTTCTGTGTGTTTGTGTTTGTCATGAAAATCAACAGCCAATTTTACCTGTAGTCTACCACTGTGTCATGTAAAAGAGACACTTGAGTCAAGATTTCTTTTCCTACACCAACTGTTACAGTGTTCCATTGTGTTAAAAATGTGTATGCTGTATTGCAATCTGAACAGAAGCTCTGCGTTTCTACAGAAGTCAGGTATTTGTTCCCTAACTTGTCTCGTAGCAAAGTCACTTTTATAACAGTTTACCACTATGCTTCATTATAATGTGAAAGACTGAATTCTGAGTGTGTTAAGATGGTATGAATCATGTCAGTGTCACATCACTAAGTTTAATGCTGCTGTTTAAAAACAAAAGTTTTTTTTAAAGCCTATCTATGTACTAAATTGCTTCCAGGTAATTTTTGATTTCCTAAAGTGCACTGAGGTTATCTGGAAGACGGGGTGTAGGTTTGGACTGCTGCATCCAACAGCAGTGAGCAGCTACCACTGTAGAGTCGCAGGTTGAGGGGCTTGGGGTTGGGTTTGTTTCCCCATCCTCAGTACAGGGCAGAATCGACAGATATTTGTTGTGTGGGGTCACGTTGGTGTGCAGCAGAGGAGGAACTTGAATATCATATCTGGTCTCGGTTCAGAAGCCTAACAGATTGCCAGACAAAAGGAAACACTTGAAGAAAGAAGCTTTGTGTAATGCTTCACAGATAGAATTTATATTTATAGCACCAATGTACATTTTGAAACCTTCTTTCCGGGTTGGGAGTTAAAGGGGAAGGAAGGTGGGGGTGTGAAAGGGGGTAGACGAAGGCTTTAATTTAAAAAGAGAAGAAGTCCGAGTAAAGGAAATTATTTTGATTAAATGTATTTTGTTTTATCTGGGTATTTTTGGACCACATTATTAAATTAATTGTTGAGCTGCAGTTGAGTTGTTCACGTGAGAGTTTTGATAAGCCCCATCTGGACCGCATTGTGAACCACTTGCCAGTTGTACTTTATGGAGCTTATTTTATGATTTAAAAGACTGTACTGTACATAGGAGGTATGTTACCTTCTCCTTATTTGTATGTTTACCATATACTTTGATATTTGAAATGTTATGTACTGGAAAGGCCACTTATATTTCTAGAACAGATTGGATTTTATGCAACCTTTTTTCCTTGAATTAACAGCAATAAAAAAGTGAAAAACGGCTTAAGGATTGTGCTTTATTGCAAATTTTGTACAAGTGAAAGATAGGAGGACATCATACCTGGTGGGTTTGGGGTTTTTTCCCTTTTTAGAGAATCGACCCGTTATTTTCCTGCAATGTGGGTAGTGAATCCCGAAGTTATTTACCATCTGGAAATGTTTCCCACAAGCAGCCTTAATAAATATGTGGGTCACCTGTGTGACCGCTGAACGAAGAGTCTGCACTTCTGTGCTTCCTGAGCACACAGTGTGTGCCAGAGGGCACCGTGGCGGCTCAGACAGAGTCCTTATCGCCCGAGAGCGGTGTTTCTGGTTCAGGCCCTCCCTCACCAAAAGCGTAGAGGACCTAACTTACTTCCTCAAATTTGTTAATACCATTTTGTTTTCCAGGCAACTCTCCCAATACAGTACCTTTGATTACACTGGTTCTGTCTTCTGTAATCCAGTCTCAAGTCAGTCTTTACACAATCAGTAATTTTATAAGAGATTGTGGGGAGGCGCTTTCCACGTATCCATGCATCAGTCATGTCCTCTGGTGATGACTGATGTCACTCGGCCCAGCCCCTCCAGTTGTCCCCAACGTTCCCGTGCAGTGATGGACACTCAGAATGATTGTCCTGAGCCACCTAACGCACGTTCCCTCTGTACCCAGCTGGGCAGTGGGTTTGAAAAGATCACAGGACCCCTGATGGCTTTTCCGTTAGCCAGCAAACAGGCACCTACACGTAACACACGGCAGTTATGGACCCACCTCCAGTTAACTCACACCTCCAGTGTCATCACCTGGGTCCCTTAACAGACCCTTCTCCTTCCTTCCCCCACTGTGCAAGGTCACCACTACTATCAATTTCACTATTCCTCTTTTCCCCTCACGTTTTACATCCTCCTTCCCCAAACAGTGTATTTTTACTTTTCTTGAGCTTTATAGAAAGGGTACCCTTTACCTCGTCTTCTGTGACTATCTCTACTCATCTGGTTTTACAGTCCTGATGTTGCATTCCTTCAGTTTATTCATTTTCACTGACTTTACAATATTCCATTGCATTGGGGGAGAACAATACACACACACACACACAATTTATCCATTCTGTCAACAGACATTTGGGTGGTTTTCACTCGTTTGCTCTTGTAACAGGAGCAGTTTTGTACCGGTCTCCTGGCTTGTATGTGCGAGAGTTCCCTGGGATATACATCTAGGAATGCAAGTGCTGGGTTGTAAGACGTGCCAAGTATTCAGTTTTCCCAGATTCGCCATGTGGTTTACACTCTCAGCAGCAGCCTGCATGCCCCTCAGTCCACATCCCGATGCTGTGATGGTGCCCGGGGCGGCTTGGCGAGGGAGAAATAAGTGTAGGCTTGGAGGGGTTTGTGTGAGGCTTCATGGAGGAGGTGAGTGTGGAGGAGAGCCTGACGTGACAGTACGGGCGGGGTTTGGACCAGCGTGGACCAGGGGCCGCGCTCTAGGCAGAAGGTGTGTGTAAAAGGCACAGGACCCGAGGTGATGGGTTGTGAGGTCGGGAGGTGACACAGGCAGCTGTCGTAGAGGGAGCATCTTGAAAGAGTTACGAGATGTGTGGTTCAGTAGGTAAAATAGAGCCAGACTGGAGAATTTGGAGTTGATCGAATGAAAAATTGGAAGTTGCCAAGTTTTAAGTAGAGAAAAAATACGTTGACGATAGTTTTTGAAAGTGTCGGGTGGTTGAAAGAAGGCTTGGAAGTTGAGAGACCGGTTAGGGTGAGGCGACAGGAAGGAGGAGGATGGAAGGAGCCCTGGGCTTCAGAGCCACGTTTTCCCCACATGGAAGATGAGCTTGTAGAAGTTACGGCTGTGAGGATTACACGATACGTGGGAAAGGTCCAGCGGGATGAAGTAGCACCAAGGAGGCACCCAAGTGTTAGTTGAATTCCGTTTCAGTGAACAGGAGGAGAATTGTGATTCTGTTTTCAGAGACGAGGAAAGTGCGGACGAGAGTTAAGTCTGTGTGAAGGCAGTGGTTCGCTGGGTGGCGAGGAGCCTGGTAACTATAGTTCTTCATTATATTAAGCTTAGTTGTTTCAGCTCTATCCACTTATAAAGGACAAAATATTTCTTGTGCTCAAAAAGTAAATCTATTTGGAGGTAGCTATGGGCTCTATATCCATGGGCTGAGCCTTGCAGTACCAAAGTAGAACAAGGTCTTACAAGGCAAATCCACATTTAATTTTTTATGTAAGTGCTAAACATCTAATTTTTCTGAGAAGTTTCCAAAAAGATTAAAGCACAGTGTAAAATAATTTCTCTCTCTCTCTCTCTTTTTTTTTTTTTTTTTTTTTTAACAGGTAGCATCTAGTACTTGAGCACCACCATCCATGTGAGCTTGGAGGACACCTTTTTTCAATTCTACATACTGATTACAAAAACATTTAAGGTTAAGGCAGTGAAACCAAATGGAGGCAAGCTGTGACAGTAGTTAACCCCATAACCCTTCCATCTTTCCTCTCAAAGGATAAAGAAAAATGCTGACTCCCCCCCGCACCCCACCCATAGAAAGGGCCCATTTCTGTCCAGAGAAATGAGTTGAGGTCTGGGGGATGAAGGAAGAGAGAGGTGCCCTGACCTTAAACATGGTGGCTGCACCTCTGGACCTTTCCTCGGGGATGGAAGACAGTCTGAAGTTGGGTTCTATTATGAGAGTGAAGGGCTCTGGGGCCCGAGGTTGAGAGGCAGGTGTAAACTCAGATGAGGGCGTGTTCTCACTGCAGTGCCCTAGACCGCCTGCAGAGGGCAGCACCATCCTTTCCCAGAGCACGCCCATCCGCTTGCACGGTTTGGATACCTAAGGTCAATCGAACATCAGTATTTTAGTATACCACTGCTTATGAATCACAGCTGTTGTACTCATATGTGCAAAAATAACTTTTCCACGTTTCAGGAAAAATTGACCTAATTCTTAAATGCTGTCCTCTTTTGAAAACTGTGAGCCCCTACATTGGAGCATGGGTACACATGACGTGAACTCTGTGTGTATGCAAATGTCTGTCCATCCTGGAAGCAAGATAGCTTTAGGCTCCCTCTTTCCTGCTCTGGAAAGTGGGGTACATCACAAGTGTGGGCGTCAAAAATCCTTCCTTCCTGCAGTCACACCTCTTCTTCAGTGACTGCTGGCCTCAAGTCTCCAGAGCTCTTAATTCCAAGATCCTGATTTGCTACTTGAAATTTGGGGGTAGGGGTGAGGTGGGGGGGCTGGGTGGCTCTTCATTGTCTTTCTTTTTCCTCTTGCAGCTCCAACTTGATCCACTGTAAAAGGTCTCGCTCGGCCAGCCTCTCACCAAAAGAAATTGCTAATTGGGAAGCGGCGCCACCTGGTGGGGGACGGGGACAATGCAAGCAAGCCGACGTCATTGCCCACTTGACCTGATGTAGAGAAAATTGAACGTAAGGCAGAAACAATTGAGATTGTAAACCTGTGCTCAAAACCTTAAAGAATGCAGGCAACTGGCCATAAAAGCAATTTGAGCGGTCTCCTCTTTCAGCCATTGCAATCTCAGTTTGTTATAAACATCTTAAACGCATTGATGGTACTTTAGAGTTTCCTTTGCACTTTTCTCTGTGCTAATTGGCCTGCACAACTGTGAAGGATATGGGGTCTTCCTCCTCCCTGTTTTACAGATCAGGAACTCAGGGTTCAGAGGGGTTAAGTGCCACAGACATGCCGCCAGTGATGAAGGCCAGGCCCCAACTTCAGATTAGTGCTTACCTCCTGCCCCACTTCCTGGCCTGCAACTGCTTCTCCACTGAACCCAGGGCAATGACCTTTTAAACCATACAAAGCGATAGGCACCCATGGTCTTAAGAACCATGGGGCCTCTGGATTCCTGAGAGAGGAATGGGCTGGGTCCTGGTCAGTCAGAATGTCTCTTTTCTGTATCTCTGTTGAAGGGGTGAGGGAAAGTTTGCAGAGCTGGGAGACCTCAGGCCTTTTAGAACTAGGCTTTCAGCGTTTGCCTGTCTCAGATGAGTTCAAGGAGCAGCAACTGTTGCCTACATCCAAGGTTTGAAACATGCACCAACATACTCTGTTGGAACACTGAGTCTTGCTCTGCAAAGGTTTTTATTATCCCCAGATGTCTCAGTGACTATTGAGCATTTGGTGACTATTCCATTAATTTTAAGACTTCAGAACTTAAGAAATGCAGTAGCAGGGCACACAGAAAAGACACTTCACTGCTGATATTTGCAAAGCTCTGACAGTTATATATAGATTGTCCCAAGCACTCCCTCTACCAGCCACCGCAACTCAAAGACACTCCAAAGACCAAAAATGACGGAGGCAAAGTCACCTTCAAGCAGGAACAGTGACAGTCACACCCACCCCAAAAGCCTTTCTGGATGTTAAGAATGCCACCAGGTCACCTAGTACTCGGTGCGCATTCTTGCTAGCGTATCAGGATTGGGTATTTGTGACATGGTAACTCACTTTTGCATTGGAAGCCTCCATCAGATGAACTTGTACAAGAGGTGGCGCTGGTAAAGCCTTATTTTCAGCACCCACCCACAGTACGCATGACCTTTCTCAGGCTCATTTACAGAACGGGGATAACATCCACTTTGTTAGAATAGTTACAAGGATTGAATCTGGCAAAATACATAAAGCACTCAGCGTCTGGCACACAGTAGGTGCTCAGGAAATGCGTGATGGTGGCGAACGCCTTCATGCCCAGCGGGGGGCAGACACATTTCAGCCTCACTGCAGCCATACGAGGTGGGTACTCCGCTCCACCTTACCGTTGGGGAGGTTGAGGCATGAAGGCCGCCCAAGTGTCTGAGGGTACAGAGCGGTTCAGTGGTAGGGCTGGGACTGGTACCCGCCGCTCTTAGCCCCCAGGCTCCTCCAATTCTTTGTGCCCGGGTCACAGGATGGCACAGGCATGGCGTGACAGTGCAGGGCACCCCACACGGGGGTCAGGTAGGCAGGACTCAGGCCGGCTCTGCCGTAAACTCTGTCGTCTTGAACACCTGGCCCTCCTGGACCTTCATTTTTCTTACCCGAAAGCTGAGTGTTGCTTGGAAAAGAGTGGTAGAAACTGAGCTAAATGACCTTAGAATTCTGTGGCTTGAAGCTTACTTTTTCACTTTAAGTGATTTATCAAGTTTTTATAATTCTTTACCTTTACACTTTTGTTTTAACTGATTTGAAGTCCTTTTTGGGTGTGGTCAGGAGCACAAACCCCAGCTGTCACCGTGTGCTAACAGGACAGGAAACGTTTCCAGGTCCTTAGGGAACGGCGAGAGAAAAGACCCCAGTTGGGGCTGGCTGGGCACTAGGTGGCAGCACCGGGTTCTGACCGTGTCTGGTCCAGCGGAGGAGCAGGTGCTCTGTCCTCTGTCATCAAGATTCTAGGCTCTCCTCTACTCGTACTGATAAAGTTTTCACTTAGGCGGGCCTTCTAGTCAAAAAACGAAGCTTGCATACTGAGTCCTGTGCTGAAGGACACAGGGTTAGCCGTAGCTCACAGGTCGGCAATGCGTAGAGATGGACAAACTACGGTCCACAGCTAAGAATGGTTTTTACATCTTTAAATGGTTGAAAAGAATACGTTTTCATGACGCATAAAAAATGATATGAAATTCACATTTCAGTGTGCACAAATAAAGTTTCTTGGAACACGGCCACTCGTTTGTCTCGTTGTGGCTGCTTTCATCGGAAATGGCCAAGTTGAGCAGTTACGACAGAGACCACGTGGCCCTCAGAGCCTGAGGTACTGTCTGCGCCTTTATGGAAAAAGCTTGCCGACCCCTGACACACAGCAACCTTCTCTAAGTAAAGGTGCGCTCTCCGGTGTCTTTCAGGTCCTACGAGCGAGTGCAGGAATTTCACTCTCTCCTTTTTGCTGCTGGGTCTTCTTAGCAAAATGAGATCACCTCTGGTGCACACATTCCATCAGCTGTTTAGCAAATATCTCTTGGCTGGGAGCTGAGTGTCACGAGGGGCATAACCAGCTACAGCCTGGTCACCAGCTGTGGGATCCCAGCGGGTGGACAGGTGAACTCTGCCTGCTGAGAACTGGGAAAGGGTTTCCAAAGGACAGCATTTCCGCTGGGCCAGAAAGGAAGAAGTGAGATATTCTTAGTGAAGAGGTAAAGAGATGGCAAAGAAAATGTCATCGAAGATGGACTTCAGGAGTGTTGGGTAGGGAGGTGAGAGGGTGGGAGGAACAGGCAGGGGCAGGTGCGGGGCAGCAGGGCACGAAGACGGGAGGGAGCCAGGACGGGCAGGGGTTTGGAAGAAAAGAACATGGATTCTTTTGCTCTTGCTGAATTTGTGGTGCTTGAGTGACACCTGGTCATGCAGTGTTTGTCTCACAGTGTGGCCTTGGGTCACCTGCAGCAGAGTCACCTGAAGGGCGTGACTAAAACACGGACTCCTCAACTCTCCCTCCCCCCAAACACACACCTAGAGAATGGAAGTTCCCAATGTATATTTTGGTGGGTGCAGGGGAGGGCAAAGCCGATCCGTCAAGGAAGGCTGAGAAGGAGAATCCAGATAGCAGAGAATGTTCCCTGAAGACCGGAAGATAAACCTTGAGAATGAGATGGTCGTTGTTGCCACATACAGTAGAGATCAGGAGGTATGGCCATGAGCTTGACAGTCACGAGGTCACTGGTAACTTTAAGACGACAGTTACAGGGGACTGAGAGGAGAGCCAGAGGAAGACAGACAGAAGGATGTGAGGATGGACAACTAACCTCACTCTAGTTGCTACTTTTTTTTTTTTTAATTTATTTTTGGCTGCATTGTGTCCTCGTTGCTGCGTGTGGCATTTCTCTAGTTGTGGCGAGTGGGGGCTACTCTTCATTGCGGTGTGCGGGCTTCTCTTGTTGCGGAGCACGGGCTTTAGGCGTGCGGGCTTCAGTAGTTGTGACATGCGGGCTTAGTAGTTGTGGCTCGCGGGCTCTAGAGCGCAGGCTCAGTAGTTGTGGCACACGGGCTTAGTTACTCCGTGGCATGTGGGATCTTCCTGGACCAGGGCTCGAACCCGTGTCCCCTGCATTGGCAGGCGGATTCCTAACCACTGTACCACCAGGGAAGCCCATAGTTGCTACTTATTTTTAAAGGCAGTATAATGTAGTGCTTTGAATCCCAAGGTTGTCACTTGAGCCGGGGCCTCTGAGCAAGTTCCCTTACCTGTAAACAAAGATTACAAGAGCGTCAACCTCCTAGGGTTTTTGTGAGGGTTAAAACGTTCCAACGTGGTGCCAGGCATACAGGGAGCACTAACACGGTGTTATATTTCCTTTAAAAATATTTTCTTATTCAGAACCTGCCTTCCTATTTTAGGGCCTGTCAAAATTAGGCATGCCTCCCTTTGGATTATGACTGTGCTTTGTTCTTTTCTGTTAGCTGCTATTTTTGTTTTACATAATTGCAGTCATCCTATACACGCATTTTATATCTTTTTTTGGTTTACAACTGATGAGCCAATATCGACACTTTATTACTAACTAAAGTCCACAGTTTACATCAAGGTTCACTCTCGGTCTTGTACATTCGGTGGGTTTTGACAAATGTATGATGACACGTATCCAGCATTGTAGTATCATACAGAGTAGTTTCCCTGCCCGAAACATCCCATGCTCTGCCTATTCACCCCTCCCTCCCGCCCCTGGCATCCACTCATCTTTTTACTGTCTCTATAGTTCTGCCTTTTCCAGGTGGTCATATAGTTGGAATCACACAGTATGTAGCCTTTTCAAATTGGCTTCTTTCACTTAGTAATATGCATGTAAGTTTCCTCTATCTCTTTTCATGGCTCAATAGCTCTTTTTTTTTTTTTCTCTGAATAATCCACTGTCTGGATGTGCCAGTTTGTTTATCCAGTCACCTACTGAAGGACATCTTGTCTGCTTCCAGGTTTTGGCAATTATAAATAAAGCTGCTCTAAACATCCATGTGCAGGTTTTTGTGTGGATGTAAGTTTTCATCTTACTTGGGTAAATACCAAAGAGTGCGATTGCTGGATCATATGGTAAGCTATGTTTAGTTTTGTAAGAATCTGCCAAACTGTCTTCCAAAGTGGCGCCCCGTTTTCGTTCCCACCAGCGGTGAACGGGAGTCCTTGTTGCTCCGCATCCTTACCAACATTTGTTGTCGTCCTTGGGTGGATTTTAGCCGTTACAAGAAGTACGTAGTAGCACCTTATTGTGTGAACTTGCAATTCTCTAATGACACACGATGGGGAGCATTTTTCACGTGTTTGTCTTTTTTGGTGAGGTGTCCAGATCTTTTGCTGATATTTTTAAATTGGGCTGTTTGTTTCCTTATTATTGAGTTTTAAGCATTCTCTATATTTTGGACACCAATCCTTTGTGCTTTGCAAATATTTTCTCCTTAAAAGCATTCTTTTAACGCTTTTTTCTTTTTATTGGGATGAAACGGGAATGTGAGGCCACCAAGGGACAGAGCCCAGAGGGTCCCCCTGCGTCTTTGCTCTTCTCAGACGCAGCGCCAGACATCTCCAGCGGGCATCTGGCAACATGTCAGAAGCAGGATGCCGCAGTGGTTGCCAGGTCCTCAGTCCAGAGCTGGGGGCGCACTTGGCAGCTGGGGTGGGACCCTGGAGGCTTCCAAGTACCTCCTCTGAAGGGACAACGGCAAGATTAAGCGGCTGGGCCACCGCTGGCCCTTTTATTACTTGCCCAGAGAACAGAAATTGCGGGTCTACAGCGACATCCCTTCGTAACTTCTTCAACCTTATTTGGGACACAGAGGACCGAGTTCCTCCCCAGTGTGTTTACAGAGACGTGCACGGCAAAGGAAGCAAGCCGTTTCCACGCCGGGCTTCAAGCAGGGCTGCCGGCGTTGCATGTGCTCCTCGGTGTGGATGAGCTTCCTATCCGCCAGACACAAACAGACCTTGGCGGGGCCTCGGCGGAACAAGAGACAATAGTGCTTCCCCCAGGATGGAAAGTCGTCACCCCGCAGCGGACGGGAAGTTCAGTTCCACAGAGGGGCTTTGCCTGTGGGTCTTCACATCTCCCCTCCCACCCCACCCACCTCAGGATAAATTGATGCAATGTCCTAATGCTTCCACATAGCTGAGTATCTTCTCTGGAGTTCAGTATCAAAATAGGCATATTTCTGGCTACATTGAAAAACCTGGCGAGGAGGAAGTGAACTACTCTAGAGTGTGCGTGATCCCAGTGGAAATAAATCATTGTGCCCAGCTCGTTCTGAGTCCCAGTTTCCTCTTAAACCAGACTTTCCACCTAATGGAAAGTGGAGGTGTGTTTACTCTAGCAAAGATGGTCTCTTGATTGAAAACAGTTGGAAAAGGCCCGTCACGTGGAGGGAAATTGGTGGAGCGCGGTGTTTCTCCCAGTGCCGTCTGGGAAGCCCCTTGGGGGGCCTGTGAAATACAGACTCCAGCATTACCACCACCACCCCCGGCCCCCCCCCCTCACAGGATGTCCGGCGGAGGGCGCAAGAGCGAGCTCTTCACAAGCTCTCCATTCCGATGCACAAAATTTTGAAAATCATTAAGTTAAAAGCACAAACTTCAGAAGCCTAAAAAGCTGGCTTTAGATCTTGACTCTGTCACGCAGTAGCCGTGTGACTTTGGACAAATATTTAAATGGCTTCATTCGTATCTGCAAAATGGGAATAATAACAATGGGGTCGTGGAGACCCCCCAGTGCCTGCACAGCTACCAAAGCTAAAGTGCTTGAAACATGTACTGATACACACAAGAGGTCCTCAGAAGACAAGAAAAGGGGCTTCAGAAAGTGTAGGCTGTCCCCCTCCTCTACTGTGGGGTTTTGTTTGTTTTACACGAAGTAACAATGACTAGCTTTTATTTGAGTCCATATCATGCACCAGGCATTATCCTGAGCACTTCCACGTATTATTAACCCTCAAACAAGCCTATGAAATACGTATAATTATGATACCCACTTTATAGATGGAGAAGTCGAGTCAAGGACAGGTTAAGGAACTTGCCCACTAAGTTGCGAAGTCGGCATTTGAATGCGGGACCTCAGAGCCTGGAGCTCTCTTCTCCTTGGGCCTCGTAGCCCTTAAAGACCTGACAGTAAACTGATAGAGAAAAATGGAAGTCCATTTTTCTGGACTTCAGTGGAAGTTTAACTCCTCTTCAGCAACCACATGGTAAGCATGGAATGTTCAAATAATTATTATTGTGGAGCCCAAGGCAGAACAATGTTTTCTCTGACGAGCCTTACAAACAGTATCCTTTCTGAGATGCTCAGTCTAAACCCGAGCTGTCCAATCTGGTAGCCAGTAGCCACAGATAGTTATTTAAATGTAAGTCAATCGATCCCTGGAAGAGACTAGAGAGTCCGGATATAGACCCACACATATGCCAAAAACTGACTATTGACAAAGGTGCCGCGGCAGGTGCAGCCGGCTGACCTCGGACGCCCAGGGACTGACCGGCTGCAGGGCTGGGGACGGCGGCGGGGCGGGCGAGGAGGGTCCTTCTCAGCGACCACCCCGCGGCCTCGGCCCCCCTCCCCCCGTCCGCGTGGACGCCCCTCTGCGCTTCTCCGAACCCATTTTAGGACCGAGAGAGCCGCCCAGGGGATCTTCCCCCGGCGCGCCGCCCCCAGGGGTGTTGTCCTGCCAGAGCTGAGGATGCTAAATGTCCTGACAGAGGCCCGCACCGCCAAGGACGGTCCCTCCGGAAAGGCGACCGGGGCCCGGAGCAGGCCCCGCCCCTCCCGCCGGCGCGCGGGGTCCACGTGGGGGCCTCGCCCCGCCCGCCCGCGCTGGGTCCACGTGGGGGCCTCGCCCCGCCCGCCCGCGCTGGGTCCACGTGAAGGCCTCGCCCCGCCCGCCCGCGCGCGGGGTCCACGTGGAGGCGTCGCCCCGCCCGCTCGCGCCTCCTCGGCCTGCGCGGTGGCCCCGAAAAACCGAAGAGCCGGGGAGGTGGGCCCCAACCCCGCGCCACCTGCCCTTCGGAGCGTCAGTGTGTGCGGGTCTCGAAGACGGTGAGAAAGGGGCCTTTCCAATAGGCTCGGGACAGTTTCCCCAGGGTTGGTCTAGAAAGTGCTCCGCGTCCCTTAAACTGGTTCCCGGCGCCGCAACTGGAACCGTCCTGACCGCGAGGCCAGGACACTTTCCCCTTGGATGGGCTTGTACCCCTGTGCACGCGGCCCGCCCTCACCCTGGATCCTAATGCCTCAGACTTAGCGTCACAGCTTTTGGTTCCATGCTGAATTGAGCAGGGAGAGATTTGGACCTGGGAATATCCGGAAAACAAGCGGTGTCTGTATCTAACAGACTCTCGGTAAATGTTACAGGAATGAATGAAGTGAGGAACCATCCCCCAGACGCCACGGTTCCCTTTGTTCTTCCACGAACCAGAAAATGACCTGTGTATTCTGAGTGGGCATTCTAGGACCGCAGCCCTAATGAGAAAGAATTATGAGGACTTTACACTCCTGGGTTTTTTTTTTTTTCCCCTTGAGACAAGAAAAGGATGTTCAAAGCCATTAACCTCCTTAGAACAAGCAGATAGGAAAGGCGGAAAGCAACGTTTTGAAAACAAAAGCAGATGGCCTTATTTACTTTTAAAAATGATACACGTAAAACATGAAGATATGTTCAAAAAGAATATATTTCTGAAAAGTGTAAACAGTTAAAATCCCTGGTCCTAGAGCCCCAGTCTTAATTCTCTCCCCAGGTGTAACCTCACCCCACGGCCCTCCTTTCCCTCTGCGCAGCTCCAGCTGCGGGTTTCTGGCTGTTCTCCACGAGGGCCAGTCCACCTGCAAGCCTCTTGCTTATTATTCCCTCCACCTGGAAAGCCACCCCCTCCCTTTCGTTTCCCTTTTTTGGGGGAAGGGGTATTTCATTTTATTTGCAAGATAAGTGCACAAACAAAGTGTGCCGCTGGATGAATTTTTACATACTTTTCTGCATATATATTCACCCAGATTCAGATGCAGACCATCTCCAGCACACGAAGCCTGCCCCCCGTACCTCCCAAAGTCAGTACCCTCCCCAGAGGTAAGCACTGTTCTGACCTCCATTGCGGCAGATTCCTTTTGTCTGTTATATAAATCTCCTAATGTCCTTCGGAGTCTCCAGCACTTTCTTTGGGAGCTCATTCCCATCCTCCAGGTCTCAGCTCAGATGTCATCTCCTCTCCTGTTCCTTTCGATAGCAGTATCCATAGCAGTATCCTGTGCCTTTCCTTCAGAGCCCTTCACGGTTTGCAATTTGTTTACTTGTTTACTGTTTGTCTCCCCAACTGGAAGGTAAGTGTCCTCTCCTGTTCACTGCTGTCTCCTGAACCCCTAGCCCATTGTCTAGCATATGTAGACAGTCAACAAATATTTATTCAATGAATGCATACATGTGTGAATGAAAGGAAGAAATGCCCCAGGTATCAATTTGTATGGTCCTGAATCCAAAACTAATTATAGTCATCCAAACACGCCAGAGGCCTCTGCGCTGTTGGTTACAAAGACAATATTCACCAAAGTCAAATGTGAAGATTTAGAAAGAAATACTGGAGTTGTTCCAGTCTGCCTGGAAGCAAAAAGTGGGCTAATTCTCCCCCTCTATAACAGGATTGCTTTCTCCACCAAGACTGGGCTTTCACTTTATAGTCTTGAATCAATGTTTTATAAAACAACTCCACTTTGGCTACATAAAAAGACTCTCTCAACAGTGGTAGACTCTGTTGGAGTGATAGAGGATGATGGTTTTAAAACTTCCTTTATATTTTGTCATGTTTTAAAAATGAGCACATAATACTTAAAAAAAATTTTTTTTTAATTGTGATAAAATACGCATAACATGAAATTTACCATCTTAACAAATTATTTTAAGTGTACATACAGTTGAGTGGTTCTACGTACCTTCACATTGTTGTGCAGCCCATCTCCAGAACTCTTTTCAGCTTGCAAAACAAACTCTGTAGCCATTAAACAAGTCCCCCATCCCCTCTCCCCCACACCGTCCTTGGCAACCATTATTCTACTTTATGTCTTTATGAATTTGACTACTATGGAACCTTATGTAAGTGGAATCTGTAACACAGTATTTGTCCTAGTGACTGGTTTATTTCACTTAGCATAATGTGTTCGAGGTTCATTCATGTTGTAGCATGTGTGAGAACTTCCTTTTTCTGGCTGAATAATAATCCACTGTATGTTAAACCACATTTTGTTTATCCATTCATCCGTCGATGGACACTTGAGTTGCTTCCAACCTTTGGCTATTGTAAATAATGCTGCTGTGAACATGGGTATGTGGGTATATCTTTGAGACCCTGCTTTCAATTCTTTTGGGTAGTAACCAGAAGTGGAGTTGTTGGATCAGATGATAATTCTGTTTAATTTTTTTGAAGAACTGCCATGCTGTTTTCCACAGCATCTGCATCATTTTACATTCCCAGCAGCAGTGCACAAGTGTTCCAGTTTCTCCACATTCTCGCCAGCACTTGACATTTTCTGGTTTTTTGATTGCAACCATCCTATGGATGTGAGGTGGTATCTTTTTGTGGTTTTAATTTGTATTTCCCTAATGAAAAATGATGTTGACAGCATCTTTTCATGTGTTTGTTGGCTATATGTATATTTTCTTTGGAGAAATGTCTAGTCAAGGCCTGTGTCCATTTTTCATCAGCTTGTTTGCTTCTGTTGTTGGTGTTGGGTTCTGGGCACGTATTACTTTTAAAATCAGGAAAGAATTTTATTTTATGAAGAAATGGGTAAAATGCATATAGAAAGCCAGTTAAGAGAGTGTGGTGGTTAAAAGCTTTGGGCTCTGGAATTAGAACACTCAGTCACCGTAATTATTGAGTACCTACTATATAAGTCGGGGTAAGGTAACTACTCTAACGTACAACCCTAAAAGTGACCTAGTAGAATAAACGTTGCTCGCTTACTTCAAGTCCATGGTGGTCTGAGGCAGAGGTGGAGGAAGGGCAGGACTTATGGAGGGACACTATGTCATTTGGTGACTCTGAGTGACATAGTCATTCAGGGACCTCGGCTGCATCCATCCTGTGACACTTGACATCCTCAACATGTGGCCTCCAAGGTCACCAAAGGACGGGATAAAAGGGAGGATTACAGGAGGGCATCGTTTTAGGGACCAGTCTTTGCCTGTATCGCATCAACCTAAAGTTGTGCTTCAGCCTCACCCACTGCAGAGGAGACTGGGAAACATCCTCTTCCTGTGTGCCCAGAAGGAAAGGAAATGGCGTTGTCTCTGCCCCAGTACATCCTTTTGGTCACCAGCCATCTCATTCTCCTTCCCCTCCACACACAGTCTCATCCCCTTCTCTCGGGAGACAACCTAAAGTTACATCCAGGATCTCCGGGTCACGCATTCTTCTCCAGCAGGGCTAGGTTCCGATCTTGTGTTCTGGTGACCAGTGAACTAAGGGGGGGTGAGCTGTCTGCCTGCCCTCCTGACACCCAGCGTACAGAGCTGAAGTAGAAGTGACAGATTCCCATTGAGCAAAGGGAGGGCGCAGTAGCCCCTGGCTCACAGAAGTGACAGATTCTTTCCTGAGAGACAGGTTTTGTGAGGGTTCCCAGCCCTGACAAGGGGAACGTTCCCTTAGGTTTCTGATCTGGCCTCCAAAGGGCACCCCAGCTGCATCTCAAAGGAGTTTCTCCTATTTCATTATCTTCCCTGACTACACCTGAAATTCTCCTTGGGGAGTAAGCCCTTCTCCTTGGCTTCCTCATCCGGTTCTTGGAGCGTTCTTCCTGCTCAGGGAACCCAAAGGGATGTTTTAAGTCTGCTGTGTGCATAGTCAAAGACATTTTCAGGGTGACTTTGTGATTTCTCTGGCAATAATCTTCTCAGAAAGGTAGTGGGCTGAGCGAAATAGGGAAAACTCTGGGAAGGGTAGATTTGAGATGCCGACCGGAGATCCCTGCACAGATGTAGACTAGTTGGATGTAGGAGCCTGGCATCGGGGACGAGTCCAGGCTGGAGAGATACGTGGGGAGCCATCACCATCTGGCTGGCGTTTATCAGGAGGCTGGCACGTGTAGTCAGAAGAGAAGAGGTCCAAAGACTCAGCCTGGGTCCCTCCAGTGGCCAGAGGTGGGGACGAGGGGTGCGTGCCACAAGCCAGGAGATGAAAAGGAGGGCCTGGGAGGTAAGTAAAAATCCAGAAGAGTGTGGTGTCTCAGAATAAGAAAGAAGAACACGTCTCAAGGAGGAGGGTGTCCCCAACTAATCCAGTGGTGCTGAGGGATCAGTAAGATGAGGGCTGAGTGGACACCTGAGGCGGTCATCGGTGACTTGGGCAAGAGCTGTTCCTCTGGAGCAGTGGAGTGACAGTCCCACTGAAGTGGGTTCAGCCAACAGTGGGAGGGGAGCGTGAGTGGACGTGACTGCGGACGGGGTGGTCTTGCTGTGAAGGGGAGCGGGGACATGGGAAGGGGTCTGATGCGCAAGGGCAGCAGGAACACTTCGCCCCTGGTAACCGCCCTGAGACGGCGTAGAGGATGTGGCTGGAGCCGCCGGGAGACGGGGCAGCGAGAGCCCGGGGAAGCGAAATGTGTAGAGTGAAAGTAGAGCCAGGGCAGCAGCTGAGAGTGAGGATGAAGAGGCATCTCGGGGGTCCGAGGAGAGAGGAAAATGCTATGCAGGAGTGGTTGGAGAGCGGAGAGTGGGTGGACTCAGGACCTGTGACACTGAGTGGCAGGAAGGCCCCCGGACGGCCGTGGTCATGCCTTTAAGGAGAGACACCCTTGCCCCGTCCCTGTCGTGGCTGTGCCTCTTCAGCAGAGCACAGCCACGTGAGCACGGGCATGGAGCAGGCAGAGCTGGATTTAACCAAGTTTGGGGGTTTTGCCACCGTCGGCTCCCCTGGTTCTCAGGCCTTAGGTTTGGGCTGGAACTACACGCCGGCTTTCCTGGGCCCCCAGCTTGCAGAGGGCAGATCGTGGGGCTTCTCAGCCTCACCATTGCATGAGCCAGTCCCTCATAATGGATCTCTTTGTGTATATCTACATCCATCCTCTTCGTTCTGTTTCCTGGAGAACCCTGACTAATCCAAGGCGTATTGGGGGAGGTGATGGGGGGGGGTGTGGCCGGCTCAGGGAGGAGGGGAAAGTCCTGGGGGCCAAGCAGGAGCAAGGAGGCGGGAGGACAAGTGTCACTTGAGAGGCTCCGGAGCCGCAGCGCCCGCTGGACGGAGCCAGGCTGAGGTTGCAATGTGCAGGTGAAGAGAGCATTCAGAGAAGAGGTTGCAGTTGTAGGAACTGGGGAACTGGGGGGGAGGGGGTGGAGACGGGGTCGCAGGGCCCGCGGAAGGCTTCGTGCAGTGGGGAAGGGGTTTGGATCGTAGATGTTTAATGAATGCACTGTCCTTCCTCAGGGAGGATAAGAAACTCACCCAGGGTCACCAGACTACTCAGTGACAGGGAAGCGGTCCTGATGCCAAAGCCTGGACTCTCTCCTCTGAGTCCAGGCTTTTCTGTGAGAAACACGGAAGTCGCTTGTCTGCCTCCTGTTCCAGAAAACCCCAGCACTCCAATCACCTTTCCTTTCCTGCTATGGAGAGCCCGTGTCGCTCTCTGGGCTCCCAGATCTCTTCAAGATGCTGGATAAAGTCTGCGGATTTTCCCCAGAAAAATGTGCATGTGCACAAAGCCTGTGCATTGCAGGGGTCGTGGACCCTTCAGGATCCATCCGGAGCCCTCAGGTTGACACATCCTGCCCTGTGGCCTCTGAGTGTCAGGAGGTGGAGCTGAGGTGAGCTGGACGTCGATCCTGAAACGAAATGGTCCAGCCGCCCTGACGTGACCGCGACTAGCAGCGCCCAGTTACTAAAGGCCAGGTGGCTAAGCCGCCACTTGGGCACCCCGCTGCCCTGTCGGGATCTCCCTGCAGTTGCCTGGACACCGGGACAAAGGAGGAGACGGCGGATGGAAGTGGGAGGAGCGCCCCTCAGCCGGGAGCCAGCGGTGTGCCACTGCCACCCGCTGCAGCTCGGGGCTCTTCACGGTGTGTCCTGCTGCACCCAGGAGGTGCTGAGCAGGTCCCCTGGCCTGGCCACGAACCCTTCGGGGCTGCGTCAGCACTCAGCAGACCAGCCCTGTCTGGGAAGCTTCCAGGGACCCCTCTCTGTGGACACAACTCCAAGAAGCTAGGCCTGGCTGGGGGGTGGCTAGGATTTCTTCGTTCCCTGAACCCCAGGGCAGAGCTCCTCCAAGGATGCCTTATGCTCTTGTCTAGTCTCCAAAGTAACAGCCATCTGCACCTGGAAACCACTACTTAACACCTGTGAGGGCAGCAGGAAGGGCAGCCTGTCTGAGGCTTCTGAAAAGGTTTGCAGCAGATACCCTCGGGAATTAGCAGAACCTTGAATTAGCTTGCTGGCCAAAAGTGCCTCATACTTCGAGATCCCGCAGGACTCCCTGGATTTCTCTGTCTTTTCATTTAATGCTGGAGAGACCCAGCCATTGTTTCTCGCTCTCGATTCTTTCTCTGGAAAGGAAACAATCCTTTTTCTTTCTCCCCATCCCCTCCTATCCACCCCCCTTTTCACCTAAGAAAATGTAAAAGCTCTCCATACAGTAACTACAGTGAAAGCAGTCCTTAATCTTATCAATGACTACAAGAATAAGGAACACCGAAGTAAAGCAGGTGTCTTAGTCATTAGGGTGTTGAATGTCCTCAGGCTGGATATGCTGAGAAACCAGGACTCGTGTTCTGATGAGAAAACCAAAGCCTGATTTCTAGGCAGTTATTATGTCACCAGATTCCTAGCACCCATGTAGAATAGATCATTTCCTAGTCCAGTAGGAAATGTGCTCTAGTTAGGCTCTTTTCATAGCAAGAGTCTTAAGTTACTGAAAAAAATAATAAAATATTTTTTTTTTTATAAAAGGGGGTTTATTTTAAGGATACCCATGACCAGCGAGAACTGGCCTGGGTCACTGTCGGGGTTGTGAGGGCTCTGCGTGGTGGCCGGCAGGACCCCGCTCTCCTGCTCTGAGCCTCTGCTTCTCCCTCTGCTGGGTGTTCCTCTCTCCTCCACCCCACTGCCTCAACCGTCCACAGAGCCACTTCCTCAGGAGGTGGCCCATCCCACTCCCTCCCGACCTCCCAGCATCACACCTCAGATTCCCCTTCCATGGCCAACGGCCTCTTAGCTCCAGTTCCAAAGAGAGAGACAGGTGGCCTGGCCCATGTGATAGTTTTCTGGGGCTGCCCTTGGCTCAGGCCACTTCTGTTCCAGTCAGCTGTGCGGAAGTGTGTCTTATGTGATACAACATGGTGAGAAGTGGGGACAGCTTGCTGCTCCCAGGAAGGGCGTGGATCTGAGGCCCCATGACACGCCTTCCACTACGTAGTATCAATATATTCCCTTCCGATATGATCCAGCTGTCAAAACACACCTCATCGAAGGCCACGTCTAGTTATTGCCTTAGAATCAATAGGCAGGGCCATTTCAGAAGCCACCGCTCAGCAGAGTCCGTTTCACCCCTGGTTATGTTGAGATCCCTTCTAGATACCCCTCTCCATTCTGTAATCCATGTACTAAATGGCTCGTGTAACCACAGCCAATATAGATCCCATATGACAGCGGCACAGACTGAAGCAATTGCATGGGCAGAAGGGGAGCCACCTCCTCCACTTGGCTCCTGGACCCACAAATTCCAGTGATGGCAGGGACAGCACCATCATTGTGACCTGTCCCCAGACTGCCCTGAGCCCTGCAGGCACCATCCTAGCCTCATGGTGTGGGACCTCCGCTGTCAGATTGACCACCTGTGGGTGGTGGGAGAATTTGGGAGACCCCGTGTGAACTCACTTCTTTGTACTGCAGTGAGTTGTGGTTGCTCAGTGTGACTTCTGGAGCTTCTGCCTGTTGACAGGGTTGTGCCACTACATCACAGGGAGAGCTGCCTGGCCTTCCAGCTCTGTTCTGAGGTCTCAGGATAAATTGAGGGACCAAGATTCCCTGCAATGTTTGAGTGAGACATACCCCTTTTTATTAGGCTGAGGACTTTTATGATGCTACAGCTCCTGCAGAATCCCTGGGGGCTGCCCATCAGTTCCCATTCTGGAATCTCTTGGCTTATAGATGAATGATTTTGCTTCTCCAGGCGTTTGGATCACCACACCCTTTGGAGTCACCAGCTGTCATAGCCACAACTAGGTCCAAAAGACCACTGCCGTAAGGCCTTTGTTGCTTACCAACAACCTGGGCTGGCCTCCGCGTTTTAGTGGAGGTGGGGAAGGGCATAAGAGCCTATCAGCTGAAGTGCTTTTCCTCCTGGATCTGACTTTGACCTTGTTGCATGATTGTAGGCTGGACAGCCTCATCATAGACGCCGTGGGTGGGACAGGCTCTGGGAACACACACTGCAGACTGTCATTATGTTCTATGAAATTCAGCGCCCTTTAAAAATAAACGCGTCCCTTTGGCAAGCTGTCAGTGGGGTGCCATTTCCATCCACGGTACCACCCCGCCCCTCCCGACGGCCCCTGGAGTTGTACACTCTGCTTCCCCAACTGTGCTCCAAACCATCCTCGAGTCTGCTTTTAGGATTCTGCATCTTATAAATGGGGAAACGGAGGCAGAGAACATTTAAGTGATTTGTTCAAGGTAACAGGGCAAGAATAAGGACTTTAATGTCCTAACTTCTAACCCTATTCGGGGCCTTTAGCTTGGCGGGAGCAACTCTTTACACTTTTAGCAGGGAGATGTGCCCACGAGGGCTGGTTCTCAAGAAAGAAAGGATGACATCCTTAGATGCTTAATTAAGAAGGTCACCCCCCTCGTGTCTGGCTCTGCTCCCCAGTCTTGGCTTCCTCATTATCTCGGTTAGAAATTCACTTTGCTTTCTTCCATGCTCATAACACACTGTTCATTATGTTGGCGGCAGAACGAATAATCCACTCCCAGGCTTGGCCTCCCTTTGTTCCCAGCGCTCTGCATCCTCCCTGCCTTTTTCCTCCAGAGATCAAACTCTTTTATGCCTTTTTCTAGTTTCCTTTGATGCGAGCCTTGATGGCTGCGAGGCTGTGCTTGTCAGTTGCTGTTTTAACAACTCAGAGGTCATTTCAGTCCCTGCTTCTGTAGAAATGATGAGTCTGGAGGGAGACAGCCCAGCGGCCTCCCCTTCCTCCCCCCCGTTTGTTTATGTGTTTGCATCAGTCTCTCTTCGGCAGTCATTGTCCTGTATATGAAAATGTGAACCTGATTTTGACAGCTGGCAGCGTCTTTGATGTTGGAAGATGTCACTTGGGAAAGAGGGGGAATGACAGCAGATGGGCAGCAGCTGGTCTGCACGGCGGTCGCCCCTGGGCGCAGCTGTGGGTGGCTGGAGTGGGGTTTGGGGGGTGGGAGCGTGTGTGTGCATTTGTCTCTGTTTTGTGTGTTGCCAAATTCCCGGGGCTGGATATCATCAGGCCACAGCACCGTGCTCCGTCTCGTTAGAACCAGGAGTTCCCGGCACCGGGGAAGAGGGAAGGAGAAAGTGCCAAGAGACAGGGGACGAGAGGAGAGGAGAGCAGCAGAGAGCACCCCAAAGGTGGAGTCGGAGTGAAGTGGGGGGGCGGGGGGTCTGGGGGGAGAAAGGGGAAGACAAGGGGGTGGTAACGGGGAGCTGGGTGCGTGGAGGGGCTGATTGCCCAAGGTGGGCTTTGTCCTGGTCCATTTATAATAAACCTCCACAGCCTGGGTGGTTTGTAAACAAGAGAAGTTTATTTCTCACCATTCTGGAGGCTGGAAGTCCAAGGTCAGGGGGCCAGCCTGGTCGGGTTGCGGTGAAGGCCCTCTGCCATGGCCAGCAGGCTCCTGGCTGTGTCCTCGCAGGGAGGAAGGAGGGAGCTCTGTGGGGCGTCTGTAATGAGGCAGCTGATCCCATCCACGAGGGCTCCACCGTCAGGACTAAGCGTCTCCCAAAGGCCCCACCCCTTAATAGCATCACCTTGGCGGGTAGGATCTCAATATGTGAATTTCAGGAGGACAGACGCATTCAGTGCAGAGCAGGCTCTTTCCCAAGATCGGGCAATTCTCCAGCCGTTTGTGCTGATCGGCATCACGGGGCAACCACAGCCTTGGCACAGGGAGAGGGGAGGCTTTAGGGCTCAAGGCTGTCCTTGAGGCTGCAGACAGGGCCCACCTGCTGCCGAACACCCACCCTCATAGCAGCCGGGCCAGGCTCCCATCAGCAAGTGAAGGTGAGAAGCAGAAAACCATTCGCCAGCTGACCTGCTCTGCGGGCTGCCTGTCTGGTATCCGAAACCTATAAACGTGGGAGAAGTGACTTTCTAGCTCTTTCTCAGGGTCCCAAGGCAGCCAGCGAATGGTCAGTAAGGCTACGATGTTGCTGTTCCCTCAAGACTGTTGGCGCCTGGAGCTGCCTGGCACCGGGATCGGCTCAGGGTCCTCCCGCCCCACACCCCGCTCCTTCCCTCTCCCTCCTTCTGTTTTCGGGTTCCTGTGCTGGGTGGTCCTTGTCACCACCAGCAGCAAGTCCTGCTCTAAGGTCCACAGAGACCAGGGCTGTGCAGGGACGTCTGGCCTAGCTCCATCCCTGGGTTTCAAGGGTCAAAACAGGAATCCCAGAGACAGGTGTCTGCTTTATTACATGCAGAGAGGAGCCTTCAAGTAGAGCCAGACACAGGTGCAGGAGTGGACACCCTCCAGGGTCCGTGCCTGGGCCATCGGCCACAGGACATCAGGAAGGAGACCCCCTCCTTGGCCTCCTGCCCACAGCTGCCGGAGCTTGCCGGTTCGAACCCAGATTTTCCCACTAAACCAGGGCAGCTGGGAACAAGCCTCTGACCGCAGAGCAGAACCGCAGCCCAGGAGTGTTGGTTGCTGGGGAGGCCCTGAGCCAGTCGGGGTCAGCTGCATCCTCCCCGCAGACTGTGAGCTGAGAACCTGCCGCCCTCCCATGGCTCCCAGAGTCCGGAGTCCCCGCCGCTGTCCTGGCTGCATCCCTTCCTGGCAGCCACTTGCGACTCTGCAGGAGTGGGGGGGGGGGGGGGTGAGAGGTGGGTTGTAGGAAGCCTTTCCATCCATGTCACACACAGCTGATAGAAGCTGAGCAATTCCGGGGGGATTTCGAGCACGTCCTTCAGAAAGTCCTGGCCACGCGGCAGGTACGCAGAGCGCGGTTCTGAGGCCCAGCGCTCAATCCCATCGTCTCGGAGGGAAGAAGGAGCAGGAAGGCGGGAGGGAAACCCGTGGCCGGCGCTGACGCTTCCACAGGCTCCCTGCCCTTGGGTCCTTCTGGTGCCAGAAGTCTCCTGAACTGCTGTCACCTGCCTATGGCCCAGCGGGGATGGGGGCGGGGTCCCGGGGTGGGCTGGCAAGGGAGCAGCCCCCAGGGGACTGAGTCCCTCCTCTGTTCTCAGCCAGCCATGGGGGTGGCTCTGCAGCCTCGGCCGGTGAAGCCCCTCCAGGGAGCCTTTGTCTGGCTGGTCCTCTGGACTAGCTTCTCCCAAGTGCCAGCAAGTCAGGCAGAATCCTGAGCTGGGGAAAGTTTCAGGGAGACCAGTGGTCCCCAGCATTCAACGTTGCAGAGAGCTCAGGGAAGCACTTACCAAATCTCATAACTAGGAAGTCCCCGAGACAGAGACTCTGCAGAGGACAGCTGGCCACGGCTGCTTTGGGGATCTTGGCCGAGAAGGCGCGATGTAGGCAAATGGGAGCAGGAGGGACCCAGTGAAGGCATTTGAATGACAAGGAAGGAGGAAATGTAATTTTTTTAAGACTGAAGCGATCAGGAGGCACTGGATATTAGTATTTTGGGAACAGGGCTGTCATACATATCACGACAGTTCATCAGTTCCAACCTCCCTCGTGTGACAGCTGACGTTCACATGTGTGACACACGTCCAGGAGCCAGCTCTTAGCCGGGGTGTGACGTGTGACTCTGTCCCTTCTGTCTGCGCTAAAGAAAGCATCTCAAAACATACGCATCTCAAAACAGTCACATGTGGTAGTGACTTTACTATACAGACAACAGGGTTGAATCGCCTCTAAAATTATTATTAAACTATTGGAATGAACCAAAGACTGATACTTTAACTATTAGTAACAAACTACCTGCAACAGCCCTCTCAGTACATGAACCTATAAGAAGCCTAGTGAGGCTGAAAACTGTGATAGTTCAACCAGTACCCTTGCACACTCACTCTTCCCTTAAAAAAAAAAATTAATGCAAGCGATTTTCAGAAAAACTTGATAAAACAAAACAGCTATTTGTTTCATAAAAATTCTCTTTGGATACATAGTGATATACACATCAGCTTACAAAGCTGTAATCAACATGTACCTATAATTTCAGGTTCTGCTTTTCTTCACTAAATATTTCATTTACACATTTCCATTTATTGGTATATTCTCACAGTATCTCGTGTCTAAAAATATTTTATTGATTAACATTTTCCTATTATTGAGTATGGGTTGTTTCCCATTCTTGTTTTATAAATAGGGCTGCAATGGATTTTTTACTAGAATTGTTGCCATTTTGATGTACCGTTTCCCAAAGTGAAACTACTGGGTGAAAAAGTGTATAAAGCCTTTGACACTGCATCACATATTGTCAGATTCCTCGTCTGCAAGAATAAACTTATTCTTAGTGCCACTAGCAATTTATAGATTACCAATTTCTCTTCGGGCCTAACAGAGTTTTCTCTTTCTCTTTTTGTCCCTGTCCAACCCCACTTCTTTCTTCTTCTGCCTCTTCCTTTCCTTTTTTGTTCAGTAGATATGCAGTATTACATTACAGAATTGTTTTAGTATTTCTGAAGTTGAAGTGAGGGTATAGCCTGCGCTTCTGTTGCCACCTCTCCGTCCTGACAGCCTCATGGCATGCGTGTGTTGAACCAAAGAGTGAAGTCTCTTCAAGACCTAAGCCCAGGCGTGCTCAGGAACGCATGTGGCCGGTGAGAAGGGACGTGTATGGCTGGCCCGGGGTGCATCCCCCACAACCCTTAATTCAGTACATGGCAAAGGGTAGCCGGTCAGGAGGTGGGAGGAGTAAGGAGAGTGTGGTGTCCTGGGCCTTTCCAGCCCGAAGCTACGTAGGCTATATGTGGGCTTCTACAGAGCTTTCCTTCCCCTGTCTTCCATTCTGAGTATGGCAACCACGTGTCCTAAATCTGCTAACATTTCAAACATTTGGCCCAGTTGTCCCCATAAAGGGCACCCCCTTCTTTTCAGATCATGTGTCCCAAATTTGAATTTGGAAAGTATGGTTACTACTATTTTGGTATATCCGGCTCACCCACTCCACTAGAACGCAAGCCTATTAAGAGCAAAGACTGTGTCTTATTCATCATTCCAAACCTGTATCATCCCTTTCCTCCTACCTGCCCATCCTTTCATTCTAAAATTGGTTCTACTTGCTCTCTCGTCACTTAGGGAGCTGCTGTTCTTTGAAAATACAGATCCTAAAATAGCATCCGTCTCTCCTTTCTCTTCCGAGGGCTGTGCGTGTCAAAACCGGTTCAGAAAATGTAATTTTCCTTAATGTTTTATATGCGGCACCATAGAAGCTAAAGGCAATAATGTAACCAGTAAGCATTGCCTATCAAATTAATTCTTCTGAATACTTCATGGTGCTGTTGGCAACTGAGTGGTCCTTGAAAGTCACAGATTTCACTGCTTTTGCTTAGTATACAAATTAAAGTTGGCATGGCCAACGAAAGATATTCGCTGTAGGTGTCAATCATATAAAGAGCTTTCAGTGCAGTGCTATGAATTCATAGCTTTCAATAAATACTATAAAGATGAAAATGATAAACACTCTTAGAAATTATGTACTAGTGCAGCATACCACACAGCAAATCCTCTAAGGTATCAGGGGAAGAATTCGGGCAAATGCTTTGAGTCTAAATGCTTGGCATTCCACTGACTTTATTACAGACCCCAGCACTTAACATTGTCTCCCAGATTCCTCCTCCTAGTATAAGTCTCCAGGAGGCAGTCTGGTTGAATTAGCAGAGTCTTCAATATGTCAGGAGACCATGGCCATCCTTCAACCTACAGCTCAAAATCAAGCTTTTGCTATGGACAGAAACTTCTAAAGGGTTAGGTGAATAGGGGTGAAGAAGGTAGCTTAGCGTTTATGAAATGGTAAACTTGAACTGGCAGGAATTGTCTTCCATTGTCCACTAGAATTTTTAATTCCCCACCAAAGAACTTGAACCACGAATTCAAGATTAATGAAGAAGCATCCTTTGGAAGGTAGACATCATCTGTCCCATTTGTAGGCTCCCCGGACATCAGCTTAAGTGACTGAAGTGAATCTAGGGTCGTACAAAACATCTTCCCCCGTCTCCTGACTCTACTGCACCAGCCCCAGATGCGACCTTCTAAGTCCAGACAACTTTATATGTCGCAGCTGTCTTCTGCTGCCCAGAAGTCATGCTTGGACCACTGTGGCTTGCCTGCACTAAGGCCAAGGAGCTTCAGGTCAACCGGCAAGTAGTATCTGTTTTGTTTTTCTCCCAACTTTCTACATGACCTGAGCTCCAGACCTTAAACCTAGCAGGATGGAGCAGGTGGGGGACTCAGCCCGTGTTGGCTCTGAGTCACTGCTCCCAGGGGCCGAAGAGACGGCAAGTCAGGAACCCCACCCGTGTCGAAGGGTGAGGGGGGATGTGCACTCAGAAGTCCCAAGAGCACCCATCAGGCAGCCGTCCACATAGAACCCCAGCTGGCCATCAGGACCAGGGAAGGCGTCTAACATTAGCAAGAAAAGAGTGGGCCTCCGGAGCAGGAAGGGCTTCTGGAGAGAACCGGCTTCTAGGCTGGGCTGCATTGCCAATCAGCATCAGCAGAGGAGGGAGATTCTGTGACCCAGAAATCCCTATTGGGAGACACTGGCCCTAGTATGGTTCACTCATTCAGCATCTATTCTGAGCTCCTCTCATGGCTGGTCCGTGTCCTGGGAGCTGGGAACACAGCAGTGAGTAAGAAAGGCACAGCTCCTGGCCTTGTGGAAGAAACATTCTGTGAAGGAGGATTTTCAGGAGGAAGAGTTGGGCTCCACTGCAAAATTTAGCAGCTCTAACTGGGCCCCGGAACCAACACCTAAGCTAGTGACTTCATTCTCAACCTGCCAGATTCTTAATCAGTTCCTGCCTTCACCATATTTGGCTCCAGAACAAGATGGGACTGTCTGGGCAGGAGAGCATCTTCGGACTCAGCTGGGGAAACTGGGCAGATGTCTCCAGTGGATTCTGCACACCTGTGTTCATGGTGTCACGATTCACAGTGGCCACAGGTGGAAACAACCCAACTGCACGCTGATGGGGGGAGGAAGGGCTAAACAAAATGTGTCCGATACATACAACAGAATATTAGCCTGAAAGAGGAAGGAAATTCTGACACACGCTGCGGCATAAATGAACCCTGAGGACATTATGCTGATTGAAATAAGTCAGTCATGAAAGGACAAGTACTGTATGATTCCATTCTTATGAAATCCCTGGAACAGTCAAATTCATAGAAACAGGAAGTAAGATGGTGGTTGCCAGGGGCTGGGGGAAAGGGCAAATGGAAAATTGGTGCTTAATGGGGACCAAGTTTCAGTTTAGGGGGTTGAAAAAGTTCTGGAGATAGATGGTGGTGATGGTTATACAACAGTGTGAATGTAATTAATGCCACTGAACTGAACACTTAAAAATGGTCAGAATGGTAAATTTTATGTTGTGTATATTTTACAATAAAAAAAATTTTTTTTGAACTCATAATAGAGTAGGTAAAGCTTCCTTCAAACTCAAAATTCTTTCCCAGGCCACCTTCCCCACCTGGCCTGTCAACTCCTTGACGTTTGGGAACCTCCCAAAGAATAAACTAACATGTTCTCTAGTGAAACGGAACAAAACAAAACAAGACTGGGAAGAAGCAGAAGCCGGGGAAGTAGTGAGAGATTGACCCTGTCTGTGAGCTTAGCCTGTGCCCATGGCGCCCACGTTTTGTGCCTCAGAATCCCTTGGAGGGCTTGTTAAAACAAGATGACGTTTGCATCGCTAACAAGTTCCCAGGTGATGCAGACGCCGCCGATCCGGTGACCGCACACTTTGAGGACCACAGGCCTCAAACCCAACGCTCTTTAAAATGTCAAAACCACGGACCAGGGATTCTCAGGTTTTAGCAAGAAGATTTCCGTGGAATGTTGCTTCACTTCCAGAGTCCTGAGCCGTATAGACATGTGTACGTTTTGAAGCTTCCCCGGCTGATTCTGATGCAGTAGGTTTTCATTCCATGGGGTGGTAAATGCAGGAATTAGCCCAGTGGTTCTCAGAGTGTGGCCTGTGGACCAGCAGCACCTGGGCACTGGTTAGAGAACCCATTCTCAGGCCGGGCCCCAGACCTGCTGAGTCAGATACAGCCGGGCAGGGCCCAGCTATCTGCCGGAGCCCTTAGGGTGGTCGCTTCACACTAACGTCTCAGAACCAGTGAGCTAGATCTTTCGACAGCTTCTTTTTCATTGATACGCTGATGACAAAACCAGGGCTCTTGGACAATCGGATACGTAGTTTCCCGGTGCGTGTAACCAATTCCTGGAAAATGGGACTGTTTATTTTTATTTATTTATTTATTTTAATGTTGACCTGGAAATGTGATTTGTATACTACCAGGGTTGGAAAAGTTAATGAAGAGAATTAGAAATACTCTGGCATCCGAGGCCGCATGTAGCATAATTCATAGAAACCTCAAGGAGGCAAATTTTGGCTTGGTAAAAGGAAAAACATTCTTCTGGTTGGAGGGCTCTGGCCGTCCTCTGGGAAGGGTTTTCTTGGGATGTAGTGATTGCAGTCTCACTGGAGGTGTTCCATCTGGATGCCGTGAGGAAATCTAAGAATGGACTAGACTGGGTCAGGGGTTCCCAGATGCCTGTCTGAACAATGTCGGTATCAGAGTGACCTGGGGTTGTTTAGATTCTGGAGTCCCCCTCACAAACATTCTGGTTTGGCATAGCTGAGGTGGGACTCTGGCATTGCAGGTTAATTTGGACTTCTAGGTCTGAGAATTGCTAAACCAGACCTATTTGCTGTCCCTTTCCAATTGTACAAAAGAGGATAGAGAAGTTAACTTCTAAAGGTTGGAAAATGAGAAAAAATTAAAGAATTCTCTCCTTCAGAGAAGAAGTTTACTTTAAAAAGTGGGGATGGTGGTGCTTTTAGCTCTAAGGGCACCCATAAGACACAAGTTTACAGCAGAAAGGATTTGGATTAAAGGAAGAAAAATTTCTTAGCAAAGAGGATTATTAAACATTGGGATGGGCTAAAAGAGTCGATCCTGGAAGATTCTTCTCCAGAAATTTCTAAAGCTAGGAGGACTTCTCATCTGTTTGGAACCATGTTGGGGATAGTTTAAACTCTCTTCCAGCCCCGATGCTGATGTTCTGATTTACACAACAGGATAGTAAACTAATACAGCCCTCAAGCTTCCAGAAGAGCCGTAATGAAAGCTCCCCTCATTATTAGATTGTTAATAAAACAGTCAGCAAATGGTGAACAGATAAAATACTCCTGCACTTACATGACAGGGTTTGAATAGGAGGACAATCCAGTTTCTTGTTTTCCTGTCACTTAATCCCCTGTGCACCCACAGCTTTGGTCTGAGCACTCGTTCCGTGGGCACCAAGTCTCCAATGCAGAAAAGTAAGAAACTTCTACCTGACAGTATCTTTCTGTGGTCCTGATTTTGAGGTGCAGCTGGAGTTAGGCATCAAGGCCAGCACTGCTGAAAAGGGAAGATCTTAAGGCAAAAAGGGAGGCAGGAAGGAAGGCCCTGAACAAACATAGATATGAATAGCGACTGGCGAGGACAGGCTCCACCCTGGGAGGAAAGTGAGGCGCTGACATCCAGCCCGGGCAGGGACGTGGGACCAAAGGAGAGGCTGCAGTTGCTGCTTTCAAGTCTCTTAAGTACTTCTGCTTCAGGGAAGACAGTCGTAGGGAGACCCTCATATTTTTTCACGTGGAGGCATAAGCAAAACTGATGTCGAGCTTTTGAAAACCCTCCAGAGGTGTCCAGAAAGTCCAGAAGGCTCCCTCAGTCAAGGAGCACGTTTACAAAGGGCAGCATCGCGGTTTAAAACACTGGCCGTGGAGTCAGATGACTTGGGTTAAATCCCTCCTCTACCACTTGACTGTGGACAAGTTTCTTAACACTTCCAGGCCGCAGTTTTCTTATTTGGAATATGAGGACAGTAAATAGAACTGGATCATTGATGCAATTTCACGAGATGACAATGACTGAGGGCAGGGGCTGGCACATAAGTGATCGATAAACCTTAGCTCTTAGCACTTTTCTAAAGAAGTGCAGGGCTGAACTCAGATTCACTGAAGCAGGGCCTCCCAAATGCCGGGCTGACACCTGGCACCAGCCTGTGACAGAGTTTTCAGCATCCCTTGGCAAAACGGGAGGGATAATGACAATGTCCTATGTGTGCATGTTGGCACTTGGTTGCTGATGACAGTTTTTTTCCTCTACTCAGAGAATGTACAGTGCCCTTTCCTTTTGGAAATAACGAGCATAGTAGGAGGTACTTTCAGTTTCATGTTCTTTTCAGCCTTGATTTTTTTTTTTTTTTTTTTTCTGGTCTATGAAATTCCAAGAATGGGAACCATTCTTCTAAAAGTTAAGGTAAACACAGAGAGGGTTGGGGGAGGCTCTCACTTCTCCTACCAACACAGGCTTCTCAGGTTCTTCCTCCTTATTTATTCATTTTGTGTCCTTGGCCAATTTCTCCCTGCCTTTGAGTATGTTTCTAGCCTTAGTTTCTCCATTGCTTTTGCTCCTGCCCTGGGAGGGTAGCAGAATATGCCGCCCCAGAACATGCCACTTTGGCATAAGGATTATTTTGAGCTGAAGGCAATTGAGAAGAAGCAGATATAAGAAAAGCGCTCCACCCTCCCCGTATTCACCTAAAAGCAGGACATAAATTTGTAAAGATGTCTCCCCTCCCCTCTTTACCAGGAAGGACAGAAGTTCAGCACTGGTGACAACTCTATACTCTTAGTAACCTACCTTACAAACTTCCTAACGAACCCTTATCTTCCGTTATTTCCCCATATACTTAACCTTCCCACAGTTTGCCACCCTAGAAACTCAAAGTCCTTTTCCTTTGTCTTGTCACTTCCTTAGACATTTATTTTTCTTTCGTTAAGATGCCATACAAGCCCAAGTTCTGACCACCCCGTGAATCACTCATCTCTGAGTGCCGCCTTGTGCATGTGCGATGCACATGTTAATAAACTTGTTTGTTTTTCTCTTGTTAATCTGTCTTTAGTTAGTCTAATTCACAGGGCCCCAGCCAATGAACCTAGGAGGGGAGAGGGAAACAAAGTTAAGTTTTTCCTCTTCTATACACTTCTGGCCATTTTCTCCCCCTTCCATGCCCCACGTTTTGTTTTGTTTTTTTCATTCCCCCTGCTCTGTTTCTCCTCCCCCTCACACACTTCATTTCTGTTCCTGTTTTTGCTCCTGATTCTTTTTTGTACTCACATGTGCTGCATCCCCACATGTGTCCATTCCCCCAGGTGATCGGTGGAGGACACCCAGGTGCTGTGCCCTGCGGGGCAAACACTCTGCCGTGTCCCCTCCAGATGGAGGTCTGTGCTGAGGACAGAACAACAAAAGAGGACCTTAAGACTGGTCTTGCCGTGTCCAGGCAGTGACACGTCATTAATTGAGATGTTCTGTTTCAGCACCGGAGGACGGCTCATTGCCCGTAACCCTTCCAACAAGAGGGACACCTTTTGGGCAATGAATTTGAGGGAGAGAAGTCAGGCTCTGTACACACTCTGAGGATTTGAGCCAAGGCACAGATACAAATCTATGATTTTTGCAGTGTCCTTGAAATTTGGGGGTGAGACATTTTTCCCCTTTAGAGAACCAACTCAGCCAATGTGTCCTGGTTTGCCTGGGACTTTCCTGGTTTCAGCTCTGAAAGTCCCATGTCCTGGGAAGGCCCTGGCAAACTGGGACAGTTGGTCACCGGAGAGCCGATAGTGACCAACGCTCCACTGGACTATTTGTCCAAGATTAGGCACAGGTAGGCCTAAATCCAGAGAATGAAACCAATGAGAAGATATTAAAGGGGCAGCCGTCATTTAACCCAGAGAAGAGAAGGCTAGGGGCGGGGGTGGGCAGGGGCTGTTTTGGTGACGACCGTCACGTGTGGCGGGCTGGACTGTGGGCACAGCTGCCGTCCATCTCCACCCGAGCTCGGAGCCGGAGGAAGTGGGTGTGAGCGGAGCCCAAACTTACTCACAACGCCGAACTTCCTGACAGTACGTATTCTTAGACACTAGAATGAGTTTCGAAGACACATGAGGTATTGTCCTTGGAGGTCTTCAGCACAGTAAATTCCTAAGGGCTTTAAGAGTTTAGGTGCGGCCCCATATGGTCACCTTATCTTTGATAAAGGAGGCAAGAATATACAGTGGAGAACAGACAGTCTCTTCAATAAGTGGTGCTGGGAAAACTGGACAGCTACATGTAAAAGAATGAAATTAGAACACTCCCTAACACCATACACAAAAATAAACTCACAATGGATTAAAGACCTAAATATAAGGCCAGACACTATCAAACTCTTAGAGGAAAACATAGGCAGAACACTCTATGACCTAAATCACAGCAAGATCCTTTTTGACCCATCTCCTAGAGAAATGGAAATAAAAACAAAAATAAACAAATGGGACCTAACGAAACTTAAAAGCTTTTGCACAGCAAAGGAAACCATAAACAAGACGAAAAGATAACCCTCAGAATGGGAGAAAATATTTGCAAATGAAGCAACTGACAAAGGATTAATCTCCAAGATTTACAAGCAGCTCATGCAGCTCAATATCACAAAAACAAAAAACCCAATCCAAAAATGGGCAGAAGACCTAAATAGACATTTCTCCAAAGAAGATATACAGATTGCCAACAAACACATGAAAGAATGCTCAACATCATTAATCATTAGAGAAATGCAAACCAAAACTACAATGAGATCATCTCACACCGGTCAGAATGGCCATCATCAAAAAATCTACAAACAGTAAATGCTGGAGAGGGTGTGGAGAAAAGGGAACCCTCTTGTACTGTTGGTGGGAATGTAAATTGATACAGCCACTATGGAGAACAGTATGGAGGTTCCTTAAAAAGCTAAAAATAGAACTACCATACGACCCAGCAATCCCACTACTGGGCATATATCCTGAGAAAACCATAATTCAGAAAGAGTCCTGTACCACAATGTTCATTGCAGCTCTATTTACAATAGCCAGGACATGGAAGCAACCTAAGTGTCCATCAACAGATGAATGGATAAAGAAGATGTGGCACATACATACAATGGAATATTACTCAGCCATAAGAAGAAACGAAATTGAGTTATTTGTAGTGAGGTGGATGGACCTAGAGTCTGTCATACAGAGTGAAGTAAGTCAGAAAGAGAAAAACAAATACTGTATGCTAACACATATATATGGAATCTAAAAAACAAACAAAAAATGGTCATGAAGAACCTAGGGGCAAGATGGGAATAAAGACGCAGACCTACTAGAGAATGGACTTGAGGACACAGGGAGGGGGAAGGGTAAGCTGGGACAAAGTGAGAGAGTGGCATTGACATATATACACTACCAAATGTAAATAGATAGATAGTGGGAAGCAGCTAGCATAGCACAGGGAGATCAGCTTGGTGCTTTGTGACCAGCTAGAGGGGTGGGATAGGGAGGGTGGGAGGGAGGGAGACACAAGAGGGAAGAGATATGGGGATATATGTATATGTATAACGGATTCACTTTGTTATAAAGCAGAAACTAACACACCATTGTAAAGCAGTTATACTCCAATGAAGATGTTAAAAAAAAAAAAAAAGAGTTTAGGTGCGGCCCAAGAGCCGTGGGGATGGACCAAACACTTCCAAGTTTCCTTCTGACCCTAGGATTCTGTTTCCGTCCACACGTCTATTATGACTCTGATTAGTGTTCGTGTCCTCTTTTGCCTGTAGTTAAACCTAACGATGACCAGGAAAAAGTGATGTGATTGTGGTCTCGTGGGGAAGTCAGTTGAGCTTCTCCAAAGCATAATGGAGAGGAAAGGTTAGCATGTTAGTTTGTTTTTCCTAAGGAATGCTTAAATCTAGACAAGGTTATTTATTGGTCAAACAATTTCATGATGGCAATATTAGGAATTTACAACAGGGAAAAATTCCCTGTGATCCTCTTTCTCCAACAGGCTGAGTGACCCACCTTCCCTTTCCACTCACTGACCTGACATTTCCCTCTGATGTCTTCATGTTTAACCTGGCATCCAACCTGACCCGCATAGGACTCGTACATTATGGCAACTGGATCATATTGAGTGATGAGAGTAAAAAGCAAAACAAAACAAATGAAAAAAAAATCCTATGTTATTTCCAGTTTTTAAAATCAGCTCATTTTCCTCCATAGAATTGTTTCACATTCTGGGAAATCAAGCCGAGCCATCTGGTGAATTGTTGTGGTTAAAATGGATAGAGTTTTGGGGGTGGTGGGTGCCTGTTGTTTTAGGGATGTTTCCCCCTCTTATGTAAACAGTTCTGTTTGTTGGAAATTGAGCACTACCTACACAAAATCTGAGCATCTTTCCACTATGCTGTTCTGAAATTGTTCCTTATCACTGATCCCAAACCACCAATCCTGAGGTCAGAAGCTGACGGCATACACTCTTTGTCTTCTGATCAACTCCTTACAGGAGTTCCTTGGTATATTAGAGTTCTCCAGGGAAACAGAACCGATAGGATATGTACATATGGAGAGAGAGAGAGAGAGAGAGAGAGAGAGAGATTATTTTAAAGAATTGTCTGGCAAGTCCAAAATCTGTAGGATGAGCTGTCAGGCTCATATCCAAAGGCCATCAGGCTGGAGAGAGGTCAGTCTCCATGTTCTTCAGGACTTTGACTGATTGGATGAGACCCACCCACAGTGTGGAGGGCAGTCCAATTAAAGGCCACCGATTTAAATGTTAATCTCCTCTAAAATCACTCACAAAACATCGAGAATAATGTTTTACCAAATATCTGGACACCATGGCCCAGCCACGTGGACACATAATATTAATGATGTGTCATTACATTGGATTTTGTCTGTTCCTCATGCTTAGCACTCTCCCCCATCCTAACCCCGACACTGCCCCCACCCAGCCCACTACACGGACACCTATGATCTCATCATGGGCTGCTCTCTGGGGAAGAAGGCAAAGGAGGGTCTATTTCACAAATTCAAATGGCTGTGAAAATCTCAACCAGATATAACCAAAGTAATAAGACCAGAGCCAGGACAAATTCTTAACTAACCCAAGAAACAACACCTTATTTCTTACATGAGTGGCTGTTCTCAGGTAAGAATATAAAATAATTTTGGTTTCACCTTTGGATGTAAATTCAATGAAATTATACTCAAGAGAGGTATAGCGTAGGAGGCCCTGCATAGATACTGAATTCATATTTAAAGAAATAGTTGTTACAAAGCACAGCCGTAGAACAGAGTGCACTGTGGAGGCCAGTCTGTGGTAAGGGGGAAGGGGACCACTAGCCCTTTAATATATGATTTCAGCAACAAGCCTGGGAGTTCCCTACACGGATTCTTCCTTTAACAAGAGGAAAGATGCCTTTTGTCCTGTTTCGTTTTCCACTGGGCATCCATTTAGAGTTATAGGCTAACAGTGATGCTAGTGGTACCAGCAGAATGTTGCCAAAGTTGGGGAGATCACGCTGCATTTGTTTCTACTTACATAAAAGAAGCTCTTTTTTGGTTTAGAAATATATTTTTACTTGGTCTTCCAAATCACAACTTTGTCAGTAAAACTCATGTTGTCGTAAGCAGTAGGTACACGTATAAAACTAAATTTCTGATTTTATTTTATTATAGTCCCTTAATTGCTCATATTATTCTCCTCTTATAAACATCCATTCTGGGTTTTATCACGTGTTCTTCTAACTCACCTTCCATACCTTCATATATATAAAGTAGACTTTCATTCACATAACCAGTTTTGTGCTGTACGTCTCATTGTACTTATTTTTTCACTCGTCATGAGGTTTCTGAGATGTAACCATGTTGGTATAAGTCAAATTTATTTACTGCCTCTGACTGTTGTCTAGTTTTTCCGTCCTGTGCATGTACCACAGATAACATGTCCACTCTTTCACTGAAGGACAGTTAGACTGTTTACAGCCATTTACATTGAAAATGGTAGTGCAGACACACCGACGTGAGTCTCTTTCAGCACCTCTCAGTTCCTCTGGGCTGTCACCCAGGAACAGTATTTCTGGGTCCCATGGAGAATATACATATACATGTTCTCACTAATATTGCCCAACTGACCTCCAAAAATGGCAGCAACAAGTGACTCCTGCCCATCTGTAGTGCAATAAGGACTTCCATTTCCCCACGTCCTTGTCAGCACTTGCTGTTACACAACATTATATTTTTTACCAGTCTAATGGTTATAAGGTAGTATCTCATTTTTTTATTGAAGTTTAGTTGATGTACAATATTATGTAAGTTACAAGTATACGATATAATGATTCACAATTTTTAAAGGTTATACTCCATTTATGGTTATTATAAAATATTGGCTATTTTCCCTGTGTTGTACGTTATATCCTTGTAGCTTATTTTATACATAACAGTTTGTACTGCTTAATCCCTTACCCCTATAATGACCGTCCCCTTTCCCTTTCCCCACTGGTAACCACTAGTTTGTTCTCTGTATCTGTGAGTCTGCTTCTTTTTTGTTATAATCACTAGTTTGTTGTATTTTTTAGATTCCACATACAAGTGATATCATACAGTATTTGTCTTTCTCTGTCTGACTTATTTCAGTTAGCATAATATCTTCCAAGTCCATCCATGTAGCTGCAAATGGCATTATTTCACTCTCTTTATGGCTGAGTAATATTCCATTATATATATGTACCACATCTTCTTTATCCATTCATCTCTTGATGGACATTTAGGTTGTTTCCTTGTCTTAGCTATTGTAAATAGTGCTGCTATGAACATTGGGGTGCATGTATCTTTTTGAATTAGCGTTTTTGTTTTTCCGGATAGATACCCAGGAGTGGAATTGTTGGATCATATGGTAGTTCTGTTTTTAGTTTTTTGAGACACCTCCATGTAGTATCTCATTTTTAACACAATCTGCATTTCTCTGATTACTAGTGAGTTTGAGAGTCTCCTCATCTATTTATTGGCCATTCTGCATTTACTTCTGTGAATTCCTTTTTCATATTTTTGCCCATTTTTCTGTTTTTTTCTTGCTAAATTGCAGGAGTTCCTTAGATGTTCTGGATTTTAATCCTTTGTCCTAGTTTTGCAAAATATCTTCTTCCAGCACATCTCCTCTCTGTTACCTTTGTCTAGGGTTGTCTTATTTTGAAGAAAGTTTTACTTTTGATGTCATTAAATTCATCCTTTTTTTTTTTTTCCTTTGCAGTTTCTACTTTTTGTGCCCCTGCTTGAATCAGCTACCTTTTGCTGTAATAATAGACCCAATCCAAAGCATAGTGGCTTAAGCCATCAGTGATGAATTGTGATGGGCTGGCAGGGTGGTCCTTCTGGACTGGGCCTGCTTCCTGGGGATGGATGGTCGAGGTGTGGTCTCACATCATGGGGACCTCAGCTGGGATGGGTGGACCTCTCATCCTCCAGGAGGCTAGCCCAGGCCTCTTCACGTGATGATCTTGGGGTCTCCAGCAGCTGGGGACAGGGCAAGCCCCCATGTACACATGCTTTTCAAGCCTCTGCTTCTTCAAATTGCTAGTACCCAGTGGGCCAAAGCAAGTCATATGACTAAGCCCAAATTCAAGAAGTGGTAAAAAAGACTCCACCTACCTCCTGATGGGAGGAGCTGTAGAATGTCTGTCTGTTTTAGTAAGCTTCATTTTTTAGAGCGGTAATCATTTCACAGTATATACATATGTGTATCAAGTCATCACATTGCACACCTTAAGCTTAAATACTATTATGTGTCAATTGTATCTCAGTAAAGCTGGAAAAAATCATCTTGAGATTTTGATTTAAATTGCATTAATTTAGAGATTAAGGAAAATTATCGTCTATTCTGTGCTAAGTTGGCCCACTCATAAATATGGTACATATGTCAGCTTATTTGGGTGGTCTTTTATATCCTTTATTAGAGTTTTAAGTTTTTTCCATAACTTCATGTGATTTTGGGGGGTTAGGTTTATAGATATTTAACAGTTTTTGATACTTTTTCAACAATATCAAACAACGGGGTTTTTTGTTTTCTTGTATTTGACCAGATTTCAAATGTTATAGAAGGGGCTTTATGGAATTGTTGACATGTTGTAAAAAAGCTCTGAATCAAGGAAAAAGCATGTTATCTAGGGTTATAACAATATTAATATTTGAAGTGGCATCATTCATCATGCCTTCTAAACTATAACAAATGATTAGTTTCAAAATGAAATCAGGCTGTTGAAGTATTCACCCAAGAGATTTTAATAGATTTTTCTCTCCCAGTAATGCAGGAAGTCAGTTTTCAGTACAGCTCACAAAGGCATAAGGTCATGAACTGCTCTCTCTGAAATCTTTATTTCAGCAGCTCCCAAGTGTTAGAGAGAATTAATTGCTCAACTGTAAAAACCGGGTCCCAGAGAAGTTTGCAAAACCAGCCAGACGGGAGAGAGTTTTATGGCACACGTGGTCTTATACCCTAGCAACAAAAAAAAACAGAGAAAAAAAAAAAGAGATTACGTTTCCATTGTTAGTGCAATGCCTTATAATTTCCCTTTGTTCTGGGATAAAAACTGAGAGATGGAAAGTGAAACTTATCTACCTGAGTTTTCATGATGCTGGGCGCTAGGGATGGTCATCATTTGCTCAGAAAAAGATTATAACTGCTTGTCATTTTTGCAGAGAAAAAGGGAATATAATGTGCCTTTTGAGGTCTACATGTATAGATAGCTTGAGAGTACTTTATCTTATGGATGCATAAGTGTGTTAAGCAGAATGATTACCTGGTCTGGGCAGCAAATGCCATATGCATTATTTTTTTGTTTAAGACTTCCCCCCTTATTTTTGCGTTTTTTGTTTTGATTGCTTTTTATTATATTTCAATCATTTTTTGCATTCATTTTTTAATATTTGGATCCACTGTATTTCTGTCAATGAGGAGTCATGCTATTTAGAACATGGGCAGCTCAGTTCCAAGTGCCAGCATTCCACTTAGTGGGACCTTAGGCAAGGATCATTCTCTGAGCCTCAGCTTACCCATCTGACACAGGAGGGGTTAGGTGACCTCACATGTCCTCTCAAACTCCAAGATTCTGCATGTCTTCTTGGACTCTTGGCCTTTGGAGATAATTCGTAAAGTTTCCATAAAGAAAGTGGAAACCAGCTACTTCTTTAAAACCAGTGAGAAGCTTAGGGAACACAGTAATCATGTTTCTGTAGTGCTCTTGGAACTGAATCAGAAACTGCCAGGACGATGGGGACTTCACATGACAGCAAGGAGCAAAGTGTATCTTTCCAAAGTCCACATTTATTCTTCTGGCAATTTCTTGGATTGCCATGAAAATTGGAATGGATGAGAATTGGAGTTTGTCAACAAGATAAAAGGCTCACGGATAAAGTGAGTTATCTGCCTTTTGTTCCCACCGAAAGGTGACTTTACTCGAAATTCTGCTGAACATCTAAGGAATTAATCTGGATGAGTGAGCTCAGCCTGACATTAAGATGCTCCGATGCCCTTCTTAGCAGTGATGCTGAAATAGCAGCAGCTTCAGTTTGCTGAAGCAATAATAGCTGCCAGGGGAAAAAAAAGAGAGAAAGAGAGAAACTAGAAAAATCAAAGCCATTTCAAAAGTATAAAGTACCAATTAAGAGACTGTCCTCTTGAAAGTATTATTTAAGCAATTGATCAACCAGTATCCGTTGATTGCCTGCTGGTCAAGACCTCACCTCTGCACTCTGTGTCTTCCAGGAGCTTACAGTTTAGTTAACAGCGATCAACTCTTCTGCAGACCAGTGACCCCAGTGCCTGCTGAGCTTTCGCAGACGGCACCACACCCCTTAGAACCAGCAGCAGCCCATAGCGCATATGTCTTTGTATCACTAGATCTTTGATTTTTCAGTCCCTTTCAATTCTCAGGTCCCTACTTTGGGAATCCACCCACTGTTGGCTTTTAGCTGCCATATTTCTGGCTGACCACTCTTCATTCTTGGAATCCACCTCAGTTGCTATTGTGTTTGCCCTTCCACCTTCATCCTTTCTTCAGACCCCGGTTCTACTGAATCCTGCAGCCGAAGGCCTTCTCTGCGTCCTTCCAGGCTGAGGTGGCAGGTGGAGGGGGCTGTCGTCTCCTGCTGCCTCCCGGCCGGCCCAGCACAGCCTCATCTGTTGACTGGGGCCATCAGGCAGCCTGTCCTCCCCTGGGACTTGACTTCTCCTTGGACCCACAGACGTGCCCATTCACAGCTGATGTGCTTTAGGTCCCTTCCTCACTCTCTCAGGTCACACACCCCTGGACGTGCCCACTGTAGTGGCTTGCTAGACTCTGAGCAGAGCAGACCAGAGCAAGAGCGATACATCCCTTGTTCTAGGAACGCTGCTTCTTCAGGGCTCCCACTGAGGATGCAAATTGAGACTTCTCTTGAGTTTGAGCTACAGAGGTGAATTCATTAGAGACGAAAGGTTCCAGATGGGAGAGGAATTGGCCTCCTCCAGAAGTAAGCAGTTTTCTCTGGAAGGCGAGCCATAGTGACGAGAGAAAAACGTTCATTCTTTGCTGCCTGACCAGCTAGAGGACACAGTCCCCCGAAGTCAGCATCTATGTAGGCTTTGGGGTTACAAAGTTCAGGGCAGACACAGTAGTTCGAAATTAACTTCATCTTTCTTACCCCATCATCCTCTTCCTCCTCGTGCGGGTGACATCATCATACAGCCAGTCCCCTGATCCGAAAGCAGCCTCCTCATGCTAACAGAATACTTACGAGTGTATCGGTAAAAGTGTCACCTCTTTGATCCCTCCTTTCTGTCACCTAGTTCAGGCCCTCATTTTCTCTCACCCAAGCCAATGTAATAACCCCTTCACCCTGAAATTTCCAATCCACTCTTGCCATTGCCTTTCTCCGCTTGGACATAATGGTTTCCCTTTGCCTCAAGAAAGGAAGTTCACATTTCTTAGCATAGCAGTCGAAGTTCTTCACAAGTTGGCCATCTCCCATCATTCATTACCATGTACCCTATGAAATCAGGTGAAAAAAGGCAAGATGTTATCCCTGGTCTGGTCTGGTCTGGTGTAGTAACTCTCATATTAATTTCTGCCCTGGCACGGCAAATGACTTATTGCTTAAACATGCCCTGTATTTCCACCTCTGGCCTGAGCTCCTGCTATGCCTTTGCCTGGAATGCTCTCAGGCACCTCCCGTCTCCTCTCAAGCTGATCTCAAATATCCCTGCCATCCTGCACGTCAGAACAACTCTCCTCTTCTTTGTGCTGTTACTGCATTTAGCATCTTTGATCTTGTGCTACAAATGGTTGCTTACGTATCTATCTTTCCTGCCAGCTTATAAGCTTTTTGCCTCTAGAGAAATGTAATACTCCTCTTCACAGTTGCCATAATCATTGGTACTCAAGGAATGTTTGTTGAAATGAATCTGCCCAAATATGTACACCTGGCTCTAGTGCTCGATACAGGCATACATGTACATTCAGACACACATGTACACCTGTGCATGCACACATATGCACATGCACGCACTGCACACCTACACTTGCTTACATATTCATTCATTTATTCACTGTGTAACAGCCGGGGCTATCTCACCCTCTGCTCAGAGAAGATGGAGTGATTTGGCTGATAGGAAATTTAGAGAGAACAAACCAATGTGACTGGCTCAGCCCCTCTCTGTTTTCCTTCTTGGGAGCTACCCTGCCCTCAGGGAGACGTGAACTGAGCGGTGGGCTGGGGGGGGGGCAGGGCCGGGTGGGAGGCTGCCATGGTCCAGGCTGCTGTGACTGCGGTTCAGTACTGGAAAGTTTATTTGCTCGCAGATACAAGCTATGTCCTCAGTATCAGCTTAATAAAGGTGTCATTGTAGCCTTCACCTGCCATCTTTCTTGATCTGTTTCTCAATTGGCTCATAAAGCAGGCAAGAAAGAAGAGTGTTATCTCTTGGGGCCCCTCAAAGACCCTAACAGAAGTAGAAAACCAAGGCAGAACTTGAATAATTCTCCATCTGTCTGCTCTGACTGCATGTCTTCAATTTTACGTAAGGAAAGGGGGCTGAAGAAATTGCTTCTTGTTATCAAATGGTGCATTTACTTCCTGCTTGTGATGTATACGACAGCAGTGCAGGTATTTGTCGTCTGTGTCTTGATGTATGATACTTCTATGATATATGACACATATATGATGCTTCTCAGCTTTCCCAGGGTTTAGAATCTCATTGAACAAAAGGACTCATTCATATTTACCTTGACTTGTTTACAACTGGTTTTGCTGGCAAGGGCCCTCCTGCCCTGTTGGCTTCATCTCCCTGGGGAGTTATGCTCAAACCCTGGGACGTTTGTGTTCCTCCCCTGGGTATGGCATCATTGTGTTGGCTGCGCCTTGTCAGGCATCTCATCCAGCAGGAGCTGTGTTTTCTTCATTGTAATGATATCCTCTGAAGACACAATCGAGTAGCCCTGTTTTTCACAGCATGCATAATTCTGGGCTGAGACAGTCCCTGTCTTTGTCCCAGTGTCACACCCAGAGCTGGTTTCACTTCTGTCCTCTTTAGGGTGAGACAGATTCAGGGAAGATTCCAGGATGAGGGATGGTTTAGAGTTCAGTTTTCACACAGCGCCAGCTAAGGAAAGGTTACGGAGAGGAGGATTATGGGAGGGACAGGGTTGAGGAGCAGGTTATAGCTGTGGTGGCCAAAGCCCTGGGGGTTATTTTACAGACTTAGTGACCAGCTAGTGTCCATTTCTGCTGAGAAAAGGAGAGGAAATAGCCCGAGGCTACAGCAGAGGGATTGAGTCTTGGCATGGGTGACACAGGGGCTCGGTGGGGGGGGGTCTTCTCTTGATGGGCTTGACAGTTCACATAGATTTTAGTCTACCTGGGATGGTTGGCATTACTCTTCAAATAAGTCTCAAAGAAATAATAAACCCGTCACACTGTAAACATTTCATCACGTCCATTTTCACCAGAACAGGGTTTTTTAATTTGTTTGCTTGCTTTTTGATGTGGGGAATCCAGCAATTACTGCAGACTGCCCTCTCCCCAGGATCCAATCAAATATGAGCAATCCTGTGGAACCCATTGATATAAATGTTACAGTTATTTATGTCTCTAATTAAGAGTGTTACCCATCTTCGCGGGAGGCCTGTAATTTCTAGCTTCGGAGGAGGGCTGTAGAGCATATATTTAATTTTTGAGTTATACCTAAATGAAACAAATGTTTCCAGAATTGTATGCTAGTTTTTAGATTTTGAAACTGGAATGAGAATCTCAAAATGTAAAGGACTGTACAGGTCGTGTGGTGTAATGCTGTTAGACACATAAGTCCTTTTGATAACATCCCAGACAGCGCACTGCGGATCCTCTGGCCTCCACAGTGAGGTGAAGCCCCTGCTTCTCAACCCAGCTCAGAGTTTCAAGAATGTGATGTGTACCACTGCTGGTGTTCAAGGCAATTTCAGTGACTGACACAGAGATGACCCTCGTTTTTACTTTAACACTTATGTATCTATTTTCTTATACATTACACAAAAAATAATCAAAGGGCGGACATTTCAAAGAAAAGTGAGGAGAGGCTGAGAATAACATAGCAAAGGAGCACAATCCGGCATGCATTTGGTATTTGCAAACAAGAGGGAGAAGAGTATTGAAAAAGTATGATGGGAAGACCAAGTTAAGATATAGGGGAAATAAGATTAGATAGAAAATGTGGAATCCGTCAGAGAGAACCTTAAAAGCAGTTAATAGGTGAAATAAATGGCATGTTAGAAATAGCAAGAACATGGGCTTTGGAGAAAATAGGATGCAGTTCTGAGATGGAGTTCCTTAACTCTCTGACCATGGCTGCAGTGATGACTTTTTTCCTTTTTTGCTGGGATACTTGTTGATCTGTGGGTTGTGGTGGCGATAAAGTTAAGGATGTTGAGATGGGTGGATTATTCTGGATTATCCAGGTGAACCCAGCATAATCACAGGGATCCTTATAAGGAGGACACAGGAGGGTCAAAGTCAGAGAGAAATGTATGGATGGAAGCAGAGGTCAGAGAGGAGAATGGATGCTATGTTACTGGCTTTGAAGTTGGAGAAAGGGACCATGAGCTAAAGATAAAGACTATATGTGGCCTCTAGATGCTGTAAAAGGCAAGAAAATGGCTTCTCCTTTAAAGGCTCCAAAAGTCATGCAACCCCGTGGACACACTTTAGACTTCTGACCTCCAGAACTACAGGATAACAATTTTGTGTTATCTTAAGCCACTAAATTTGTGGTCATTTGTTACAGTAGCAGTGGGAAACTAATACTTGCTCCAAATTGGAAACAGCCCAAAATGTCCATCATAGGCAAAACAGATAAATAAATGGTGGTATAGTCCTATGATGGAATTAAATTTCTATGATGGGATTTCTATACAGAAATTAAAATGATAGATTACAGCTTCATACAACAACATAATGAATTCTCACAGGAGCTTAAGCAAACATGAGCTTGAGCAAAGAAGCCAGACACAAAGCGTACACACTGAATGATTCCATTTGTATGATGTTTAAAGCTTGTGCCCCCATGGCCTTCTTGGGTGTCCTGCAGATAGATGTTCAGCTGTTAAAGTAGGTTAAATCATATGGAAGCCTCACTGTGTCCTTCAGGAATTTGGCAGTGCTAGCCATGGGAATAAGATAATTTGAACAAGTATTACTAGGAAACTCTTGTTTACATTAGGTTCTTGGCTGCTTTGACAACATCTATATTCAGAGGCAGTCCTCCATAAAATTGAACAATGGGATAATAGGAGGAAAGGCATTCCCTTTGATTACCTTTCAGAGGTGAATAATGGACTAGGAAAGCTAACTGTTCTGCTTTCTTTCTAAATTGCCAAGCAGGAAGCAGGCTGGAGGGTGGGGCTGGCATGTCCCCACATAATAGGGGCCCTCTCAAGAAAGAATTTAAGGGAGTTTGGGCTGTTTTACAACACTTGAGTCCTAAGAATAATTCCTTAGGCTGCGGTAACAGAGGGCTTTGCAAATTAAGGGTCTTGAAGCAGATTGTCCCAGGAGGACAGCTGGGCACTGCTCTTGACTAGGGGTAGGCAGAAGCATGGCTTACCTGGCTGGGCACATTCCACCTGAGTCACCACATCTGAGGGGGACAAGGTGATTAAGGATCTGCGTGTTCGGTCCCAAACTATTTTATAGAAAAGCAAGTTTGGAAAAAGAAAGTCACTGGGCAATCAGTCTCTACTTTCTTGTCTCTTTCGTGCACAAGACTCTAGTAAAACCCGCACACTCAAGCGATACAGGGTTGGGTTCCCACCAAAGTCTCGCCCATTTAATACCACCTTCTGACAGCTGGGATGGCACTTACGTACTCATCCCAAGAGAGCCCCCTCTCCTGCTGCCCATCTCTCTCTCCCAGGCCTGACTTATTCTGGATGGTTAAAGCTTCATCTTATGAATGGATAAAGAAGATGTGGCACATATATACAATGGAATATTACTCAGCCATAAAAAGAAACAAAATTGAGTTATTTGTAGTGAGGTGGATGGACCTAGAGACTGTCATACAGAGTGAAGTAAGTCAGAAGGAGAAAAACAAATACCATATGCTAACACATATATATGGAATCTTAAAAAAAAAAAAAAGGGTTCTGAAGAACCTAGGGGCAGGACAGGAATAAAGATGCAGACGTAGAGAATGGACTTGAGGACACGGGGAGGGGGAAGGGTAAGCTGGGATGAAGTGAGAGAGTGGCATGGACATATATACACTACCAAATGTAAAACAGATAGCTAGCGGGAAGCAGCCACATTGCACGGGGAGATCAGCTCGGTGTTTTGTGACCTAGAGGGGTGGGATAGGGAGGGTGGGAGGGAGATGCAAGAGGGAGGAGATACGGGGATATATGTATGCATATAGCTGATTCACTTTGTTATACAGCAGAAACTAACGCACCATTGTAAAGCAATTATACTCCAATAAAGATGTTAAAAAAAAAAACGTCATCTTAGTGCAGTGTTCTCTAAAGAAGAGTCCAGATGTTTTTCCTGGAGGTTCGTTCACTTTCTTCCCTATGTACGTAGTCATCTCGTAGAATGTCACGTTGTTCCACCTGGTTAGAGAAAGACTTCAGATTTACCTCTTTTTAAAGATTTGGTGGTGGTGGTTTCTACAGTGCCGATCCTAGGCCAAACTGTGGTGTGATGTGAGCCACAGTTTTCTCTGGAGCTCCCCAGCCTGTCACTGGAGTCTCTCTCCCATATTTTGGGTCTTAAGCTCTTTCCCAAACAAAATCCCTCTCAAGACAAACCCTGAAACCGCATCATACCAAATGTAAATGCCTGTCAACAACCCGCAGCTCAACTAGTTACCTCTAACATTTTGAAAGAGGTCAGTTTCTGAAAGCAAAGGAATCATGTGCCTCAGTATTTTAGGGACTAGCAAACAAGTGAGAGTTTATTGCTCAAAGAAGCTCTCCTGGTGCACCAAAAATCACATTAAATAAGCAAATTACAGTTTGTAATGTTCCGTGCTTCCCTATTTTAATATCTCAGAATAGGCAAATTGGGATTTAAAACAGTAACGACCACTGATTCATTCACTGCCTCAATTCCAGCTTCTAGGTGTGATAAGGCTGCCCTCAGCCCTCAGTATAGCAACAAGCAGTTTATACACCACATCGCCTAAACGTCAGATCCTTCCTTATGAAGAAAAGTTATATTTATAGCTGGAAATGATAATTTTATTCTTATTTAGTCCCCCAAAGGGCTGACCACAGAAAACTGAGCATTGCAAGCATTCGAAGGCTGTTTATTGGATGAATATCAGAATATTACCCACTAGTGGGCTGTCAGTTATTGCCTTGATGTCTGTCTCAACACTGTGTTAACATACGTCAGCTGAAATTTCATACATATTTATCTGAAGGGGGAAAGGATTTTGGAGGGAAAAAGATATCCACTATTTTTTACTAAAATTTTGAATTTTCTGAGGAAGCCCAAAAGAGTCTATTTACTTGGACTGACCTAAATTGCAACACTTTTAATACCAACTTGATATATTTATGGCCAGGCTTCCAAAATCATGTTCAACTTTATTCTTAAATTGACCTCTACATCAGCAATTTTTTCCAAGTTCTTATTTTTAGCCATATTATCTTTCTTTTTCTTGCTGTTTTGGAAATGTTAATGATAATTAATACCAATCAATATCTATTCGTTAAGCCCTAGTGCTTTATTTCTAGTTTTTAAAAGTCTTCATGTATATTATTGATTTCACCTTCATACATATCTGTGAAGTAGCAAGAGGAGTGAAGAGCTGAATGTTTATCACGAAGAGGATGGCATAGTTCATAAGCTGCTCTTCCGAGAGACCTAGCTCGGAGGGCGGGTGGAAATGCGGTGAGAAACATACAGATAGGGAGGAGTAATGTGGGGGAGAGAGCACGATGTTGTTCTTTTCTCCACTGGAGGCATTTTTAAAATTTGGATTGTTCCTTGTCAGTTAAATACCCATATGCTTTTTGAGCCAAATCTGATTTTAAAGGAAAATATTTAAGATATGGAACCATTACAGCACAAAGATTAGTGCTTTCTTGCATACCAAGCCTCTCTGAATTCTTGCCAATCTTGGAAAATCTGGTGGCTCTGAGTTTCTGTGGACTCTCAACACCCCACTCTGGTATTTTGGACCTGGGTGAGTTACAATGGAAATATATCCATACATATGCAGAAATGTCAATATTCAAGGAAAAAATAACTATACAGTATTTTGGAAGTTGCCTGGGAACAGATGCCATAGGTTTGCACAAATTGAGCCTGATTTGGGCAGATCATGAGCGGATATGAGGAGCGGGTACGGTACTCCTTAGTTCATATGTGGGGTGTGGTGCTCAGAAAGTCCTATCAGAGAACACTGGCTTGATGGACCATTTCCTGTATTGTTATGGGGCGTCCTGACAATGTATTTTACACATTTACAACTTAAACTGGTAACATCCCTGAGGACAGCAATTTAGCTGTGGAATCAAGAACCACAGAAATGTTCATTCCCTTTCACAGCATAGTCCCATTCACTCCTGAAAATTGATCTCAAGAAATATTTTGTTAATTTTGAAATATTTTTCCTTAAAGATTTTTTTTTTTTTGCAGTGGATCTATAAGGAAGGATGGGTGTGAAAATAAGGGACATATCATAAATTATTCAATACTAGTTGATAGCTTTATCAATTATAGCATATTATCCAGTAGAATTTTATGCTGCACAGTTGTAATTATGTAACACCATAGGAGAATGTTGATAATATAATATTCATTGGGAACAACAGAATACAAAATTGTCTGTACCCTAAGATTATGTGTGTATATGTGTGTGTGTGTGTGTGTGTGTGTGTGTGTGTGTGTATATATAAAACACCAGTATCTCAAGAACAGAGCCTGGAAGGGAATGTAGAAAATCAGAACAGATGTTAGAATTGAGGTGGGGGGCTTTTTTCTTTCAAAATCCCTTTTCGTACACTATTGTAAGGCAATTATAGTTCAATAAAGATGTTTAAAAAAAAAAAAAATCCCTTTTCGTGTTTTTTTTTGTTTTTTTTTTTTGACTGCACCATGAGACTTGTGGGATCTTAGTTCCCCGACCAGGGCTTGAACCTGGGGCCACAGCACTGAAAGCACTGAGTGCTAACCACTGGATTGCCAGGGAACCCCCCTCTTTCATGTTATTTTAATAGAGGTTTTATAATAAGTAAAAATATAAAAAGATAAAATGCAACATTCGAACTACTATGAGGAGAGTCAAAATAAGAAGGCAACAGATTGTCAGGCTCAGAAGTTTTCGGCTCGAGTCACTTTTGTGACATGATTGACTATAATGCTGTTTAAGTCTTAGCCATTTGTCATACTGGGTTCTCCAAAGCAAGCGCGGAGAGGACGTGTTTAATTGTTTAGTGGATGTGCTGGAGGGGGAGGACTTAGCAGCGTCCCATGTGCTTTAATAAAGATAATAAAGATGTGCCTGTCAGCCTTTTTCTCACCAGACACACCGTATGCTAACGACCTTTCCCCTGCCTTGGAGTGGATCATAGTACCATTGTCCCCTTTGTAATCCTTTAGCTGTGAAGGAGTCCAGATCATGTCACCCCCAAAATACACCGTTTTGGCATGTTGCTTATTTTGAGTTAAAGGCATTTGAGAAACAGGTGGAAAGAAGAGCGCTCTGACCCTTCTTTTCAGCCTGAAAGCAGGAGATAAAACTCCTGAGTGAAAGGTACCCTCTCTGTACCAGAGGAAGACATTCTTCTCACCAGCGATGCGGAATTGGGGCTGAGAATCTGTACAAACACACCTCACTAAACTAACCCTCATCTTCCTAGTTACTGCTCCACAAGTCACTACCCCAGCTCAAGCTCCTTTGTCCTGTCATTTCTCCACAAATTGATTGTTCTTTGCTGAAGATGATATATATATAAGCTGGAATTCTAAGTTGCCGGTTTCTGTTTTGTTTTAATTTTATTTATTTGTATTTATTTATTTTTGGCTGCGTTGGTTCTTCGTTGCTGCGCGTGGGCTTTCTCTAGTGTGGCGAGCGGGGACTTCTCTTCGTTGCGGTGCACGGGCTTCTCATTGCGGTGGCTTCTCTTGCTGCAGAGCACGGGCTCTAGGTGTACGGGCTCAGTAGTTGTAGCTCGCGGACTCAGTAGTTGTGGCTTGCAGGCTCTAGAGTGCAGGCTCAGTACTTGCGGTGCACGGGCTTAGTTGCTCTGTGGCATGTGGGATCTTCCTGGACCAGGGCTCGAACCCATGTCCCCTGCGTTGGCAGGCAGAGTCTCAACCACTGCGCCACCGGGGAAGTCCCTAAGTTGTTGTTTTGAGTTACCTTTCCTTTAGGTCTCTCCCGTGTGATGTGTGCTGCACGTGTTAGTAAACTGCTCCATCTCATGTTAATCTTTTTGTTAGAGTTCCAGCAGAAAATCTAAGGTGGGTGGAGGTAAAGTTTTGCCTCCCCTACAACTGCAAAAATGAATCCTAGAGGAAATACTTCTTGGGGAACCAGGGGATGATAGATACCACGGGGAGCCAGGAAGCAGGCCCAACACATGACACAACATCAGTGTGAATGGCTAGGCTGCACTTTAGGTTACAGGGGGCAACGCTGTGCTGTAGAGGAGAGGGAAAGCAGAGAGTACGAAGGAGGTGGTTTGGGGAACCTAAACCTTGAAGTAGGGACAGGACTTCAGCAAAGGGAGATGCAGAGAACTTCCCAGGAGGAGAGAGCTCAGGCAAGATCCAAACCCTAGGGGAGTTCCGGGCGCGTCCCAGTCGTGATTGGTTCTTAGGGATGAGACAACACATAACTGCTTTGGAAAGAAGGGAGGGGCATCATCTTGGTCCCCTGTTCATTGTGTTTAGCACAATCTGACATGAAGTGTGTACTCAATGATTGATATTGAGAGAATGAATGAATGAAAACATGGACGCAGGATGGATTGGAAAGAGTGGGAGCAGGGAACCCTGGGAAGAGGGGCAAAGACTTGAACCAGGGCAGGGTGGCCGTGAAAGAGACGAATGTCAAGGATATGCAGTAGGAGAATTGATAAGAGAGTGGGAAAATAGCTTCAAGGTTGAAAACCTGGGAAACTGGGAAAGTAGAAGAGAAGCGGCAGCTGGAGCTGTGGCTAAAATCACAGAAGCAGCCATGGTTATTTCCATTACAGAAACATAGGAATCCTCTCAATTCATAGCTCATAAAATAAAATTAAAGTGTGAGCACAAAAAAATTTATTACAAGGTACTATTTTTTTAACATCTTTATTGGAGTATAATTGCTTTACAATGGTGTGTTAGTTTCTGCTTTATAACAAAGTGAATCAGCTATACATAAACATATATCCCCGTATCTCCTCCCTCTTGCGTCTCCCTCCCACCCTCCCTGTCCCACCCCTCTAGGTGGTCACAAAGCACTGAGCTAATCTCCCTGTGCTATGCAGCTGCTTCCCACTAGCTATCTGTTTTACATTTGGTAGTGTATATATGTGCATGCCACTCTCTCACTTCGTCCCAGCTTACGCATCCACCACCATGTCCTCAAGTCCATTCTCTGCATCTGCATCTTTATTCCTGTCCTGCCCCTAGATTCTTCAGAACTGTTTTTTTTTTTTAGATTCCATATATATGTGTTAGCATATGGTATTTGTTTTTCTCTTTCTGACTGACTTCGCTGTGTATGACAGACTCTAGGTCCATCCACCTCACTACAAATAACTCAATTTCATTTCTTTTTATGGCTGAGTAATATTCTATTGTATATATGAGCCACATCTTCTTTATCCATTCATCTGTCGATGGACACTTAGGTTGCTTCCATGTCCTGGCTACTGTAAATAGAGCTGCAGTGAACATTGTGGTACATGACTCTTTTTGAATTATGATTTTCTCAGGGTATATGCCCAGTAGTGGGATTGCTGGGTCGTATGGTAGTTCTATTTTTAGTTTTTTAAGGAACCTCCATACTGTTCTCCATAGTGGCTGTGTCAATTTACATTCCCACCAACAGTGCAAGAGGGTTCCCTTTTCTCCACACCCTCTCCAGCATTTATTGTTTGTAGATTTTTTGATGATGGCCATTCTGACTGGTGTGAGGTGATACCTCATTGTAGTTTACAAGGTACTATTATTGCCACGTGGGACCAAGAGAAAATGAGAAGATGGGGGGGAAAAAACCCTCCAAGGTAAATTGCTAAAGTTGCTTAGGAATAGGGGGGAGGAATCATTTTATGGAAATGAAGGGATCTCAGGAGTCCCTGCACATTCATAAGTTATATTGAGACACAATTCATGCTGCCACTTGGTAGAGCTGTGCCTTTGTCCTCTTTGTCTGTTGTCAGGGGCTACCAATCCTGGAGAGAAAACTAGCTCTGAAACAACTGATTAAATAAATTTAATTAACTTGGAAAACATAAATGGGGCCTCGTGGGACTTGTTTCTGTTTGGCCAGCCTGATACAGGCTGAAACTTGAGAACCACTGGGTTACAGTCTGGATAACTGTATTAGGGTTTTCCAGAGAAACAGAGCCAATAGGCTAGATATATACATAAGAGGAGATTTATTACAGGAATTGGCTCAGCGGTTATGGAGGCTGCCGTCCCACGACCTGCCATCTGCAAGCAGGAGAACCATGAAAGTCGGCAGTGTAACTCAGTCAGAGTCCAAAGACCTGATAATCGGGCTGATGTGAAGTCCTGATCTGAGTCCGAAAGCCCTAGAATCAGGATCGCCGATGTCTGAGGGCAGGAGAGGATGGATGTCTCAGCTCAGGCAGAGAGAGAACAGATCTGCTCTTCCTCCACCTGTTTGTTCTCTTTGGGCCCTCAGTGCATTAAATGATGCCCATGCACACTGGGAGGGCAATCCACTTCACTCAGTTCACCAATGCAAGTGCTGATCTCTTCCAAAAAACACCCTAAACAGAAGCATCCAGAAATAGTGTTTTATTAGCTATCTGAGCATCCCTTAGCCCAGTCAAGCTGACACATAAAGTTAACTGTCACAATAACTAAAACTGGTTTTTAGATTGAGCATCACAAATTGATTCCTTTCCCTTCTTTTGTTCATTCAATCACTGTTTCATTTCATCAGTATTTTTTGGGGTACTTGCCAGATATCACTATATCCGCTGGGATGATAAAGTAGTCAGGGTTTCTGCTCTTGGACAGAGTTGCAGATAAAATACAGGATACCCAGTTAAATTTGAATCTCAACAATGCAAACAATTTTTTTTAGTATAATGTTGTTCCAAGTATTGCGTGAAACATCCTAAAAGTGATTCTTTGTTTTCTGAAATTTGAGTGTAACTGGGTACACCGTATTTTTATTTGCTAAACCTGGCACTGTTACTCCGTGGCACTTATATTCTTGTGGGGAATACAGACCAAAACAAGTACACTTACTTAAAAAAGCAGTGCTTTTCAGTGGTGATGTATGCAATTGAGAAATAAAAAGGTATAATACGGTGAAGAGTGGCATTGGATAGGCAGGTTAGAGCAACCCTCTCTGAGGACCTGGGAGCCAGTTATGTGTAGCTCTGAGGGGAGAAAATTCCAGACAAAGGGAACAATGTAGTGCAAAGTCCCTAAGGCGAGAAAGTTCTTAATATGTTCTAGGAATTGGCCAGAAGTCGGCATGGATGAGCATAGTGAGGAAGAGAGGCAGGAGGTGGGGACGAAGAGGCAAACAGGAGCCCAGGCACTTAGGCCTCAGCAGGCCAGAGCAGAGAGTGACATTTACTCTCTCCTTGGAGCATTTTTAGCATAGAGGAGCCGCAAGACTGGCTCTGTGATTTTAGACGCTCTCCTAGCTTCTGCAAGGAGAATGGTTTGTAGAAGGAGCAAGAGTGGGAAGCAGGAGGAAGGTCAGGAAGGGCTTGTTGAGGTCCAGGGAGGAGATGGTACCAGCTGGGACACAGGGTGGTAGTAATGAATATGGGAAGAAGTGGATAAATTCGGGTTAAGTTTTGGAGAGGAGTTGACAGGACTGGCTAATGGATGGCATGTGGTGGGTGGAGGGAAAGAGAAGCAACATGGGTGATGGTGCTTTTTACTGAGATGGAAAAAGACTGGGGTGGATAGGTTTTGGCCAGACGAAATTGACTTTCTTTTTGGACAGGTTGCATTTAAGAAATCTATTAGATACTCAAGTTAGGAAATCAAGTACATGATTTCAGGGCTAGAGATATGAATCTGGGAACTATCAGCACACACATAGTTTGTAAACCATGGAACGAATTAATATTACCTAGGGGAGCATCTGTAGATAAACGTGAAGGACCAAACAGGGCACTCTTGACACTTAGAGGTCAAACCAAGGAGAAGGAGCCATCAAAGGGGCTGAAATAGGGCAAAACCAGACAAGTAGGTACCTTAAAAGCCAAGGAGGAAAGTCCAAGAGCAGGTGGGAGTGGTCAGTTGTGCTAAAAAGTCAAATAGAATAAAGTCAGAAATGTGGTCATTGGATTTACAACATAGAGGTCATTGCAACATTTAGAAGAACAGTTTTGATGGAACAGTGAGGTCAGAATCCTGTTTGCAGTAGGTCACAGAAATGAATGAAGGTGAGTAAGTAGAGGCACCCATTATGAAGAACTGTTTGGAGAAGTTTTACCGTGAAAGGGAGAGAAGTAGGAATGATGGAGAAGGATTGAGGATCAAAGGGGAAAGATTAGCGATAGAAAGTACTAAAACATATTTTATGTTGATGGGACTGATCTGATAGAGGGAGTGAAATTGATGCTACAAGAGAGAGAAGAGAAATTTGCAGGAGTGAAGTTCTTGAGGAAGAAGAGGGGATGAAATTAATAGCAGCAGGGAAGAAGATGCCCTTTGATGTGACCAGAGACAGTTTATCTATGTAGTAAGAGAGAAGGCACAGAGTATAGATACAGATGCAGGTAGATTTGGAGATTTGGTTAGGGGACAACGAGGAAGTCCCAGGAGGAAGTTTTTTTTTAAAATTAATTTATTTAATTTATTTATTTTTGGCTGCGTTGGGTCTTTGTTGCTGCGAGCGGGCTTTCTCTAGTTGTGGCGAGTAGGGGCTACTCTTTGTTGCGGTGTGCGTGCTTCTCATTGCAGTGGCTTCTCTTGTTGCGGAGCACGGGCTCTAGGCGTGTGGGCTTAAGTAGTTGTGGCACGCGGGCTCAGTAGTTGTGGCTCACGGGCTCTAGAGCACAGGTTCAGTGGTTGTGGCGCACAAGCTTAGTTGCTTCACGGCATGTGGGATCTTCCCAGACCAGGGCTCAAACCCATGTCCCCTGCATTGGCAGGCAGATTCTTAACCACTGCGCCACCAAGGAAGTCCCAGGAGGAAGTATTTTTTATTTAACATCAGCTTCATCACAAAAATTGTGTGTGTGTATAATATTGTAGTTCTGTGTATATATATATTTGCAAATTATGTCAACTACCACTTCAGTTGAATCGAAGACTATCACAGCTTGGTTGGATGCAATTACAAATTATGTGTATGCCATGAATGATTTCAAATATATTTTTGCTCCATTCAGCTTCTTGTTTTAGAAACTGGGGTTTAAAAAAAAACATAACATGAAAACTGCCCTCTGAACAAAATTTTAAGTGTACAGTATTAACTATATGAATATTGTTGTAGAGCAACAGAACTTCGTATTGGATGCCTGAAATTTTTTTTTTTTAAAGGAATTCCTTTATTTTTATTTTTATTTATTTATTTATTTATTTATGGCTGTGTTGGGTCTTCGTTTCTGTGCGAGGGCTTTCTCTAGTTGCGGCGAGTGGAGGCCACTCTTCATCGCGGTGCACGGGCCTCTCACTATCGCGGCCTCTCTTGTTGGTGGAGCACAGGCTCCAGACGCGCAGGCTCAGTAGTTGTGGCTCACAGGCCCAGCCGCTCCGTGGCATGTGGGATCTTCCCAGACCAGGGGTCGAACCCATGTCCCCTGCATTGGCAGGCAGACTCCCAACCACTGCGCCACCAGGGAAGCCCTGGATGCCTGAAATTTTTTACCGGTTAAATAACAACTCATTTCCCCCACCCCCAGTCCCTAGTAACCACTATTGTGTTCTCTGCTTCTATGAGTTTGACTACTTTAGACACCTCATATAAGTGGAATCATGCAGTATTTGTACTTCTGTGACTGGCTTATTTCACTTAGCATAATGTCTTCATGTTATACATATTGCAGGATCTCCATCCTTTTTTAAGGCTGAATAATATTCCATTGTATGTATAGACCATATTTTGTTTATCCTTTCATCTGTCAATGGACATTTGAGTCGTTTCTACCTCTTGGCTATTGTGAATAATGCTGCAGTGAATATGGGAATGCAAATATCTCTTTGAGATCCTGTTTTCAATTCTTTTGGATAAATACTCAGAAGTGGGATTGCTGGATCATATAGTTGTTCTATTTTTAATCTTTTGAGGAACCTCCATACTGTTTCCACAGTGGCTGCACCAATTTGCATTTTCACCAACAGTGTACAAGTCTTCCAGTTTCTCCACATCCTTGTCAACACTGGTATTTTCTGTTTATTTTATAACGGCCATTCTAACAGGTATGAGTTGATATCTCATTGTGATTTTGATTGGCATTTTCCTGATGATTAGTGATGTTGAGCATCTTTTCATACACTTGTTGGCCATTTGCATGTTTTCTTTAGAGAAATGTCTATTCAGAGGCTTTGCCCATTTTTTAATCGTGTTGTTTGGTTTTTTTGCTGTTGAGTTGTAGGAGTTCCTTATATATTTTGGATACTAACATCTTATCAGATATATTATTCACAAATATTTTCTCCCGTTCTGTGGGTTGCCTTTTCATTCTGTGGATTGTTTCCTTTGCTGCACAGAAATTTTTTAGTTTACCATAGTCCCACTTGCCTATTTTTGCTTTGTTGCCTGTGCTTTCGGTGTCATATCCAAGAAATCATTGCCCAGCCCATTTGGCTTCTTAACAGTATTAAGGGTGAGTGTATTATTTTGCCCATGGTGCAGTGCTCCTCCAAAAATTATATTCACATTTTCCTGCAAAAACAATTCATTTTATTTTTAATGGTGACCTCTGAAACTGAATTTGCAATAGAATTAGCAGTAACGTCAGACGTTTCATGTTTAATAGAATGAACTACAAAAACTTAACACTGATTCCATGAATTGTGTGAAACAACAACAGCAACAAAAAAAATCCATTATTGGTCTAAACTTTTCTTTTTGAGACATGTGATGCCATATCAAACCATTATCATTAACCATCTGCAAAGTTTTGTTGCTGCTAATAGAGCCAACGCTAACAGTGATTGCCTCATTTCTCATTTCTGCAAGAAAATTGAAATAAAAGGAAGCAAAATTAACTTAGGAGAATAGTTATTTGATATAAACAAAAAGTCATGCTTCACAGATTGACGTAGATGACAGCTACACATGTCACATTGTTATTTGGGGGAATAACTATTTAAAATCACTTCTTAAATACTACTTTGACAGAGATGCTGGTATTTCTTCAGCAGGTTTGTGTCTTCTGGTTCTTGTGTGGTCAGTGATAGGTCAGCAACGCCCATGGTGGATGACAAATGTCAACAAACACTCTGACCAAGCCATTTAAAGGGCTCACTCCCCAGGTTACTATTGAGACCGGTGTTTCTTATTCTGGTTCCTACATGTTACCTGCTTGTTCTCTCTGAAAGCTTTTCAGATTTAAAAAAAACTCTGGTGTCTTAAATTTTACAGTGTTATGGTTCACTGTAAGTTTTTTCCATTCTAGGTGCTCAGTGGAACCTTTAAATTTGGGAAGACATGTTTATTTCTGTAGTCGAGATTGCTAATTGCCTACCTAATAAGTCTTTCCTTCTTTCTTACTAACAGAATATCTGTGCATAGGATGGCAACATGCCTAATTAGAGTTTCCCAGCCACCCTTGTTGGTAGATGCAGTCTTGTGACACAGTTCTGTCCAGTGAGATGTAAGTTGGAATCATAGTTGGCATGAATGATTTTGCCCCTCTTCTTCCTGATAGAAACACAGTTGCAAGGCCCGAGAAGGGAAGAGTATGGCGGAAGCTAACCAACTTCTCCAGGGCCACCTCACTGTACAGCTCCAGGGAGCTCTGCTCACACTGTTATCGGTGGAATGATGGTCCCGGAGTCTGCAATGCAGTGACCTTTCAGGGAAGGCCGTGCACCAGTGTGCTGTCTCAGGGCGTGGGGGGCACTGGCCTGTCTTACATGACTTCCAGGAGTCTTGCTCTTTGCAGTAAGGCTTTGTATTCTTCCCTCTACTAAGCTTCATGTCCCCCGGATCAGAATACCTCTGGTTCAGCCTCCTCAGAGAGCAAATCTGTCATCTGTTGGATGGCGGAGGAGCAATAGCCCTGGCTGTGGTGGCAAGGGGGAAGATCTGGGGGTCTAGCTCTTTCTTATGAGTGAACCCTCTTGTTTTCAGCCGTATCCCAAACCCTGGATTCAGAGATGTCTGATGCTTTCATATCCTCAGCCTTCTGAGGATTCATCCTGGATTCCATTTATAGTTGGTTGGCTTCTCCAGGCGTAGACACTTAGCAGGATGGAGAAAGCTGAAGGCAAATTAGATGCCTTATTATCTTCCAAAATTTTGTTGACTTCTTTTTTTTTTTGCATTTCCTCTCCCATTCGCTTCCTCTTCTTTTATTCCTTCATGGCTATCTTAGTGGGTTTGGAGAGGGAGTAGAGATAAAGGTGTGCAGGGTTAACCTGAGGTTGACAGCTGCAGGTGAGAAGGCAAGCCTAGGTGAGTTCTTATCAGCGCTTGTGCTGAGAAGCCTCAGGCTTTTGGTCCACACCCTAGCCATGTGGACTGAAAAAACGAATAGCAAGTTATAAAGAAAAACATTAATCTAATTCACAGTTTTATCTGGAGATGCCCAAGCCTAAAGAAACAAAAATCTAAAATAGTTACCAAGTTTCCTCTTGAATGACCAATAAAGCAGCTGCATATAGTTACAATAATAAGAACAATTCACTCTCCTCAGCGCCGTGGGACTCCCAGCCCGTGGTCTTTCCAGGTCATTGTCTTTCCATTAGGACCCAACTTGCCTCGCACAGATGCTGCTGCTGGTGGTAAAGATGAAGCTGATGAGGATGAAAGCTGACACTTACACAGCGCTTAGTGTGTGCCCAGCGTGCTGAATATTTTAATCCTCACCACCATCCTCTCCTACGGTTACTATTATTATTCCCAACAGACTAGGAAGGCACAGAGCAGTTAAGTAACTTGCACAAGTTCACATAGCTAGAATAGTTCAAATAGAATAAAGGGTTAATATTTCAAATAGAATAGAATGATGCAAAGCCAGGATCTGAACTGAGGAGATCCTCCTCTAGAGGCTTTGCTTGTACAAATGCACTATAGATAAAAAAAATACTTGAATTTAAGTATCACTTGACAACTTCAAAAGCAATTTCATTTGATTTCATTTGATCCCCGCGGTCGCATTGTACAGTCTAGAAAAGTGAAGCCCATCTGACTCCAGATAGTACTAGTAAGGTAACTTAACTCTTTTACCTAGTGACACACTGATGTATGTTGTTTTTAAGATTTCCAGAGCACTGTAGCCCTAAGCTCAGCTCTTGCACTAGTTCGTTTTGATGATCGTGAACATTCATTTACACAAAATTCCAATAAGAGGCACTGTAAAGGCAGTATAACTACCCGAGTGCAAGTTATAGGTTGTTGGTTGAAGCCTCAGAAAGTATTTTCCCATAGAAATAACATGAGTCACGGTAACTAGGTGCATAGGCTAACCCACAAAGGCCAGAATGTTACTTCTGTGACCACTGTTACCGCAGCTCTCTAGGGCCTGGGCGGGAGGAGGAGGGCCCTGGTGGTGGCGGCAGCGCCCCGCATGGGAGGGATGAGGCGGGGACGGGCCAGTTATAATCTGAGTGCAAAGTGGGGCCACTGGGCATACTTTACACCTAATGGCCTCACTCAAACCCATGCCACTGAGGCACAAGGGAATAAAATTTGCTTTTTTTTGTGTAGCCAAAAAATTTTTTTTATTGACGTATAGTTAATTTACAACATTGTGTTAGTTTCTGGTGTACAGTAAAGTGATTCAGTTATACATATATATGTATATATAGATTCTTTTTCATTATAATTTATTATAAGATACTGAATATAGCTCCCTGTGCTATGCAGTAGGACCTTATTGTCTATCTATTTTATATATATAAAATTTGCTATTTAATCAAAGAGATTTCCAGGAACAACCCACACTCCCCATCTAGGGGTACGGGAATCTACATTTCTGTGCTGAAAGAACCAAGGGTGGAGAGAGGTCAAATGACAGGCCAGCTGAGAGCCATTTGTAGAAGGAACACTAGGTCCAAATAAGGCTGATTTCCCGAAAGCATTCTGCTTCCTTCCCTCTAGTTGTTGGGCCCCTAGTTTTACTATTAACCTACAGACCTCGTATAATTAGAGGCTCTGTTGTTCCAGGGTGACATTAGGAGAATCTTATATTCTGAGCTAATGTAATGAGTCATGTTAAAGGAAGACTTCTGTGTTTTACGGGCTTTCAAATTAGGGGTCTTTGGGGGATAACGCACTTGCCATCTTGACCCAGGATGAGAGCTGGGCATGATCATGCTTTAATTGATTTTTTAAAATAAATTTATTTATTTATTTTTGCCTGCATTGGGTCTTTGTTGCTGCCCGTGGGCTTTCTCTAGTTGCGGTGAGCGGGGGCTACTCTTCATTGCGGTGCGTGGGCTTCTCATTGCGGTGGCTTCTCTTGTTGCGGAGCACGGGCTCTAGGCGCACAGGCTCAGTAGTTGTGGCTCGTGGGCTCTAGAGCGCAGGCTCAGTAGTTGTGGCACACGGGCTTTTTGCTCTGCGGCATGTGGGATCTTCTCGGACCAGGGCTCGAACCCATGTCCCCTGCATTGGCAGGCGGATTCTTAACCACAGCGCCACCAGGGAAGTCCTGCTTTAATTTATTAATTCTAATATTTATAAAGATAATAGTCACTCATTCATTCAGTTATTCATCTCCTTCTCTCATTCTAAAAATTATGTGAGGTGAACAAACATGACGATGATGGTGATGATCTGAGTCCGTGGATTCCTTGAATCTTCTGCAATTGTGGAAGAGTAAACATTTCTGTGCAGGGGGCTGGTTTTTCCTATTGTCCGTGCTGGGAGATTGTTTTATTTTACTTTGTATTTTCTTCCTGAGAGAGATTAAATAGGTTTTACAACCCGAGCTAACTCCTGGCCACAGAGCATCCCCACTGTTTATTATCAGAGGGGATCTGATAAGAGATCAGCCATCTTAAATTCTAGAAGCTTTGTAATGACTAGCAGCAGCAGTCAACACAGCCTTCAGGGCCCTGCAGCTGTAATGTTGAGAGACTGTAGCACCTTCTAAAGTCTTAGAATAAGCAAAATCCACTTGAGAGATTTTTCTTATTTTGAGCTCAAGGAAAACCACAGAAAAACAGATGCACTTTGAATCATCTGCTCCTTGCTCAGGAGTCAGACTGAGGGCTCCATGGCCCCTCCCTCCAAGATGAGGATGCTCAGTGATGAGTCACCGTTGTGGTCCAGGCCATCCATCCATCCTCACGACACCACCACTGGTGACAGCTGATTGGCAGCCCAAAGGGAGACAACTTCTCTTTTTATTTTCACTGAGAAAATTGAGGCCAAATTTTGCCACAAATTGTTTCCCTCTACTTCTTATCCTTCCAGAGTATATAATGTTTACATCTAAAATCTATCCTGTCTTCTTTTTTGGTTCAAGGACAACTTTTCCATCTATGTTCTGACACTCTTTTCTTTCCCTCAACTTCCATGACATTTCCTGGTTTATGATTCCTGACATTTATCATGCTTTTTTCTCTCTCCATTTTATAATCTTGAAGTCTTCCACTCCTTCCTTAAACTCCAGTGTCCCCCAAGGCTAAACCCTCTACCCTCAGCCCTTGTTACACTCTCTCTAGGTGACCTCATTGTTTCAACCTCTATGCACTGATAACTCCCAAATCTGTTTCTCTAGCATTTTTGTTTCCCTCCCCAAGAAGAGGACTCAGATACCCTATTGCCTGTGAGATGGATAGATAGGTAAACATCTCACATGGGCCAAAAGAGAACCGAAACTATTCTTCCCACATTCTTGATCACAGATGGTATCACACTTGTCACTAGGTTAGAAACCTGAGTGTCATTTTAAGTCTTTCCTGCATTGCATCACCAACACCTAGATAATCATTCAGTTCTGCCCAGCCTCCTGGGTATTTGTCAGGTTTGCCCAGTTTCCTCCGCCCTCATTGTCCCGATCCAGGCCTTCATCATTCTCTCTTGGACCACTGTGCCAGCATCCTCGCCAGTCTCTCTTGCTCAGTCTATTATTACCTAATTCCTTCCCTCAGCTGCCAAAGAGGTAATCTTTAAATGCAAATGTAATCACATCCTTCCTGCTTTTGGTTCTTCGGTGGCTGCCTGTCTCCTTCAGCTTCTTCATTGATCAGGTCCCTAAACACCTCATCTGTTGGCACCTCCTGCCTTTATGTTACAGCAACCCTAGACTGCAGCCATCCCACTGCCTTTGCCACGCCTTTCCTCACCTCCGTGCTTTCCCTTCCTCTCCAACTCCATAGCTCCTACTTACATCATCCTTGATGCCTTTTTGGCCCCATCCTCAAGGTCCCTACCCTAAGCTCCTGGAACCACATGCTTGTGGTGGCACCCTTGCCCTGTTCTGTACTGGTCTGTCTCCATGTCTTTCTCTTTGACTGGTTTGGAAGCTCCTTGTATACTCATCACTTGGCTCCATTCCTGCCATGTTGTTGCTCCTCAAAGTTAATGACGTGAATGCATGAATAAATGACATACAGATTTCCCCCCCTTTCTGTGGGAAGGGATTGGGAAAAGAGAAATTAAAAGCGATAATTAGAAACAATTATGAGAAATGTCTCAAATAGAAAACATTACACTGCTAGTTAATCTGATGTTTTTTATCATGGTATTAAAAGTATTTTTAAGTGTAGCATTTGCCCTTTATGAAATTCTAAATTGGGAGGGATTATCAGAGGTCATCTGTCCCAACCTCCAGTTCTTAAAGTACAGTAATTTTTTTAGATGGTCATTTTTTTAAATGCCTTTAAAAATAGTTTCATGTATCTTAAGCCATCATTGGACAGTGAGCTTTCCAATATCTGGACCTGCTGAACTAAAACTGTTAACTCCAATACTTAAATAAGCTCAAAAGGAAGCACTGGACAAGGTTTGGCGTGGAGATGTGGTGTTGCCTAGTAATTCAGAGGCAGCATTTGCTGTAGGCGTGCCCCTGCTGCCTGACATTGTAGGAACCTTACTTTTAGAGGTTCTGATATCTCTGTCACCAGGAGGGCATCAATTTTACTTGCCGTTCTCACTCCTGCTGTTTAATAGATCAGTTAATAATGATTTTAAAATGTTCAAGATTGGTAAATGTCTAACACGTTGGAAGGGCTTTTATTTCAATACATTATATGGAGATGCAGAGGGTAGAGAGGAATAGGGAGATTAGAGACAGACAAACCAAATCATTTTACTCCCTAGTCTGGTGAAAGGAGAAGGAAGAGTGATGTCTAATCCTCCACGGATGGCTAAGAAAAAAGAGCAAGGAGACAGCAACAGGTAGAAAGACACATGACTTGATGCTGCTGGGAATGAAATACTAAGACATACAAATAGCATCACCTGTAAGTCACCAAACTTGAAACAAGAATCGGGCCACTGAGCAAAGCAGCCATCATCATCATCATTAGCATCATCAGAATGAATTATAAACCAAGTCTGCCACACTGGCCAGAAAGTCATCTCCACATCTAGGTAGAGTTAGCAGAGGAAAGGAAGCCGTCAGAGTTGGAATTGTGGGGATGGGACTAAAATAGTCCAAAGGATGGATGTAAATAAAAAATTGAAAAGGGTTGAAAGGTCAATATAAGGCAGTGATTCTTAACTGGGAGTGATTTTGCCACCAGAGGGACATTCGGCCATGTCTGGAGAGATTTTTGGTTGTCACAGCTGGGTGGGGACAGGGGTGCTACTGACATCTGGTAGGGAGAGGCCACGAATGCTGCTAAACATCATATAACACACTGGGCAGAGAATCGTCCAGTCTGAAATGTCAGCTGTGCTAAGGTTGAGAAACCCTGAATTTTTCAGCCTTATAAACAAACCCAGGGAGATTGACTGGATTTACCAGGGGCCACAGCACAAGCCCCCTTCTTACCTGACCAAGTAGTGAAGCCCACTTGTGCCAGCTTATAAGATCCCAATTCTGTGTCCTGCGACCTCACACTGGTAGCTTGAAATAGGTTAGTTCCACCATGGAAGTCGGCAAATACCACAAAGCAGGGCTTTCTGCCTCCACGCTCCACACCCTGGAAGGCTGGTTTTAAACATTTACCAGCATATCACTGCTTCTCAGTTACTGGAGGAATGAGACTAATCCTCTGGTTCTTTCTATCCCTCCTCCTTCCTTTCTCCTCCCTCCTCCCTCCCTCTTCCTGTCTCTGTTTTTAAAGAGCACTACCCTTGGGACTTCCTGGTGGCGCAGAGGTTAAGAATCCACCTGCCAGTGCAGGGGACACGGGTTCGAGCCCTGGTCTGGGAAGATCCCACATGCCACGGAGCAACTAAGCCTGTGTGCCACAACCACTGAGCCTGCGCTCTAGAGCCCGTGAGCCACAACTACTGAACCCGCGTGCCTAGAGCCTGTGCTCTGCAACAAGAGAAGCCACCGCAATGAGAAGCCCGCGCACCACAACGAAGAGTAGCCCCCGCTCGCCGCAACTAGAGAAAGCCCGTGAGCAGCAACGAAGACCCAATGCAGCCAAAAATAAATAAATAAAATAAATAAATAAAGGGCGCTACCCTTAAAGACACAAGTGCAAGTCCCTAAATCCTTAATCCTTGTGCTTCCAGCCTGAGGCTCTCAGAAGACAGCATGTATCAGTATCACCTGGAGGGCTTCTTAGACCATAGATCGCTGGGTCCCACCTCCAGAGTTTCAGAGTCAGTAGGTCTCTGAGGCCCAGGACTTTGAGTTTCTCACAAGTGCCCCAGGTGAAGTTGGTGCTGCTGCTCTGGGGACCAACCACATTCCATGCCGTCTGAGAATGGCCTCACTGACTCACATCACTCTGCCCTTGGGAAGCAATTCAGTGGGATTTAAGGTGAAGTTTCCACGTCTCTCAAATACTCACATAAATGTAGCATTGCAAGATGTGAACCATCACCTTGTTTGGGCTGCCTGTATTTTTAGTAGTTTTATTTTTCTAGCCTTGGATCCTTGAAGATGAATCTTGGGATTATCACGTGTGACAGTTAGTGAAATGATCTCAGATACGGAATGCTAGGTAATAGGGCAAGTTTGCAAGCTCCAGCCAGAGCCTCCCTACGCACTGTGACCTAGGAACATAGAAACATTCTGACAAGAAAATTTCCTTAAAAATATGAAAAAATGTTCAAAAGTGGAATAACTAAAAAATAAATAAATAAATAAAAGTTAAAGAAAATTTTAAGAAAGAGAAGACCATAAAAAGATGAGTTTTCAAAGTGCTGATGGGAAGCAGCGAGGCTGCCGGTGTCACAGGCACTGAGGTGCCACACGCCCCAGGTGGGGCTGTCTTTATAGGCACCCTTGTTCCCGCCCCAAACCAGTTTCAAAGCAGGGCTCTGCTCTCCCCTCTGTTCCCCATGGAGAAGATGCCAGCCCGAGGCAGGAGTGAGCCATGTAAAGTGTGCAGACCGTGAGGAGGATCCAGGTCACATACCACGCAGCATTTCACTCCCCACGCCCCCCTTATCGTGTGTTTCCCAGGTTCTCTGCTTGCCTTCCAGCCTCAGAGCCTTCCTCTCTCTTCAGCCCCTCTCCCCACCTGCAGCTAAGTGCAAATCATGGCTGCCCTTTTCTTTGTGATGCTGAGCAGTTTAGCTGCTCTCAACTCCCTCGAGCCCTGCCACCAGCTGGCCCAGGCCCGCAGAAGACTGGGGGGGGGGGGGCACATCACCAGAGCAGGCCACTTACAGAGGGATTTTATCATAAGCAGGATTTTATCATAAGTCCTGGCAGGAACAGATGGACCACTCCACTGGCGTAATTTGAGGAGAATTTAATTGAGGGACCATTTACAAAAGCGTAGGCAGGGTTTCTGGCTAACAATTCCAAGGTAGGAAGACTGGGCTGGCTTTCTACCCTGTGGCAGGCAGAATTCTACGATGACCTCCAATGAGTCACAACCTGGTCGAATCTCCTGCCCTTGAATGTGGATGGACCCTGCGACTTGCTTCTAGCCAACAGAATACAGCGGAAGTGAAGAACGTCGCTCCTGTGGTTGAGTTACAGGGTGTGAGGCGCTGTCTGGCTGATGGAAGAAGAGGTTCTCCTGCTGGCCTGGAGGAAGTGGGCTGCCCTGTTGGGAGAGGGCCACGTAGCAGGGAAGTACCGGTGGCCTCTAAGTGCTGGGAGTGACCCTTGGCTGACAGGCAGCAAGAAAGCAGGGGCCTCCAGTCCCACAACTGCAAGAAACTAATTCTGCCAGTAACCACATGAACTTAGAAGTACCCCCCAAGCTCCAGAGGTTAACTGTGTGGCCCACGCCTAAGTTGTTGCCGTGGGAGGCCCCGAGCAGAGGAGCCAGCCGAGCCAGACTCCTGACTCATAGGAACTGTGGTAGAGACTGAATGTTCGTGCCCCCTCGTCCCCCAAATTCGTATGTTTAAGGCCTAACCCCCAACGTGATGGTATTAGAAGGTGGGGCCTTTTTGAGGTGAATGGCTCATGAGGGTGGAGCTCTCATGAATGGATTAGTGCTCTTATAAAGGAGGCCCCACAAAGCTCCCTCGCCCCTTCCACCCTGTGAGGACACAGTGAGAAGGTGGCCATCTGCAACTGGAAGAGGGCCCTCGGCAGAACCCAACCATGCTGGCACCATGACCTCAGACTTCTCAGCCTCCAGAACTGGGAGCAATAAATGTCTGTTGTTTGGACTTCCTTGGTGATCCAGCGATTAAGACTCTGCGCTTCCAATGCAGGGAGCGAGGGTTCGATCCCTGGTCAGGGAACTAAGATCCCACATGCCCCGTGGTGCGGCCAAAAAAAAAACATTTCTGTTGTTTTTAAGCCACCCAGTCTGTGGTACTTTGTTATAGCAGCCCAAATGGACTAAGACAATGTGAACTAATAAATGCGTGTTGTTTTAAGCCACTACATTTGTGGTAATTTGTTACGCAGCACTAGATAACTATTGCATAGCCCTAAGGCCCCAGAGGCAAGGGGAAGGAGAAGTCACCCAAACCCCAAGAGAGGGCAGCCTGACCAGAGCTGTGGCCTTTGTAGGCACAGCCAACCAGAGGTGGCCTGAGAAGGAGGGAGCTGGGGGATGGGGCCGTAACCTCACATTTGCCCCCCGTGAGTGCTCCCATTAGCAAACCCAGCCAGAAGGCAGCAGGGTAGGGCCGACAATACAGTCTGATGGATCAGCTTCTTGGGACATAAAGCCCGGTGGAGAAGGGTGGACCAAAGAGTTAGAGGGGCAAATGGAATATATATCTAGCACCAGGGGATTCTCAGACCAGCTATAAGAAAAGAGTTTTCCGTCATCTTGTTTTGTTACTTATATAAATGGACAGCAAAAAGCAAAACAAAACAGAAACAGCAAAAAATCAATGAGAGTTAGGTTTTTGGTTCCATGGTAGAATTAGTAAATAAAAGTGCGCTAAAAACTAAAATCACTTAAATCTTGATTTTAGGTGGGCTAATCAAAGCATTATATTTACACAACTTGCTTACTATAATTACACTTTAGACCCTAGCATTGTTCAAGGTCTACAAAGAGACAATTCATGTAATAAGGCTAGTTATAAATCAGACAGCTCTGTAATTACTGGGTAAATGAGATGGTCTCTAGAGAACAGTTTCACTGTTATTTTTTTCCTAGTTATTCCTTAGAGGATACAATTTATTCACTGCTCTGATAAGAATGGATTTGTTTAAACACACTCTATCTTACTTTACAGCTGTAGAGTTGAGGACTTATATTCGTTTCCTAGGGCTGCCATGACAAAGTACCAACAACTGAATGTCTTAAACAACAAAAATGTATTGTCTCACACTTCTGGACACCACAAGTCCAAGATCAAGGCATCGGCAGGGTTGGTTCCTTTAGAGGGCTGTGATGGGGGTGTCTGTTCCATGCCTCTCTCCTAGTTTCTGGGAGCCTCAGGCATTCCTCGGCTTGTAGGTGATGTTCTCTCTGTTTTCACATTGCTTTCTTCTATGTGTGTCTGTCTCTGTGTCTAAATTTCTGTTTTGTATAAGGACAGTTATATAGGATTAGTGCCCACTCTGATGATCTCATCTTAACCTAATCATCCACAAAGACCCTATATCCAAATAAGATCACCTTCACAGGTACTGGAGATTAGGATTTGAGTATCTTTGGAGGGGGAGTACATAATTCAACCCAGAAGAGGATCTAATACCAACCTACAGCTTAAGGGTAAAGTCATGTTCAAGATCATAGATTGGTGTCTTTCTGGTCTGTCCTACTCACTTTATCCGGGGAAATTGGGAAATATCCTTTCATGCAAACTGTTCTGGGAAAAGCTACTACATAAATGTTAAATAAGATAGTAAATGTGATCGCAAGGTGAGTGAGGAGGCCCTATTTATATATTTGCATTCTTTTTTTTTTAGTACTTGCGGGGCCATAGTTAAAAGGGGAAATAACATATGACACTGTGTGCTTTTCCTTTTAACAATGTTGGCTGCTGTGGAGGACACTTACGTTTCTATTCATTGATCTCTGTTCCCTCTTTGTTGTTCTAACGATAAGAACAGGGTATATAGGTTTTTTTCTAAGTGCAGTAAAATGGCACTTAGAAGAGATATCTATAATGAAGCAATTGGTTTAAAAAAAAAAAGGGGGGAGACTAAACTGACCATTCTTAGAATGCTTTGAAGACCCCAAACACATCAGTCATTAATCCTTTCCCATCCTTTCTATTAGGCTGTGTGGTCCTGGTTGCTATAGGCTCTGAACAGAATGAGTTCTTTTTAGTCAGGCTCCTCTGCTGAAATAATATTCTGTAATTGCTCAGTCCTCTGTGGCCTGAGAAGACTCACCAGCGTCACATTTGGGAAGCTGTCTCACCTCATCCAGATCTTCATCGTATCAGGCCAGTCAGCCGAGCAGGCAATCAATAGGCGTTCAGGTCTTTGCACGGAGCTGCTGTAGTGTGCTCATAGAGATTTTCCGGGGTGGCTTGGGAGTGGGGTAGGGGAAGGGGATTATTATTTTCTGAAAAATGTGTTTCTTTAGATCCAGTGCTTTTAAAAATGATATTTTTATTCAAATTAGCTGTAGCCAAAGGAAAGTACAGGGAAGCATTCATTAACGACAAGGCCTCCTGCTGGCCTCAAGCAAGTCTGTTTCTAAAGCAGGAGGCATAAAAATTGATCCAGCCTCGATGTGCCCAGTTACATTTACTAGGACATTATTAATTTGCTTAATGATGTACTGTCTACAATTCTTACACGCAGTCGCCAAAAAACGAAGATGCTGCAACTTGTAGTCTGCAACTGTGATTTCTGCTTCAGTTCAGGGAACATGGAAGAACAGCAGATCATAGGTGAGGACGTCTAATCAAGGTGCAGCCTCGCAATTCCTATTTAAGCAGCTTTCAACCTCTTTAAATTTATGCTACAATTAAATGTTCTCTAAATAAATTGATGTATCTGAATACATATATGTATGTGTGTGAACTTAATCATCTACTTTTCTGTAAAACAAAACATATTGGTAGCTCACATTACCTACTGAAATAGCCTGGTGACATCGGTTTCAAGTAAATTCCTCCCCAAGTTTTTTTCCTAATACTTTCTGCTCTAAGTATATTTGGTTACTGGTGTCTAGTCCTCATCCAACAAGAGATAACTATTAGCAGCACCAACATAGAATGGGGGGAGGGGGTGCCAGCTCAGTCAGAGGTGTAATTAGATGCACATCTAGCCTTTCCTGCGTTCTGTTTCCAAACCCAAAGTCACGTGGTAAATAAACATGGGAGGTGAGATTCCAGCTGGCCGTCTTGCACTTGATCCATGCACTTGACCCCTGCACTTGACCCCTGCGCTCTAGTGGTCGTCCTGACTCCTTCTCGCCAGCCTTACTCACTCTGGATATTATTATTTTGCCCAATTTTTGCCAAGCTGTGGTGTGAGATGACAAGAGAGTGGTGCAAAATGAGCTGTAAAAGCATTTTCTCTGTACCCTATCTCCAGGGGAAACACACTGCCTGGTAACTGATGACTAGGAAAGCTCCCAGATGTGACAGGGATGATAAGGGCTCGTGTCGCTTTCCACTGGAAATAGAGTTATAAGTAACCAACAAGCAAAATACTGAGGGATAGAAGTCCTCATCAAAAGGTGAAACTGGGAAGTAATTTCCCAGTTCCAATGCCCTCATGGGAAATGGATCACTTAAAAAAAAAATTTTTTTTGCTATATTTCGTGAACATATTTTGTGCTTTGTATATTCCAGATAAAACCTCAAGATCATTACACATTGCAGTTTGGAGAAAGTCAATTTATACTCTTATCTTTGAATTTAAGAAGACAAAGAGAAATACAGTTATATGAATAATGTGTAGTAAAATAGAAAATGAGTGTTTACTCAGGATTAATGGAGCTAATATTTATTCCACAGATCAGCTATACACAAATTAACAAAAGGTATTTAGGTGAAAGGACTTGTGAATTTGTGTGGTTGATACAATGTTGTTGGTTGTGGAAAAGTTAATCTAATAAAAGAGTGCTTTCAGTGAGAGAGAGAGAGAGAGAGAGAGAGAGAGAGGCATGGCCACTATAATCAATATAAAAAGAACTGAGTTTGGTGTCTGCAAAGCTAGGCGATAATAACAAATTCCCAGAGAATAAACCTCCATACATATTCCAGTCATTTTCTGGAATACAGACTCTATTATACTTGAAAGGACAGCTATTGCAATATATTACCTCGTAGATTTTAAAAGAGAAAAGTTGACAATGTAATGAGCATCAGCATGGTGTGGTGAAAAGGTGATGGTTTTTAGAGGCAGACAGCCTAAAATCCCAAATCTGCTACTACTTAGCTAGGTGAACTTGGACTCAGTGGAATCTTTCTGAGCCTCAGTTTCCTCTTCTGTAAAATGGGAACATTCATTTCTCACTCAGTCATTCAACCAACAGTTATTATGTGCCGCCAACATGCCAGCCGCTGTTCTCATCACAGCAATGAACAACAGAAGTCCAGTCTTAAGGACTATAGATCCCAGTGGGAGAAGAGAAAGACAACAAATCCACCAGTAAATATATAGTATGTCAGGTGGTGACATATTAGTTTCCTTGAGCTATCAAGTTTGGGTAACAAAGTATCACAAACTGAGCAGCTTAAAACAACAGAAACTTAATCTCTCACAGTTCTGGAAGCTGCAAGTCTGAAATCAATGTGTTGGCAGGACCAGGAGGTTCTAAGGAAGAATCCTTTCTTGCCTCTTCCCAGTTCTGGTGGTTGCCTGCAATCCTCGGTATTCCTTGATGCACAGCTACATCATTCCCGTTTCCCATCACTCACAGTCACATGGCCTTCCTGTGTGTATGTCTGTGTGTCCTCTTTTCTCATAAGGACCCCAGTCATACTGGATTCAGGGTTCCTTCTAATCCAGTATAACCTCATTTTAGCTATTGACATCTGCGAAGACCCTATTGCCAAATAAGGTCACGTTCTTGCTGGCCATGAATCTGGGGGACACTCTTCAACTCAGTACAAATGCTATGAAGGGAAATAAAACAGGGTGAGGGGTCAAGCATGAGGGAGGTGCTATTTATTAGGGAGGGTCCTGCAGCAGGTGAGGGAGGGAACCTTGTCTCTCCTCTGGGGGAGGAGCACCCAGTTGGGGGGGGGGGGGTGGACAGCACAGCGGCGCAGAGTCCCGAGGCGGAGCCTGTTTGGTGGCTTTGGGCCCCAGTCAAGTGTTGCGTGGCTGGGCAGAATGGGGCGGCAGGAGGTGAGAAAGTTAGAGCCAGAGAGGCCACCAGAGCAGCAGCACGTGTAGCCTGGGAGACTGACAGGATTTTGGAGTGAGCCTTCCTCCCAGGAATTTTGCCAGGGTGAAGTGAGAAACTATTTGTTAAGCACTTAAGAGTACTCGGCTAAAAGCGGCCGGGGAAGTGTCACTTCTTTCCCACCCGGCTTTAAGAAATTTCTCTTTCTGGGTTTGGTTTGACTGACTCCTTCAGCTGAGAAGTTCTTTCCTACTTATCTAGTCACCTGATAAGGTATCTGACATTTTTTCCATTGCTGAGGGGACTGCATTTCAGGGCTTGTATCAGTTAAACTCCATCAAGTAACCTTTCGTAAGGAGAATACCTGCTAAACCCAGGATACCTGCAGAGCAAGTTTATACCTGCAAAACCTGCAGAGCAAGGATAGCTACTTGGGTTGGAAATAAACCTCTTGTCCTATGTTCTGTCCTAACCCCTAGTCATCTCTGAAGACTCTCTACACACACTGGAGAGGAGCATGGCTAGATTCTAGAAAACTTCCTTATGTCTTTTACTTCCAAAGTGGCCTTATGATTGATCTAAGTCAATGGACCTTGAATGTTTACATATCATTTAAAACTGATCTCATCATTGTACTTTTTGTTTGAAAAACATTTTAATGAGTGAAAGGAGTGTACTATGATGTTAAGTATGAATATGTTGCCCATAAATGAATCCTCATTCTATCCCTAGGATTGTTTATCAAGCATCATAAACATCTGCAAATTTCTAATTAATCTGTGTAAATTTCATCACTCCCTCATTTGTGTTCAAAGTATGTATTTTGGAGTGATGTTTTGCTGCTTTATGGGAGTTCCTATGATTTGTTTTGGAAAACAGGCATGTACCGTGGTATTAGGAGGCATTCTAATGCTCACTCCAGAAACTCTGACCCTGGGGACTCAGGAAGAACTGCTCTCCTCACCCCTACCCACCAAGACTATTCATTTGGTTGACACCGCAGGGAGGAAACTGCTACATATACTGGCACAAAAATGTTTGCTAACCAGGCTGTTTGGGGTGTAGTTAATGGACTTGGGTAAGCTTTTTTGAGTTCTAAATTGAAACCATTCTCCTAACCATTTGTCCCTCTGATATGTCTGAGATGGAAATGTCTGGAAGGCAGCAATAACTGACACAAGCAGTTGGGAAAACTCAGCAGTAAAGTGTCATGGTAGGCTTCTGTGAAACACAGAACTAGACCTTCTGTTGTGTTGCATCTGTTCGGAGGGTGTGGAAGTGTGTACAGCAATCTCTACTAGAAAGAGGAAATCATCTGTGGAGCGATTAGGGAACATTTGCTACCAGTTATGCTTTTCGCCCCCAAGCCAAGCCCTGACTTCGACTCAGCAAAATGAAATAGTGAACTCTTTCACCACGTTTGCTTTCGTCCTAAGATGAGATTTAACATAACATTTGGTTATTTTGAAGGTAGCCTTTGACGCACCAACAAGGAAAAGCACTTTCATTTGATTAGTTTTCTTGTGCTTCCATCTTGTTTGGGATGTCATAACACCATAGCCTAGGACAGGCAGCCGATCACCGGGGAAGTGCAGCCAGAAGGAAGAGCCCAGCCAAGCCATGAACTTCAGTTCAAATGCTCGTCTCTGACACAGACAATGCCATCCCTTGTGTGGGAAACAAAACAGGGACAGGGCTTTGTATGGGATTGCTAATGACAATATGCCCTAAGATTCACTTTCTTATTAATGCAGGGTTTATGTGACTGCCCCATGAAAGACAACTGTGTACTTACTGAAAACAGGGTCACAGTCATTGTTTGGTGTCCTGGAAAAACACAAGATCCTTCCAAAACCCAAAACCCTTTTTTAATTTAAGGCTCATTAAAGGGTGTGAACGTAATCCTTAGATTAGAGTACCCTCTTTAGAACTTTTTCATTGTTAATTCTAATGGTCTGGGCCTCTTTGACCCCCTGAGCACTTGACCTTGATTAAACTGCCCCCCCTTATTGAAACTCCCGTTTCCCTTGGTTTTCTTGGCTGCTCTGTCAATGGAGTCCCTTCCTCCACTGACACTCTAAATGGCATTTATAAAATGTTTGTTTTCAAGGCCTCTTCTCTTTTTTTCTCAGGACCTATTTCCTATAGAGCTAATTTTCTTCCAGTCTAAATAATTATAAAATCTCTGTTCCAAACCTTGTCTTGCCTCCTGAGCTCTGATTGCCTGAATATCTTGCTTCTCCTGCAACTGCAACTTGATTTTAAATCCAACTTATTTCCCCTCTTCCCTCCTTCCAGCAAAAAATATGGCCCTTCTGATTTTTAAAACTTAATTTTTGTTTTCATCAATGTTATACCTAATGAATCAAAGAGTTTTACCTTCATAACCTGGCAGTTCCCTGCTCCCCATTTCCTTCGCCCTAAAAGCAAATGCTTTCAATCCTTTTAGCTTTTTTTTTCTTTTTTTGGCGGGAGGGTATTTCCTCCTTGTCACAAACAACCTGTGTTGCTCCTTCTTGCATTTTTCCGTTTTAGGCATCATCTATCTCACCATCACCACACACGCTTGCACTCTCTGTCATGCGTCCTCCCCAAATACTTAAACCACAATTTTGGTTAGACCACCTTTCAACAGTTCTTTTGACTATGTACGTGCATACTGCTGAGTAAGGTAGTATTTTTAAGACTATTTTTCCTGTCTTGTAAAATGTCACTTTAATCCCACCTTCAACTGGGCTTAGTGTCCCCTGTCCCAGAACTCTCTATTTTACCTGCTTTTTCCAGAGAATAAACTCTGAAGTGCAATCAGTTTCACAGAGGGAAGGCGAGGGTTACAGGAGATCTACCGATATCACTGCTTCCTAAATGGATTGGCAACCTCCTCTTTTAAAGTCCCACCTCTACTCCCTTCAAGAAGAGCCTGGGATCATGTTCCTAGGTCTTCAGGAAGTTCTGCACTGCAAAGGAGGCTTCCTCTCAGCTTTCCCCTCTGCTGCCTCAGAATTCTGCTTCTTCGTTCTGCTAATCAGTTACCACTCATGCTTCAGGTCTTCAGCTTCCAAAATTTTATTGCCATACTTCTTCATTCTTTCTGTCTATCTATCTATCTCTCATTTTTTAAAGTTCGCTACCAGTTTTTGTGAGATTTCTTGAGAGATCAGAGTTAAATGAGTATTTCGGTCTGCTTTCTTTAGTCAGAATTTGGTCTCGTTATTAATAGAAGTTGTATAGAAGATGACTTTATGAATGCTTTTTCTCAAGAGTTTCTTCCTTATATTTGTCCTTTAACATATCTCTTTGGTCTTTTCCTGGTCTTTGCCCAGGTTCAGCACGGTGATAGCCAGTTTCTGCGGTGAAGGTACACATGGACAGTTGGACTGTTAGACAGTTGTCCTGCTAAATCATGCTGCACACATTCAGTGTAAATGACATGTTTTTCTTGCACATCTGGACTACCTGGCCAGTTTACTGACTTTTGTGCTGTCCTCGAATGACTGGGACCTCATCATTCTTTGAGATGGGCCTTGAACAAACATTGCACTTCTATGTGTTAGCAAATTGGAAAGAGAAGACGTAAAGACATATCTTCCTAGTAATGGGTAAATGTGCATTGAAGTGCCTTTTATGGTTTTTACTGGATGAGAAGCCACAAGGGGACTGAACTTTATTGTTGGCCACAAGCAGGATGATTTCTGATTTTTTATTGGTGCACTGGGTCACCCAGCATGAAAAACTGAGCCAAGGGGACTTCTCTGGTAGTGCACTGGATAGGAATCCGCTTGCCAATGCAGGGGACATGGGTTCAATCCCTAGTCCAGGAAGATCCCACATGCCGCGGAGCAACTAAGCCCGTGCACCACAACTACTGAAGCCCGCATGCCCTAGAGCCCGTGCTTCGCAACAAAGACTAGCCCCTGCTCACCACAACTAGAGAAAGCCCGAGCGCAGCAACGAAGACCCAATGCAGCCAAAAAAAAAAAAAAACTGAGTCAAGGGATCATAGACTTTTCTAGATGAGAAAGTGAAATCCAGAGAAAGAAACCACACAGCAAGTTAGCCGTATGCTCTCCTGGGACCCCTTTCCCTTGACATGACTAATTTCCCTTGTCCCCAAGGACCCAGATCAGCATCACCTCTTCTAGGAAGCCTTCCTCCACTGCCAGCCCTCCCTTCTAGGTTGATGTAAGGATCTTTACCGATGCTCCCAGAACAACGTGTGCTTACCTCCATTGTTGAGGAGAACATCTTTTTCCTGGACAATATGGGTCAATTCTTATTCTTTGGCTCCCTTCAGATTATAACAGTCCTTTTCCTAAAACATCCGTCTTTTAGGCAGTTGTATTACTACACAGTTGGCAAGGTTGCAGTACACTGTAATCACTTTGATTGAACTTGGAGAGTTTTCAGGTCTCCGGAGCAATATATTTACATCTTAGTATGGGCTATTTCTACAAATGTCTACTTTCAATAATTCTTTCATTTCAGAGACACTGTCCTCAAATTCTGTGAGTGGGAGCGCCTAATCAGAACTGCCTGTATCCTGATGATGTTTGTCATTTATCTACCTCCCAGACTTGCTGGGAGAATTGCGTGGTGATGTACATGAAAATGCTTTGTCAACAGGAATGTGCTATAAAGATACAAGGGATTGTTTTTGCGGCATATCTATTCTTTGTTTATAGTCCAACCTGAAAAAAAGTTTGGATTAGAAAATGACCTTTAATCTGGGAAAAAATAATTTAATAGACCTTTAGATATATATTTAATACAAGCTGTCTTATTATGTGTATAAAAATACAATGGTGGGACTTCCCTGGTGGTCCGGTGGTAAAGAATCCGCCTTCCAGTGCAGGGGACACGGGTTCGATCCCTGGTCAGGGAACTAAGATCCCTCACGCTTCAGGGCAACTAAGCCCGTGCACCTCAACTACTAAGCTCCCGCGCCTCAACTAGAGAGCCTGCGTGCCGCAAACTACAGAGCCCACACGCCCTGGAGCCTGCACGCCACAACTAGAGAGAGAAAACCCGCACGCCACAACTAGAGAGAAGCCTGCACACTGCAATGAAAGATCCTGCATGCGTCAACGAAGATCCCACGTGCTGCAACTAAGACCCGAGGCAGCCAAAAATTTAAAAAAATAAAGTACAATGGCTAGAGTTTTATCAGTTTTTCTTTCCTTCCATTTTTTTTTTGTGTGTGTGTGTGTGTGATGGGCTTGAGATTTTTTTCATTTGAAAGTGCCTCTCCCACCCCCCCGCAATATTAACAAATAAATCAAGCTTGTTTGTGTTCAGTTCTATACAAAAATTATGATCATTTTGCAAGTGTAATTAATTTAAAATAGAACTGAAATAGACTGCAGACACCATAAAATACTATAAATTAATTTTTATTCTAGAAATTCTATGTAGTTTCCTGAGTCTTTCAGTCATGGATTATGAGTCTTCAACCTTAAAAAAAATTTTAAATACATTAACCAAAGCTTGTTTTTTTTCCTCCCTGTTTTTTTTTTTTTGGTATCACTAGTCACTATAAATCTTATCAATCAACTTTGGCTATAATAGTATTTATGTACTTATATTTGAGTAGGGAAAATACAGATATGAAGTTTCCCACTCTATTATCCTTCAGCGCCCTTTGCCTGATTTAAATCAACATGCATCAATTTCACAGTTAGGTTTCTATATTGAATACTTTTAAGTGCCAGAAGCAAAGTAGGTGATAATTCTAGAAAATCTGTGTTAATATTAGTATCAACCTTCAGAATACAAAAGAGGTATGAGAAAATGTTCATTCTTCGAAATATTCTGGGGGCAAAAAAAACCTCTACTGTCAGATTTTGTTTTTCCTATTTTTAATTTAAAAACTGTATATATTATTATATATTCCAATTCAGTGGAATATTCTGCTCCTTTCTCCCTTCTTTCTTCCTTCCCTCCTGCCTTCGCTGCCTCCATCCTTCTTTGCATTTCCAGATTACGTGATTCTAAAGGAGACAACAAATTCCAGTTTGAGAAGTTGATTCCTGATGAAGAGTTGAGTGCATCTACTTTTTTTTTTTTTTAATAAATTTATTTATTTTATTTTATTATTTATTTTTGGCCTCATTGGGTCTTCGTTGCTGCGTGCAGGCTTTCTCTAGTTGTAGCGAGCAGGGGCCACTCTTCGTTGCGGTGCCCAGGCTTCTCATTGCAGTGGCTTCTCTTATTGCAGAGCACGGGCTCTAGGCACATGGGCTTCAGTAGCTGTGGCACATGGGCTCAGTAGTTGTGGCTCGCAGGCTCTAGAGCACAGGCTCAGTAGTTGTGGCACACGGGCTTAGTTGCTCCATGGCATGTGGGATCTTCCTGGACCAGGACTCGAACCCGTGTCCCCTGCATTGGCAGGCGGATTCCTAACCACTGCACCACCAGGGAAGCCCTGAGTGCATCTACTTTTTAAAAAATTTTTTTGGCCGTGCAGCATGTGGGATCTTAGCTCCCCCACCAAGGATCAAACCCTCACCCCCTGCACTGGAAGCACAGAATCTTACCCACTGGACCGCCAGGGAAGTCCCGAGTGCATCTACTGTTATGGGAGCAATGCTGGTTGGCAGGTGGGCATTTCTTCTTCCAAAGCCATTAGGTCCAAGAGGGGAAGGTCTATGTATGATGTGGCCATCACTGTATTCCTCGTACTTAGCAAAGTGCCTGGCACATACTAGATGCTCAGTCAGACTTTCTTGAATGAGTTAATCTGCATAACTGGACCATCACAGTTTGGATCATAATACTGTATTGCCCAGAGTTAATAAGTACAACTCAGATTAAGTCCAGATCTGTACATTCACATGGAGCTCAAATGAGGAGACACAGGTTCTGGTCCATGTGCTTTTGCACAGAACATTTATCTTACAAGGAAAATGTAGAAATTAAGACTCATGGGCAGAGTTCCAAGTAAATGCCATTCTGCTCCTCTTTCAGATTTTGCTGCCAGTTTTCACGTTGTCTCCATGTATTCACCCAGCTTTCTCCTTCCCGGGGCCCGCCTATCCTGCTAGCACTCCCTTGTCTCCTATCGTGCATGACCAGAGCCCAGAGTTTTATGTAATGAATATGTTAAATAAATCCAGTGTTCCTGTGTCTTAAACAAAGACAAAACCTTTTATTACAAGATTATGCATAAAGTACTATGAACTTAAACACCTTCAAGCCACAATCAAGACTGAGAAATAGAATATTTATCAGTAGCCCAGAAGTCCCCTCCAGTCAGTGTGCCAGGCCAAGGTGAACTTCTGTTGTGACTTGTCAGATTAGTTTTGTTTATTCTTTTCTAAAAAATTGTGTTAAAATGTACATAACATAGGGACTTCCCTGGTGGCGCAGTGGTTAAGAATCCACCTGCCAATGCAGGGGACATGGGTTCCATCCCTGGTCAGGGAAGATCCCACATGCCATAGAGCAACTAAGCCCGTGCACCACAACTACTGAACCTGTGCTCTAGAGCCCGCAAGCCACAACTATGAGCCAGTGTGCTGCAACTACTGAAGCCTGCGTGCCTAGAGCCCGTGCACCACAACGAAGAGTAGCCGCCACTCGCCGCAACTAGAGAAAGCCCGCGTGCAGCAACGAAGACCCAACGCAGCCAAAAAAAAAGATAAATAAATAAAATTTTAAAAATTACATAACATAGAATTTACTATCTTACCATTTCTAAGTGTTAAGTACATTCACATTACCGTGCAACCAATCTCTAAAACTCTCTTCATCTTGCAAAACTCAAAAAACTCTGTACCCATTAAATAACAACTCCCCATTTCCCCCCTGCCTGCCCCCAGCACTTGGCAACCACCACTCTACTTTGTCTGTATACATTTGACTATTCCAGGTACCTCGTATGAGCAGATTCATACCGTTTCTGTCTTCTGTGACTGGCTTATTTCACACTTTTTGCCTATTCTTAAACTTGATTCGTATACAGGAGTCATATAATATGTGTTCTTTTGTGTCTTTTTCTGTTCAACGTAATGTCTTTAAGGTTGATCCCTGTTGTTGCCTGTTTCAGTAGTCTGCTCTTTGTTACTTCCATGGTATAGTCATATGCCACAATTTATTACCCATTCTCCTGTTGACGGACATTTGAGTTGTTTTTCAGTTTTTGGCTATTTATGAATGAAGATGCTATAAAAAAGATGCTATATTTTTGTACTTATCTTTTGGTGGACATATTTACTCATTTCTCTTGGGGATCATACCTGGGAGAGGAATTTGGCATATGTTTGGCCATAATAGATATTGTCAGACAGTTTTCCAGAGTGGAATGTGGGAGAGTTCAAATTAATTTTGTGGTGTGGTACCTCATACCTCACCTGGTCCTGTCACAAGAGCAACCTCCATGGGGATCTCAGGAACACAGCGGGGGGCTGGGACTTGGTCATTTTTCCCTGTTTTGGCTCCACTCTGTCTCCTGTACCCACCTCCTCCAACACTGCCCCCACTGGCACGTCCTCATTATGGGCCTGGGGAGTTCCACCTCCTATGCAAGAGAAGTGGTGTATCTGCAGGTTTCGCCAAATGGCTTGTCTGGAAAGAATCTGCGTGGGTCGGGAAGGGGAGCAGTAAGGCTAAAAGGGGTCAATGAGGAGAAGCAAGAGAAACAATTCTGGTTGTTCTGGGACCCTGGTTGGTATCCCGCTGCGGGGCTGGGGTTGGCCCTGGACGGGAGAGGATGAAGATAACTTACACTGTGGTCCTGTTTCCTCCCAGGCTCCAGAGGAACCAGTTCTGGAAGGTTTGCCCTTTGATTACAGTATTTATTTCATATTTAAACAAACATATGACAAAAAAGCCCATCAAGAAACAAATACGCAGGACCTCCCTGATGGTCCAGTGGTTAGGACTCCGCCCTTCCACTGCAGGGGGCATGGGTTTGATCCCTGATGGGCGAACTAAGATCCTGCATGCCACAAGGTGCGACCAAAAAAAAAACAAAAACAAAAAACACCCAAATACCCAACACTCCAGGGGTTTCTAAGAGCGACTGAAACGAAACAGTCTCACTTGGCTTATTTGTCCTCAGAAAGTACAATGGTGGGGAAGGGCTGGAGGAGGGGGTGTGTCAGTGGGAAGCCTCTTTTTCCTGGGCTGCGTTTTTGAATCATGTTCAGTAACTTGACACTGTCACCTGGGTCCAGTTCTCATTTTTTAAAAAATTAGTACTCGTTTTTAACATAACAATACAAAGGAGTGATGAGCAATTTTAAAAAAGAAACAGTGGCAACAAATGAAAACCGACAACACCCTCTCTCACCCATATTACCCTAGGTCTAGAGGATAGTCCACCAAATTTGTAACCCTAATCTTGGTGTCATAAAGCTGGGGTTTCTATCCTTACTTTGCCCCTTTCTAGCCCTGTGACCTTAGAAAAGATACTGAACCTTTTTGAGCTCTTCTTTACAATGAGAACCATATAGAACTCTAAAAGGGGTCGAAGAGATTAAATTAGAAAATATACATGCAAGGCCTGGCAGTGCCCTAACCTTAAACCTAAAAAAACAGAACACCAGGTTAAATTCAAATCTCAGATAAATAACGATTTTTTTCATAGAAGTATGTCCAAATATTGCAATTACTGGGTGTCCTGTATTTTATTTGCTAAATCTGGCCACCCCATCATGGCATGTTATAGGCACTTGGTAAATGTTTCCTCATTTCCACTTCCTCACAAGCTCATCTAAAAAGGACTTCAGACGCTGCCCGATTTAAGTGTTGCTAAACTGTGGTTGAAGGATGGGGAGATAAGGAAAGATGACTGTGGCAAAATCGGCTATAACCATATTTTTATTTCCACAAGTAGAATAGTACAAAAAGCATAAATACTGAGGGCCAGCATGGCGTCCTACCTGATCATTAATTCACTCTTTATAGAGGGCTTAAATAATGGTTCTCCAAAACGATGCATTTTTATCTAGATATTTAAATTATGTTTATGGCGATTTTTTTCATGTTTACAGCATAGTTTTGAGTGAGAAAAGCAGGATAGAAAATTGTAATGACATTATGATCTCTACTTCATTAAAATACACAGAAAAAAGCTACGAGGAAATATGTGGAAATAACTCTGGGTCATTGGATTTTTTTCGCTCATCCTTGCATCTTTATGGTTTTCAATATTGACCAAACTTTCTATAATGAACTCATTACTCTTAGAACAAGTAAAGTTTAAAGTTCTCTCTTAAATTACATTAGATTTTTAATTTATTAGTTGTTTTAAATTATAAATAAAATTTTAATGAATTAAGTGGTGGGAAACTTAACATAACTTTAAACTTTTAATTATCGACAAAACGTAGAAATTCAGATTGTTAACAAAACCATACAGTTGATCTTAAAAAAACCAAACCAAAACTTTGTTCTGAAGTATAACAAAAACAGGAAAGTATATAAAACACAAATATAAGACAACCCATTTTTTAAAAACAGAGACCCAGGTACCCACCTAGGTCAATACACAGGACACTGTCAGCATCCCAGACGCCCCCTTCCCCTGCCATGTGCCCTATTCCCAGTCACAACCCACTCGCTTCCACCTAGTTGGTTTGTGTTAGTTATTTACTTTTCCTTTCATTTCAATTTTACCACCTAAATTGTATCCCTAAAACGTGTAGATTAGTTTGGCTTGTTTTTGAACTTGATATGAGTGGGATCATATGGTTAGTATTTTGCTTGTCTGGCTTCTTTCACTCAACATGCTTTTACGATTCATTCAGATCAGGAAACTTGCACAAGCCTCTTAGATAGTCTCATCCACCAAAGGGCAGACAGCAGAAGCAAGAAGAACTACAATCCTGCAGCCTGTGGAACAAAAACCACATTCACAGAAAGATAGACAAGATGAAAAGGCAGAGTGCTATGTACCAGATAAAGGAACATGATAAAACCCCAGAAAAACAACTAAGTGAAGTGGAGATAGGCAACCTTCCAGAAAAAGAATTCAGAATAATGATAGTGAAGATGATCCAGGACCTCGGAAAAAGAATGGAGGCAAAGATTGAGAAAATGCAAGAAATGTTTAACAAAGACCTAGAAGAATTAAAGAACAAACAAACAGAGATGAACAATGCAATAACTGAAATGAAAAATACACTAGAAGGAATCAATAGCAGAATAACTGAGGCAGAAGAACGGATAAGTGACCTGGAAGACAGAATGGTAGAATTCACTGCTGCGGAACAGAATAAAGAAAAAAGAATGAAAAGAAATGAATACAGCTTAAGAGACCTCTGGGACAAGATTAAACTCAACAACATTCGCATTATAAGGAGAAGAGAGAGAGAAAGGACCTGAGAAAATATTTGAAGAGATTATAGTCGAAAAATTCCCTAACATGGGAAAGGAAATAGCCACCCAAGTCCAAGAAGTGCAGAGAATCCCATACAGGAGAAACCCAAGGAGAAACACGCCGAGACACATAATAATCAAATTGGCAAAAATTAAAGACAAAGAAAAATTATTGAAAGCAGCAAGGGAAAACGACAAATAACATACAAGGGAACTCCCATAAGGTTAACAGCTGATTTCTCAGCAGAAACTCTACAAGCCAGAAGGGAGTGGCATGATATACTTAAAGTGATGAAAGGGAAGAACCTACAACCAAGATTACTCTACCCAGCAAGGATCTCATTCAGATTTGATGGAGAAATCAAAAGCTTTACAGACAAGCAAAAGCTAAGAGAATTCAGCACCACCAAACCAGCTCTACAACAAATGCTAAAGGAACTTCTCTAAGTAGGAAACACAAGAGAAGAAAAGGACCTACAAAAACAAACCCAAAACAATTAAAAAAATGGTAATAGGAACATACATATCAATGATTACCTTAAACGTGAATGGATTAAATGCCCCAACCAAAAGACACAGGCTTGCTGAATGGATACAACAACAAGACCCATATATATGCTGTCTACAAGAGACCCACTTCAGACCTAGGGACACATACAGACTGAAAGTGAGGGGATGGAAAAAGATATTCCATGCAAATGGAAATCAAAAGAAAGCTGGAGGAGCAATACTCATATCAGATAAAATAGACTTTAAAATAAAGAATGTTACAAGAGACAAGGAAGGACACTACATAATGGTCAAGGGATCAATCCAAGAAGAAGATACAACAATTATAAATATATATGCCTCCAACATAGGAGCACCTCAATACATAAGGCAAATGCTAACAGCTATAAAAGAGGAAATCGACAGTAACACAGTAATAGTGGGGGACTTTAACACCTCACTTACACCAATGGACAGATCATCCAAAATGAAAATAAATAAGGAAACAGAAGCTTTAAATGACACAATAGACCAGATAGATTTAATTGATATTTATAGGACATTCCATCCAAAACCAGCAGATTACACTTTCTTCTCAAGTGTGCACGGATCATTCTCCAGGATAGATCACATCTTGGGTCACAAATCAAACCTCAGTAAATTTAAGAAAATTGAAATCATATCAAGCATCTTTTCTGACCACAATGCTATGAGACTGGAAATGAATTACAGGGAAAAAAACGTAAAAAACACAAACACATGGAGGCTAAACAATACGTTACTAAATAACCAAGAGATCACTGAAGAAATCAAAGAGGAAATCAAAAAATACCTAGAGACAAATGATAATGAAAACACGACGATCCAAAACCTATGGGTTGCAGCAAAAGCACTTCTAAGAGGGAAGTTTATAGCTATACAAGCCTACCTCAAGAAACAAGAAAAATCTCAAATAAACAATCTAACCTTACACCTAAAGGAACTAGAGAAAGAAGAACAAACAAAACCCAAAGTTAGCAGAAGGAAAGAAATAAAGATCAGAGCAGAAATAAATGAAATAGAAACAAAGAAAACAATAGCAAAGATCAATAAAACTAAAAGCTGGTTCTTTGAGAAGATAAACAAAATTGATAAACCATTAGCCAGACTCATCAAGAAAAAGAGGGGGAGAGGACTCAAATCATTAAAATTAAAAATGAAAAAGGAGAAGTTACAACAGACACCGCAGAAATACAAAGCATCCTAAGAGAGTACTACAAGCAACTCTATGCCAATAAAATGGACAACCTGGAAGAAATGGTCAAATTCTTAGAAAGGTATAACCTTCCACGACTGAACCAGGAAGAAATAGAAAATATGAACAGACCAATCACAGGTAACGAAATTGAAACTGTGATTAAAAATCTTCCAACAAACAAAAGTCCAGGACCAGATGGCTTCACAGGTGAATTCTATCAAACATTTAGAGAAGAGCTAACACCCATCCTTCTCAAACTCTTCCAAAAAATTGCAGAGGAAGGAACACTCCCAAACTCATTCTCTGAGGCCACCATCACCCTGATACCAAAACCAGACAAAGATACTACAAAAAAAGAAAATTACAGACCAGTATCACTGATGAATATAGATGCAAAAATCCTCAACAAAATACTAGCAAACAATCCAACAACACATTAAAAGGATCATACACCATGATCAAGTGGGATTTATCCCAGGGATGCAAGGGTTCTTCAATATATGCAAATCAATCAATGTGATACACCATATTAACAAATTGAAGAAGAAAAACCATATGATCATCTCAATAGATGCAGAAAAAGCTTTTGGCAAAACTCAGCACCCATTTATGATAAAAAAAGTCTCCAGAAAGTGGGCATAGAGGGAAACTACCTCAACATAATAAAGGACATGTACGACAGACCCACAGCAAACATCATTCTCAATGGTGAAAAACTGAAAGCATTTCCTCTAAGATCAGGAACAAGACAAGGATGTCAACTCTCAGCACTGTTACTCAACATAGTTTTGGAAGTCCTAGCCATGGCAATCAGAGAAGAAAAAGAAATAAAAGGAATACAAATTGGAAAAGAAGAAGTAAAACTGTCACTGTTTGCAGATGACATGATACTATACATAGAGAATACTAAAGATGCCACCAGAAAACTACTAGAGCTAATCAATGAATATGGTAAAGTTGCAGGATACAAAATTAATGCACAGAAATCTCTTGCATTCCTATGTACTAATGATGAAAAATCTGAAAGAGAAATTAAGGAAACACTCTCATTTACCATTGCAACAAAAAGAATAAAATACCTAGGAATAAACTTACCTAGGGAGACAAAAGACCTGTATACAGAAAACTATAAGACACTGATGAAAGAAATTAAAGATGATACCAACAGATGGAGAGATATACCATGTTCTTGGACTGGAAGAATCAATACTGTGAAAATGACTGTACTGCCCAAAGCAATCTACAGATTCAATGCAATCCCTATCAAATTACCAATGGCACTTTTTACAGAACTAGAACAAAAAATCTTAAAATTTGTATGGAGACACAGAAGACCCCGAATAGCCAAAGCAGTCTTGAGGGAAAAGAGCGGAGCTGGAGGAATCAGACTCCCTGACTTCAGACTATACTACAAAGCTACAGTAATCAAGACAATATGGTACTGGCACAAAAATAGAAATATAGATCAATGGAACAAGTAGAAAGCCCAGAGATAAACCCATGCACCTATGGTCAACTAATCTATGACAAAGGAGGCAAGGATATACAATGGAGAAAAGACAGTCTCTTCAATAAGTGGTGCTGGGAAAACTGGACAGATACATGTAAAAGAATGAAATTAGAACACTCCTTGACACCATACACAAAAATAAACTCAAAATGGATTAGAGACCTAAATGTAAGACTGGACACTATAAAACTCTTAGAGGAAAACATAGGAAGAACACTCTTTGACATAAATCACAGCAAGATCTTTTTTGATCCACCTCCTAGAGTAATGGAAATAAAAACAAAAATAAACAAATGGGACCTAATGAAACTTCAAAGCTTTTACACAGCAAATGAAACCATAAACAAGATGAAAAGACAACCCTCAGAATGGGAGAAAATATTTGCAAACGAATCAACAGACAAAGGATTAATCTCCAAAATATATAAACAGCTCATGCAGCTCAATATTAAAAAAACAAACAACCTAATCCAAAAATGGGCAGAAAACTTAAATAGACATTTCTCCAAAGAAGGCATACAGATGGCCAAGAAGCACATGAAAAGCTGCTCAACATCACTAATCATTAGCGAAATGCAAGTCAAAACTACAATGAGGTATCACCTCACACCAGTTAGGATGGGCATCATCAGAAAATCTACAAACAACAAATGCTGGAGAGGGTGTGGAGAAAGGAGAACCCTCTTGCACTGTTGGTGGGAATGTAAATTGATTCAGCCACTGTGGAGAACAGTATGGAGGTTCCTTAAAAAACTAAAAATAGAATTACCATATGATCCAGCAATTCCACTACTGGGCATATACCCAGAGAAAACCATAATTTGAAAAGACACATGCAAAAAAAAAAAAAGAAAAAAGAAAAAAGACACATGCACCCCAGTGTTCATTGCAGCGCTATTTACAATAGCCAGGTCATGGAAGCAACCTAAATGCCCATCGACAGACGAATGGATAAAGAAGTTGTGGTACATATATACAATGGAATATTACTCAGCCATAAAAAGGAACAAAATTGGGTCATTTGTTGAGACGTGGATGGATCTAGAGACTGTCGTACAGAGTAAGTCAGAAAGAGAAAAACAAATATCGTATATTAATGCATATATGTGGAACCTGGAAAAATGGTACAGATGAACCGGTTTGCAGGGCAGAAATTGAGACACAGATGTAGAGAACAAACGTATGGACACCAAGGGGGGAAAGCCACGGGGGGGTGGTGGTGGTGGTGTGATGAATTGGACGATTGGGATTGACATGTATACACTGATGTGTATAAAATTGATGACTAATAAGAACCTGCTGTATAAAAAAATAAAATAAAATTCAAAAATTCAAAAAAAAAGATTCATTCATGTCGCCTAGCATTGTAATAATTTTATTCATTGCTGTTGTAGTGTTGGTATTTCAATGTATGGCTGCGCTACCACTTATTTACCTGTTTTGCTGTTGATGGACATTAGGGCTGATCCCAGGCTTTGGCACTGTGAACTGTCGCTGCTATCAGCATCCTTGTCTGTGTCTCCTGGTGCACTGGGCGGATGTTCTAGCTTCTGTGAGCTGAACTTACTTTGTGCTAATGAGATTTCTACCCACCTGTGACCATAAAAGGGAAAACTGATAAAGACCCTGGAGTTTGGAAATCTGAAGCTGTGGATCTCGTTGTCGTGGATTGACTCCTATTCATGACAAATTTATATTTCAAAGGACTGAAAACCCAGCAGTTTTCTTAAATGTCAGAATAATCCTGCTGTTATTTTAAATGCATTAAAAATTCCTTTAAATGGCAAGAATCAGCCTTAAGAGCCTTTTTATTTCAAATTAATATCATCTAAATGTGAAGGCCTCTGCTTTGTGACTAACAAAAACATTTGCCAATATTCCAATTTAGACAATTTTGCTTTCAGCCAAAAATCAGAAGTTTTTTGAGCTGGGAGAGATTTTTTAGAGACACTAGTTCAACTCCTTCATTTCATAAATCAGTAACTGAAGCCTCCTTGAAGGTCAAATGCCTTCCCAAGGTCATAGTTAACTAGTTAGTATAGCACCAGGACCATAATGAGGACTTTCTGACTTCCAACCTTATATATTATTAAATTCCCCCAAATATTACATGAAGCCACCTTTCAAACTATGGAATGTGTAGAAGACTGAGAATGTTATTCTGCCATTGTCACCATCATTATATTTGACTATTAATATACCTACCTAAGCATGATCCCCTCTGCCTGATTTTCCTGGCATCCCATTTTTACTAGAGGTATGGTAAGATTATACATATGCTATGGCACTGGTGCAGTGGTCATTTTTTTGGTAATATTTTGATCCATCTGGCAGCAGATTGTTGTAAATTATAAAATTCCTGAAAGTCACAGCTCTGTGTTTACCATAACTATCCATTACTGGATACAGAACAGAGGAGCACTAGAGATGGTACCTCTTTGCAAACTCTACCACTGTGATTCCCAAATGGCAAGTCTAAGATGTGGTACTGGCTTGAGATGGCATTTTTCTTGATCTGTGGTAAGGCAAGAAAAAAAAAAAAACACAGTAAAAAGCTTTTCATAAAATTAACTTTGTTCAATTTAAAGGGAACCTTTTATGCTGAGATTTGTCTTTTCTACTTTTTCTGCATTAAATGTATTTTTATGGTATTTATAGTTTAAAATGTTTTTGAGGGCAGTGCTTACAACTGTTTTATTCACTATCATACACTCAATTCCTAGCATAGTGCTTGACATAAAACAGAGACTCAAAAAATATTTAAATGAGTGAGTAAAAAGTAAATAACCCTAGTTTGGACATCAATTCTTTCGGGGAGGCAGGACCGGGGGGAGGATTTTACTAATCCCTGAAATCTAGAAGTCTGATAAATTTCAGATTGTCACTCTTGAGTAGCGATACAAGACATCTAGTGTACTGGATGGAGTGTCCCCCCAAAATTGGCATCTACCTGGAACGTCAGAATATGACCTTATTTGGAAATAGGGTCTTTGCAGGTGCAATCAAGTTAAGGTGAGATCATAATGGATTAGAGTGGGCCCTGACCCAAAGACTGGTATCCTTATAAGAAGAGGGATATTTGGACACAGGGACACAGGGAGAAGGCCTTGTGATCTCAGACACCAGAGGGAAGAGATTGCAGTAATGCAGCTCCAAGGTAAGGAATGCTGGCAACTACCAGAAACTGGACCAGGCAAGAGAGGATCTCTCCACCCAACCCTCAGCCTTCAGAGGGAGCATGGTCCTGCCAACACCTTGATTTTGGACTTCAGCCTCCAGACTTTGAGAAAATAAATTTCTGTTGTTTGAGCCATCCAGTTTATGGTACTTTGTTATGGAAGCCCTAAGAAACAAATATATCTATGAGTCCAGCCCAGTGGATTTGGTGGGAAATAGAGGGGAAAAGAGCAGGATTTCTAGGGGTTAAGTGTGTCTCCTACAATCTATTTTGGGGCAAAAAAGAGAATTCCCACGCTGATTCTTCAGGGTATAATTAATGACTATAAGTATAGGGGAGTCATCTGGAGGATACTTTTCTATTTTTAGTCATGGAAGATTCAGGGGGAAATGCTTTGGGATGATGTAGGAAGGATATTTGTTAGACATGAATCTTGATGGAAAGAGGTATTAGGCACTTGTTAGAACCCAAAATGGATTTCTAAAAGCTGGGCATAAATCAGTTTTTACAATTAATATATTTTAAATGTATTAATATTATGGGAGCCCAGTATTTAAAACAATTTTATGATGAATTCATATAAGAGAAAGAATAAAGAAATATTTATAGCCTAATATATAATTTATATACCTAGATTTTGTTTTGTTTTAAAATTAATTAATTTTTATTTTTGGCTGCGTTGGGTCTTCTTTGCTGAGTGCGGGCTTTCTCTAGTTGTGGAGAGCAGGGGCTACTCTTTGTTGCAGTGGTGGGCTTCTCATTGTGGTGGCTTCTCTTGTTGCGGAGCACGGGCTCTAGGTGCGCGGGCTTCAGTAGTTGTGGCTCATGGGCTCAATAGCTGTGGCTCGTGGGTTCTAGAGCACAGGCTCAGTAGTTGTGGCACACGGGCTTAGTTGCATGTGGGATCTTCCTGGACCAGGGATCGAACCTGTGTTCCCTGCATTGGCAGGTGGATTCTTAACCACTGCACCACCAGGGAAGTCCCTAGCTAGATTTTCATATATCCCATTTGCCTGAAACAAGAACCATCTATACAAAAGAAGAAAGTAGGCCAATTTTAACTAAAGCTTAAAAAAATAAAAGACAATGCCTATATGTAAGCTTTCTTAGGGCAAGTATTTTTGCCTATACTATTTACTGAGCGTAAATGGTGCCTGCATATAAAAGCTTAATAAATACTTGTTGAATGAACGTTCCAGGTAATTTATATTGTTACTGGAAGTGGTGGGATTACATGGCCTCTATTTTTTGGTCTAATACTTCATTGTTGTGATGACAAACACATCTCGTTTATTTCTGTGAGGCAGGATGTGAGGAATGAGAAAGAGACAAAGAATTACAGGATAAAAAAGTGTGCACTAAAATCTGAAAAGTTATTAAGCCATATCTATAAAATAGACTACCTAAAATGATAGTGGTAATCTAAGCTCTTGATAGAGTTCAGATGATAAGTTTGTGAGGGAGGGGTGAAGCCTTAGAGAGCTGAGAAGGTCTCCTCCTGTCAGTGAGCAGGGAACATATGAATTCTGTTTGGCCACCTGGGGCCCATTTAGTGCACTAGAGCACTAATTTGCTAAATGGGTCCCTCATAGTAAAAATTAATGAGTAAATAGTGAGCAATTTAGGGATGGTAAACCACTAGTAGCTCAAGGGATATAGAAATGTGAAACTATAATTATATTCCTTGTTCATAATGTACTAACTAAATGTATTACATTGTATATTGCATCTTTCTGAGTTTATTTCTGGACACAGCTGAGCCCTTAACAATTCAGACTGAAACCAATCCTGCTATCAATTCATGCCTCCATTAAAATTCCAACTGCTTATATTAGAAAAAAAATTCCAAAGATGGTTTCTTTTATCTTGGATCTAAGGATGCGAACAGGATTAACCTAGATGCAAAACACAGCAAGTCAGTTATAAATCACATGGCATAAAATAAACTGTGGCAGTAAATTGAAAATTATGTTCTCTTTTTCTATACTTAGCTGTGAAAATATTTTAACAAGTTGGCATCAGGGTTTGCAACTTTTACATCTGTTGTTTCTTTTCGGGATTATCTTTTAGCATTTGAAGATGTGGTTCTTTTAAAAGTGTGGCTAGTGAGAAATGTGGTATCAGATTGTACATTTGGAACATTTTAAAGGATGGGGGGCATTTGTGAGTTATGTGGTTTCAAGATAGTGGCCTATTCCCCACTCTACTTTTAAGTAGGAGAAGCTGCGATTTCATGGGTGTCTAGAAAACATTTGTCCTTAACTGAAATCCTTTTCTTATTCAGAGAAATTGTACAGCGTGGGTTGGCTGGGATGGTCTGGATGATGTTCCATGATACCAGCAAACTCCAAGTACAAGTTTCATTGCCCTTATTATTGTCTATTATTAAAACTCTGAGGTTCCAGTTGATCTGGTGTTCAGGGGACTATTTTTATGAACTCTCATTTCTTTCTCTCTCTCCTCTCACCCCCAAGTTTAGTAACTTTACTGAAGGTGTTTGGAGGTGGAACCAGGGATGGATCACACTGTGGATCCTTGGTTTTCTGCTCTCCCCTAAACTCTGATTTCTATTATTTTGGATACAATGGAATATGACGTCTTTTAGATTGTAGACACTATGCCTGAAATAGTTTCTCTGTGTAGAAATTATAATCTGCATTCTCCCCCCGCCCACAAAAAAAGGACCCACTGTTTTTTGAGGCTGGAATGTACTTCCTTTTTCTTCATGTTGAGATACTTGAACATAATTCATTATTCCCTTTCTCCTCCCAATTTAGTAATCCCTCATACCAAGTCTGGCAGGTGTGTATGAAGACTCTTCAACCCCTCCCCACTCCAATACTTTGGATACTGAATTCTCTGACCAATGCTTTTTCTTTAATTTTTCCCCCTTGGAGGAGGTTTTTTGGTTACAAATAACTTCAAGGGGTAAATACAGTTCCTAGAGGATGAAAAGGCAAGAGTCGTGGTGATTGTGTAAAACTAAACAACAAGACTCAGAGCTTATTGAGAACAGTGCTATGATTTCTTAGAGAGGATGCAAATGGACATGGGGCCAATGGTGACAGAATTTCTGATTAGAACAAACTTCCCTTGAGTTTGTTACATTAGCTAAATAAAAATAACTCTAGAAAGCAGATATATGAGAATTAATTTATATTTCTTAATATAGAAAAAATTAAAGAGGTTTACAGGAAATCAGCTAAGGAACTAAAAAATATAAAGAAATGTAAATAGTCCGTGTTTTAGTGCTGAAATTTAACATAGTCTTAGTTTTTTAACCTTATTAAAGTAAGGCTAAATTAAAATACTGTTCATTTCTAGAATAGTTTGTGTTAGGTGCTACTCAAGGTACATAAGGATTAGGCAGCTGAAATTCATCTTCAAGATCATTACCTCTTTCTCTGCCTCTTTACTTTCTTTCAGAGACTTATCCTTCAGCAAGTACTCAGCTTCATTTGTTCCAGAAAATTTCATCCAAAGTGAGGTCTCTATTGTTGGACTCTCTAGACTAGGTCAGTTCTCTTGTTTTATTTTTGTTTCTTCCCATGGCACCTAGTATTTTCCCCTCCTCCACATCCCTCTCACTTGTTGAACCTCTTTCTTGCTAATCTATAAGCTCTGTGAAGGCAAGGACAGTGTCTGATTTATTCAATTGCTGTAACAGAGTACCTGGCATATAATATGTTTATAATTATATGTTAAATTAATTGACTTGACTATCTTATGTCTCTTGGGAGAACTTGCATTCTTCCTAATTTTAAAAATGTAACTCTGTGCTGTTGATTGAATTGAAATGGAATAAACATTTGTTTCATGAGACCAAGAGGTAATACTTCAAAAGAAAAATATAAAAAATCGTTTTCAGGAATTTCAAGAATCAAGATAAATATATTTTTTTTGGTCCTGTAACTTCCTCCATTCCTCTTCAATGAAACTGTGTAGATAACTCAAGTACAACTTTCCCTGCCCTTACTAGTTTCTGTTACATCAGATACAAGTTCCAGTTTCTCTGTTTCTCTCTCCTTCCTCTTTCCTCAAACCCCCCATCCCCAATTCACCCCCAAGTTTAGTAACTTTATTGAAGTTAAGGCAGGCCCTGGATAGTATGAAGTTGAAAAAGTCTCAAATGTGAAAATCCAGATTTATAAAACAATGTGGGGGAATAGTAATTCAATTAAAAATTTACTAAATTCTTTTAAATAGTACGCTATTCTAATCTAGCCTACAGTATTGTTTCAACTGACAAGAAAGTGCAACTTTTCAGACCACGAATAACATTGTAGCCGTAGAATATAACTTTTTCTGAATGTTGAAAGAAAAAACAAGGGAAGGCGTTAAGAGAGAACATACAGGACCAGCCCATCTCATATCCCACTGTGTCTCCATTCCAGCGTTTCCTCTACTTTCCATCGCTTTCTGTGTCATTAAGTTACTTCAAACCTTAAGATCAACAGGGAAAAATGAGATCTCAGCCCTTTGCCTTTTTCCTTCTCAGATGTAGGAACTGGAGGATCGGGTCGGGGCTGCACGATTTCCACTAAGCTCGTTCAGTGGGTGGTGGAGGTGAACACCAAAGGCTGGGGACCTTTGTGCCGTTTAGAGTCCCTCAAAGCCCTCTCTTTCAATTAGCAGGGAAAACGAAAGTCTTCTGGGGAGCGGGAGCGGGTGGGCTAAGTACAAGTTTATGAACAAGAACATTCCCGGGCACGGAGTTCAACAGCAGAGGGCAGAATACCCACTGTCCAGGGCACACGGCTGGCTGCAAGGAGGAGCATAGTTTAAGGATCTCTGGGGCTTGTAGTTCACCACGTTTCCTTCGGACATGCCCGCTCGCGCACTGGAACTACAACTCCCAAGGTGCACCGCGCGCATCTGTTGTCTCTGCCTCTCCATCTCTGAGGCTCGCGCCGGAACCTCCCGGGAAACTGCCCCCGTACGCCGTCCCGTTTGTTTACCCTGAAGCCCCGCCTCACCGCCGTCCTCCTGCTCTCCCCTCTCCTGCCTGGAATGCCGTCATGCAGGTGATGCATATTCATGAGGCCCGCCGAGGAGCTCCCGCCCTGCCCGCCTCCCGCCTTCCCGCTGCCGGCGCCTGATTAATATTCAATGAGCCCAGCTTCGCGGCGGGTTCGCCGGGGTGAGGCGGAGGAGTGGGCGGGGCCTGAGCTCGGCGCCCGCGACCCGGGCGGGGAGGGCGTGTGTGTGTGCGGGGGGGCGGTGGCGGCCAAGCGGGCGGGCGCGCGGGATGGAACACCGAGACACCGACGGAATGCTCCGAATTGCCACATAATCCCCTGGAACGGCCGTGCCGAACGCCATTGGCTTCTCCCTTCTCCCCGCGCCGCCGCTGTCTCCCACCTTCGCCTCCCCGCCTCTCTCTCTGCCCGCTGTCTCCGGAGCTGGGGGGGAAGCGCGAAGCCCCACTGCAATGGAGCCCGCCGCCGCGGCTACGGCGCAGCGACTCCCAGAGACCAGCAGGGAGGACCGAGCTCCGGCTCCGGCGGCGGCTGCAGCGGCGGCCGCGGCCGCGGCGGCTCTGGCGGCGGCAGTCGGGGGCGGCCGGAGCCCGGAGCCCGCGCTGACCCCGGCGGCCCCGAGCGGCGGGGCGCGGGAAGAGGCCCCCGGCGAGGCGCAGCTGGGGCTGCTGCCGGGCCGGCCGGGAGGCACGGGTCGTAGGAGGAGGCGCGGCGCCCCCCAGCCCACCGCTGGCGGGGCTGCCCCGGTGCCCGGGGCCGGCGGTGGCGCCAACTCCCTGCTGCTGAGGAGAGGGCGGCTGAAGAGGAATCTGTCCGCGGCCGCCGCCGCCGCCGCCTCGTCGTCCTCGTCCTCATCGTCGTCCGCGGCTGCCGCCTCGCACTCCCCCGGCGCCACCGGCCTCTCCGCCTCCTGCTCGGCCTCGGCGTCGCTGTGCACCCGGAGCTTGGACAGGAAGACGCTGCTCCTGAAGCACCGGCAGATGCTGCAGCTGCAGCCGTCGGACAGGGACTGGGTGCGGCACCAGCTCGAGCGGGGCTGCGTGCACGTCTTCGACCGCCACATGGCCTCGACCTACCTGCGCCCGGTGCTCTGCACGCTGGACACCACGGCCGGCGAGGTGGCCGCCCGCCTGCTGCAGGTGGGCTACAAGGGCGGCGGCGTGGTAAAGGTGCTGGGCAAGGGGCACCCCGACGCCGGTCCCCGGCTCCCGCCCGCCGAGCCGCGGGACTCGGGGCCGCCACCCGGGAGGAGCGGACTGGCCGCCGTCGGGGGGCCGCAGCGCGCTCCTCCCGCCGACCTGCCGCTGCCCGGCGCCCCGGACGGGTGGGCGCTCTGCGCCTCCCGCGCCAGCCCCGCGCCCTCAGACTCCAGCCTGGGCGAGCCGGGCGCCCCGCGGCTCCTGGACGGCGCGGCCGCGGGCCCGGCCTCCGACACCGAGAGCTTCAGCCTGAGCCCCAGCGCCGAGAGCGTGTCGGACCGGCTGGACCCCTACAGCAGCGGCGGCGGCTGCTCGTCGTCGTCCGAGGAGCTGGAGGCTGACCCGGCCCCGGCCCGGACCCCGACGGGGGCTCCGGGACAGCCCCGCCTGTCCCGGCTTGGAGCGGGCGCCCGGCCGTCATCCCCGACGGCCTCCCCGCCTCCGCCGCAGCCGAAAGCCCAGAGGGGCGTCGAGGGCCCAGGCGGCGCCGCCCGCGATCGGTCTCGGGAGGAGAAGGCGGCGGCAGCAGCGGCCCTCGGCCGCCCCCCGTTGACCCAGGACGGGAACGGGGCGACCGCGGAGCAGGCGCCTCCACCGCCCACCCTGTACGTGCAGCTCCACGGAGAGACCACCCGGCGCCTGGAGGCGGACGAGAAGCCGTTGCAGATCCAAAATGACTACCTCTTCCACCTGGGCTTTGGGGAGTTGTGGAGGGTGCAGGAGGAAGGCATGGACTCGGAGATCGGCTGCCTCATCCGCTTCTATGCAGGTAAGGAGATCATCTGCACTTTGACGCGTGGGGAATAAGCACTTCCAGGTCCCGAGAAATGTTTGGCCACCCCGAGAGTCAGCGCGGGTCCTCGGGAGTCTCTCTTACTTCTCTACAGCTTTCAAGTACGATCTGTGTGATACTAAATTGAGCAGTTTTAAAATCCGCGAGCTTTTGTCGTTCTTGGGGGCTCCGAGGTTGGGAAGTAAGCTGGGAGAGGTGGCAGGGCCACCAGGAAGCACAGGGAGCAGGCACTCCTGAAAGAAGCAGTGGTGTCTTTGACAGTGAAGGTGCTGCCTTCGGATGTCTGTTCACCGGTTTGTTGGGTTTGAGGCAGTTTGGGATTTCAGGTAAACATCACGTGCACGTGATACCTACAGAGGAAAATGACCTTGGGAAACGCGCTGGAACACCCTCCCTCCGTCTGACTGTCCGCGGCTTGCCGTTCCAGCCCGGGAGCTCGCTCCGCATCAGCTGGTGCTGCTCGTTTGCCCACTTAGTCCTCGATGGAACCCAGCAGCTGCGGTCCTCTTTAGTGATACTTTCCCTCAGCGCTTTTTGGCTTTATTTCAGTTTCCTCTGTAAGTTTGATTCTTGCGTCAAAAGTGGTTTTGCCTATTTCTTTCTCTCAGTTTCTTACTTCTAGCCTTTATAGCCAGAACTGACCATTGCGATGTGACTTGCAATAGGGATATATAGGAATCACAATACGACTTGAGGGTGATCTAAAATCTTCCTTTTTTTTTTCATTTCTAGATTAAAGGTCTTAAAAGGAGAGTTAAATCTTCCCAAGATTTACTAAAGTACTAAATTATTTCCCCACCTAGGTTGTATGTGGTGGTGGAAAAATAATCACACTTGTAATTTCATTAATCTGTAGCCATTCTTTCTAACTTAATATGTTTTTGGTCCAACTTGTGTCCCAGTAGCAGTTTAGTCGGTTTGAATGAAGAAATTACACATTGAGATATGCAAGACTGGTAGCATTCCTGGTGAGATGTTCGTTTACGTTTAATTGAAGTTTTTCTGTAATTCAAGTGGATTTCTGATGGATTTTTGCCTCGTAAAGAAAACCGTATCATAATACAATAGCATTTGTAGTATCTGAAGATAATATCCCAACCGGATGACAAGCCTTTAAAAGCTTATGGCCTAGAAAATAGGTGATTTTTTTTTTCTTCCATGTAGGAGCAACAACTATATCATTTTCTCCCGTGGCTCATGTAATTTGTAAAATACTGTTACTTTACAAAAGCAGTAAATGGTAATCACACTTGGAATGAGAATATTTTCTTAACATGAGAATGATAAATACCCTTATAACCAACCAATTACATTGAAGGAAATATATATAAAGCAAGGGATATGTTAAATAAGCAGTATTGAACATATTTCGTATGGAAAGAGCTCTGCATCCCTTCTTTTCCTTATGACTGAATTGTTGATCATGATAAATGTCCATGGGAAGGGTTTTAGGTGTCCTAGTCATGACATTTAAATCTTTGATTCCCCTTGATTGTCTCTTCAAGTGTGTCTAAAATGTTCTAAGTGGATGATATATAGGTTTTTTTTAAAAAAACTTACCTCAGTATAAAGGTGACACATTATCTTTCTGGTAAATCGCAAATTTCTGGTGTGCTCATTTTAATCTTTTTGTTTCGTTCTTTATGAAAAGCAGGAATTGTTGCTTCATTCTGAACTTATTTGCTTTATTTCTATATGCACAATATAAATACATATATACCTCTGTGAATATGCTTGTAAAAGTAACTAATTAAATAAGGAAGCCATACAGAGCATCCAACCTGTTCTTGAATGTGAAGCTGGTATGCAGGTGTCCTAGAAGGAAGATGCCTGATTGTTATAAAGATATAACAGTCTTTATAAAGATGTTACAAAGATGTCTAATTGCTTATTTTATAGCAAGTTGAGCTTATTTTAAGCCTAAGAACATAGCAAACGTCTGTGTTGATATTCATTTGCCATAGAACAAAATTTACCATATAGTGAGTCCACTTGAACTTTTGCAAGGAAGTTTAGTTACTGATGAACAAAAGGGCCTTGGTATAAGGTGGTCTCACTCATCACGGGAACATTATCAGGACTTCACATGTAGCGCAGGTTTGCACCAAGCTGGAGGAGATTCCTAGAAGTTACCCCTGTGCTGAGGCGGAATGTAGGACACCCAACAGGAAAGTGGCATGTTTTGGTAGTAATTCTTTTCCATAAGAAGAAGAGAATTAACGTTTGTTTTATATGAGATCCTTTGAGGGGGTGTTTTCCACCACATTCGTTTTTATAGTGTTACATATAACTTACTCTTAAATTTATTGCTGCGTATCTTTTTGTTTATCTGTGTATGTGGAGTTAAGGATAGACTAGGAAATTGCTTTTGAAGGCTTTTGAATATTTTCCTATATTTAAATTGAGCTCGTTATCTGTTGTTCATCTAGTTTATCTGTTTATCAGTTGCTTTTTTTTTTGGAGAAGTTCTTGTCCAGTGGAGAACTTTCATTCTCTTGAGGTCACCTTTCAGTTAAATTTTAGTATTTATAACCTGGCCTAAGTTATTCTTAAAAGGCTTTGAAAGCCATTTGTGGTTGCTTTGAATATTTAAATATTTATTCAGGTAAAGTAAAATGGAAGTCTTTAATGAGCTAAAAGGCTTTGGACAAAAGGTACTATCTAATTACAGAGTTGTTGAGAAAAACTTAGTTTGAAAATTGTTGCTCCTCTGAAGCAACCATTCTCTTAGCTAACTTTAAATAAGAAAAAATTTAATTATGGCTCTACCTGAAGTAACTTGTGTAAAGTATTAAGTATATTAGGTACATTAACATTTAATTTTCCTTTAAGATCAGCCATCTTAAATTTTACCTGAGAGTAATTTTAGGTGAAAAAATATTCAAGAATTTAGGTTACTCGACATAGGTTACGGACTTAAAAACGTTAATGAGATTATGTTTTGTACTCCCTGGGGACGTCTGAGTCATTAATCAAGGGCAGTACTAAACTATATTTTTAATATTTTTGAGTCTCTTCTACTGCCTTTTAGCTTTAGTCATCTGGCTGTTTCAGTTTAAATTGTAATAGTGGGAAATGATGTTGACAGAATGGAGAGTACACCCACTGTGGCTCGTGAGTCTTGGACAAGATATTTTTATGTTTGACTTTTTGGGATTGCTCAGGAGAACGGACTCCTTACCCACTCATATTTCTTCTCTTTTTCTCTTCTGGGATGATCAAACCTTACATGGTTTCCTACATGGAAACCAAGAAGGGGTGGTTCGGCATTAAGCTGTAATATTGACAAGAAGTCTCTTATTACTATAATTACAGCAGTATTGAGTAACGTGGTATGAACATGTGACACCAGTGTGTGCTTAAGCAGTCCTTTTAAGAACAAAGGGTTTAATTTTATTTTTGTTGCTTTTTGTATTTAAATTTTATACTTGTTTTTGATGTAGAGTGAGTGCTGTCTTGTCCTTCATAACTGTGGTTTGATAACGTCTATTAATATGTTGGGTTTATTATCTTCAAAAATCTTAAAGAGCTTTCACATAAATTATCTCGTTTGTCCTTTCAGAAACATTATTAGGGAGGAGTCGGTGTCAATCCTCTTTTCAGATAAACTGATGCATAGTTTTGATTCTTGCTTGTGGTTTTTCAGTTCTTGGCAGAGCTGAGAAGAGGGAGCATGCATATTCTGTTTTACAATTCATATTACTTTCCATGAATCGAAGTTGAATTTCATTTACACTTGAATTTTTCACTTGGTTAAAAGCATTCCGAAAATATGCTATTTTTGTTGGTAATGAGGTGATATTATCCTCTCGTCCAAAGTGGTATTCCTTGTGAAATGTGGTTGGTTCTATTTTTATCATGCTGCCTTTAACATAAAGAAGCAAGACTGGCAAATAAGTGGACAATACAGAAAGAGTACGAAAGTGTTCTAAATATTCCGGTTGCAAATAGTCGTACATGCATTTAAGTTGGCATGAAATAAAGCTCACCTAATGATTCTGTATTCTCTTACGCACGCCTCATTTGTTGAACTGTAAATCTTCATTGGGTATAGAGCATTAACACTTTATTTGAAAAGTGGATAACTTTTGAGGGTAGCGGTGTGACATTTCAGTTCCTTTAAAATATAGCTTTACTTGTAAAGTATTGAAAATAGCTATCATGAAAGGTTTGCATAAACCATTCATCTTAAAGTAAACTTATTTGTACTTTAGTGATCAGTAGTGCTCTATTGATGTCACCATGCTGTTCATTTTTTATAATTCATATGTTATATAGAGTTAGAGAGTAAGCTATTCTGACTGATTTTCATAGTTATTCCTTAAATGGTGTGTTTTTTTATGCTCATTGAAACAATTATAGGGAGAGGAGATGAGTGTAAATGAGTTTATGAAGTTTCTGGTTGAAAGTTTTATCTTTTTGTGGCTATAAGATTGTTAAAACAGCCACCTTAAATGACTGGTTATCCCAAGATTCTTATTATTTTTTAAAGAGTAAGGTGTTTTTGTTGTTTTTGATTCTCTTTCTTTATAGAATGCTGAATTTGATTTCTTGGTAACATAACATTCATTGATGTTGTATATGATCCAAGGCTAGTATAATACTTGGCATTTTAGTTTAAACATTTGTTGAATTGAATTTGCGGAATTTTGTTAAGCAGCTGGTGGTGTGTGTCCTGAATCTTCAGCCTTCCTTCCTGTTAGGGTCCCCAGGGGTTGTGTTAAACACACATACACACAGAGGCATTTCTCCCATGGCAGGAGGTTTTAGATGTGCCACACACTGTTAATATCTTCTATTTCACGTGAGTGGAGCTCTATGTGGATTTTGAGAGAGTTCTCTCTCAAAGGTTTCTTAGAGTTAACAGGTGTTTCCCGCCCCCCCCTTTTCAAAGGCATCTCTTACCTAAACTTTAAGATGAATTTAATGAGACATCTGTCAAATGAGGCGTTTTAGATTTAATGATTTTGTTATGTGCCAGGGTTGAACACGGTTCAATCTATCTGGACCGGAGAAGGGTTTAATTGTACTGTGAAAGTCGAGAAAAGCCACTCAATAGAAAGGCTTTTCCTTTAAAGACGCCTGGCATTTTGAAAAAGAGAAAAAGATGTTATCAAAATGTCCAAAATAGTCTGGGAAAGTGAAGGCTTTTTTTAAAAGTCCCACTTTCTAAAACCCACTCCACCCCTTGATCGCAGGCATCTGGTACAACACTGGTAATGAGGGGTTTTGAATCTACCTTCATGTCCCTCTGCTTCTTGGGCAAACTCTTTAATACTTACCTTTGGTTTTCTAAAGATAGTATAATTAAAACAAAACAAAATCGACCATTTGGATTCTTTAGACATATTAGGTATTTATAACCTAAGTCTCTGTGACGGGTTGTGTTTGGATTTGTTATGAAACTTTAACTCTAGGCTTTGGAAAATTTTGATAAACTGAAACTCAAGGGTCTGGAAAAAATAGACTTTAATGGTACTTTGATTAAAGAACATTAGGATATTTGGTTAACTATGAAATAGCGGCTCTTTCAAGTTGTGTGATAATTGTACTTTAGAATCAAGAATAATAACAGTTACCAGGTTGCTGAAGTGTAATTACATGTTGATTTCGAGATGGAATGGTTTTGTTATATATATAATATATATGCCCAGTATTCCTTTTAGTATGTTAAGTGAAACAAAGCATAACCATCGCATAATGCCACATTCATGCTGAAATAATTGTTTCCCTGTTTATTTTTACATTTGAGATTGCTTTAATAGGTTGTAAAATGTATTTAATGATACAGTGTCTTATTAAGGTACTAGTCCAATGACCTTTGAGTTTGGAACCTAGAAGTTCTCTTGGAAATGGAGTGAAATACTCTATTTGTAGGTTGTACATGTTTTGTGAGTTTGTAAATGTCAATACTTTAGCAAAAAACAAAAAAAAATCCAGAATTTTTGACATGTATTTTGTCAAATGAAGCTTGCTAGAAGTAACTTAGTCTCATTTCCAGTTATGTGAAAGCATTCAGTTGAAGACTGAGTAAAATTTGAAATAATTTGGTTTCCCCTGCATTCTTTTCAGGCAGGAAGAGTTTTGAATTTGTTGCTGTCTAGTTCTACTGACTCGTACATCTGATGATGAAGAGCAGGTGGAGAGTGAATCTTTTCAGATGTCTGCCTTCGTTAATAATGTGTTAGAATGTTTGGCGCCTTCTTTTCAAATACGAGGCGTGTTTTTAAGTATAGCAAAAGAAAGTATGAACTGTATTTGTTTTCACTGTCTATTTAATAATTATCTGGATTTCACAATCAGTTCACTCCTGACACATGGTCCAAAGAGCAAAATTTTATGCATAGAACCAGTTTTTGACCTTTTTGTCATGTATGAGAAATATATTCCTAAGGAATTCTTTCTTTGTTCCTATCCATGTATTTTGAGAGCTTTTGGCTATACTTTAGCACTTGAAGGGGTGCTCCATCTTATGGTTTTTGAGTTTGGCTGATGTATCCTGGGGTTAGGTGAAAGTAACTTTGTTATGGTTTGTAATTTAAAGAAATGAGTCTGAGAGTTGGGAAAGTTGGTATGACTTTGGGCATTCATTTTAACTTATCCTGGGCTTTGATTTCCTCATCAGTAGAATGATGAGCTTGGAGTAGAGTAAGTCTAAAATCTCTTCCAACTCTTAACATTCTGGGGCTTCATTAGAGAGCCTGTTCTTCAAATTAGAAGGACTAAATGTTGTAGTTGTTTTAAGTTCTGTACAAACCTATCCATGGGTTTAAAAACAGCCAAATCCCCAGCTTTTTGTCATGGAGAAAGGAACAGGCTTGGACCTAATACACACAAGTCAGCCTAAGGTTGTCAGCCAAAGAAGAATACCTTTTTGGAGTAGATTAGGGCTAATGATGGAATAGATAGTGTTTGATTACCCTCTCCCTGCCAGTTCTACTCTTCAAAGTAGAATTCAGCACACTAGAGATGAATTTAAAGAAATACATCCTTTTAAAAGTTGAGGTAAGATTCTGTTCTTAAGTTGACTTGTAAAGTAAGATACTTTTATAATCCAGTTTATAAACTTTACTGTAGTGATAACTGTATTTGAGGGATCCAAATATGGGAAACATAATGGTTCATTAACTTTAATTCATGGTGAGCTGTGTGTGCCTATCTACTTGTGCCTAGAGTCAGTAGGAGAAAAAGCACATAAAAATGTTTTTTGTGTTATTTTTGATTAGATCATAGAGTTTAGGATTCTGTAGCGATCCTAATATCTGTATTTTTATAGATGAGGAAAGCAAGCCCTGTAGAAGTTGAGTGTCTGGTCCAAGATCAGTGATAAACTCAGTCTCAGAATTAGGAATAGCACCCAGGATTTTGATTATCTGTCTAGTATTCTTTTTTTCCCCCACACTGAATTTATATACTTACTATCTTTGGATTCTCCTTTATTTAGTATTCAAAATGAAAGTTTAAAAAATTGAGTGTGCTTCACACATTTGGTGCTTTCTCAATTACTTCAAGGTGTTTCTAGTTTCTTTTCATTCTAATCAGTGCTTATGAGAGGTTACATATCACTTTGACAGATTATGGGCGGGCTTCTAATGGAACAGTTGGATATTTTAATTGCAGAGAGGGAAATTAGATTTCATCAGTGATGTTACCCTTTGGGGGTTTTATGATAGAACTTTAAAGTTGACAGATGGTTGACTGAAAAGAGTTACAGTGCTAGAAAATCAGAAAATCAATGGTTATTTGTCCGGTCCTTTAAAGGTGAAATTGTTAGAAGAATGGAAATGTGGCAAACCACTGAATTTTAAAAAAATATTTGGAAGAAAAATTTAAGAATAGATCTTGAAAAAAAAATCCCATTCAGACATGTGTTCATTAAAAAGATTCAGTATTCATAATATTTTTTATTTCATTTTTTTTCAAGAAAAACGTATCTTCTCACAATTAAATGCACTTAGCTTATTTAGGTACACATACACAGCCCTACTTTTATGTGATATAAATTGAAACAACTTAGTTCAGTAATCTTTGGGCTTTTGCTGTTTGCTGGTTTTGGAAGTCTTTATTTATTTATTTATTTATTTATTTATTTATTTATTTATGTATTTATGTATGTATGTATGTATGTATGTATTTATTTATTTATTTATTTATTTATTTATTTATGGCTGTGTGGGGTCTTCGTTGCTGCGCGTGGGCTTTCTCTAGCTGCAGTGAGCGGGGCTACTCTTCCTTGCGGTGCGTGGGCTTCTCATCGCAGTGGCTTCTCTTGTTGCGGAGCACAGGCTCTAGGCACGTGGGCTTCAGTAGTTGTGGCACACAGGCTCAGTAGTTGTGGCTCAAGGGCTCTAGAGCACAGCCTTAGTAGTTGTGACACACAGGCTTAGTTGCTCCGCGGCATGTGGGATCTTCCCAGACCAGGGCTCGAACCCGTGTTCCCTGCGTTGGCAGGCAGATTCTTAACCACTGTGCCACCAGGGAAGTCCGGTTTTGGAAGTCTTTATCATGAAATCTGGTACTGCTTTGGATATCTTTGAGAGAGGGAGAGAAATGTCCTGCTCCTGTTAGCAAAAAGACAGTTTGTGAATATTTGTAGGGGTGAGAGAGAGATTCCCTTTTATATTAGGTTCCATTTTAATTTAATCATTTACCTTAAGTAAAAGTTTTATATGGAAGTTAATCTCTGGAGTCAATTAATTCCTCAAAGATGACTGTTCAGTTTTTACTATGAGGAAGGGAACTTGTAAAGTGCAGAAGTACAAATGGGTAAAAATACATTGCATCTGGCATATGGAATATGTACTCTAGCTGCTGAAGCAGAAAAGAAATTTCTCTTGATGGTCTCTGAGAGAGGTAGTATGGCTGGGGGTAGCTGATGTGCAGGTTTATGTAATAAATTGAATCTCTCCTTCTGGAAAGAAGTAAACATCACTGTAGTTGGAGGAGATGCACTCTCTTCCTTACACACATCCCACACATGCGTACATGATACACTCACACATGCACGCACACACGTTCTCCACTGAGTGCTGAGGTAGGATGTAATGGGAGGTGGTAGCAGGTGGGTGGGGTAAGCAGTCTTGGGGGGAAAAGTCTCAATTTCAAAAAAATTATAGTTCTTAATTACGTAGATCATTTTTTTTCACATTCTAATTGGTAACTTATTTCTCCCATGAATGGCCTGTTCATATCCCTTGCCCATTTTTTTGTTTGATATTTGCCTTTTTCCTACTGGCTTATAGATTTGTTTTGGGGGGGGTATATCTAGGGAAACTAGCTTTGTTTTGTAAGTCACTATTTTCTTCATCCATTTGCACTTTTATGTCAGTCTTTTCCTCTAGGTATTCAGGGTTCTGTGTCATGCTTAGGAAGGCCTCCCCCTCAAGATTTAAAAGAAATTTCCCATATTTTGGGGCCAGGGGACACGGGTTCCAGCCCTGGCCCAGGAAGATCCCACGTGCCGCAGAGCAACTAAGCCCTTGCCACAACTACTGAGCCTGAGCTCTAGAGTCCGCGAGCCACAACTACTGAGCCTGAGCTCTAGAACCCGCGAGCCACAACTACTGAGCCCACGTGCCACAACTACTGAAGCCTGCGCGCCTAAAGCCCGTTCTCCACAACAAGAGAAGCCACCACAATGAGAAGCCCGAGCACCACAACGAAGAGTAGACCCTGCTCACTGCAACTGGAGAAAGCCCACGTGCAGCAACGAAGACCCAATGCAGAAATAAATAAATAAATAAATAAATTTATTTAAAAAAAAGAAAGACAGGAAGTAGGAAAGAACAAATTGTCCCCACACTTTTTATTCGATAATTGAGTATTTCTTTAGTGACTTAAACTGTCACTTTTCCTCAGTTTATGCCTTTTTTAAAAAACTGATAGGCATTTATATCATCCTTACTATGTGCGAGGCACTGTTTTAAGTGCTTTATAAATATTGACTCATTTAATCCTCATAACAACCCTATGAGGCAGGTAATGTTACCACCCCAGGGTTACAGATAGGGAAACTGAGTTACAGAGCAGTTTAGTACCTTGTGTGGATTTGTCAAGCGGGCAAGGCACGGGCAGAGTGCAAGCCCCAGCATTTGCTGTCAGAGTTAACTAGTGTGTAATAGCTTGCTTTGCCGAATGTGGAAAACTTGTCCTTGATAACCTTCTGGGGCCAGTTTGGGCAGATCAGCATGTGGGAAGCATGGACTTCGAAGTACTTGAGGCTGGGACTTGCATTCTGACTGTGCCCCTGAGCCCAGAGCTCTACCTCCCTGTTTCCTTCTCTGTGGAAATAGGCAGTACCTGTGAGCCACACAGCGTTGTTGAGAAGATCAAATGAGACGAGGGAAAGTGCCTAGGACAGCAGGACTCGGTGTAAACCAGGCCCTGGTCTTAGGATGCAGAGAGCACTGATGGAGGAACTAGGACCTAGATTTGACTGTGGGCTTCTTCTCTACTTGATGGGAAACCTATAATGAACCCTGTAATCTCTTTAAGCCTCATTTATTAGAGAGATTTTAAAAAATCCATCTCAGAGAACTTTGTGAGGTTCAGATTTGATGATATATGTGGAAGTGCTTTGTAAACTGTGAGATGTTATACAAATGTAGTGTGGTGGTGGTATCTTCAGCAATAGTAAATTGCCACAAATGTGAATTAGAGGTAATTAGGGCTCATTAAGGAAGATGGGATATGCTGCTGCCCAGTGACACTGGCAAACTATACACTTTCACTCATTCATTCAATCCAGGAATTACTATGAGTACCTACTATGTCAAAAGTACTTTGGATTCAAAGATGACTAATTTTAATTTTCTAGGATCCCTTGAAATACTTACAGCTCTGAGGGCATGTTTGTGGAAACAAGCGAGCCAACATTTAGAATACAAAAGTGGAAAATTTTCTAATAGAGGCAGTGGGGTCCACAGATGACTGTAGTAGCAGCAAAGGAGCGGCTCCTGACTCCACTGTGTGAATCCCTGGAAGGCCCTCGAGCCATCTTGAAGGACCAGAGGGAGTAGACTCTTGCCATAATTCTGGAATACTGAATTGTTTGAGGAGCAACCATAAATTACCAGTAGTTCAAAGTCCAGTCAGACTGAGTTTAGGATTAGTAATTCCACCTTAATCCTTTAAGATTTACCAACCCTTTCTATCTAGGCCTTTTTATCCATTTGAATCATTGGGGCTTCATTAGGTATCGTACTTTGTGAGGATCTAAGTTCTGGGTTAAGCAACTATTAGTTTTGCTTTCTTGAAAAGGAAATGCAAATGTGCACATGCTCAAGGTTGCCCTGAAGCCTGGCAGGGGGCCTACAGTACACTTGAAAGACGTTCTCTTATTTCTTTTTGTGAAGCCTGTGAGGGTTTTGCTTTCCTCGGATTTATAAAGTTTATGGGAAATGCCGTGTTCATCTTCTGGAGGCAGATACTTTCTTTTAGTTTAATGTCGTGTAGACCAACCACATTAATGTAAAATTTGGAAGATGAGGAATTGGTCATAACCTGAGGGTATTCTTAATTTTTAAAAAATAAATTCCATTTTTTGGTATAAATTTATTTATTTTATTTATTTTTGCCTGCACTGGGTCTTCGTTGTTGCACATGGGCTTTCTCTAGTTGCAAGGAGCGGGGGCTACTCTTCATTGCGGTGCGCGGGCTTCTCATTGCGGTGGCTTCTCTTGTTGCGGAGCACGGGCTCTAGACTCGCAGGCTTCAGTGGTTGTGGCTTGCAGTCTCAGTGGTTGTGGCTCGCAGGCTCAGTAGTTGTGGCTCGTGGGCTCTAGAGCGCAGGCTCAGTAGTTGTGGCGCACAGGCTTAGTTGCTCCACGGCATGTGGGATCTTCCTGGACCAGGGCTCGAGCACGTGTCCCCTGCATTGGCAGGCGAATTCTTAACCACTACGCCACCAGGGAAGCCCCGAGGGTATTATTTTTAACTTTGCCCATCTACTGTCTGGATCTTCATTGGTGAAGGAATTTTTTTTAAAAACCTCTTGTGTGGACTAGGAGGAAACACAACTCTTAAGTGCTCATATAAGCAAAAATAACTATTTTATCCATGGCTGTAAAATCTGTACTACACTACTATGGTAAGTTAAGTCTTTACTAATGGCCTGTTACAAATTTCTTTTGTTTTAAGTGGAAGGTAAATGTCTCTGTGAAATATTGTCTCATGTAGTAATGTGAATGACAACACTGGAAAAGATCTTTATTTTGCGTTTTATGTTAGTTTTAAAAGTATGATAAACTCCCTGTTTCTAAAAGAAGTTATGCAGATCCTGTCTGACTAAAATAAGGCATGCTTCTAATTCCAATGAAAATACTTCTAATTCAGACTAATCAACATTCAGGTTAATTACCTGCCATTGTGTATTTTCCACTGTCATTTGCACCTTTCTGCCCTCTGTGACAAATTTTTACAGAGACCTCAGTTAACTTATTAGAGCACTGTCAACACTCGACAAGCTGATTTTCATGGGGGATATTAACAGAAATGTTAGCACCAATGTAACCATAAGGAGAATAGTTATTAGCCCTTGTGATTATAAAGTAGACGCTAAAAATCCCTTGTAACTAAGTCGTAATAGAGACTTGGTGTTTTTAACCAAAATCTGAGTAGTATTGTCTCATTGATAAATACACAATGACAAAAGTTCTATAAACAAGTATCTTGGAACTGCTAAAGATAATGTCATTGTGAAGATACCACACAAAAGTCCATTTCTGAGAATAGGGATCATCTTGTAGTCAGTACATTTGGAATGCTAGTTTTATATCTTGAATTGGCTTGCAGCTGCTAATAGAGAATTGGGAGCCATCATTGCTTCCTGCTTCTATAGATGTTCATAAGATCTCCCACCCCACCCCCAACCAAACAAAACAGTTGATAGCCTCTTGGTTCTAAGAAACTGATAGATTAACGCAAGTGGTATTAACCTCTAGATAATACTGATGGATAAAGGGAAGTGGTGGTGTTCACTTACCTTGAAGTTACTATCATAAGCACAACTATATATACCCCCTTGCCCGGTATCTTCTTTATCTTTTAGAAACATTTGTAATACTGGAATAGACTAAACCAGAGTTGTCGGTAGATAGTTACTACTTCAGAACCTGGTGAATGTGATAATTGAAGTATTACCTGCTAGGGAATAGCTTTGCCAAGCTTCACAGGTGAAAAATGGGTGACAATGTCATGGATATCTCAGGGAGAGCATAGAATCAAAGCACTGGAAAGGACCAGGGGCATCTAATCCAGTTTCTTACCTAGCGTAGAAATCTGTGCTTATCCAGTCCCGATTGATGGTCATCTGGCTTCTGCTTGTTGACTGCTTGCTAGATACATTATTCCAGGACAACACTGAGTAGAGATCTTGCTCCTTGAAATGTGATCTGTGGACCAGCATCGTCAGCGTCTCTTGGGAGTGTGTGAGAAATACAGACTCTCAGGCCTCACTTCAGACTTACTGAATAATTGGCATTTTAACAAGATCCCTAGGTGATCGTTTGCACAGTACAGTTTAAGGAGTGCCAGTGTTGGATGAATCGGGAGTGGGAGAGATTAGGATTGGAGGAGGGGAACCATTAGGAGCTTGCCTGGTTCAGTGAGATACTGAGGGCTAGAACTAGAGGAGTGGAGAGAGAAAAGGAGACAGATGTAGATGTTATCCTGGGCCTCAGTAGCTAATATAGAAGCTCAAAGATGACAAGTTTGCACTTTGAGTGATGGGAGAATTGTGGGTCAGTTCATGAAAGTAGGAAACAAGAGGTTGTGTGTGGGTATCGCTAATTAATTCAGTCAAGCTGGAGGACCAGGCACTCTAGTTAGGAGTTGGTGATGTGAGAATGAATGATGTGTCCCCTGCTCTTGATTTTTACGAATATTTTGCAGTTGAGCATGGATTTTGCTGAGGATGAGTTTGAAATGGTAATACACTTTAAGCTGACAGTAATCATTTGTTTAGCCGGTAAATGGACCTGACTCACCACCCAGCTTCCAGATCTCAGTGGACCCTTTTGCCTTCTACAGTTTATCAAATAAACAATTACAATAAAACTTGAAATGCCTTAGTGAAGGCATTTACAGAGTGCCAAGGGAACCCAGAAGTCTGACAAACCAGTTCTCCCTGGAATGCTCAGGAAAGGCTTCCTGAGAAGGACTCCCTGTGTGAATGGGGGACTAGCACTGCATGGAAAGGGCATGTCAGGAGCTAAAGCATGAATGGAAGGGCAGGATGTGCGTAGGAAGTGGGGAGGAGCTGGAGTGGTGAGGTGTTAGGTGATGAGATTAAAAGTGGTAGGAGATGAGGCTAAAAAGGAGGTTGGGGCCAGATGATGAAAGGCCTCACATGCTAAGGACTTGATGTGATAAGCAGTGGGAGCTACTGAGCATTTGAAAGTGGGGAGTGACATGATTAGATTTGTATTATGGGGCATTCACTGGCAGCCAGCTGGAGGATGGACTGGAGAGAGACTAGAAACTTGGAGACCGCCTTGCTGGGGCATTTAGTAAACATTTAAAGTGCTCTGTTAGGAGCTGCAGATCCAAAGAAAGAATGGCCTTGCCTCAAGGAGTTCAGCCTAGTAGGAGAGAAAGAAATCATTGCAATATAGAGTCCCCTCCTTTGAGGTTTGTACAGTGTGGTTGTTTACCAAGTAGGAGTTAATCAACTCTGCTGCAGGTGGGGTAGGTGGGAGATGGTTTAGAATATTAGAAAGAGCAGACCCAGCAGTAGGAGTGGATGGGATGGGCTTTTCTGGCAGGGGGACCAAGGGGCTACCTGGGGGCTAGATGGGGGAGATCTAGACTAGGTCAGCGCAGATGAAGAACTGCAGATGTGGGAATTGTTCAGAATGTAGATTCTTGGATCTTATCGAATGATTACATGCTGGGGGAGAAAGAGTACTTCAGGATTTATTATTCATTCCTGAAGTAATCTGAGTATGTCTTCCACATCAGGAAGTGTGTCACTATAATCCTTGCCAGGGATATAGTGTGAACAAGAGCGACAGGGTTTTGTGTGTTAGGATGACTTGGAGGTTTCTAGTTTGGGTGACTCTAATCCCATCAACCAACATGCAGAATGTAGGAGCAGGAATTGGCTTTAGGGTGAGGGGGAGAGATGGTGAATTAGATTTTGGATGTGTTAAATTTAAGGTGCCTGAAAGATATCCAGGTATGCCTGAAGAACTCAGGGATTATCTATGTTTAGATAGTTGTTAAAGTCTTCGGATCGAATGAAATTGCTAGATTAAATGGGTTGAGTGAGGAGAGGGCTGAGGAAGCAATTCTGAGGATTGCCTGTATTTAAAAAGTGGTGGTAGTAGATTATGTTGAGTGAAAGAATTCAAGTATAAAAGAGAGACACTATATGACATTTATATGAAGGTCAGTTAACAGGTAAAACTAATTTTTGGTGACAGATCATAATAGTTGTTACCTTTCAGGGGGGTTATCGATGGGAAAGGCTTGAGCCATCTGCTGTTGATAATGTTCTTTGCATTTTTCTGGGTTTTATTTTCCTGGGTATATGCATACACAAAAATTTATTGACTGTACCCTTATGGTTTATGTGCTTTACTAGATGTAAGTTATACCTCAGTAGAAAGAAGGGATGTGGTCCTGAAGGAAGAAACTTGAACATTGTTTTTTGTATCCTGAAGGGAAAGAGAGAGGGGAGAGGCTAAGGGTGATGGACGAATGGATGGGGGAAAGTAAACAAGGGAAAGTCCTGGAAGAAATAAGATGGGAGGAATCAGGAACACCCAGTGGAGTTAACCGTGGGGAGGAAGAGGGCCACCTGTTTCTTTGAGACTCTTAGGAAGGACGAGTAAAGGTAAAGATTCATTTAACTGACATTCAGGAAGTTGGGCCTCGGTTTTGTTAGTGAGAAGGTAAGGAGAAGCCAGGTCTCAATATTTACTGTAATATGCTTTTTCTTGAGTGAATCAGTCAGCTAATCATAGTTTATACCCTCTTCGGGGAATTTATGGCTGTGATTTCAGTCTGCACTGAATTTTCTGTAGGGTGATCCTCTCTTAACTATGGTAACGCATCTGCATCTTACTGCATGGGAAGGGGAGGGGGGATAGTAAACAAGAGCTGGAGGAAATGATTGCCAAACTCAGGTTTACAGGTTTGGCTGTGCTTGGCAATGGGCAGGTTTGTTTTGATGGCACAGTTTGGGTTCCCTCCTCCCAATCTCTAAGTGTGTCTTTGGGGCAGGGGTTGGGGAGTGGGGTTGGGATGTGTAGGTGTGGAGACATGATGGTCAAAAACCTTCAGAAAAGTTGCAACTTTGACAAAGCTGGGATTGTACTTTCTATTATGTCCTGTTTCCTTTCTGTTTAAAAATCACTTATGGAATAATAAAACTCCTGAGATAGTTTTCTTTTTTTTCTCATGGCCTACTACTGATATTTGCAGACATAAAACCTGGTTCTAAAGAATGTGCTTTCCATTCCTAGACTGTCAAATTGACTTGTGGCTTGAATCTGTTTATGAAGTGAGCATGAAGACATAAATTATAAGTTTAGGTAGATATAAATCAGATTGTGTAGGGGACAATTATTCTTAAATAAGAATTACTGTTAAGAAACCATGTTAAACCTATCATTTTTCCTCTTGTTAGTTGTAATAAGTGTTGAATTTCTGTTTTGTGCTCAGTACGGGGCTAGATGCTGAGATTTCAAATTGTGGTTATTGAAACAAATGAAAAACACAGGTTGTTCTGAAGAATATAATTGCCCCAATATTTACTGAAGTATCTAGATCATCTGGTTATGTTATATTCCAGTTGCAAAGTTGGTTTCTGTACATTTTTTTTTTAATAATTTTTTAAAAAAATTATCTATTTATTTATTTATTTATTTATGGCTGTGTTGGGTCTTCGTTTCCGTGCGAGGGCTTTCTCCAGTCGCGGCAAGCGGGGGCCACTCTTCATCGCGATGCGCGGGCCTCTCACTATCGCGGCCTCTCTTGTTGCGGAGCACAGGCTCCAGACGCGCAGGCTCAGCAGTTGTGGCTCACGGGCCCAGCCGCTCCGCGGCACGCGGGATCTTCCCAGACCAGGGCTCGAACCCGCGTCCCCTGCATTAGCAGGCAGACTCTCAACCACTGCGCCACCAGGGAAGCCCGGTTTCTGTAAATTTTTAATAAAGATGTTTTGGGGAATAAGGTAGAAAGTCTTGAGAAAGAAACATAATTTTTAACTCTTCATGTCAAACATGGTGAATTGCCAAACAGCAAACTCCCTGAGGTAGGGAGCCCAGCATGTTTAAAGACCTAGAGGAGGGGCTCCTGTGAGTATAGTGTAGGGAGTGAGAGCATCACGAGGGAGGGCTGGAGAAGTAGTCGGGGTCAGAGATCGTGGGTGTGTGTGCTCAGGAGCCACGTTCTGCCAAGTTCAGAGTGCTTAGGTCATCATAGTTCCTCCCCAACCCCCCTCCCCCTTGAACACAAGACAGGTCGATATGCACTCTTGGTTGTGTCTGGCTGTAAGGGCCTCATAGGCTACAGTTAGTGTTTTGGAATGGATTTTAAGAATAATAGGAAACCATTCCACTGAGTTATCAAACATCAGTTAGATTTCTCTCTTTCAAGGACAGGTGCCATGACTGTCATTTTATATCTTCCTTTCATCTTATCAGTAAGAAGGAGAAAGGCAGGGTAAAAGTAACCCTGTCTTTTCTATATTTGCTAAGCCTTCTATTCTGGACACCTAAACAGCCACTTCTCTGTTCTTCCTGTGTACACTCCCCACATGTGCTTTCTTCATCTTTCTAACTTTCCCTGGCCACCCAGGGCTACACAGTCTCTGCACTGGGAACCCAAGATGCTCCCAAATTACATGGGGCCTACTGATAACGAAGGCATAGCCTTTTTTTTTTTTTAACTCGTCTCGCATTAATTTTTACAGAAAGCTTTATTTTACCCTCTTTTTGTTCCACCCGACCCACTCGTTTTCCCTTTCTTAGAAAAGAAAAATTAGTATCTCTCAGTGAGAGAGTATATAAACATTCCCTGTTGTACACTCTAACTTCCCCCAACTCACCCCAGCAGTTAAGCTGTGCTAAACATCAGGCGTGTTTGATGGGGGAAATTAAAAAACACCAATTCAGTGTGTTCTCTTGGCACGTTAGCAACCGACTTTCATTTTAATGAAAATGGGATACAGTGTTACAATTTTTATATGCTGTTAGGGATACATTCGGTGAGATTATACCTGCTTAGGATTCCTTTTTCGTACACTTTTTATCCATAAACGAGAGAGGTCCCGGGGTCATTTGTGCACAAAGTCAATTATTTTTCAATTAAGGGCAGGTTAATTAGTTTCTCTATAGTTACTGAAGCTATTATTCTGTGTTCTCCCTTTTCCCTCTCTTGGTCATCATCTTTTGAATCATTTTACTACTTTTTTATGAGATCAAATGATAGTACATACACAGGAAAGAGGTAAAAACAGTTCTTTATTTTAGGATTTTGTTGTCATTATAGAAAGTGTAAAAAAAATTTGAAAAGTAGGCAAAATAAGTGTCATGACCTCCTGCCTACTCATTGCTCAGCATCAACAATCAGTCACCTACTCATGGCCATTCTTGTTTTACCTCGAGCCCCTTCTTCTGCCTAGATTACTTTGAAGCAAATACTGGCCATCATACCTTTTCATCTGTTCATTTCACTGAACTTAAGTATCTCTAAAACATAAGCACTCTTTAAAAACAACCATGATACCGTGATTTTGTTTAAAAAAAAATTAACACTAATTCCCATTTTTCAACGGTGTTCAAATTTCCAGTTGTCTTAAATTTTTGTTTAAATTATGATCCAAATGTGGTCGATACCTTTGTGATTTTTTTTTTTTTTTTTGTCTTTCCAATGTCTTTTCATTTTAGGTTTCCCTTCTCTCCCACCCTCCTCACCCCCCTTTTCTTTGCAATTTACTTGTTGAAAAAACCAGGTTATTTGTTCTGTAGTGTTTCACGTTGTCTGGATTTTTGTGAGTACATTCCTGTGGTGTTAACAGGAGTATGTTGAGGATTTGGATATATACTTTTGGGTTTTTTTTTCCTTTTGAGTTTTGCTTAACATTTATGATCTTGATCAGGTGAGTTAAGTTGGATCATCTTTTGGAGGACTTAGAACAGAGGTCCACAACTAATGCCATGTGTCACGTGTGGCTCACATGTGACCTGTTATGTTTGGTGACATGGTTTGAAATTTTTTCAAATTAATTGCCATCGGTTCAATATTTTAAAGTTTCCCATAAAAATCTAGATTTTTGTTTTTCTTCTTTTTTTTCTTCTTCTTTTTTTAAATCAGAAGATCTAGATCTTTTAAATCAGAAGATACAGATCTTTTAAATCAGAAGTCCTGGGCTTCTGCAGCGATGCCCACAGGTGTAGTGATGAGTGGTGGCAGCTCCCTCCCTGTCCTCTCCAAGGTACCCTGAGCGCTTCACTCATGTAGGTTTCCTGAAAGGGCTGGTAGGGCTTGTGAACCCTGACTTAGAGCAACAGGAATTACTTTTATCTGCATGGTCTCGCTTAAATTTTATTCATGATATTGATAGTTTACTTTTAATCTCTTGTTACATGTTTTACTCTAAGCTGGTGTTTGGGCTATTTTACTAACAATCCATGTTTATTCAGATAAAGGTCAGAGCACCAGCTGATGTTCCCATTGTACTTTGTATATCCATCAGAAGACTCGTTCAGTGCATTGTATTCTCATGCCCTGTGGAATTGGTGTTTATAGTTTTAGAACCTAACAGAATGCTTGGCACATAGTAGGAACTCCATAAATGCTTGTCGAATGAGTGAAGGAAGAAAGAACCAGTAAACAAACTACCAGATAAAACAGAAAAAAAAAAAAAAAGGAAATCATGTAATACATATCTGAATTTGAGTTTCAGTGGTATTTGTACCTCTGCTTCTTTCATTAGCATGTATTATCAGAAAGTGGCTGTTATTATGGTGTGTTATACTACGCAATACAATTTAGCAATAACTTCTATATAGATAATAAGAGGTAAGTTGGGGATAGATTTCCTAACAAGAGATTTCAATTTATTTGTGCTTTGGAGAACAGACTAGCTGGGCTTTCCTATTTTGCCATAAGAATTTGGAATTTAATTTCTCCTTCGGTTTGTATCCTGTGTTAACAAGGACTTGTAGCAAGTGTGCAAAAGGAAAGGAGTTCAGCATGGACAGCGCACACAGACTTGAGGATCCTTTAGGCGTGTATCTGGCATAATTTGGTAAGGTTTTTAAACCTGGCATTTGAATAATAATTTAAAAAATACTGTTGTGTTTTATGGTTTAATAATCTTATTTAAGTTATACATCCTTTAAAAATTATATTTGAGGTTTTTGTCTTTTTCTTGGTCTGTGGTAAGCCTGCCTGAACTTTTCCTTGCTTACTGACAGACACCTTTTATAAAAAGTGTGGGTGAGGTCAAGTTCTGTACACTTCGACTCCAGGAGGATACTTAATTTATCAGGAGTAAAAGAACAGGAAAAATTAATACATGTTACCCAGTAGCATGCTCTAGCACAGTCTAAATTCTTAGTACCTGGTGGTAATGTGTGAAAATGTAGTTTGGATGACCCCGAGCCATCAATAAACTGACCTTTCATTAAGAAATCTAGCTCATTTTGCTCATCTTTAATTGTGAACTGAAAGGAACAACTAACACTATTAAAAGTAAGGAGTTTCAGTTTTAAAGAGTCCTTCAGTGGTATTTGTGGGTGGTGAAAAGTGATAAACTCTTATTGAAAGTGTGTGGTATCTTCACATAGTGAGGTTGAGTATTACAGGGAAGTGCTGTAATACTGAAAGAAATTAGGTTTTTTCCTGTTAGATGATTTTAGTAAGAACAAACAACAACAATAATATCACCATCCTGTACGTACAGAGGCTTTACGTTTTTCAAAACACTTTCAATATTGAAATGGTAATCACTGGATCAAATCTCTGAGACTTTCCTGATTAAAAGAAAAATTCTTAATGTTACTGTTGTCCCTTTAACTCCTGTTTTTTTTTTTTTTTTTAATTAGTTACCGTTAGTAAATGTTAACCAATGTTTCTTTTTTACATAAAGAAGAATCTTTACAATTTGGAGGAAAACTATGGTTGAAACTGAGGATTTGAAACTGAAATCATATACTAATTTCAAATGAATTGAGTCAGAGACAGACTGTGTCAGAGGTGTTAAATCTAGACAGCTGACCACTGGATTTATTCCAAGGCCCCAGGGGAGACTATGTGCATGCCTAATGGACTGCTTTATGTATCGATAATTGGAGGAACGTAGTTGGAAGAAAAACTAAATTTTTTGTAGTGAGGCCTCAGATGTTAGCACTTTCCTGCTGTTGTTAAATAGTTATGTTTTTTTAAAAATGCAACTTGATTTTCTTCTTCCTTTTCTACATACTGCCTATAACGGCCTCTGAAAATTGTAAGGTAAACATTATTTGAATGATGTGCTTATTAAATAACAATTAATTTAGTTTAATTTTGCCCAAATAATTTTAGCTTTGCAGTATTTTTTCTTTAAAAAAAAAATTTCTTGTAGCTACTTCAAGCCTGAAGTAGTATAAAGAACACCTGTGTAACTGTCTCCAGCCTTGTTGAATCTGTTTTGCTTTATTTGCTTCACATGTGATGTTTTAAAGATGTAAACCTGTGTACACCTCATGATGTCAGCAACCTGGCACATGCTTTGTGAAATTCATTCCTATATGTCGTACCTTTTAAAAAACTACTTATTATTTAAAAAATTGTTATTTATTATAAGTGGTGGGTTCAGATTTTAAAATATTGTTTGGTGGTACATAGCGATGCAATTTATTTTTGTACTTCGATCTTAATCTAGCAACCTTGCTGAGATTTTGTTAGTTTTAGTATTTGTATGAATTATTTTGTGTAGTCACCCATATGTCTTGCAAATAGTGGTGGTATTATTTTGGGTCTTGTATGTGTAATTTCTTTTTCTTGTCACACTGGCTAGAACTTCTAATACAGTGCTGAAAGAAAGTGGTGATAGAAAACTTTGAATTTTATTCTTTAAAGGGAATATGTTTTGCCATTTAATTTGATTTGTTTCTAGTTGATAAACTTTATAAGGGTTAAGAATGGTATGAGAAGTTTGTTTTTAAAATCATGAAAGGAGTATTGATTTTACTGATTACTTTTCTGTAACCTAGGGATCTTATGGTGTTTTTTTTCCCCTCCCCTTTAATCTGTGGAATGTGATAAATTATATATTTAGATTTTTCTTATGTTAAGTGATCCATGCATTCTTGAGATTTAAAAAATTACCTTGCTGAATTCAATTAGCTAATATTTTATTTAGTAGTGTTTTATTTATGTTATACAAGTAGAATTGGCTTAAACTTTCTTTCTTGAACTGTTCTTCCCTGTTTTGGTTTTACTCAGAAGGTGAATGTTCCCACTTTTTATTTTTTTCTGGGACAGTTTGTATAAGACCCGAGTTATCTGCTAGTTCCTTGAAGGTTTGGTAGAATTTGCTCAAACTTTCTGGACCTGGTAGCTTTTATAGTGGTGTTTCACTTTATCTAATGGTTATAGCTATATTGAGGTTTTCTAATTCTTCTGGAGTCAGTTTTGGGAAGATGCATTTTTCTAAAAAACATTTGACATCTGTTTTTCAACATTATTGAAATCTCTATCACATTTTGCAATGTGCCTTCTCTTTATTGTTGGTCTAACCATGGGTTTGTAAATACAATATTATTAGTGTTTTGAAAGAACCAGCATTTGGTTTTATTGAAACTTTTGTTGTTCCCCTCCCCCATACTTAATTAATGTATACTCCTATTTTTAATTCCATTGATCACTTTTTTAGAAGTTCTCTTTCATTTTATTCCTAACTAAAGTCAGATGCTTAGCTTATTAATTTTCAGCCCTTCTTTTCTAAGACCATATTTTAGTCAGTTCGGGCTGCTATAACAAAGTACCATGTACTGTGTGCGTTACAAATAACAAAAATTTATTTCTCATGGTTCTGGAGACTAGAAGTCTCTGACCAGGGTGCCAGCATGGTTGGGTTCTGGTGAGAACCGTGTTCCAAGATATGGACTAGTGACTTCTTCTTGTATCCTCATACATCTGAAGGGGAGAGGGAACTGTCTGGGTCACTTTCTATAAGGGCTAATCCCATCCAGGAGAGCTCTACCCTCATGACCTAATCATCTCTCAAAGGCCCCACCTCCTAATACCATCACATTGGGGATTAGGTTTCAACATAGGAATTTTGGGAGAACCCATAACTGTCTATAGCAGATCATAAATATCTTTTAATACCGTTTCAGTGGCATCCCACAAATTTTGGTATGAAGTGCATTAGTTTTCATTTGATATGTAGTTAAGTTCTAAATATGTTGTAATTTTATTGTGCTTTTTTCTTTATTTTATATGAAGTGCATTAGTTTTCATTTGATATGTAGTTAAGTTCTAAATATTTTGTAATTTTATTGTGCTTTTTTCTTTATGAATTATTTTGAAGGGCATTTCAGTGTTTTCAAATACATTAGAATTTTAAAAATCTAAATTGTATCATTTATTTCTAATTTTTTGGCATAATTGTCAGAGAAAGTGCCTGTATGATACTGATTCTTTGGTATTTGTTGAGGTTGAATTTGTGCCCTGGTATGTTTTTATAATTGTTCCATGTCTGCTTGAAAAGATATATTCTACTTGTTGGGTGTTGGGCTATAATATATGTTGTTAGATCACGCTTGTTAGTTATATCATTCAAATTTTCTGTAGCCTTACTAGTTTTTGACTGCTCAATCTATCGAGAGTATGTAAAAATCTTTCTCAATGATTGTAAATTCATTAAATTACCCCTTTAATTCTGTTGATATTTGCTTTATGTATTTTGAGGCAATGTTGATAAATTACAGGTAAATTCAGAATTTTAATCTCATTGACTGCATCTTTTTCTCATTGTTGTATAATGACTGTTTTTGTTTCTGAAAGTGGCTTTTGTCCTAATGGATATTTTGTTTGATATTAATGTGATTATATTAGCTTTCTTTGGTTAATATTTACTTGGTAGTTTTTTCTCTTTCCTTTATGTTCTTTCTGTGTTGCTATTGTTGCCCTGCTAAACAGCATATAGCGGGCTTAAAATTTAATCTGAGAGTCTGAAAATTCAGTCTGTTTACATTTCGATCTATTTATTTAGTTTTAATTTTGTGCTCCCCCCCATCTTTTTAGGTTTTGATTTTCTCTTGACAGGGTTTTCTTTAGTTCTCATTTTACTTTTTGTTCATCTGGAAGTTTTATAATTTGCTTTATTATTTTAGTGATTATCTTCAAATATTTAACTTGAATATGTGACCTAAAAAAGTTTGTAGTCACCATTTCTTCAGCATCCTCTCCTTAAAAACAAACAACAACAAAAGGCTTTAGACTAACTTTTATAATTAACCCTTCTCCTGTCATAGGTGTTATTTTTCCTAGTGTTTTTGTTCTTTCTTAACTTTTTATCCCTGAAATTAGATGCTACTACTTCTATTTAGTCAGCACATGTTTAGATTTACGCATAGTCTTATTGGTATTCTAAATATATACATACATAAGGGGAATTTGTTTTTAAGAATTCAAGTTTTACAGCCTCATATTATCAAACTCCAGACTTCTTGGGGTTACTTCTTATCAAAAAACATTGGTTACAATATGAAAAAGTGTATAGGAGAACGTATAAGTTCTGGAAGCTTAGAGATAACATTTTGGTTAACTATTTAACTTCTTCCTTTCAACTTCTTTCTTCCCTTCCCAGTTTCTCTCTTCCCTTCCCAGTTTCTCTCTTCCCTTCCCAGTTTCTCTCTTTCCCATTGTATTAGTTTCCTAGTGCTGCCATAATGATACCACAGACTGGGTAGCTTAAACTACAGAAATGTTTTTTCTCACAGTTGTACAGGTTAGAGGTCCAAGATCAAGCGCAAGTTTGTTTTCTTTTGAGGTCTCTCCTTGGCTTACAGATGGCTGTCTTCTCACTGTATCCTCACATAAGTCTTTCCTCTGTGCACTTGCAACCCTGGTATCCCTTTGTATATCCAAATTTCCTCTTATAAGGACACTAGTCAGATTGGATTAGGGCCCATCCTAATGGCCTCATTTTAATTTAATCACCTCTTTAAAGGCCCTGTCTCCAAATAATAGTCACATTCAGAGGTACAGCAGTTAAGCCTTCAACATATGAATTATGGGGAAACACAGCTCATAATACCTGTAATACTCATCTTCCAACTTCTTTCTTTTGGCAATTGGTTTTTTGATTGCCTCTATGTGCAGATGTGTGTTCATTGAGGATGTAGATGTGAATGAGGCAGAAGCAGTTCACATCCTCACAAGACTTCATCTTAGAGAAGTCTAGTGATAATTTTTCTCCTTCACTCCCTCCGCCCTCCCCCTCCCTACACACACACACACACACACACACACACACACACACACACGTACACTATACTTGTTTTGTGTTCACTAATATAACCACTCTGTTTTATATACATTGAGGCATTGAGGAAAAATCCTTTACAGTCTTGAAAACCTGGTCCTTACATTTTTATAGCTTTTCTTAGAGCTCTGCTTAGATTCAACTTGTCTCTAGATTTCTGACTACTGAATTTTTGTCTTTTGAATTTATTGCTCTTTTCTTTTTCCCGTACTTTCAGCTACTTGTGTGACTTACTGCTGTCATGTAAAGAATATTCTACAGTTCTAATTGTAAGAGGGTGAATTTCATAGGGTTTTACAAACTACTGGGGTCTCTACTTTCTTCTGCAGTTCAGTAACACATTTTTTTCTGCATCTCAAAAAAAGCTGTTTCTTCCTCCCTTTTTAAAGTTTTAGATCTCAAGTCACCCCATTTTGGTGGAGGGCCTTGGCAGAAGAATGAAAAGAAAGAGAAAATGAAAGGGTTCAAGAGTTGATTGTTCAGTTTAAATACTGTTTCTCAGGTATCCCTGGTTCCGCAGGTACCCAAAGTGAGCTCTACATTTTTTTGTTTTTGGGTTTTTTCGGTTTGTTTGTTTTGTTTTAATGCAGTGTTAACTTCCATTTGATTTTTGAGTACTGCAACTCAGGTGAAGGTGATCCAGAGTGAATCTTGGATTGATTCTTAGAACAACTGCACATCTGACTGAGGTGTGTGGTAAGTTTTCCCCACTCCTTATCATAAGTCTAATAGGCAGAGTTGGTATTATTATTATGGTTTTAGAAGTAAGTGTGAAGCATAAATGTGTTTGTGGGAGGAAGGAGGTAGTCTTTCTCTGTTTGAACACTGTCTCTAAAATAATTTATTTGTATAGGAATCTGTGAAGGAGTAAAGCTTGAAGGCACCTCAGAACTTGACCTCTTGGTAAGGGAGAATTTGTACTTCTTAAGAGTGGATTAAATTATTATATCCAGCCAACTTCCTCATGAAATGTTTGTCTAAGAGTAAGAACAACATCGGCTCTAGGGACGAACTGGGGAGCATGTAAGGGAGAGTCAGCTAGCCTTGTCTGCAGTCCTTGGGAAAGGCTTTCATTTGTATGCTGCCTAATTATACTGTAAAATAAAAGACTGAATCCATTAAATAGCCAGGCCCTTTGTGTAGCTCCTGAATTCCTTTAATTTAGTGGCTGCATAGAAGCTTTATTCAGCGTATTCATAGTCCTGTACTATCTTTCCTGTCTAGATGCCAGGTCCTATTCATGGTGTTCTCACTGCAGGAAGTTCTCACATTCATCTGGGGGGGGCTGAAGGGGGGGAGGGAAAAGATGGGGAGGAGGCAAAGGACTGTGGATCTTTTTCCCTCCATTTCCTGCTTTGCTTCTTAAAAGCAAAACAAAACAAAACCCCAAACAAAAAGCAAACTCAAGAAGATAACTATAAAGGAAATTCTCAAGTGACTCAATGGATTGATAACTCCTGGTATATCACAGAAAAGTTGTGTCTGCCTCTGGTATCTATTTACAAATAGTACCAGAACACCCAGAAAAAGCATTTCAGGTCAGATGAGGGTAGGAGGCATTGGAAGAATAGATGGCAGTGTGTTCCAAAGGATTTATTTCCTTCAACTGAATGTATTTTAAAGGACTTTTTTTTTTTTTTTTTTTTTCCGGTAAAGAATAGCTCTAAGGTTTGTATTAGCAGTCAAGTTGGGCGCTGACACAGAGAAACAAGAGAGGAGTTCAAGTGAACGTCTGAAAATCTAAATGGGGGAATATAAAGAGGCCAAGGAATGCTTTTTATTTCCTCCTTCCACAGATTTTTTAAAAATAAGTATTATTTTAGATTTGGTTTTGAATATGTGACCTTTGATTAATAGATGCTGAATTGCTGCTTATGTTTCCAATTTTTAAAATAGGTATGTATTTAAGGAAGAGAACTGGACCGATCTGGATCTTGTTTTGAGAGGCTGGTGGTGGTGGAAAATAAAGGAATAATGAGTGTAGATGGACTCTTGAGAGTAAATAAACAGTGCACCAGTTTTGAATTGCCGGGATGTTATCTTGGTTAATGGGTAGTTCTGTAAACCAAGGGAAGTTCGATTTTGTTGAGTTTTTTTGCCTAGAAATCTTGATAAACGGAGACGTTATCAGAGGGTGATCCGTGTGAGAGTCTATTCTTGTTACATGTTTACTGTCTTCTTCAGGACTTTTAGGTATGTGGTGTCATTTCCAGTTTCTGATCTCCTGTTGTCTCAGTAGATCCTTATTGTAGCTGACTATGCAATTAAAAAACAAACCAAAATCAAACCACCGCTCATCTCTGTTAAACCTTCAGAGAAAAACAAGGGGTGAACAATTAGATGAAAACTAAAGGAAAGTGAAGAATGTAGTTGCACGTTGTGCCGTGTTTTGTACTGTGTAATAAATTTCTAAAAATTATTAACACAGAAAAAATAACTATTTAAGGGGTATGGTAGGAAGAATTCCTGACAAATGGAGGCCTTGACTGGATGCATAGGAAACCGAGTAATAGAACCAAGACAAAGAATTGAATATTCAGTAGTTTTCATTGAGAGAAATAATGCAGAATTTTTGTTTTCGTTTTTTTGTGAGGTGGGAATGATAATGTGCTGCAACATTGTATTTCATTTAAGTATATAGTTAGATAATGTTGTCTTTTTTACTATGGGAAGCTGATAAAAATGTTTCTAGTTGAATTTGAAGTAAATGCTGCACCAGAGATTGTCTGCATATACTAATGAGTAGGTCTTAAAATAATTTACAAAAGAGAAACAGGTCATATTTTCATACGATATGCCCAAGCATTTTTATTTCCATGCCTCGGGAAAGTAATTTCTGAGATAAAACTGTAATGTTTAAATTAGTTTCTTTCTTTTTTTCATTTCCTTTTTCTTTATCATATTTGCTAACAAATGTTATAATTATTGAGAAACTAGATCTCAGCTAATGTGCATATCCTTTATAGCTATTCATGATGTAATGTTTTTCTTTTAGGTTATGTGCTTGTATGAATGATGTGTTAAGTTTTAGTTGAGTAGAGGCCAGGAATGCTGCTAAACATCCTATAAAGCACAGGACAGCCCCCTACAACAAAGAATTATCTGGCTCTAAATGTTAATAATGCTGACGTTCAAAAGCCTGGATCTAGAAAATGCCTAAGTAGAGAAAATAGAGATCTCTGATTTAATCCCATAGAATATACCTGCCTACCAAGAACTTTAAAGGAAGAGGCAGGCTTTTATGGGAAGAACACTGCGATTCCCAAGACTAAAAAACAAACAAACCAATAACTAGAAAAATAATGCCATGTGAGGCACTTAATTAAACTGAAACAACCTGCAGAGTTGGAGCCTGTTTTTATTTGTTTCTCATGCATGTATGTACCTTCTACTGTGTTTCAGGCATTGTTGGGCACTGGAGAGAGGGTGCAAACATGTGAAAGACTGGGCCCTTGCTGCACAAAAACCTTCATTGGCAATACCTCGTACAGGTGCTCTAATAGTGGTGTGTACCAGTTGCTGTGGCAGCACAGAGAAGGAAGGAATCACTCAGCATGGGGAGGCAGAGGGGCCATCTTCCTAGAAGACATGAAATTAAATAAGTGAAAGATGTGAAATGAAACTCATAGAGGATGTCTAGAAGATAGTAGGATTTTGCCAGGTGAAGAAAGTTGAGATACCAGCATCATTTTAGGTGGAGGAGGAAACTTGTACATCATTTTAGGTAGAGGGGGAGACTTGTACATTTTAGGAGGAGGGGGAAACTTGGGGAAAGTGGTTAGTGTCGAGTGGCTGGAATGAAGGCTGCGTTGGAGGAGATGGAAGGAGATGGCGATGGAGTCAGCTTGGTAGAAGCACTATGTGAAGGACCCTGTCTGCCGTGTTATGTTGAGCGTGGACTTTATTTTGTAGGCGTGGGGAAACATAGGTGAGTGACAGAGGGTATTCATTTCAAAAAGATGACTTTAGGGCAGAATAAGAGGGACAGAAGCAAGGAGACCAATTTGAATGTTGGTTGTTTAAGTTAATTTGAGAGAGAATGAGGCAATGAGAATGGAAAAGGGGATAAAGTAGATCAAGTTCAGAGTTGCTTAGAAAAAGAACCTACAGGTTTTGGTGAAACTAGGATGAGGACTTAAGAGAAAAAAAAAAATGAGATTGAATTCTAGCTCCAGTGGAAACGAAGAAATAAAAGACGCAGGTCTGAGGGGGCAAGAGGGAAGTGACTGGTATTAGGGAACTCTGTTTTCACTTACTGCTGAGGCCAGAAAGGTCAAGGATCTTATTTAAGTTCATGCAGGTAGGTTTGTGGCAGTGTGGGAATGGTATTCTGGTCTTTTCCCAGAATATGCTGTTGAACGTGGCTTTGTGGGCTGTGCACCGCATGACCGCGGGGTCGCCGATCGCGTGGATGCGGATGTAAATCCTGAGGTTGGCCTGCCCCGCGGTACTTCCTCCTTATGCCTAAAACGGAAGAGGCGTGGGTGCTTTCAATAAAATTTCAATAAAATGCACTTTTATTTAATCCTCATAATAACATGTTTAGATGGGTATAATTATTTTGAAGAACCTGAGATGTTAGGAAGTCCATGCTTTCCATTTTGGGTATGTTGAGCTTGTTGACCACAATAGTGTATTTGGAGTTGATCTTTTACTGAAGAGGAGAAAGTACATTATTAGGGACTAGACCACATATTTTATCATTTTAACTGGTCCAGATAGATATTCTTTGAGGATTAAAGAGGAACCATTTAGCAAATTTATCCTTAGATGAGGCAAGGTTTGTTTTATGTAGAAGCTCTCTTAGTTGACCTCTGTCCACGCTCTGTAACATTGTCTCAGCAAGGCTGGGAGGCTGTTTTCTAGTATGTTTGTATAGTTCTCTCCTGCCAACTGAGTTGAATACTTTATTGGCTCCTTCTTCAAAATATATCCAGGATTTGACTTATCTCATCAGTTCAAGTTCCGTCGTCTCGATCCTGGATTTATTATAATAGCCTCTTAATGTCCTATCTCCCTGCTTCCCAACCAAATGAACCTGGTAGAATTAAAGTCAGATCATGACACTGTTCTCAAAACTCTAATGGTTTCTGTCTCAGAGCAAAGGCCAAAGTCCTAACCAATTCCTACAACAGTGCTTCACTTGAGTTGGGCAAATGTTGAGTTCAATATTTGAACAAATGAATGGCTCCCACTGTAAAGAAACAGAAACTGAATGTTTTAGATAACGCATTATGAGTTTATACTTGGCTCTGCATCAAAAGATTGATAAATGAATACACATTTATGTTTTACGTTAAAATGTAGTTGTTGAAGGTATTTATGTTCACGTTATGCTAAATGTTTTATCGTTTTAAAACATTTTATCACTTAAAACAAAAGACTGATTGTTAACTGGGTCTGTATAAGTCATATAAGAAGACTTATGATATATATGGAGAGTTTGATTACAGGAAAATAATTGAGGCCTTGTTTTAATAATAATTAGTATGATAATTCTCATGTATTGAGCCTATACAATCTCCCATAGGCTGTATAGACACTTTGCGAGTATTGTACATCTGCTTCTGTTCCCTGACAGAAGTCGGAATCCTCTATTCACTGCCACTAACAATTTGATTAGTTTCGTGTCAGGAAATGTGTGTAGATGCATTCAGGTGCCCAGCTAAGTAGCGGGATTTTCGAAGTTCATTAGTTACTGAATGCAGCATAAACATGGAAACGGGACACGCCATACCCATGTTACTGACTCTCTGGAAGAACTTCACCTTACTCAGGATATGACATGCATGGTGTGACTGTTGTTTACATACCTTCGAAACAGATTAATAAGAGTAGTTTCCTCAAGATAATGACTTTAAAAGTTTGGCATTTTTTTTCTCTGCAACTTTGCTTAGAGAAATTGACTGTTCTATAAAATTTCTTATCATGGGCCAAAGAAAAAGATACCAGAATGATTTTTTGATGCTCTGGGATTGAGGTTTTTGCTTTTTCTCAAAGTCAGCTCTTTTGGAGTTGCGTTGATTTCCTTGAGCTGTCCCCTATTTCTTTCTATTTTTTTTTTTTTTTTAATAAATTTATTTATTTATTTTTGGCTGTGTTTGGTCTTCGTTGCTGTGTGCGGGCTTTCTCTAGTTGTGGCGAGCAGGGGCTGCTCTTCGTTGGGGTGTGTGGGCTTCGCACTGCAGTGGCTTCTCTTGTTGCAGAGCACGGGCTCTAGGCGCGCGGCCTTCAGTAGTTGCGGCACACGGGCTTAGTTGCTCCACGGTGTGTGGGATCTTCCCAGACCAGGGCTGGAACCCGTGTCCCCTGCATTGGCAGGTGGATTCTTAACCACTGCGACACCTGGGAAGTCCCGTCCCCTATTACTGATTCCCCATGAGGGCTGTGGTGAAAGCTTGTTACCGTCGTGTAACTAGCCCTTCAGCCTGCTGGTCCGGCCCCTCCTGTCCTAACCGCTGCAGTTGTTCTTCGGAACGGCTTTCCCATCTCACCTCCTGCAGGGAGAGCGTACCCATTGTGCTCTGCCTCCGATAGGGCCTCTCCCTGTGCCTGAGCGGCTTGCTCAGCTGTTCCTCTTCTGCCGTGGAATTCCTCTCATCCTTGTGCAACAGGCGTTCCCTGTCACCTGTCTTGTCACTCTGGCACACTGTGCTTGGGCCAGGGCCAGGCGGTGGTTGTGTGTAAATGCTGGGGTAGCAATAGGGTGTGTCCGTGCACGCAGGAATGCGTGCGGGGTCCTGTCTGTGGGTTTGGCCACTCCTGGAGGTGCAGAGGCTGCTGCCTCCGTGCTTTTCTTCTCTGAACTGTTTTTCTACCAGGTATCTGTGTAATAAAATGTGTTTGGCTGTCAAAGGGATGGTCAGAGGGATGTGTTTTGCAGTTATGCTCAGAGAGGGGAGGGTGCTTTGGAGAGTGTGACGGAAGGGACTAAAAGGTATCTGAGAAACTTAGCCTACTTTGTGTTGACAGTATCAGAAGTAGGACCCTCCTGACAGAAACATCAAAAGGCAGGGCTGCTCAGCTGTTGCATCAAAGGGTGATGGATGTTGTCGTTTCTCCTCTAATATGCTGTAAGGGTAACTTAATGACACACTCAGTGTACCAAATTCCATAGGTAAATTAAGAGAGGAAAAATGCAAGTAGAGGTTGTCGTTTTTGTATTGTGTGATAGAACGCATCAAATTGCTATAGTCTTTCTAGGATCCCTAATGTGTGTCTCTACGGCTAAAATAGACTTCTTGAAGTTAACAACTCACAGATTCTTGTGTTTGAGTTAGCCAGCTAGCATTTTGAAATAACTGATGTAGTCAAATGAGCTAATAATTATTTTTTTGTAGGCTATAAAGGCTTAGACATTTTATATTCCTTTCTTTGTTGTCCTTTGGATAGCTGGTCATTATAATCCTTTCATTCTGTGTAGATATGGAAAAGTTGAAAAGCACTCTACTTTTGTAACTGGCCGGAATGTCCAAAATCTGATCCCGTCATGCTCTGTCAGCCCATTGGCCCATTCTTTTCTTTTCTTCAGGTTCTTAGCAATACCAGTCTTCTCCATAAATAGCTCCTTTCCCTGGAATGAAGAGGGATACGTTTAGATAGAAGGTTGCTTTCATATTGTACTGGTAAGATAGTTTGTAACTATTTTTGTTTTATTGAACTGGGCGTTTACTGCTAGAGGTTTCTTAGAAGGTATTATTCTCTCTTCAGGTGCAGTTCTCTCTTAGTTTCCCTTAGCCAACTCAACTCTTTTTGCCATTTCTTCACATCTGGGTAAACAGAAACATGATTTGTGAGATTATTTTATTTTTTCCTTTTTATTTGTGCTAACTGGGAACTCAGGTTAATGTTTCTTTCATTTGTTTTTATTTTTATTTTAAAATAAAATGTATTAGACCAGCTTCTGTTACACTACAAATTCCCAAATGATTTTACTGGCTTAAAATAACAAAGGTTTAATTCCTGCTTATGTTATTCATTGTGGATTGCCAGTGGGTGGGGGTGAGAGGGGATCTGCGCTTTATTACTCAGGGATCCAGGCTGATGGAACAGACGCTGTCTGGAATGTTGCAAGTTGCCATGTAGAGGGAGAAGAGAGAGTTCCAGAGGACTTCAGCTCACATGGCTTAAGTGACACAGCCCCACCCAACCATACGGAGCCGAAAGAGCAGTCCTGCCAAGTGCCCCGAAGAGGAGACCCACACCATGGTGTGGGTCACTTAGGATGCCTCTGGCTGCAAGTGATGGGCAGCCTGAATCAAGCACGCGTAAATCGTGAGGGAACTTAGTATTTCACAGCACTGAGAATCTAGAAGTTGGTGGGGTCCAGACAGCAGGTGGTGTGATCAGGAGCTCAATGACATCATCAAGGGCTTGAGTCATTTCTGTCTCTCAGCTCCACCAGGTAGGCTTCCCTCTGGGTCAGAAGCTACTTCAGCAGTTCCAGTTAGCACTTCCAGAAATATTAATGTCTATAGCAGAAGAGAGTGCAGGAAGAAACATAATTTTTCTTAGGAGATCTTTCCCAGAAGCTCCCAGTTAGATTTCTCATGTTTCATTGGGAGTATTGTCACATGTCCATTCTAAAGCAGTTACCATGATTGGTTTAGAAATTCCAGTCTACTTGTTGGAGCTAAAACTAGAATGAACTTTCCCCTGAAGCACATGACTGTTGGCAGGAGAGATGGGTACTTAAACAAAAGTGGGGTTCAGTCAAGAAGGGTGATGTGGAATGAGCCACCAACAGTGTCTTGCTACACTCTGTGCAGCATGGGTACTTACGGTTGAGGCTTTCATTTCTAGAGGTGATGAGAGTCATTTTTTAATGGGTCTAAAATGGTACATAGAAGGGAGATTTGAGTGAACAAGGGGTAACCTTAACTTTAAAACCTCTTTTTCAAATAGTTCAGCAGACACAGAATAAGACTGTTTTTACAAACGTCAACATCGTATGCATAGCACTGCAGTAGGTGCCAGGTAATGCATTATATTAGAAAGGACAAGGCTTCACCTGCATCATCAGTTTGTATAATGTCATCAGTTTATAGAACTCCTACCTGATAGCCACCTACAGGAAACAAACCAGAAATGGGCCATTGCTTCTAGTAGCTCTGAAACAGTTCAGTTTTTGCTTAGATACGATAAAACTCCAGTGTGAATTTAATTAGTTTTTATTTCATTTCTTGCTCTTTGTAGAGTTACATCAGTAATGTTGTAGTGATTTTTCCTGCTGTGTTTCAAATAAGGCTTGATGTCTCTTTGAGGTTTTGAAAAAGGTGTGTTCCAGTTTCTCCTTATCTCTCTAGTGCAGGCTAGACTGGCGATACTTTCCACCCATTTGTATGGGGTGGCCACATTTTAACTTCTGAAACCCTTGTTTCTATTCTTTTCTCATAGAGTTGAGCTTCACTCTCTATCTAGCCTCTGAGATACCCAGAAAGGGTGCTGATCCCTTAAACAGGCAATGTGCTGGTGGAGGTGTGCTTTATCTCTTTATAGCTTTATATTTGTTGTTTCTCTTTCTGATTCTTTAGCAGGACTCCAGGGGGGCCAGCCCAGCAGTTCCTCTGCTGGAAGAGGATACCTGATTGTCTTGGTACTTGCTCTGGGCCACCCCATGCTTTTTTCCATCTTTGCCTTTTAGCTTTCAGCCCTCCTCCCTGGCTTACTCTTTCACCTGCTTACAGACCTGTATGAACAGATCAACCTCTGAGTAGTACTTCCTGCAAATACCTTTTCATCTTGCCTGTTTGGCTCTAAACCCTTAAGGTATCTGTTTTTATGAGCGAGGCCTTTTTCATTCATGTGTTTAGGATTTGAAAGAAATATGTTCAATTAGTTTTCATCTGTGGAAAGTTCCAGATTATGGATACTTCTAAATAAATCCTCATAGATTATAGAACGGTGAAGACAGCTTGCAGTTTGACCCCCATGAACTGGTTTCCATGGGTGTAAAATGCCTTTCTTCTCCAAGTACTTGAAAAATATTCTGCAATTGTAAGGTCCATTATTATCAGAAAGCTGTTATCTTTTTCCCTATTCTAAGAAAATGTATTACTTGGATGGTAAAATTACTTGATTGTAGTGGTGAACTCTTTTTTTTTTTTAACCTTTTAGGGTATGTTTACCAGAGTAAATCATACCCTTGTGATCCAGTAATTAATACATGGCTTTTGTTTTTTGAAAGACAAAATGGAACACCTCATTCAGAGCCGGTAAACTGACATTTCCAAGATGAGAAAATGGGTACCAGGAAGCTGAGTAACTTGATTAATACGCAGCTAGTAAAGGGGCACCTTTCTGTACTCAACCGTGCTGTTAGGCCGCTAGTCTCTCCTGCATCTTTTCCTTTAGTTTTTTTTCTTTTTCTTTTCTTTTTGTTTTTTTTTTCTTTTGATATAGTTCATATCTTGCTTAGAAAAAGTGAGAGGAAGGTCAGAACTATTCATTTCTTCCACATTTTTATTCTTTCAGGCTGATGACCATTAGCACTTATTTTTTTAAGAAAAGAAAAACAGATGAAACAAAAGCAAAACCTTTATTCTTCTGCATTTTTGAGTAGTTATAGAAACCCATAATTACCCAACAAAGAAAAAGTCTAATTTCTTTTTGCTGAAGTGAAGAGCCTCTGATATCTTAACTTTCTAAGTGTTGTTTAGTGAACTGGTCTGAGGCAGGGCTGAAACATTTTGTTAAGTCTGTTACTTTCCTCAGTAAATCCATTGCAGAAAAGACAATTTCAGTTAATGTCCATACTTGAATTTTGCATGTAGAAAACCTTTACCACTGGAATGAACTATTTCCTTAAGAGTTGGAAAAAAAAAAAAAAAAGTAAGATCTCTTTTTTCCAACTCTGAAAATTCTTTCCTTCTAAGGATAATGAATGCAAATTAACTTCTTTTCATATGGTGACTTCCGTGATGGGAGGGTTGTAAGGTTAAATCTCTATGCAGAATGGAGGCTCTTGTTGAATCCACTTCTTTATAAACCAAGAAAAAAGGAAAATTTTGTGTCAGATACCTATGCAATGTTTATTAGAACCGACTGTGATGTTTGTGAGTCAAAACAGGATTTATATGGAAATGTTTATTGGTTGAATTTTCGAATTACTCTGTGGGAAATATTGATGATGGAGAGAACAGTCCTTAAGGTAACTTATAGCTGCTTTTTAAACATCACCTAAATATAATAAGTGTGTTTTAGTTGATGTGGTGTAGGATCCAGTGCTTGTAGGTTTAAGTGCTTGTAATGATGTGGAGTATATCAAATGGCCATGCCATTTAGTGAGAACATTGCTGTAGAAGAAGCATAGGTAAAAAAATTGTCTTGAGGCCTCAAATAAAGCTTGGAAAAATGTGTTCTTTGCAAGCTTAAAAAATCGCCATTTACCTGCCAAATGAAAACACTTTTTAACTCTTAGGCCACTTTATACTTTCTGAGATTCTGTTGTGTTTGCAGCTAAAATGTTTTGAATTTATTCACAAACATGTTTCTTTGAAGATGCAACAGGTTAGGAATGCATTGAGAGATGGAAAGAATTAGCTATACTGGATATGTTCTCATTTGTATCTTTCGCTTAAATAATCCTTGTTAAAATCCTTTGAACATATGAAATATTTCTGTTTTAATTTCAAGATCTTGCTTGAAATGTAACACACTGATATGCTTACTTTTCCTTGGCTATGCTTTGTTGGCTAAGATCAAGAGCTAATAGAAAATGACTAATTGTATACTTGGTTGGTAAACCCACAATGTAGTATACTGGTTTTGGAGATCAGTTTCTTTCACCCTAATGTGTGGACCCCACTGATATTTGTTGGTTACTGGGTCTTTTATGTCTTACCCCATTTATTTGTTTTCTAAACCCCAGACTACTTTCCTTTTCAGGTCTACAGGAAGGATGAGTTGAACTAGTGATCTTCCCATTTTGGTTTTAAAAAATAAACCACTTCCAGTATGTGTGTTCACAGTGAACAGCCATCAAAATACTGAAATAATTGGGAAAAACAAATTTAATCGTTCAAAATTTTCCCTTACGTATCTACCCTGCTTGGTAATTAGATTTTTAGGTTGTCAACATCCAAGCCTCCCCAGTATCTAAATGTAAATTACAAAATAAAATTATTTTTCACATATTGGAAATTTCAGCTTTATCCTCCTGTTTACATTTTTGATGTTACTTCAGAACTATTATGTATATACATATGTATCTTTTCAGGAACATCAGTGTATTTCTGAAACATGTTAGAAATTTATTGAGAAGGTGGTATGAGCCTGGGATTGCGCACCACTACCCAAATAAATATTAACTGGGTCAGAATTGGTGATATTACAGAGTTTCTATAACTGGTGGCTTAACTGATTCACTTGAGAGTAGGTTGTGCCTGGCATTAAAATTGTTACTATAAAGTTGGTTTGTTCTCCCTCCCTCTCTCTGTGCTCTCTTTCTTTCTTTAACTTTGGGAAATTCAAAACCAAAAAAACTGAGAATGAAACATATTGCTAATAACTAATTTCATTTTAGATTAAATAGACACGTGATTCATCCCACTTCATAGACTCCAGCTGCTCTCAGACCTGTGCCTCATTGCCCTTTGGGTTCCCCACTTGTCTATTTCTAGTTCTGCAAACAGATAGTAGTGCCTCCAGGTAGTAGTTGCAATCTACCAGTTTCAGGGGCTGGATGCTAGTGGTCCACGGATTTATATTGTTTGAGCAGGACATGTTTAATTTTTAAAAGTTGGTTGTCAATATTTTAAAAAAATGAGTTTCTTTCCAGTATCTCTTGAAAAGAAGCAGGAAGTCTGGCAACATCAGGCCCACATTTCTGTGTGAAGTGAAGCATAGCTGCCTTCTTAGGATGATACACACCGTCTCCTTTTACCCAGTTCCACTGAGTTCCCTTCATTTTCTGTTACTTGCCTGGCCCCCCATAGGCATTTGCAACTTGCAGTCCTGCTCTAGAATTCTTGCTACAGGTACTTCCCCATCTTTATGGCATTAGATTTTCTGCCTTTACTGCTGCTGATTCTGTGCTTACTATGGCATGTGAACTGGTGGAAAAATGTATGATTGGGGAGGCAGGTATACTTGGTTTTGAAACCTAGCTTAACCTTTTTCGGAGCTGGGCGTCTTTGGACAAGTCTTCTGTCACACACCAGACTCCTCGCAGGTGCACGGCTGCAGTTACTGCCTCGTGGAGTGGCTGTGGTGCTGTGTACCGCTCCTCCTGTCGCCCTCCTCCGCTTTTCTTCCTCCACTTCCACTCTCCTGAAAGCTATGTTTTGTATTATTTTTGTTTGTTATTATTAGTGGCCTGCTTCACAAAACTTAGTGGAATTTGCACAGTGATACCCTTGAAATGGGTGTCCCTCTGGTGTTTTTAACGAGGACATATGTGCAGATTTTTTGGAGATGAATAAATCCTTTTTTTTTTGGCCTTGCCGCATGGCTTGAGGGATCTTAGTTCCCTGACCAGAGTTGGAACCTGGGCCCTGGCGGTGAAAGCGCCGAGTCCTAACCCCTGGACCGCCAGGGAATTCCCAGAGATGAATAAATCTTAAGTTAAAATTTAAAAGCAGTACACCAGTGGAATTCCCTGGCAGTCCAGTGGTTAAAATTCCACGCTCCCACTGCAGGGGGCCCGGGTTTCATCCTTGGTCAGGGAACTAAGATCCCACAAGCTGCATGGTGCGGCCCAAAAATAAATAAATAAATAAATAAATAAATAAATAAATAAAATAAAAGCAATACACCATCTCTTTTAATATTCTGAGAAGTATGGTGATTATTAAATAGTACAATTTCCTAAGCAAGGTGCTAAAAGAATATGGTTTTTTGAAAATATGAGAGTATCAAAAATATAATGAAAAAAATACAGGCATTCTGCAAATCTAAAATAGAGATACTGAGTTTATGATTCTATAAGCATTTTTTAAAGATTTAGAAAATACTAGGTTCTATTTTCATTTGTAATCAGATGATCTAAGGCCTAATAAAGATTGAATAAGCATTTTTTAAAGATTTAGAAAATACTAGGTTCTATTTTCATTTATCATCAGATGATCTAAGACCTAATAAAGATCGAATAGTTTTTGCATAGTATGCGATGACTTAAGTGATAGCATTTATTATCTTTAATAACAATTAATATTGCTTAATAAATTATAGGTGCTGTGAGAGTGTTCCTGTCCAGCTAAATAGAAGCCTGTATTTGTTCTAGAAAATTAATTATCTGTGTTTGTAAAGCTGTGGTTCTGATGTACTTTGAATCTGGTCCAGCTTATTCATTGACAGTTGAAGAGATGGGAACTTAAAGAGAGGGGCTTGATTGTTTAGGGTACCGCAAATACATAATGATCGGCTGAGCCTGACCTGTGACTCACGTCTTCTCCGTTCAGTTTATATTCTTCCTGTAACTCCTCCCTAACTGGAAAAAAACCAAGTATTTTTCTAGAAATCATTTCCGTTTTCTTGATGTTACATGATTTTCATGTAGATTTATGCTTTGAAATTAAATTTTAGACATTAGAACAGTTCTTTAATTTTATGACTGGGTTTTATGAATGATCCAAGTAGGATGTAAGTTGTTCAAAGGAAATGTCTATATTGCATATCTGTAATTTGTTTTAGGATATTGACTCTTATTCTAACTTTGCCGTAATGGTTTTGGTAGAGGTGTCTGTGGGAAAGGGTTCTTAGTTTTTTTATTCTGGAAATATTAATTGTAAAATTAGGTAATCTAAAACACGGTTGTTACTTCTTAACACCCTTTAATACCACCTTGCAGCTAAATCCACAAAACTTACCCACCCAACTAGAATTTCCATCCAGATATTTTCCCTGTGTGACTAAGTTACCTCTTTTTTGTTCTCTAACAATTGGTTCTGGCTTTGGAGTACGCATGAGCTCCCAGCTACTTAGGGACACGCTGGCCCCTGTAGCCAAACTACTGCACTGAAGGAGCTGAAGTAGCTTGTCTGCCACCCTCCTCCACTGCTCTTTGGGCATCTTTTCTCTCTGTGACTCTGACTGCTTCTGAAATAATTATAGTGTAATGGCCTGTAGCCATGTTATCTGACCTCTTTTGGAATTCAGGAGGAAGCAGGGTGCCAGCAAGGAGAGGAGGAAGATGATGAGTGATTTCCATGTAGGTTACAAGTGGGGCTCTGAACAGCTACCGTCCTCAGCCTCTGCCTCTGTTCTCTGGTTAGGTACACGCATCTCGCCTGCAGGAAACCATGGGCACGCCTCATTCAGCCTCATGCAGACTATACTGAACCAGTGCTACCCACCCCACCCAGGGGCTGGGGCAGAAGGAAGATGGAGACTGCTACACAACTGCCGCTTCTGTCCCATCCCCTCTCAGATCTTACTCCTTCTTAGTCCCTTCTCTTTGGTGTCTCTGTTTGCAGAGTCAGCCGTCCATGGCACTGTGACACTGTTTTTGGTAGCCCTGTGCCTGTCTCTCCTGTGTGTCCTTCCCTACCTGCTCCCTGGACTCTTGATAGCATGCTCCTGCCCTCTAAATGTGACTTTTCCCAGTGGCCTAGGATATTTTTCCTACTGGGCAGACCTAGATTCTGTCACTTCAGCCGATAAACACTTAAAGTTTCAAATAGCCTTCATCTTAAAACAAAACAAACAAAACCCAAAACAAAACCCCTTTCACCTCCAGCTACCTTCTATCTTCTCTCCCTCTGTTCTTTTACTAGCAAACCTTTTTTAAACTCTTCTTTCTCAACTCTCATTTGTTCTCAACCCCATCCAATCTGGGCTCTGCCTTTACCTTATTATGGAAGTAATCTTCTCAATGGGGATGGTAATACTACTTACCTTATTGGGTTCTTAGGAGGATTAAATGAGTTAATACTTGTGAAACTCTTAGGACAATGTGGCTGGCATACACTCAGTAGATGCCAGCCTTCTTTATTATTAGTTATTTGCCACACCCACTGTGTCTGTCCCTTGTCTCCTTTAATTATTTACAGTATTTGACACAGAAGATCATCTCATCCTTTGAAAATGCTTTTCACTTCCCTTGACTGCTAAGACACTTTACTGTCCTTGTTCTTTTCCAGTGTCATATTGACCGTTTTCAGCTCCTTCATTAGTTTCTGTTCCATTTGTCCTTTTTTTTTTAATTTTAATTTTTTTTTGAGAGTTTTCATTTGGGAGTTTCTTTTAATAGTTCTTGTTTTCTGAAGAATAACCATTGTAAAATTTCCCCTTTTAAAGAATAGATCACAGTTCTAGAAAATGAATAAATGAACACCTATCTGATTTGGTTGCAATTCGAAACCAGTAATCATTTTAAGAATAATTTAAATGGTGACACGATTCACGTTAGAGCAGCATCTGGTCTGTAAAGGAAAGTACTCTTCCTTACTCATTCTCATGGCCATGGCATCCTCTCACTTCATTATTATTGGTCATTCTCCTCAACATCAGAAGTGAGGATATTTTCTTCTAAATGTACTGTACTAAAGTTGGTTGCAGGATAGTAAGGATTTCCAAACTGTGCGAGTCTCCTGAAGATACCACTATTGTGCTTGTATATGCAGAAGGAAAGTGTGGAAATTGCCGGAATTACTATCAGTGTCACTGCTACTGCAAGAGGTATAATGCTGTGACTTGGTCCTTTTCCTGGATGCTCCTTCATTGTGTGAATATCTAAAATCAAATACAAAAAGTACTGAGATGAAATTTTCCTTTTAATCAGCAAAGGTATGTCATTACTTATAGCAGGGCTCAGCAAATAATGGCCCATGGATCAAATCTGGGCACCTGTTTTTACAAATAATGTTTTATTAGAACTCAGCCACACTAATATGTTTCTATTGTCTATGGCTGCTTTTGTGCTACGATGGCAGTGTGACAGCAACCATATGGCTCCTACAACCTGAAATATTTACTATTTGGTCTTTTAAAGAAAAGTTTGCTGACCCCTGATTTATAATAATCATTATTAGTGCTCACAAACACATACATTGCTTTTTTTTTTTTTTAAGCTGAAGAATCCCCATCCATTTTCAGCACTGTGCTGCAATAAAAATATGAGTAAAATACAGTCCCTGCCTGCAAGGAACTCAGTTTTGTTGGGATCTGATGTGGAGTTAGTTGAGCAATGATAACCTCCCTGGCTTTTTGCAAAGATTTAAAAAGTCAGCACCCTCTCACCTTTTAATTAATTAATTAATTAATTAATTAATTTACCAATATACATTTTAAAAAATTTATTTATTTATTTTTGGCTGCACTGGGTCTTCGTTGCTGTGCATGGGCTTTCTCTAGTTGCAGAGAGCGGGGGCTTCTCTTCATTGCAGTGCGTGGGCTTCTCATTGTGATGGCTTCTCTTGTTGCAGAGCACGGGCTCTAGAGCACAGGCTCAGTAGTTGTGGCACATGGGCTCAGTAGTTGTGGTGCACGGGCTTAGTTGCTCCGTGGCATGTGGGATCTTCCCGGACCAGGGCTCGAACCCGTGTCCCCTGCATTGGCAGGCGGATTCTTAACCACTGCACCACCAGGGAAGCCCCCCTCTCACCTTTTAGATCTCAAGAATCTTGGGAAATAAATAATAGCTTCTCCATTCAAAGAGTTAGAGGGTTCCTGTTTGAGGATTTTTACTGTAAGAATGTGTCTTTTCCAAGTAGACTCTATATGAAAATTTGAACTCTGCTATTTTTGATTTAAACAAAGATCCAGAGAAATATGTAGGGAATGACCCAGCACTTGTCTTTTAAATATAAATATTTCTCAAGGATCTCTCCATCTAAGTGTCCTGTGCTGTTTGTGCATTTTTCTTTTTGGTTAATGCTATTACATTCTCTGAGTCATTCAGGATTGTTACCTTGAAATCATCCAAAGTTCCGTCTTCTCCTTCACTTACTTTCTCCAGACCACCCCAAAATCTAACCTTTTTCCAAATCCTGTTGATTGCACCTCTGTCATTACATGCGTAACCTTGTCATGTTCATTGCCACCATCCTGTTTTGGGTCTCAGGTCTTTCAACTTTTCCCTCTCCACATTGCTACCAGAGTTATCTTTCTTAAAGCTCAGTTGTGATGTCACTCCCTATTGCTGGAAGTGGTGGTCTCTGAAGAGGGGTGCTTGCATTATAGGGAGAATGCAAATAGTTACATTTGGATATGGGAAGTAAATGTTAAAACTTGTGTTTATGCTTATATTAAGCTTTACTAATATTTGATGTGTGCCTTGACATTGGTACCGTCATTGGATCTATAAGTCATTGGGGCATGTGTCTTGAAATATCCCAAGGGAAGAATGCAGGTGAGTTAACAGCCCTCCATTGTTTGCTGCTTTTCAGCATATTGCAATCTATTACAGATTATGTGCCTGTGTAAGTGGATTTATAGAGTGTATCACTTAGTTTTCAATAAGCAAATGCTCTCAAAATGGTTAAGTGACTTACAAAGATTTCTGCAAAATAAGAGGGTTGAAGATAGTATTAATAATGCACAACGAACAGGTTTTGGATGGGGGGGAGAGGAAAAGTGTTTCACTCAGAGAGAACAGTGTGGAGGAACTTGGGAACATCATGCTGGATTTAAGGGCGTGGTCCCTTTGGTCCTGCTTGTTGTATTAGAACCTCTTTTCTTCTGGTTCTGTGATTGCTGGTGTGGGATGGGCGTTCATTAGGGTAATACTCCTGGCCTCGCTAGGAGCCTTCACTTACTCTTCCCTAAGGCAGGAGAAGTGACTTATCTTTCTGGTGTTTGGAAAAAGGAACGGGGCCTTTCTAGTTCAGCTTATTTCCTGCAGAGAAGCCTGCATTCTGCCCTGCCCAGTCATGCTCTCCGTTTTCCAGGGCAGGCCTCTGCAGGATGGCCTGTGGCTGTTGAGCTGTACTGTACAGTTTGCTGGAGGGGCGGTGTAGGACAGGAGTGGTAAGTACTGAATCTGTTTCACCTCAACACCAAAGCCTCCGTTCTAAGTCATCACTAATCGCTAACTCTGAAGGTTGTTTTATGAGGGTAAAAGACAGCTGTTTTTGAAAACTAAACTGTCTACAAATGTATAGATTTATGAATATTCTTGGGACTGGAAAGTAGAAACAAGCTAGGACCTGTTACTTTCATAATTAACTGCCATCCGCAGATAAAATCCTAGCTCCTGCAGCCACCCCTGCCACATCCCTGAATTACTGGAAGTGATGGTGGTGGTGCTGGCGGGGGAGGTGAGTGGAAATAGCAAATAAAAAAGATCTCACTTCGAGTATAACTTAGATATCAGGCTCTTAAATTGTAGTATTATGATATCACAGAATATTGAAATGAGTCAATATCAGATTAAAAAAAATAATTTTCAAACAGGAATGGAGAAAGTTAAAATTAAAATAAATAATTTCAAAGGGAGGCACTAAAGCAGAGTTTGCCTCAGCTTTTCAAAAGTACCACAGTGTTATTTGGCCCTCTGTCTCACAGGGGGGAATGTGCTTGCATTGGATTATGGGAGCAAAACCACACGGCTCCCACTTGAGAAAGTCCTAGAATTTGAGCGAATATTTGTTGCTATATAAGACTAGAAAGAAAATCATTTGCAGTTTTCTGTTGGATTTGATCCTTTCCTCTATACGTGAAAGAGACAGCCCATACATGGCAGAACCCAATGCAGTTTTTGAGAGTTTTAAATGAAGTGCTTTAATGGTTTGGAGCACGGCTCACCTGTGGCATGGGCATGACATCCTCAGTAATGACTCACGAGAGTTGCTGCTGCCGCGGAGTTTTAGAACATAGGGGTGACTGAGTTCTCTGAAAATATTTGTATTTAATTTCATTTCTGACTAGGTAAGTAGGTAACAGCTGTTTGAATCTGGTGGTAGCATGTGAGAAGGTAGAGTGTATGCTTTTATGTCAGAGAAATTATACCCCCCGCCCCAAATCTGGTCTGATAGAGCACAATAGCAAAAAAACTAATCAGCTCAAGAAGTGGCCCTTTAAATCTGGCCCCTTTATCCAAGAAGTGGTTTGGAATAAAAGATGCTGAGATGCAATATTTGTCTGTCACTAATTAACTGCATAGCATGTAGAAAAGAGGGTTGGATGTGAGTGAGGCTCCAGGTGTCTTAGGGCTCCTAGGAGAGGGATGAGCACCGCTAGTACTTCTGTAGCTGGGAAAAGGGGTGTTGCCAGGAAGCCCTGTTTTGTAAATTTATTTAATGTCTATTTTAGAAAGAAACTACCCAGAGAAGCCTAAGGTTAAAAGTTTGAGAAGCCACAGCTTATATGCAAAATTTCAGCTGGTATGATTAAAGAAAAACAAAAACGAAAAAATATTACGAAGACAATATTCTCTCCCATTCCTCAAGCCCCAAGTCAGTGAGTAGGCGCCTTGAGAACCAGAGATTGAATACAATGGAGAAGATCCAAAAACGGAACCAGACCTGACCTGTAAGGCAGGAAGTACAGCCTTTTTGAGCCTCTATTGAAAACAACTCAACAATGATATCATTGCTGGGGCCGGAGGGGGCTATATTTTATAACACTCTGGAATATGAGTTTAAAAATTATATTACTCTGTAAACAGGAAAAACAACAACAACAAAAGACTCTGTCACAACCTCACTCATGCAGCTGGAATATAGGCAAAAACAGGAAAATAGGCAGAAAAAATTCTTTGAATATCCCAAGTTAATGCCAGTAAGATTTCATTATCTTTAAATATAATTCTGCTAAGCTTGGTTATGTAGGTATACTAGAAATATGCAGTTGGGAAAGAGGCTGCTATAGGCATTGAGAGTGCTAGTATCAAGCAAGTATGTGGGTGGGGATGAAAAATTATATGATTACCTAATAATGAAAAAGGAGATAAAAAAATACTGTAGAAGCAAATACAAGGTTTTAAAATCTCAGAAGCTGGTTCTATTATGATAAAACAAACAATTTATATCTTAGTAAGCCTTTAAGTACCAGAACTACAGTTAAGTTACTTTATAGACATCAAGACAATGGTTTATATGCTGTATTCTCTAGGAGGGTGGTGTTCGTGGGGATGGCAGTCTATTAGTGATGTCTGCTACACTCATTGATCATCACTGCTGAATAGGAGATAAACTTTTGAAAGTTTAATTTATCAGGTATAAAATGATTGCCAATAATAATAACGATAAAGATTGAGGGAAAAAACTCTGTCTAGAAAATCATTAAGAATTGCGCATTCAGCTCTATTTACAATAGCCAGGACATGGAAGTAACCTAAGTGTCCATCGACAGATGAATGGATAAAGAAGATGTGACACATATATACAATGGAATATTACTGAGCCATAAAAAGAAATGAGATTGAGTTATTTGTAGTGAGGTGGATGGACCTAGAGACTGTTACACAGAGTGAAGTAAGTCAGAAAGAGAAAAACAAATACCATATGCTAACACATATATATGGAATCTAAAAAAAAAAATGGTTCTGAAGAACCTAGGGGCAGGACAGGAATAAAGATGCAGACATAGAGAATGGACTTGAGGACACGGGGAGGGGGAAGGGTAAGCTGGGACGAAGTGAGAGAGTGGCATGGACATATATACACTACCAAATGTAAAACAGGTAGCTAGTGGGAAGCAGCCACATAGCACAGGGAGATCAGCTCATTGGTTGGTGACCACCTAGAGGGGTGGGATAGGGAGGATGGGAGGGAGACGCAAGAGGGAGGAGATATGGGGATATGTGTATATGTATAGCCAATTCACTTTGTTATACAGCAGAAACTAACACAACATTGTAAAGCAATTATGCTCCAATAAGGATGTTAAAAAAATAAATAAAATTTTAAAAAAGAATTGCGCATTCACTTAGCATTCTATATACAGAGTTTCAGAGATGATTATTTAGTTTAAAGAAACAACATAGTCAGTGTGATTTGAAGTTGTAGATTAGAAATACATTTGAATTTTAATAGGCTGTTGGATGTAAATCTTGACTAAAATTTTCAGTATTGTGGAATCAGAAGTCTGGAGATAGGAAGGGTCTTGAAGATTTCATATAATCCCTGGTTTCCAGGCTGTTTTACAGAGTTTTGAAGCCTATCATAAAAATTATTGACCAGTTGGTAAAAATGATTTCTGATTTTGAAATGAGTAATTAGTGTTGATTGCTATGGGGAGGGAAGATAAGCAACCATAATTTTCAACAAACTCTTGTTTATTGTTGCTAGGATTCAAAAGTATATATTCTGTCTTTCCAAAAGACATCTTTTAAACTTTCACAGAGCTGACTCAAAGCTGCTTTATCGTCTATACATCAGGAAAAATAATCCATTACCATTTACTGTCTGGGTTAAATGGCTCCTTAAAAATTTGTCTTTTAAAGCCATTTTACAAGTAATTTACAGAACAATAAAAGGATAGTGAAAAACAGCTTTATTAGGACTTTTAAATAAGAATTTAAGCATAGCAAACCCAAATTCTTGTTCCATGTTTTCTAGGTTTTTAAGGTGTGTACATCCAAAGTGGGTAACATTCTCTGATTACAACTAACTGCTGGCCATCTGTTATGCATGAATCCAGAAATATTCATCTTGTAAATAGGGATTCCATATTTCAAATATATCTCTAATGGCTCATCATTACTTCTTGTTCTTCTTGCACTTGCATCATCAAAGGCCATGCTTGAGGAATTTTTTGAAATCGTGGACAACTCATAGTTCTGTTGAGAAAAAGTCGGCCATCATCTTTGCCCCATAATTGCAAAACATTTTTATTCCTAGGTTTGTAAATGCTAATTAGCATGGTCAAGCTAATGAATATTTTCATTTCCAAATATGTATCACGTATTTCCTTTCAGTACTCTGTCTCTAACCTGTCAACTTGCAGTCTACTAACGAACCATATGAAGTAAATTTTGACATATAAACATTGTAATAGATGAATAAATACAGTCACAGGCCCTTTTAGCAAAATGGTATGGTCCAAGTTCTTGTAAAATACTGCATGATGTAGTCCTTCCTGTTGAATGACTTACTGGATGAGAACACTATACTCTCCTGTTGTACTTAGAAATATATTGTTCATGCATCAGTTCTTGTATTTGAGAAAAATTCATCTACGCTATCTTCATTTGAAGACTCATAGTCTGAGAGTTTGCTTATGATTAATTTATCATCATCATTAGAATCTAGAGTGTTGTCGTCTGTCTCTTTGCATTATCTCCTGATTTGTCTAATTGTGACATGACCTCTTTTATCAGTTTTTTTCTCTTTGCCGTTATGGGCAAAAAATGAAAAATTCTGAGTTGTCAGTTGTGTTCAGTGAAAGCTAAAAGCAGATGACAAAGTTAGTGTCTTTAGTCTGAAACTTTCTTGAAAAATGATACAATGCTTTGGACAATGCAGTAAGAAAACTGAAGGATGATACAGTAGTAATAATTTTCTTTCATTATTATATCATCCTTCTCTAGGTGATTCCACTATTCTTCTGTTTTCTTAGTTTTTTTTTTTTTAAACACAGTTAGGAATAATTTTTTTAAAATAATCTTTTACTTTTAAAAAAAATTATTTATTTTATTTTTTGGCTGCATATCGGGTCTTCGTTGCTGCACGCGGGCTTTCTCTAGTTGCGGCGAGTGGTGTGCGGGCTCCTCATTGCAGTGGCTTCTTGTGGAGCACGGGCTCTAGGCACGTGGGCTTCAGTAATTGTGGCACTCGGGCTCAGTAGTTGTGGCACACGGGCTTAGTTGCTCTGCGGCACGTGAGATCTTCCTGGACCAGGGCTCGAACCCGTGTCCCCTGCATTGGCAGGCAGATTCTTAACCACTGCGCCATCAGGGAAGTCCAAGTTGGGAATAACTGATTAGTAAAATATAGAATAATCTCAGGGTGATTTGTAAGCATGAAACACCTTGCAAATAGCAAAGTGTTTCAAGACACAGGAAAAATAAGTCACTAAGATTCCATAATGTATCTTAGATTTATAAGATAGTCTATTGGACCCATCTGGTAATTGCAAGATAGAATGAATTTTATTCTGTTTTTAAAAATAATCAGTTTTTCTGTTTGTTCTTTGGAAGACCCCTAAGGAAGAATAAGTCATGGAATACAAATAGAACTGCTTGAAAAAGAAACTCAGAAACTAAAATTGGGCACAGTGGACTCTGTTGGTATAATAAGGGCCAGTTGAGATGGTAAGCAGTATGTGATGTTTTAGAGATGGATGCCAGAAATAGCATGAGCAAGGAAGGTCTGGATGATTTGGTCACACCGGAAATCCTAGGCTGTTAGGGTTTAGAGAATATCCTTTCAGCAGTAGCTTCTGTGGTACTGCTGAATTGGATCTACTCTAAGATGGCTCACCCCACCTTTTAATTAAAAAAAAATTCTTTTTTGATATTTCATAGGTCCTAGTTGCAAAACTTTAAGAAATACAATGGGACGTTTGTGTTAGCAGTTCAGTTATCTATCGGAGTTAGGTAGAAGGTGGGACATTGTCAAAGGCCTTCAAGACCTGTAATGTACTTTGGGGCTTTGTGCATCAGATTACTTTTTTGGCACTTCCTATCGACCTTGATTTAATTTGCCTTTTTTGCCTCTCTGTGGTAAAGTAGTAAATTTGAGACTGGTGTTGGTAAGAACTTTGGGTACGTGTAATGTTTTCTTGTTGTTAGTTTATTTGTGTGTCCTCCTTATTTGTACTTCTTTGTCTCACCACAAGGTGCCAGATTTGGGGGAAGGACTATTAAATATTTTTCGGCAGGGTGGGGAGGGAGGAGGATATTCTGTTTGTTTGTTCTTAGTCAAAATTTAAAGTATTTTAACTCTGAGGAAGCTCAAAGAAATGAAAGGCTGTTCTCGATGCTGCTGTGAATTTGGTAGAAAAATGAGACAAACTTCTTGTGACATAAGTGTTAATTCATTGGTTCATTCTGCCTGTTGTACAAAATCTGATTAGCTGGGCTAGATTCAAGGCCATGTAAGTTGTGGTCCTAGGCAGTCTTTTTTCTCTTCCCACATATTACTCACTGCAGCTGAATGAAACTGGTCTTGCTGTCCTGGGATACTTCCACACTGTTGGGCACGTAGCATGGCATGGGGAGGCGCAAGGGGATTGGAGTCAGATCAGTTTCATTTTGAACCTTACTCTGCTGCTGACAGGATTTTTGACATGAGGAAAGTCTCTTGACTTCTCTGAGCCTCTCATTCTTCATCTACAAATGAATTGCAAAGTTGTGATGTTTCATGCGATGATAAATGTGAAAGCTTTTGACGTAAAGGTCGCTTAGTAAATTGTCTCTTCCCTTACCCTTGATTGAGCTAATATCATGAGGATCCCTACCCCTTCTTTTAAAAGACTCAACACACACACACACACTTAAAATTGTAGTAAATTTGAAAGTTGTCTTAAGTAGTTGAGATGATTATTTAAAGTAGCAATTCCAACTGTGTTCTTGGTCGCCCCTTTAGAAACCTTGCCTTTCTCTTTTGTATCACCAGTCTGCCTACATTGTGAACTAATTCTCTCAGGCTACAAAAGCATTCATTTTTTTTTTCTATGTACAAGTCAAACAAAATAATATGTAAAATTAAATAAATAGCAAAAGCAAAATTCAAGCAAACAAAAATCCCTCCTCAAAAAAAAAAAACCAAAAACGTTCTTGGTTCTCATTCCTATTTACCAGCCTCTTTTTGTCTCCGTTATAAATGGCTTCTTCAAAAAATAACCATAACACTATTGTCACTTTAAAACTTTTTCCTTTCCTTTGTAAAACTGACTTCAGCACGGCTTTCAGCCCTATTACTATATTGAAACTGCTCTCTCTAAGACTCAGTGGCATAATCCGTGGGATATCATGTTCCATTCTTTTCTTGCTATCTTGTTCTCATTCAGTCTATCTCTGGCTGTTTTTTTTTTGTTTGTTTATTTGTTTTGTTTTTGTGCATAAAACTCCCAAAGCTGCATTCAGCTCAGATTTATCTTTGGAAGCCTAGACGAATATTCATTGGCTTTCTTGGCATTACCACGTGACATCCCAAAAGAACCATAACTTAATGTGATTAAAGCTAAATCCACTTCAACATGTACCTCTTCTTGTATTCTCGATCTCAGCTAATGGCACTATCATTCACTCAGTTGCCAAATTTAGGTATAATTTATTGAGGTATGACTTATGTATGGTAAACTATACCCATTAAAATATATAATTTGATCAACTGTGACATATATACACCTGTGAAACCACCAACATAGTCAAGATACAAAGTATTTCCATCACCCTGAAAAGTTTTCTCATGCCAGTTTGCAATCAATTCATCCTTCCTCTACCCTTGGCCCTAGGGAACCGCCAATATTCTGTTAGTCACTATAGATTTAGTTTCCATTTTCTATAATTTTATATAAATGGACTCATATGCTGTTATCAGTCAGGGTTCTCCAGAGAAAGAGAACTAAGAGGATAGAGATATAGATAAATAAAAAGATTTATTTTAAGGAACCGGCTCAGGTGATTGTAGGGGCTGGCAGGTGCAAGATGTTCAGGGCAGACTGGCAGGCTGGGAACCCATGGGAGAGCTGACGTTGCAGGCTTGTGTTTGCAGTCTACAGGGCAGCCTGTTGGCTGCAGACTCAGACAGGAGTTGATATCATAGTCTTGAGTCTAAAATCTGTAGGACCGGCTGGAAATTCAGACAGGATTTCTATGTTGTCCTAAGGCAGAATTCCTTCTTCTCTGAGACACCCCAGTTTTTGTTCTTATGCTTTCGACTCCTTATAATTGGATATCATCATGTGTTGTAAATTTCTTCTTCAGAAAGGGCTTTTTTTTTTTTTTTTCCTTCTCCTGGCGTTAAGGGCTCTTTCTGTTAAAACTCTTTTGTCTGTGTTCAAGCCTTCATCGTCTTTGACCTTCACATTAAAGTATTCTTCTCATTGACATCCTGGGTATGGTGTCTTCCTTCTTCAATCTGTTTCTAGAATGCCATGGATTATTATTCTAAATCTCAGTCTGTTCATGTTATTCCCTGCTGAAGAATCCTCAGTAACTGTCCATTTCCCCCAAATTGCCTGAGTCTAGGTAGTGTCTCCTGATGAATTTCCATGTTTTATATATTGGCATGGAGAGAACAAATCAGCCAGTGTGCTGTGTAAAGGGATAATCCCCAGCTTAAAGGACTCAAGTATGACTTCTGTTATTATATTTAACATATTCTGTTGTTATTATTTATTTTATTAGCCTGAACTCTTTTTAACATATTGCCTTTGATATTCTCCTTAGCTCCTAACAGACCATTGTGATATAGGAGGCTTTCATACCTCTTCTTTTGAGGGAATAATCAGAGAACGTTTGGGAATTAAAACACCAGTGGTGGAAATCATTGAACTGAAGACTAGGCAGCCAATAATTTTTGGATGCTATATATATATTTTTAATTTTGTAGCTTTATGTTTAGAGGCCCTAATTTAAAGAGAATAATCTAGAAGAGTAAATATAGTCCTCAGTTTAATTAGAAAGTAACTTTTGTTGAACTAGCAGTGAAAGATGTGTTGAAGAGAATGATGAGAGTATCATTGGTTGATTATTCTGAATTTTTTTTGACATTGTATACTGTGGCTATTCTATCAGGGCCTTGTTTTGGTTTGAGACATAGCTTTCTAAGCAGCAAGATTACATATTTTTAGAAATGTAGAAGCATGTGTTCAAATTGAGTTTGTTCTTTGGAGGATTTTTTTTTTAATGGAGGTAGCATTAGAGTTGTAACAGGAATCTCCTTAAACTGTTTTGTGACTGCTATTCTAGAAAGTACACAAGCTGAGTATCCAGGAGATAGAATAATTTAGCCTATGGAGTAACTGTGTGTCAAGGTATTGTTTTAATGTCTGTAGCTTGATGATCTGGTATAGATTTCGAGTCATTTCTTAGCATGTCTGCTCACACTGTGTTATGGAAATATTTTAAATTAAGCCTTCTGACTCCTGTGGTCCCATGAGAGTTGCTGGGGGTGATAAACTCAAAGGTGTATTTAGAATTTGTAATGACTCTGTTGTATTCATAAGTAATCAGATCCTGTTGTGTTCCTATTAAAAACCTTCCAGAGGTTTCCCATTACACTTAGAGTGAAATCCAAACACCCTACTATGCCTGCAAGCTCCTGCCTGCCTCTCAGCCTTACTCCTCTTCCTCTTCCCCTCATTAGCCTGGCCCCAGCTACTCTGCCCTCTGAGTATCCCAGCTCATTCCCTCCCTCGGCCTTTGTACTTGGAATCACCTCTGCCTGTAATCTTCTTCCTCCAGACATTTCAGATGTCTTTTCAAGGTCTCAGATCAAATGTCACCTCCTTAGAGAGGTCTTTACCAGTGTCTCCTCCTCCCCCGTCACCCTGCTCGATGACACGATTTTTATTGTCTCCACAGTCCTCGTCACTGTCCCTCTTGTTGGTCAGTAATCCGCAGGAGAGCCGGCACCTTGCTGTTTGATCACTTCCCTCACTGCTGTGTCCCTGTGTGTGGAGATACATAGTGGGTGCTTTGTAAGTCTTCAGAGAGATGAATGGAATCCTTGTAATTATCCTCACTGAATCAAAGTGATAAAAACAATGTGTGGCTAAACAGGTACTAATTCATACGATTGTCTGTTTAAATTACTCAATAATTGATTCATCGTTTCATTACATAGTACAGAATTCAATTATGTCAGAAACAGATACTGTCTCTTGGGGCTGGAGCTGGTATGCAGATACAAGAATCTATCTTTTGTTCAATTTATCAGGTCATGATTTCTGTCAATTCTTTAAGAGAGATAGCTGAATAATATATACTTTTAAAGTTTTATGTTCTAGAGGCTTTTTGGAAATTGCTAAAATGTCATTAGATCTTTTTTTATTAAGTTAAATCATGGCTGAGGCAGGGTGGTAGATTGAGAGCATTCTGGACTGGAGGTCGGAAGGCCCAGACTCTCGTTTTAGTTCTGTCAGTAGCCAACTCTCCACATGAGTCTTTTGGCCCTCTTTTTCCTAATTTATAAAATAATAGGGTTGAATGAAATGATCTTAAATGTCTGTTCTCTTTTAACAGTGTATAATTATCTAATTTCAAGCATGAACCAGTCATTTTTTCACTTTTGCGAATTTGTATAGGTTGTATGTATATGAGATAGTTGTCCAGATATCATTAAGCTTTTGCAAGAAGGGAAAGTCAAATTTGTTTAGTTTACCAGAATAGTAAAACATCTGAAAGATTCAAAAGCGGTCTGGTTTGTTTCACTTGCATTTTTTTTTTTTTTTTTTTGGTAGCACCTGCGGTAAGAAATACTAAATATGATTTACTGGAGGTATTGATTTTAAAATTAACCGTATTATTTAAGTGGATAATAAAGATTTGTCTGTAAGATGCTGATTTCAGCTTTATCACTGTTTCAAGGGTTCCAATCTTTTTCTTCTTTGGAGATCATCTAAGAATTTTACAGTTGACTTGGCCTAATGTGTCTACTTCAGCGTGTCAGTTTTACTTAAAGTTCATATAATTCTTCATTGACATTAGATACATGTCAGTTTTAAGAAATACTGTAGAATACTGTGTCCCATTCTGTATTCTGTAGTTCACTGGTCCTCAGACTTTAGCAGGGAAGTCAAAATTGCCTCTTGGATTGTTAAAACACAGATTACTGCCCCATCCTGAGTTTCTGATTTAGTAGGTCTGAGATGGGACCTGAGAACTTACATTTCTAAGTTCCCAGATGCTGCTAATGTGAGACCAACACTTTGAGAACTACTGCTGTAGTTTGTCAAGTTCTTTATTTGTACTTGCTGCCAACATCTTGATCCAGAGGAGTGTAGGTCCTTCCATACTGTATAGTGATGCATCTCAATAGTACTGGCCCCCTTTCCCTCTTTACCTTGTGGGCCCTGGTATTATAAGGTATCTCACATCCTTTCCAGTCTCCTGGAAAGCGTGATACATAACAAATGGTTAAATGCAGCTGGAACCCTTAAGGCAACATACTGCTAGTAGCTTAACCTTTTGGATTCTGTGTTTAAATGGGGAAAATGTGCATTTAGAGGTGATAGGCAATTTATTCTTGTCAGTTTGACAACACTGGCTTTAGAATCAGAAATACTTTGGCTCAGAGGTTAGCCCTGCCACTTATTGGCTATTTGAATTTGGGAAAATTATGTAACTTTTCCGAATCTTAGTTTCCTTATTTCTAAAATGGGTTGATAATATCTGCCTTATAGGATTTTTGTGAGGACTTAATTAAATAAGGTACATAAAGTACTTTGTAGGTACTCAATAATTACAAGAATGGAAAGTCAAATTTGTTTAATTTACCAGAACAATAAAACATCTGAAAGATTCAAAAGTGGTCTGGTTTGTTTCACTTGCAAACCAAATGGTCATAACTTCTTTTTTTTTAATATATTTATTTATTTTATTTATTTATTATTTTTGTCTGCGTTGGGTCCTCGTTGCTGCGCGCGGGCTTTTCTCTAGTTGGGGTGAGCGGGGGCTGCTCTTCCTTGTGGTGCGCAGGTTTCTCATTGCGGTGGCTTCTCTTGTTGCGGAGCACAGGCTCTAGGCACCCGGGCTCAGTAGTTGCAGCACATGGGCTCAGTAGTTGTGGTGCATGGGCTTAGTTGCTCCACGGCATGTGAGACCTTCCCGGACCAGGGCTCGAACCCGTGTCCCCTGCATTGGCAGGCGGATTCCTAACCACTGCACCACCAGGGAAGCCCTGGTCATAACTTCTGGGTAGTTTTCTATCAGAGCACTGTTCATGGCTGCTCTGATGTGGGTTGCTCCCACAACCTGCTCGCAGGAGACTGGCCATGGGCAGTAGATGGGTAGCTGTCTACTGTGTTTGCACAGATCCCACTTCTCTTACTTGTTTGGAAATGCTGTGTCTTGTTCCTGTGTAACCTGGCTCTGTATCCCTGGTTCCTTAGCTCTGGCTTCTGGTGCCCAAATCAGGCCCTTCTTGCTCTGAGCACCTGTTGCGGCCTGTTTCTCTGCCTCTGCTCCTCACTGTGTTCTGAGTGATCTTACGCTCCTCTTTCTGGCTCCACATGAAAACCAGTGTATTTGGAGGTATGTAACTCCACCCCTTCCTGGGACGGGATGACTTTTTTGATCACAAAAATAACTGTTCTCATATTTAAATGTGTCTTTCAAAATGTGTACTATTTTAATTTTACTAGATTCAGAGAACACATTTTTCTTGTGCATCTGAAGCGCCAGTTTTCATACTGGATGTTCAGTAGACACATAGCCCAATGAAAAGAACTTTGATTTACTGTGTGTCCTCTTAAAAAGTACCTATATTCACTGGATTTTAGTTAGTTGGGGATACCTTGGGGAAATTTTCAACTATGATTTCTGTTGATAGGGATGGAGAATCCCCTAAGAAACTGCTTTGGCCACTAACAGATGTTTGTGAGAAAGTGCCAGTTGCTCCCATCACAGATTATGCTTGGTGGCAGTGTTAGGGGTTCAATGGCTTTTCATTGTTCTACATTGTTTTTGGATATGACCATGAATTCTCTTGTTGTCCTAAGGTCTATTGTGATGATGTATTTTCATCCGTATTTATGATTTCATGCTTTTCAGAAACAGAAGAGGTTTGTCTTCGTTGCATATTTACACAAACACTTTGCTTCCTATTTCCTTTTCAGGATACCGATGCTCATCTAGTTCACTGGCAGCAGGAGGGCGTCTCAGCAAATATATATGTGTCTGACTAAGCAATTGTCTCCTAAGCATGATTTTTGCTTGCATTTGCAAGTATGTGTAGAGAGAACAGAAGCATCAGATAGACTACCATTTATTTATATTCACAATTACAAAAAAAATATGATGGATGTAAGGAACAAGATATAGCCGTTTTACTTGATTGAATTGGGATATTTGGGTATTGGTAGAATGATTCAGGATTGGGACACAATATTATTGCCTAAAAATATATCACTTTCTATAGTCATATCTATATGATACTAAAAGATATGACTTTATAGTATGAAGGATTGAATAATACATAATGGAGCTCTCCCTGCCATTTATGTATTCTTGCTTAAAACTGTTTTATTATAGTGTAGGCATATCATATACAAATTTAACTTACGTGAATTCAGCCGTATATGCACTCCATCTTTTGGATAAACTATACATTTGTGTATGTCAAAGAATTTACAAGTAAAGGAATTTACAAGGATAATTTCAGTAATATGTGATTTTTATACCATTCTTCTACCCCTAAGTAAGATGCAACCAAGAGTAGGAGAAGTAACAATGATAATTTTCAATGCTGAAGATTGTATAGCAGAGAGCAATGTAGCAGTAATTTTTGACAGATTAAGATAAGATGTTTTTGGAGCAAAGCGCTGTTTGTTTTTTGACTTGCAGTGTGCTTTTTTGACATCTATTTGTGTTGGAGTAAAATGAATTTATTTGCTTTTATAACGTTTTGAACACTTACCATGGTTTGAGTTGATTTCAGCTCTCATAAGTAAATAGCTTCAGTGAAAGTTTATGAGAGTCTCTTAAATAATTTAGGGGCCAATAAAACATCATTCTTGCCAGAAGATGGAAATGGTACCTGTAAATGGTACCTGTAAATGGTACCTATGCTAAATAAAACTTGATGAGTTAGAATATTTGTTTTTGGAGTTTAAAAAAATTAAAGGTAAGGTGAGTCACCTGTGTAGTTACTAGATTTTGATACTAGTCTTCACAGGCCTTTAGATAAATGCTGTATTGTAATGGTTATTGCAACAAGAAGCTATTGTGCTGCACTCATGAAATGAATATCTTTTCTGATCCATGAATACCACCATTATCAAGGGGATACTTGAAGCCTTGAAGAAAAGTTTTTCTTTTGCCCTTTCTTCTTCATGCCCTTTTTTTTTCCCCTTTAGAGCAGCTACCAGTTTATATTTTTGAATACAGCCTAATAACTTGTATCTTAATCTAATTAAATTGTCTTTCATACAGGGTGAAATGAGTGACTGTAGGCATGACAGCCTCTGTAATGGGGAAAAAAAGGGAATATTTATACTTGTCTTTTAGGAAAATCATACTTCTCAAAATCTTAATCTGATTTCTCGAGAAGCAGGATGGCCACAGCGAGGAGGGGCCTCCTGTCTGCCAGCCAGCTAGTCAGAAACTAAGCAGCTGGGTGCTCTAGTAACTCCAGACCCAGCCTCATGGTCTTCAAGGTTTTTAATCTTTAAAATTTGAGGCAATGGGAAGAATCTTGAAGGCATTCTCATTCTCTGATTACACTGTCCTCATTCTAGACTTGTATAGAAGCAGACAGACAGTGGAATATCTCTAAAGCAGTTGTTCTTATTTGGGACAATTTTGCCTCCCAGGAGACTTTTTTGGTTTCATACTAGGGGGATTGTTCCTTGTCATTGGACAGCTAAATGCCCTATAATACACAGGGTAGCGCCTCAAGAAAGAATCATCTAGCCCCAAGTGTCAGTAGTTTCATGGTTGAAAAACCTACTGCTAAAGCATCATCTCAAAGAGAGAACAGAAATTTCTAGTATAATTAATATTCTCACCCTGAAGGGTAGTTTTAGGAAAGAAAACAGGAACAGGTTCTAATTTTAGTTCCTGCCTTAGAATGATGGAATAGAAATTGGCGAACTATGGTAAGTCATGACACAGGTTTTGTGGCCTCATCCACAAGTCCTCATCTTTAGAGGGAAGAAAAGTTTATGGTCTAAGTTCCAGTGCAGGCCATCTTGCATTTAAGTGAGTGGTGCAAATTCAGAGACTACTAAAGCCACAAATTGGTCTGAAGAAAAGAGGAAATCATCACCAAAAACCTCTCACTTGGCTTGCAAAATGGGATATAGCCTGCATCAGTATGTTACATCGTTGGATCTACAATTTCCTGTCATTTCACTCAGTCTTAATTTGACTTTTTCAGAGTGAATTGTAACAGAGCACAAGTCTACTTTCAGTGACACTTGAATCAACAGAAGATTATAGGTATCTTTTTTTTGAATTTAGTAATTGTGGCTTCTTTTTTGACGTAGTTGCCATAATCAAGAAATTGAAGCATGGTCTGCTCAGGGCAAAATGAGTCATGAAGTCAGAAAACATATAGATACTTGTGGAAAAAGATTGATATGATATAAGTAAGTGCTAGAGGAGGGGAGAATAATTTGAAAACTCATTATTTATAACGAAGCAAATAAATCATAGTTCCAAAATTATGTTGTTATAAAACACGGAAAACCAGATAATTGGAATGTTTTTCTGTTTGACTCTCAATTTTAAAGGACTCTAATTGATGTATTGTTTATATTGTTCACTAAATACAGTGTTTGGATGATAGGGAGGGGGAGTGGAGAATGCACGTGATAGCAGCTCCGAGATGTGCAGTGCTTCTCCCCAAAAACAATTATAGTGCAGCGGCTGCCAATGGTGATGTCACAGTCAGCAGATAAAGAGCCATTTAAGACTCTTTATAACCATCATTAGAAGGACAGAGAGAATTTGTGCAAAAGCTGAAGCAGTGTTAAGATTCCTACTGTGTTCCTCTGTTTTGTTGCCTTAAATGATAATGTTTTCAACATTTAATTACTTATATATAATTTACCAATGATATTTAACATCATCCAGGGAAAGAGAGAGTACTGTTTATAGGGGGCAAAGCAGTTGCTCTCTTTGTTAGAGCAGAGCAGAAACTCAAAGCAGTACTTTGGGACGGAGATAGAGAAAATAATGCTGGTTTCTAACTTAGTAATGTGACTTTTAGAGGTGGTGTTGAGCAAGACTGACCTACCTAGGTTGTAAAACTTAATCCAGTTTATAGTTATGTAACATCCCTTTTTGGAGAGGAAAATGACATTAACATAGACTTAAGTGGTCTAAGAGGTGTAAAAAAGCTTCCTACGGGCAGGAAGCGCCTAACTTAAAACTAATTTTCCAAATGCCAAAAGGCCTTCACCATCAGCTGTATACTGTGCTTTTTTGTCAAGTTTTTGGCATGTCTTTTTCCTGGATTATTACCCTTCTTGCTGGAGCTTCAGTTAGAAAGGAGTATGCTGTTTAGCATTTCTGTTTTAGAGATGAGGAAGCCGTGCCTTCATTTGGCATGGCAGGGGTGGGCAGCTCAGGGGCAAGAGTGGTGAGTTTTGAGAACTAGGTAAGTTCGTCCTTGAACTGAATTTTATCTCAGTATTTTCAGTCCATAGCTTAGTACCTGACCCGTAAGAAGTACATAATTAGTAACTATAATAATTTATAGGTAGCGACAGGTGAATACTTTATAGGGAGATTACAACCTCCTAAATATATCTTTTATCACCCTCTTTTCTCTTTCCACCCCTGCCTTAGACCATCAATTTGAGAGAGAGACAGACAGACAAAGAGAAAGAAAATACCGATACAGAAGAAAGAAAACTAAAGCACATTGGACTAGGCTTCATAAACTTTCTTACACTTAATCGTCATAACCACCTTGTGATTAAATAGTATTCACATTTTATGGATAAGAAAACTGAGGTTTAGAGGTGTTACTCAATTTATAGTAAATAACAGAGCTGGGATTTGATTCCAAAGCAAGCCTCTCTTTTCTTTTGTGCAGTTTTCTGTATTTTGTGGTACTTTGGAATTCTACTAAGGACAGGGACTGGTGCTTATCTCTATATCTCCATAATTTAGCAGGTTTAATGATAGAGAAATGCCAAAAAAGTGTTTGTTAAAGGTTCCGTTTCAATCTAGAAACTTGAATTTTCTTTGGAATAATGGATGAAAAAGGGGAAGAGTTAGGGCCAGCCTTAGAGGTAAGACGGAGGCAGAGAGAAGTTAGCATTTGTGGTACACACAGTACATGCCTGGCAGTGGCGAGCCTCTGCTGAGGGAAACATAAATCAGAAACGTAGCCCCTGAGTTGTGAAAGCAGAGCCACCGCTTATAGATGTGTCAGCTATAAGGGGTCAGCACTGTACCTCCCCTTGGGGTGCCACTCACAATGCAGTATGAGTTGTACAGGGTACGGCTGGGTGCAGTGGCTTGCATGGGAGCATCTGGGTGTGTGCCTTGAGGGGTGTCTCTTTCTAGAAAAAAGAAGTAGAAGTACCTGGAAGTCTTACAAGTCAGGGTTACTAAACAAAAACAAAACAAAAACAAAAAACCCCAACTCAATGAAAAATGAGCAAAGGACTTGAATTGACATTTCTCCAAAGGAGATGTGTAAATGGCCAATAAATATATGAAAAAATGCTCAACATCACTAATTAATTATTAGGGAGATGCAAATCAAAACAAATGAGATACCACCTCACACTCATTAGTATGGCTACTATTAAAAAAGAGTGTTGACGAGGATGTGGAGAAATTGGAACCCATGTGCACCGTTGATGAGAATGTAAAATGGTGCAGTTGCTATGGAAAACAATATGACAGTTACTAAAAAAATCAAAAATAAAATTACCATATGATACAGCAGTTCCACTTCTGGGCATATATATACCCAAAAGAACTGAAAGCAGAGTCTGGAAGAGATATTTGTACCCCCATGTTCATAACAGCATTATTCCCAATAGCCAAAAGGTGGAAGCAACCCAAGTGTCCATTGACAGATGAATGGGTAAACAAAATGTATTTCAGCCTTTAAAAGGAAGGAAATTCTGACATATGCTACAACATAGATGAACCTTGAGGACATTATGATTAGTGAAATGAGCCAGTTACAAAAGGACAGATACTGGATGATTCCATTTATATGAGGTCCCTAGAGTTGTCAAATTCATAGAGACAGAAAGTAGAATGGTGGTTCCCAGGGGCTGGGAGGAGGGGAGAATGGGGAGTTAGTGTTTAGCGGATACAGGGTTTCAGTTTGGGATGAGAAAGTTCTGTAGATGAATGGTGGTGATGGTTGCACAACAGTGTGAATGTACTCAATATCACAGAACTGTATACTTAGAAATGGTTAAGATGGTAAATTTTTTGCTGTGTATTTTACCACAATTTTTTTTAAAAAGAGTAACTACTGCCACAAGCTTTATTGTCATCTTCTCTTTTTGCCACAGACTTTTCATTTAAATATATAATTCTCTTGACCAGTATTAAGGAGAAAACCGTCATCTATAATTTAAGAATGCAATTTACAAAGCAGAGGAATAAAATGTTGACTTTTCCCACATCCACACTTGAAGAATGTCTGAAGCCATTGCCCTGAATAGCAGCTACATTTGGCAGAATTAATTTGGAATAATGGTGCTGATGGTCTGCTCTGACTTTTCCTACTAAACGGCCCCCTCTGAAAGTTGCACAGCTGCCACTTGTGTCAAACAAGTGACGACGTTTTGTTTTTGTGCCTTTGGATAGTTTGTGTTGTTTATTTAATAAGATTGGAACTAGTATTTAGTCAGTTAATTGAAAAAGTTGGTCAAAGCAGAGTATGAAATGCTTTAAGGTATTTTTTTATACTTTCCTTATCCTAGACTTTGTGTGGAGGCATGAAGGTATGATTCCTCTAAAGCATTATATTGAAGAAAGGATCTGAGAGGAGCAAAGAATAACAGTTTCTAATGTAGTATGCCTAGACTGACAGGTAGTTCCAAGAACTAAATCGGGAACAGAACAGTTATTTTAGTTCTTGCCTCAGAACCAGGGGACTAGATTTTTATTACTGCCCCCCCATTTACAATTTTTCCACAAACCTGTTATTTTGTTAATTGATTCACTTTGAGTTTCTCCAAAGCATTCAGTTTAGTTTTTATAGAAATAAATTTTCCTTTTATATTCATATTTCTCTGTTTATATTAAAGTTAATATAATTACAAATACTATTGGTATTATAGGGTTGGTTTGAACCTACCACTCAGCAGGTATGGGTAGAAATGTGCCCTGATGCTGTGGGGACCTCAGAGTGCCATGGATTTCACTGGTGGGTTTTACTGCAGGGATGGAGATGTGGTTAATCCGGTGGGTTGGTTGAAAGGACGTTGGTTAAGAGAGTGTTTTCTCTGTTCAGAGTCTTTATCAAGTCTCTTGCCTTTGGCAGAATGTTTCTAGCTTTATCAGACCTCAGTGGCACAGTATTCAGTCAGTACCCTCCTATCATAAACATTTCATGTCTATTTTATGTTATTTGGTATTTTCCAATAATTTGTCAATGAAGAAGTTATGCCAATAACATTTTCTGTCTTGTTTAAGGCTATGCTCTCCTGAGCTCAGCTGAGAGACCCTTTTATGTTTATTTTCTTTAAATTCCTTTGAATCAGTTGTTACAGAGAACTCTGGGGGGTATCTCCGGGAGATGGATGTCTTTCACTGCCTGGGTTTTGTGTGGCTTGGCACACTTGTATGAGCTGGATACCGGGGGTGTAGGAAGCCAAGGTAGTAAAATAGGAACTGGAGCAGTGGGAAGAGGGAGGGATGACCATTGTCAGAGATGGCCAAGACCAGGCAGGGCCTGCAGTGGGCGTGGGCTCCTACTGTAATCACCCGGGATGAGCCTAACATGAAGTCAGCCCCTTCCCTTCTCATTTTATATTGGAATCGTGCCTTCTGGCAAAGGGTAAAAGCTTTTTCCTTTTGTATGCTATTTATAACAGAGCATCATTTTATGTGGTTCAAGTGAGCCTTCAAAAATAGATGGATAAGTGAGAGGTTTTTTTTTAATTAAACCTAGGGGCTATTCTCTTTCAGTCTACTGTGGTGTGTCTCCATAAATTGGAGTTAAAACTTGTTACATCTTGTGTGTTTAAAAACACCAGTCTTGAGTTTAAAATAACCATAGCTTCTGTTTTTAATACTGGATGGATAAACCTAAAACAGATTTATGTGAAAAGATATTCTGGATTTCAAAGAAAAGATGGTTTATTCAGGATGCCTGTTTCTCCTTTTTCTTTTTTTTCCTTTTGCTTAGCAAATTGCTCTCAATTTTTGAAATACGGTTAACTCCAATTATCTTTATGTGGACTGTAGGCAAGTAGAAACTTCCAGAATATCTTGGCCATCCCCACCCATTCTTTCCTTACTGTCTTTTCTCTTGCAGGCATTAGTTACTATTATATGTTCATGGAGTGCAAACTAATATTAATTTTGGCCCAAGCTTCAGAAAAATCACATTGAAGAATGATTTTTTGGGGAGTATCCGAAATTTTACATACCTTTCTTACATTCTGTTAGCATGCTTAATTGATTGTATGCAGAAACTTGTATCTTATATTCTTTTTTTTCTGTTTGTATTCTTATGTCTATTTCTGTGTTGTGCAAAGGGAACCAGTTCTCCCAGGCCTTCCATCTTGGTGTTAGCAAATATGGAGAGAGTAGAAAGCCAGCTTTAACCTGCTGTTGAGGTGGCTAGCTTCATTTTCCGTCACTGGAGATGCTGACATTGTGGCGGGGAAGCCCATAAAACTCAATTAGACGAAGCGACATCGAAGCTTGTGTCAAGGCAACAAGCCAGACAGGGAGGGCAGCTCTGACACAGTGTCAGATGAGCACACGTGGAGAAGTGGGAGACGAAGGTTGACTAAAGATACTTTAGGAGTCTGAACGACACTGTGTAATTTCTTTCCTCGAGCATTAGTGAATATATGTAAGACTTTTTGTCTCTTTTCACAGAAACAAACATTAGCAGTGAACATTTCATGTTCACAGGAAGCACTGCTGTCCTGAGAGATTAATTGCCTAAAAAATCGGAGATGGTTTTTTGTGTGTATGTGTAGCTATATATCAATCAAATAATAAACTTAGTTATTTTTGAGTGAAAGCAAAACAGTGCCTTTATTTTTGAAGAAGTTAACATGCAGGTATATCTCAGATTTTGTAAAATCCTGAACTTTTACCAGAATTTTCTAGGCTGTTTTAGGAATGGTTTTGTGTAGAGGTGAGATACTGATCCTGCTCCCTGCCGTGAAGGTTGCACGTGCAGTAGGAAAGCCCAGTGGCCCCCAGTGGAGGCCCCCTCTCTCCACTCTTCATCAGCGTCTCCTCACTCACCATCAGACCTTCTGCACCCCTGATGTCTAGCCTCCAGCTACCACGGTCCTGCTGTCTGGCTTCTGTTTCTTCATGCTGCAATTCCCTGATGCCCATGGAACGCAGCTTTTATCTGTGGCTACAGAAATTCTCGTTCACAGTGATAAATAGTTCCAGGCTGCACTTGAGACCAATTATATTTGTGTATAGTCCATATATATACATATATATATATATGTATATATGCATATATACATAAATTATAAGGAAACTAAACATACAAACCTTTAGTGCTTTCATAGCAACAACTTAAGCTTTCATAGCAACAACTTAAATTCTCTGGCTTTTTCTCTAGCACACTCCATATGTCATTTATTGTGGTTGTAGTTCTATGTGTAAATACACTTACTTCCCAGCTGATTTTTAAGTAAAATCTGTGTGAGGCTAGTGATTTGATGATAAAACAGTAGATAGGAATAACAGGAAATGTAGATTGCATACAGAGTCACTGCCTTCACAATTTTTCAAAGAATTTGGAAAGGCAACACTTTATAAACAAGTTTATAAATACAAGTACATCTCACCTTGTTGGTTATCAGGCAGTGTTACCGATTGCAAACACAGCCTTGAGCCAGGAGCCTAGTAAAAGGGCCTCTAAACAGCCCAAATAGACACTACAGAATTTAAGTGCAAGCACTTGGGGTGTATCAGAAGTAGCAGTCATAAAGTGGGAGTCAGCCAGCTCCCTGAGGACATTTTTATGAATATCATTTATTATCCTCTTACATATCCTTTAATAATGATGACTCAAGGCAATCAAGAAAAAGTATTCACCATTTATTTGATTTTTGACAAGGCAGGACAAGCTATGGTATATTCAAAAGTATTGGAATAAAACTTATTGCCAAAAGAGTAAATTCTTGAACGTCTGTAAAGCTTGGTAATCTAGAAAAGCACATGATCCCTAGGTTTAGAAAGCTAAGATATTATCGTTATAACTACTACAAGGATTTAAAATGTTCCAGAGAAAGTCACAAGCTTTAGGTGAGACAGGAAGAGAGTCCCACAGTAACTCCTGGTAGTGGAGTGTATGCCGGAGTGTGCAGTTGGGAGGAACCAGGGGAAGGAAGGGTAGTTAGGTGGCTGTCGCCATAGTTGAGAGGGAAGTGGGGAGTTAAGGTGAAGAATTTGAACCTGGGTGGTGACATGGGGAAGAGAGAGGAAGGACGGATGCAAGAGATACTCTGAAGGCCGCAGGGTGAATTGATTAAGTGGATATGGATGACAAGAGGGAGGGAGGTTTTAAAGGTGACCCAGGTTTTGCAGCTCTGGAGTCTGGGAGAATGTTGTTTATTACTGCAGAAATGGGACAAGCAGCTGATTTTGCAGTGAGGGAGACTGCTTTGTTTTCAGGTGGTGAGTTAAGGAGCTGGCCAGAGACCTGGCAGGTTTGGACTTGAGGCCTTTGGACTTGGACTTGAGGTCTAAGAGGCTCTTTTCAGCCGTGCCCAAGACAAGCGAAGACAGGCATGCTTTCATTGTTGCCTTGGTAAGTGCTTAGTAATTATTGGTTGGTTTGTACTTCTTTTGAGTTTTGTGGGATGATTGGATTTGCTTGAAAATAAATTTTGTTCAGTTACATAGTTTTTCTTACAAGTAAAAAGTCAGTAATTAGGCCTGCTCACGCACTTGGAGAGTAGGAACAGAAGCTGAGGCAGACAAGCTAGCCTGACTTTGCTGTAAAGCCTCAAGTTTCCTCTTGAAATGTTACGTAAAATCTCCGTTCAACTCCATAATATTTATTTTATATAATGAAAAAATGAAAGTATTAATAATCACCATCAATACAAAATAAAGTTTCCTACCACGTTTCTCTGTGGTTTTGCTTGGTTCTTCTTGGTCCTGCATAGGTATGCTTTATTTGAGCTGCAAAGGGAAATGCAATTTCCTGTCAGCAATATGATGGCTCTTTGGTACATCATTGAATGTTCTTGCTGTATTATTTCCATGATCTTTGGACAAATGTTTTAAATTAATGGAGCATTATGAAATTCTGCTAGGAAAGCAAGATAGTACAGCTTATATTATTGAAACTTTTTTGTGGCAGGATTTGTAAGAGGGTAATAGGGAACAACTATTAACTTAAGTGGCTAGTTAAGACTTTTGTCTTTATTGAAAATGGTGCTTTTTATTGAAATGGATAATTAGTAATTGCAGCTACTGTCATTAATGGTTAAGAATCCAAATAGATAAATAAGTGGATACGAGGGAAGTCAGGCCTTAGGTGACTTGGATTAATACCTTTTTAAAAAAAATCACTACCCTGCAAATTAATGAACACACTACTTTTTCCTGTTGTGAGACACTTTCTTTTTGAATAAAGAAATTATAAAAATCACATTATTTTTAAGTCTGAGTGTAATCAGCTTGGATTCCTATAGCCAAAGAGAAGATTCTTTTATTACAAACTTTAGCACACATCTTTCTATTCAGAGTGATTAAATCAAACTCGTCTTTCCATGCTACAACCTTATTTCAAATGAATGCTACAGAAATAGGAAACTAAACTCAATGGGAGTATATAGTATTGGCTAAGCTTTACTTCTAGACTTGGAGAGTTTCCCCATCTTTCAAAGTGCTGGAGCTTAAAGGCAATTTAGAAAAGAAGTGTTTTCTCAGGCATAGCTTATTGAATCTCTAATGATTATTTTTCTGTGTTAGGGTAAAACTGTAATTTGCTATCACATTTGTGCTCCATGCACACCGATATGAGACAGTTGACTTTATTGCTGATGTCCTTTTAGTATAAATGATTTTTCATAATTGTTTCAAATGGCATCCTTTTTTTTTTTCTTGGGAAAATAAATTCTGGTTTTCCTACCCACTTCTGACTAAAAGACTGCTTTTGCTCTCTTCTCACTTTCTTCTAGCCTACCCCTTGACCTTTTTTTTTTTTTTTGTGGCCGCACCGTGCAGCATTTGGGACCTTAGTTCCCTAACCAGGGATTGAACCTAGGGCCACGGCAGTGAAAGCGCCAAGTCGTAACCACTGGACCATCTGGGAACTCCGCGCCCCCTCCTCGCCTTTTTTAATCAGCGTATTCTGATGATTTTTCTAAATATGGGCTTCCCCAGATCTAATGCAAAGGAACATTCGTTGATAAACAAGTTTAAAAATATGTCTTCTCTTTTATTATTAAGCTCTGAGTTTGAATTGGTTTTTATGATTCAACAATCCAGTAAGGGTTTTCTTTTTAAATTCCCCCTTTTTTCTTACCTTTCTTTTGAAAATCTGGGTTTTCCCCTAAATTTGATGCTTTATAAAGTATCTCACAAAGAAATTCCCTTGCAATTAAGAATAAAATATACCCACTGAAATAGAGATGAGAGCATAATTTCATTAGAAAATCTGTGTAAGATTTATCCAGTGAAGGTAGATTACAAGGGGGTACTTGTCATGACCTGCAAGTCACTTAGATATTTGCAAAGAAAACTCAGTTCTGAAAAATGATTTAATAAATTAATTGGACGGGATTTTATGTGCTAAGAAACATGACTTTCGTACACTTTGAAGAGACTTTCTAACACTAATTGATACATATGAGGAACTAGATGCATTTAAAAATTTTTCCTCTTTAACACGGATTAGCATCTGCCTGCTGCTCGGCATTGACAGCAAATCACGTTCATTCATTAAGTACTGTGATGCAGAGATGAGTGATACAACCCCTGCCCTGGAGAGCATTCTTTTTTTTTTTTTTTTTAATTTTATTTATTTATTTTTGGCTGTGTTGGGTCTTATTTTCCGTGCGAGGGCTTTCTCTAGTTGCGGCAAGTGTGGGCCACTCTTCATCGCGGTGCGCGGGCCTCTCCTGTTGCCGAGCACAGGCTCCAGACGCGCAGGCTCAGCAATTGTGGCTCACGGGCCCAGTTGCTCCGCGGCATGTGGGATCTTCCCAGACCAGGGCTCGAACCCGTGTCCCCTGCATTCGCAGGCAGATTCTCAACCACTGCGCCACCAGGGAAGCCCTGGAGAGCATTCTTGAGCAGATGTCTCCACCAAGTTTTGTAAGATGAGAAGCGTAGCTAACCTGGTGAAGGAGGTACGGAGGGACATTCCAAACAGGGGGGCATCAGTGAGAAATGAAAGCATGTTGGGGTGTTTGGGGTGCTGCCAGTGGGTCTAGTGTGACTACAGGGATGGAAGGTTAAAATAGAACATGCGGAGAGATGAGCCTGCAAAGGTCGAAGAACTCCCTTTGTGTGCTAGGAGTTTAGGTGAGGCAGTATTGTCCAGTGGTTAAGAGCATGGCTCTGGGTTGGATCCTGGCTTTGCCAGCTCCTAACCTACTTTGTGACCTGGGACAACTCCTTTGGTCTCTGTTGCCTCCTCAGTAAATTGGAGCTGAAAATTGTACCCACCTCATAGGAAAGTGATGAGAATAAGTGTTCAATAAGTGTTAGTTCCTATTATTGTTGTTGATATAATTATTGTTACTGTCATCTCAAGGTTGTGGAGGAATCATTAAAGAATATTTCACAGGAGAGTAACTAATGACATTATAGCATTTTAGAAAACCATTCCTGGCAAGCAGGGTGGAAGGATGAAGTATATTGACTTAAGATGAATAAGGCACATTATTGCAGTAGTCGTCTAGGTAAGACAAATGAGGGCCTGAACTAAATTGGTTGCAGGAGGAATGGAGGGAGGAAAGGATGGATTAGAGAGATTGAGAATGGAGATTTGGCTGGTGATAAATTTGATATGGAGGGGAAAAAAACAAAAAACAGTGTGTCCAGCATAACTAGGAGGTTTTAGATTTGAGTAACCAATGGGGAAGCCAGAGAGAAAATATATGAGGAGGAGAAGCTTTAGGAGGTGAGAAGATGGTGAGTTTAATTTGGATTTAGATTTCATATTTGTGGATCTTCCTAGAAGAGAGGTCCAACAGCCCGTTGGGTACCAGTATATAGTTCAGGAAAGAGATCTGAGCTGACCTTGAGATGTGGGAGTTAAGAGTGAAGTCACGGAAGTGAGTGGAGGTGAGGAGCCTGAGAAGCCAAAGCTGAAACCACGCGCATGTATAGAAGCTGCCATATTTAAAGAACTTGTTGATGGGGGCTTCCATTAGAAGGGATCCCATTAAAAAAGATTAAAAAGAATCTGGAGAAGTAGAAGAAAACTGGAGAATAGGAATGTTAACAGAAGTCTGGATGGGATGGGCGTGGGGCTGGGGCTGGGGAGAGTGGTTCAAGAGGGAGCATGTTCATGGAATAGTGGCGACCAGGACACGGGAGGTAAAGGTTGGCGTTGGATACTTTTCAAAGAAGTGTGGCTCTGAGGGAAGGAGAGATTCCTACATATCCACAGAGTTCCCTGCCCCAGTACCCCGCTAATCTGTGGCTGAGGTTCTTACCATTCTCTCTCCTGTCAAAACCTCCCAGTAGTTTCAGCTCCACTTGGTATTTTGGGACCCAGCCTGACCAAGATCAAGGCAACATGGCTACTGGGTCCCAGCCATGTCCTTGTTACCTCTTTCTCGTGACTAAACTAAGCTCTTGCCTTGCTTCCGGGGCCCTTTTTCTCCCCCTCAAACTCAACTAACTCCCTCCCTCCTTTCCTTTCTCCTTTCCTTTCTTCCCCTCCTCCGCCTCCCATATTGAACTCCCTTTCCTGGTTTCCAGCCCAGCACTTTAGTTGCTGGGAGACTGGGGTTCCACCTTTTCCTCTCAGTTCACTCTAACTCTTATGAATAAATCCTCAAAGCTGTTTTTTTTTTCTTTGTTTGTTTGTTTTTACCACTTACTGCTGATTTACCCTCATGTCAGCTTGCCTGCCTGTTTGAACCATCTCATTCTAACTGCCAGATTCACCTGGTGATGGAGCTTGATCAATCAGTTGTTTTGCCTTGGCCATTCCTAATACTGACTGTTCCTTTGTCCAGTCTCCTATAGCCTGCTTCTCAGCTCTGCCCTAACAACAACCATAGCCAGTATTTGTTGAACGTGGAGCTTTATATACAAACATTATAACATTAGTTTAGTTAACAGTGATTGAATGCTTGCAGTGTTTCAGGCACTGTGCCGAACACTATAGGTATATGATTTAGATGGCAGTTTAATCTATTTTATAGACAAATAAGTTGAGGCTTGGTTTAGTAACTTGTCCAGGTTCACACAGGAAGAGGTGAGCCAGCACGCAAACATAGGCCCATCTGACCCCTAAGCTTATACTCCTAACTATCATACCATGTTGACAGTTCCCTGCTCTATCTGTTGTGCTGTGGACTAGTTGAATGTTTCTCAGACTCGGGTCCATTGGCCTATTGTTTGGGTGTTGATTTCCATTGTGTCCAGTCATACTTCAGACCTAAGTTTTACAGGTTTGGTTTCCCGATAGAGATGGGTCTCTGTTGTTGCTGTCTACATGTACAGCGACTTTTGCCATAACTAACTAATTTGCTTTCCTGAAAGGTAAGTTTTATTTAAGAAATTTAAAATCAACATTTTTATTCTCAGGGTAAGTGGCTCTCTGCAAGATTGTGATAAGCCTTCTTTAAAAACTTAAGTAGAAATGTCATAAGTAGACACATATACACATAATATATATTTCATATATATTTGAAGTGCTTGTTTTGTGTTTTGAGGTGAGGAGGAAGGTTGAAGTTCTTGCCTAGAACTTTTTATAAGTCAGTATACTAGTTTGATTTGGAGATGGGAAAAAATGACTTTTCATTCCACAAGCATATATTTTTGTGGATAGTTTGTTACTGTTTTAATCTACATTTCACAATTTCATGTATTAGGTTTTTTTTTAATACAAATCACTTGGATTTTATTTGTAGATTTATTGTTGATGATGAAGAAGGATGAAGGACTTTAAAGTGGTCCTTGTTGTTTAAATATTCAGAGTGGGCTCTGTAGACCTGGGGTTTGCAATGCTGGGGAGGATTTTTTTTTTTTTTTTTTTAAACATCTTTATTGAAGTATAATTGCCTTACAATGGTGTGTTAGCTTCTGCTTTATAACAAGGTGAATCAGTTATACACATACAATATGTTCCCATATCTCTTCCCTCTTGCATCTCCGTCCCTCCCACCCTCCCCATCCCACCCCTCTAGGTGGTCACAAAGCACCGAGCTGATCTCCCTGTGCTATGTGGCTGCTTCCCACTAGCTATCTATTTTACATTTGGTAATGTATATATGTCCATGACACTCTCTTACCTTGTCACATCTCACCCCACCCCCTCCCCATAGGGGAGGATGTTTTTAACGAGTATTACAGTTTTACTTTTATAATCATGTTAAGGATTATTAGGTAAATGGAGTAGAAAACAAAACTCTTCTCTTGAGGCAGCAGAGCAGAGATTAGAGAAAATGGAAATCATGGACCTTACACTGTGCAACCCCTAACCTCTTCATTATGTATCAGTTCCAGCTGATTTTGGAATCTGCCTTCATAGTGCTTTAGGGCAGGAGTTGGCAGACTTTTTCTGTAGAGAGCTGGATAGGAAGTATTTTAGGCCTTTCAGGTCACATAGGTCTCTGTTGCATATTCTTATTTGTTTTGTTTTTGTTTGTTTACAGCCCTTTAACATTTTACTTTAAAAATCTGAGTCATTCTTAGCTCTCAGCCATACAAAAACAAACCACGGGCTGGACTTGGCCCCTGGGCAGTAGTTTGCTGACCCTTGCTCTACAGGAACCTTTTCGATTGAGCCCCGTGATCACCTGAAATCAATGTAAGTTCATCTTCCATTCCATCCTCCAGAAAGTGTAAAATCCCTTTGCACTCCCAGTATCCTCTTGCTCCTCTGACTCTCAGACTTTTAGTATGGCCTCTCTCCCCCTTCCTTTCCAGGTTCACCATGTGATCTAAACCCCTATTGCCCTGTTGCCTGGATTGTTAAAGTAATCGCCTGCTCTGCAGGTGTCTCTGCTTCCAGTCTTCTACTGGTTTAAACTGTCCTGTACACAGCTCTTGAAGTAATGTTCTGGAAATACAGTGATATTGTGTCATTTATTTTACTCAAGGTACATTAATTTCTTGTTGTATGACATTGAAACTCTTCCTTCGTATCTTTCTTTGAAAGGTTACGGAGCTTTCCATACATAGAACATTTTTCTTATTCATTTCCTATGTGAGCCCACAGTTTATAAAGCAGGTTATATCCTGTGATTACTTTCTGGACACACCTAAAATTGTTAGTCATAATGGATTTTATTGAAGTAAATTGTTAAAAGTAAATCCCAAGTTTGTAAGACTTAAGGAGGCCAGTAACAATGGTAAATTCAAAGTGTCAGTCACTGTGCTTTACAGATACATTGGCCTCTTTAGCCTTCACAACAAACTAATGAGGAAGGTACTGTTTTACAAGCAGGGCACTAAGACGTAGAGGAAGTGAGGGGCAATGTTAGTTGAATCGATTCAAACCTAGGCTCTCTGGCGCCAGAATCCATGTTTTTGAACCACTGTGCTATATTGCTTCCACAATGAAGTAATAGTTAAAAGAAAGACTTTGAACCTAGTAGAGGAAAGGAAGGAATCGTTCAAACATAGCTTTAACCTTCATCCCTTTCCTTGCCAAGGCCCCAGCTCTCTTTGTATTTTGTTGTTTTGCCAGATAGTTTGTGAACTTGGCTGAACTTCATAGATGGAAGTATTTGAACGTTTGAAATAGGGAAGAGTTGAAGGTTATCAGAACAGAAAAAGTACAGCTCTTTTCCCAGAGCACAATCAGGTACATTTAGATAGAGTGTGCCAGAGACTCTATCCATAGGCAGAGAGAAGAGAAAGCATTTGAACATGATTATTCATTGTGAAAATTTGTTAAAAACATCAACAAAGCACTGTTTTGGTCAGCCATCTGCTGGAAGATAGAAATGAACTTGTTAAGAATTTGCAGTTATTTTTGAAAACTGTTGATTGCTTGTTTTGTTTGTGGATTGCATATTGTCATCTGGATTGTTAATTGCTTGGGAAGAGAAATTCTATTTTCTGTTTCTTTTGCAATCTAAGCCCAAATTGCCGTTTCTTAGAATTCTGTATATAAGTGGGTGTTCTGTGAATGTTGACCAAGTGAGATACAGATATCTGATCTTATTGGACAATAGTTAACTTTGATCTTCACCCATTTGTTTAAGTTAAATCCTCAGATACTTAAGATAAAAAAAGCTGATAAATAAAATTCTTCCTTTCCAACCTGTTTGGTTAAGAATAGATTGTTCCTTTGTAACTAAAACACTTTTATCATAATAAAACATATCTTAAATATTAGCCAGCCATTCATTGTATGACTTTTTATGGAGGCCACAATGTGTCAGGCATTGAATGACTTCTCTACTGTAGGCACTGTTGTAGGTGCTCAGGATACAGCCAACAAGGATTGGTAGCTTATATTCTGGTGGAGGGAAGAGATCGCAAACATAATATAGAAGTAACTTATATAATATATTAAGTAACAGATGCTATGGAAAAGGAAAAAGTAGGGCAGCGTAAGGGGTGCCGGCACACTGGGAGGAGGCAGGCTGTGGTGCTATGAGCAGGGTGGTCAGCGTTACCGCGTTGGGGTTTGAGCAAATACTCGAAGGAAATGCAGGAATAGGCCAAGCGGCTAATTAACTATAAGTCTTGTTACCTCCTCTTATTTTATTACCACTCTTCAGCTTGTTGTAGATTGCCCGTGATTAATTTGAGTCCCTGTTTTATTCCACCAGTATAATCTGTGAAGGCTTATTTAGCATACGTTGTGGAACCCTTTGCCACCAAAATCAGAGCAAATAAATTAAGGCTTAGAGTTTGTGTTACGTAGATGTAATTTATTTGGGCTAACTATAGGTTTTGTGGTTTGATTATTTTTAGCAAGTGCAGTCTTCATCTTTTAGAACTTGCTCAATAGTTATTAATGTTAAGTAACGGTATACAGTGGTGGTCTCAATTTTTTTTTTTTTTTTTGCCTCTAGATCGATCGCATGTCGTGCACGCAGACTCTCATTTTTAGCGTCTTTCATCATATGCAGCAGCTAAAGTTATTCTTGGGGGGTGAGGGGACGTGAGGATGGCTGAAGAATGGGGCATTCCTGCGCAGGAGCATGTAAAAAGAAGGAAGGGTCCCTATTGTAAAAGACCCTTTCATTTTGATACTTGCCTTGGTTCCAATTATTTGTTTTATTGTTTAGAGTTTGTCTTATCTGCTTAGGATCATAATAATAACTTATTGGCCTTATTTTCTAGAGTGCCCAGAGGGTATTGGGTACTGAGCTGGCTTCTCTAGATACCTGCAGCCTATGCCTTAGTAGTGAGTCTTGGTAAACCCTGATAACATTAATCCTTAGAAGCAAGGATCTCTTGTCACTGCTGGTAGGAGATGTGCCAACAGAGAGATATTCAGCTGAAGTTTATTTTATGGAGTCTTTTTATTGTCTGCTTTCACTTAACCAGAAATTTCCCTTCTTGATATTTGTGCACATTAAGTTGAGAATTGAATTAAAGCTAATTTCAAATGTCATTACTGAGAACAATTAGTTTTTAACTGTAGCTTTGCCCAGGTGACATATTTTACATGGCAGGTTTGGTTGGCACTGAAGAGCTGCATCAAATAGAAACTGTCTTTATGTAATATACAACTTCACTACCAAAATTTTTCATTTGGACAAGTGAGACAAATGTGTCAAAAAGCAATTGTAAAGTACCCGGATAATTTAGTATTTGGGATGAGCTACTTGGGTAAGTGTGCCAACGTTTATCTTAAAAATGGAGTCTCTAGAGTCAGCTGACTTGTGTAGTCTGTTGTGAAACTGCTGAATGAGCCTAAGGATTGTGTTTTAGTTCTCATTTTCCTAAAACAATTAGTGAAATAAAGTACTACCGTTCGTATCAATGGTGATTTTATTTACTAAGCCTGTGAGCTTAGTAAATTTCAAAAGATTTATGTAAGTTTTTTTTTTTTAAGTTCTTAGGATTTTTTTAAAATTTATTTATTTTTGGCTGCACGTGGGCTTTTCTCTAGTTGTGGCGAGCAGGGGCTCCTCTTCGTTGTGGTGCACGGGCTTCTCATTGCGGTGGCTTCTCTTGTTGCGGAGCACGGGCTCTAGGCGCTCGGGGTTCACTAGTTGTGGCACGTGGGCTCAGTAGTTGTGGCGCATGGGCTTAGTTGCTCCACGGCATGTGGGATCTTCCCAGGCCAGGGCTCAAACCCGTGTCTCCTGCATTGGCAGGCGGATTCTTAACCACTGTGCCACCAGGGAAGCCCAAGATTTATGTAAGTTTTATACCCAGATTTTAAAAATTGTCGGCACTGTACCTTGTAAAATAAATTATTTTTTGATTATCTTACTGCTCATTTTGCTTATGATAGCCAACTGCTGGGAGGAGTACTTCTCTGTAGGTGTGCTCAAATTTCTTTAGTTATGTATACCTGCTGTCTAATAAAAAGCTCACTTTATTGAATGCTTTCTGTGATGCCTGACATTGTTCTGAATGCTTTACATGTGTCTTATTTCACCCTCATAACAATCTGGTTTGATGTAATCTTCATTTTACAGCTAAGGAAATTGAATCCAGAGAGGTTAAGTGTTTTCATTTATTTATTCAGTTGTTTTCAGTTTATACTGTGTGCCAGCATTGTTCTAGGTGCTGTACTGACAAAAATAATAAAACGAAGAAGAAGAACAAAAAATTCTACCATTAGGGAGTTGTTAAGGAACCTGCCCAAAGTCGCAGAGCTCTTAATGACAGAGCTGGGATTTGGACCGAGGCAGTCTCACCCCACAGCCCATGCTCTTCACCGAGCTGGGGGGACGTCCCACTCTTTTATGCCCATAGTTTCCCTTCTTTCTTACCAAGTCTTAGACATTTACCTCTGTCTCTTCAGCATCTTAACACATTTTCACACCTATTTCCTGCCTTTCCCATATTCCGTCTTTTATATTCACCTCTTCTGTTATATTCACTCACATTCGAGCACACTGAGGCAGTCATTCCTAGTCTCCAGTAACACTGTTATCTTTGTGCTGTTTTGCTTTATGCCTACACCATTTATATTTTTACTTCCTCTGTCTCCTTCCTCCCCTTCCTTTACCTCTTTTCCTTTCACCTTCTTTTTCCCTCATTCCCCTTACTGCCTTCCTTCCTTGCCAGAGTGTATGCTAACACTTAGAGGCAAAGGAGTGCTGGGGAACCAGCAGATCTAGTCGTTGATGGAAAGAGAGGCTCAGAGAAAAGAAGAGCACACTCGCCAGTGGTCAGTGAGGGAGGGGACGGACGATGTGCCCCGGGAAAGAGGAGAACGCTGGGTCTGCTGGTCTGAGGAGCTGAATCTGAGCAGCAGGAGAGCAGTTGAGCCAACCTAGGAAGCAAGTGGGAGAGACCTAAGTCTCCTTGGAAGAGGGTACAGTGGGGAAGGGGGAAGATTAAATTCCGTGGAAGGAAAGACCAGAGTGGAACCTGAGCAAGTGGGGATTAACTCCCTCCCAAATAGAATATGACTTTACTAATTTGATGATTGAAACTGTTCTAAGTGTTGCAGTTATAGTATAGAACATCATACAGCTAACTAAGCTAGGTAGGAAGAGGTAGCAAGACATGGACTACAAAATGCAGCTGAATTAAAGTAACTTCATTTCTAATCTCGTAGCGAGGGCTAAAAGCCATAGATAAAATAAGCACTCAAATACTGGTTGAACTGAAAGTAATTTGGTCTCATTCTATAGCTTTTTTTTTTTTTAATGCATATGTGCATGTTTTCATCCATCTTTCTACTGTGTGCCAGGCACTGAGAATGTATAAATAAGTGAGACAGTGCCTTCTCTAGGCACTTGGAGCTTAGTTGGGCAAACAAAGGACAACGTTTAAAGTTGTGTGAAGCGCAGAAGTAGAAACTTACTAATTATGCCTTTTGGGTGGCAGTGTCCAGCGGCGTAGAATCCAAATGAAAAGTTAGATTGGGACAGGAGGTCAGGGAGGCCATTTCAGGCAGGCAGAATAGCAGAACTGAAGTCAGGGCAAGTGTGGAAGGGATTAAGTGTGGAGGAAGCCCAGTGAGGGCTGGATAGGAGGTGAGTGGCAGAAGACGAATTTGCAGAGTACACTGGAGAATGGAGAATGCCCATTGCCTACGCCTTCATCGCTTAGATTTTTGTTTTTTATTTCGTGCCTTAAAAGTCTCTCTTAAATGAAGTCAGATTTTAAAATAATCTCAAAATGTTTAGTTCTGGAAGAGTATGCTCTCTGGATATATATTAAGGGTTCATACTGGTGTTAAAACTTGGAATACTAGAAACTTTAATTTAAAAATTTGCTCATTGTTAGTTTTCTAAGTCAAATTGCTTTTAAAGAAAACAAGTCTTTTTAAAAAAATATAACATACATTCAGAAAAATGCACAAGTCTCAGTCACCAAGTGAGACCTCTGAGCTTGAGAAGTAGAATATTACCAGCATCCCAAATCCCCTTCTACCCTCCCTACTTACTAAATATCTCCACCCTCCTCCTCTAAAGTACCCACTATCCTGATTTCTCACCCTGTCAATTAGTTCTGCCTGTTTGAACTTTGTACAAATAGAGCTGATCATATGTACTTTTGTGTTTAGCTTCTCCTGCTTAAGGTTGTTTGTGAGGTTCGTCCATGCTTTTGCATGTAGTAGTAATTCATTCATTTTAGTTTCTGTTTGGTATTACATTGTGTAATTATACCACAGTTTATTCATTCTACTGTTTATGGACAGTTGTGTTGTTTCCGGTTTTTTTCTAATTACAGTTAATGCTGCTACAAACATTCTTGTGCATCTTTTAGAGAACTTACATATGTATTTTTGTTGCGTAAATCTCTGGGAATAGAATGGATGAGTCCTAGGTTATTCACGTTTTAACTTTAGTAGGTCCTGCCAGCAGTTCCAAAGAGGATGCACCAGTTTATATTTCTACCAGAACAGTATAATGTTCACATTGCTCTACAGCCTTGTCAACACATGGTATTATTCGTCTAAATTCGGCCATTCTGGTTGGTGTATGGTGATCTCATTGTGATTTTAATTTGCATTTCCCAATAACTGCGGTTGAGCACTTTTCATGTGTTTATTGGCTCTGTGGATATGTGTGTGTATGAGAGAGAAAGGTTGCCGGGGGAGGGGAACCTTTTTTTAATTAATTAAAAAAATAATTTTTTTAATTAAAAAAATAATTTGTAGAGATTCTTTTTATATATTTTTTTTAATTAAAAAAAATAATTTGTAGAGATTCTTTTTATATATTCCAAATATGAGTTTTTAGGTAGTTATATATGTTGTATATATCTCTTTCCCATACTGTGACTTGCTTTTTTCACTCTCTTAATGTGTCTTTTGATGGCATTCCTAATATATCCTACTATGTCCACCTATTCCTTATGATGATTCTTTTTGTGTCCTATTTAAGAAATCTTTGCTTATGTTAAAGTCATAGAAATATTTTCTTATAATGTCTACTTATGGTGTAAGGTAGAGGTCAAGATTCTTTTTTTTTTCCTTCATCCATATGGATAGCCAGGATTGATTTTTTTTTTTTCTAAGTTTCAAATTATAGGGAATAAAATATTTCCAAATGTTTTATCTAATTCAGTCTACAAATAGTTTTAAATGACTTAAAATGCTCTCTTAATTGAAATAATGGTTGTTCTGTTCTGGTGTGGTATCTGAAATTGCAAACAAACTGGTTTTTCTGCCTGTTCATCTACTTCTCTTCATCTGTCTATAGAGAACAAAACAAAAACTCCAGCTCAAGAGTTTCATATAGTGTCTTTCTGCTCAGAAGTCATATCTTTTGTTGGACACAAGAAATATCCTCTAACTTTGAGGTCATCATTGGGTGTGTGTGGGTATGCCTATATAGGCAAATGGAGAATTGGTAAATAAAATTTTAGGTAAGCCTGTCAGGAAAACCAGTGATTTCTATTACTTGATTCCTTTCTATTTCATTCTTCTAGGCTGATTTATAGTGATTCCAAAAAGAATTTATTGATAGATTCAGAAAGAAAGGAAACCTTCTATGTTATTCTTCCTAGTGTGTATTTTCTGTGCTTTTTCTTTTCTCCTGCTGTCCCCATTTTTAGGCATATGGCATAAAAATGATTATAACAGTGGGACTGGTGAGCAAGTATATTACACTTTCCTATTATTGGTTAGTTGAGTCTTTTTCTTGTTGTTGTTGTTGTTATTTGCATTAATCCTAAGATTTTGAGAAAACCTTTTTCTTCCGAAAGGTAGATAATACTTCCAAGGCAAATATCTTGTAGGGAAATGAAAAGATGGTAAATAAGAATTTTGTAGTGCATTGTATATGTTGTGTGTACACAACTTTGGACTATCTAAATATTGTTTGCAATGTTGAAATGTTATCTTTGAGGATCAGTTTAACATCTGTCTTGAAATCCATAATTTCCTATTTATCTGAACAGAACTTTGCCCTCGGATCTAAGTATGAGATTATAATTCTTTAAGTCTAAAGCTCTTAAGTATAGTTTTATTTTCCTTATAAATTTGTTTGGCATTATATGAGCTGGAGTGTTGTCTAAAGGAGATAAGATAGAGTCAGAAGCTGTTTGAGGAAACTCCAAGAAATAAAAATCTTGAGGTGAATACTCAGTTCATCAGGAATTCATTTAAATCCTTTTTATGAGTAAAGTTGCTCTTACTCCCTTTCATAATAAAATCTTCTGGTTTAGTGTAAGGTGAATATATTATGTTTTTTTCAAGTTAATAATCGTTAGGGATTATTGTAGCATGCAGCTACCAAACTTTCATCTTTATCATATGAAAAGGAAACTCTCACATCTCTATAACTTAGTTACTGGTAAAATGGAGGAGATAGTGGTGGTGAAGGAGAGTTCTTATAAAATCTATCTTAGTTTGTCTACGAAGTTCTGTTTTCCATTAATTGTATTTACTCTAAAACTCAAGGACATAAAATTAAGGGACTAGGCTAAAATTTTAAGTAAATTTTAATTGTATATATTGAGCATTTATTCTAAGGCTTATGGTTTTGGGGGAGAAGCATAAACAAGAAGATATCAGTGTTGTACTCACACAGTTTATAAACTAAAATAGAACTAAGACGTTTGTGTATGTGGTTTATTCTGAGGTGAGCATTTGGAAATAATTGGTTCAGTGGTATATTCCAGAATTCTCCTTCTACTGTGTGAGAGGAAGGGAATGGGTGAGTCCAGTCTGGTGGAGAGAGAGTCCAGTGGTGTAGGATGACACGCGAGGACGGCTGCAGCACACACTCACTTCAGAAGTGAGCAACATTTAGTCCTCATGTCAGGACTGGAGAAGTGTCCTCTCCAGCTGAACCTGCAAGCTGAATGGCTCAAGTAAAACTGAAGATGCAGGTAAGCAGAGGCTGATAAACAAGGACTGAGTGAATGAAAAACATTCATTCTTCCAATCTTGGTGTAAAAAAGCCAAAGCTAGTCATATAACTAAAAAGTTATTAATGCTGCCATAAAGGAGTTTGTCACTGTTAACAACGATAAATATGGAAAATGAAAGATTCTTTTTATTTAGTATAAGAAATGGGTGGATTTTGTCATATTCATAGTCTCTTAGAAAGTTCTATGCTTGATTTTCTTTGATCCCAGTAGTATATAATTTTGTATCCATAACGAGTAATTAGTTTTTCTTTGCTCCTAAAAATGCAGAGGTTTTAAATTTAATATTTTATTTTTGTGTGAAGGACAAGTTTTGTAATAGACTTGATTGGTTGTAAATTTACACTTCTTTCTGAATAGTCTATTAGCTAAATTGTTCTTCTTCAGCTTATTTTACCTTTATATCTTAAGTAATTGAGGCAGTTTCTTTAATATCTTGTTTATTATTAGAAAATACCATATGTAAATTGAATTTTTCTCATCACTAGAAGTGGTTTCATGTTTTCTTATCTCCAGTTAGTTCAGTTAATTTGTTTAGACTTTTATTGAATGCCTTCTGTGTGTTTGTCATTGGTCTAAGTCATCTGAGAATAGAAAGGTGAATGGCATGATTCTTGCTCCTGAACTAACAGGAGACAGAAAGGTTAATAATTTTAGCGTTATATGAATCATTCCTTAAGTATGAAGTATATGTAAAGTGTTATGGGAAGACAGATGAGGGAGAAATTAATTCAATAGGCAAGAGAGGCACAGATATAGGGTATTTAAGCAAGGCCTTGAAAGATGGGTAAGAATTGGTTCTCTGACTTAAATACAGACTTTAAGAGAAAATGTGTTATATGAGAATTATATAGGCTGAATTCCATTACAACAAACATAACAAATCTCAATAATTCCTCTCCTCTCAAATTTCCAAATTTCTGTCAGCTGTCTTCTTAGATTAAAAAATATTCTTTTAAACCAGAAAGTTCAAATAATTCTCAGTAAGGTTTCCATAAGAGATGTGAGCAGACTTGAGACAGTTCTAAAAATATGTAGTTATAGTAGTGATCCATACTTCTGGTGTAATTTTAAGAAATCTGTGCTTTTTCTGAAAATAAGTTTTAATTCATTTTCAGAGTTTTGTGTGTGTGTATGTGTGTTCTCTTGCTATTCTCTTGACTCAGGGCTTTTTTGTCCTAGCTGTCAGATTTTAGCTAAGCTGATGAAACATAATGTGTAGATTCATTCTACTACATGATATAATTTAAAATTTTTACTCATTGGTAATTAGTGAATTAATTGTGTTAGTGTTAAGTACCGATAGCCAAGAATAAATACCATTTAAAACTGCTTATAATTGTTAATATGGAAGGCTCCCAAGTCCAAATGTGAAACCCCAAAATTAATATAGAAGTTTTTAGGTGGTTAGCCTCAGAAGTTAGTGATTTAGAGTAGAGGGGTGAACAGAAATAACCAGCGATAACATTTGGGGGTGAGAATGGTATAACTAGTTCAGATGCCAGGGCAAGTATGGTAGGACAGTGAGTCAGAGAGTTGGTAAAGGGCCAGATCAGTAGAACCTGCTAGGCTATTATGGACTTTGGCTTTTACTCCGAGTTAGGAGGTCATTGAAGGCTTTTGAGCAGAACAGTGAACACAATTTGATCTGTCTTTAAAAGAATGATTCTGGGTGCTGTGTTGAGAACAGACTAGTGCTATGTTATGGGTTTGAAGGAAGGATGGAATTGCCTTTTCCAAAGATGGGTTAATCTTAGAGGAGTAGGAGGGAGACATTCAAGTAGACAATTGGACGAAGGAAACTGGAGTTCAAGGGAGGACTGGGCTGGAGATGCAAATATGAGAAGTTGAAAGTCTGATGTAATGAATCCATACTGTGGATTCCATTTATGCATGTAATCATGTAATTATCGCACTAATTATATGCAGATACTTGTTAATCTCTTACGCTAAGCATTATACTTGTCTAAAATAATTGCTTTCGTTTGGAATCAGTATCTAATGTGATTCCCTAGCACACTGTATTTTTTCTATCATGGTTTCTATCAATTTATACTGCAATTGCCTGGTCATCTGACTAGACTGTAAGGTTTTTAAGGATTGGAACCTGTCTTCTTGCCAGGTATAGAGGTGCTCATGTAGACCATATGGAACTCAATTTAATGTGAGGACTGGAATACTGAGAGTTACTACATTTGAATTTTTTTCTTTTTTTAAAATTTTTATTTTATATTGGAGTATAGTTGATTAAATTTGAATTTTTAAGGATATATATCTTATATGAAATCTAGAAACCACCATTTTTCCATTTACACAAAACTTTGTTGCTGCAAACAAAAAAACCTGGATTTTTTTTTTTTTTTCCTTTCTTTTCTCTCTGAAGGGATTACCTTTGGGGAGACAAGGCCTATGTGGTATCGCAATGAAAATTAAGTCATAACCATGTAACTTTTTAAAGGACTTCAAATCATTAATTTGAGAGAAGCTCAAAATGGCTGTACTGTGACTATCTTATTCTATCCAAAGTTGAGTATTTCTGAAGACGTACATAGGGTAAGCATTGGAAAGAGTGTGAAAATGAAAACATCATGTTTTCCCTTTTAGCATTAACTTTGACTCCTCACCATTATCCTTAATTATAATGCCACAGTTGGGTGAGTAGAAGGGAACATCCTTCTGATCTTTAAAAACTTGCTTGATTTTAGCAGATTTCACACAGGAATGATTAATACATTACAAAGACATCTGATGTGGTTCCTCTGCCCTCTTGCAGAAGAAAATAGTGCCAGTAAAAGGTATAACACCACCGAAGGAACTATTGCCATTATTTACAAAAGTAAGGAAGACTAGGGGGCCACCCTAAACACAGATGATTAAAAGAATATCTGAGGAATGGTTAATATGTAACTCTTAGGAAGCTACAGCTTTGTACCAAGAAGGACCCTTAATAATCTGTGTTTTCCCCTCAGAGCCCTTTCTTTAAAGGAAATATTATTTAGATGACTTCCTTTTAAATAGAAAACTGCTTTATTAGCAGTTGGATTGAGAGAAAGATGGGACTTAAGACCACTGAGGACACAGTTTGGTAACCAGTGATCTAATCTGATTTTCCCATTTTCTATCCGCATTTGAGAGAATAAAGGCCTAGAGAAGTAAAGTGGCTTATCTAAAGACATAGAGCCAGTTAGTGGCAAAGCCAGCTCTAGAATTCAGGTTTCCTAACCTTCAATCCAATCTTAACCTTCTTAGTTCTCATTGTGACTTAAATATTTATATTTTATTTAAAGTAATAGTCATGTATTTATTATTAGCCTTTATTTAAAACTGTGAGAAATCTGTTCTATATATTAAGTTAAAGACATTTTTTTTTTCCTTTCTAAATCCATGAGAGAAACGAAAAATCAATACCCAAGGTATGAACAAAAACACACAATTTTGTTTTGAGTTTAATTTTACTTGTGTACTTGACTGTGGACTCAGAGGCTATATGTTGTTTGTAGGTGAAAGACTGTACAGAACCAGCACAGATGTAGTAGCAGTTGTTCAGTCAACAGCACAAAGCCCTGGGATGCGCTGGTGTGGTGGAGAGTCTAGGTTACCCAGCCTGTTCTCGTGCTAATGTGATTAAGCTAAGGATTTTGACATAGGATGATTATCCTGGATTGTCCAAGAGGACCCTGATTCTAATCCACAAGTGTCCTGATAAGGGAGAGTGAAGGGAGATTTGAGACACACAGAGAAGATGTGAAGACAGAGGTGGAGAGTGGAGTTATGTGACTACAAGCCAAGGAATACTGACAGCCTTCAGAACCTAGAAGCAAGGAACAAATTCTCCCCAAAACCTCTGGAGGGAGTGCAGCTCTGCCAACACCTGTTTCCTGGGGCTGTTGTAACAAACTACCACAAACTGGAGAAATTTGTTCTTTCATAGTTTTGGAGGCTATACATGCTCCCCCTCAAGGCTCTGAGGGAGGATTCATTTTTCCTAGCTTCTGGTGGTTTCTGGCAATCCTTGGTGTTCCTTGGCTTTGCAACTGCGTCACTCCAGTCTCTACCTCTGTTGTCACATGGCCATTTTCCTTCTATGTGACTGTGTCCAAATGTCCCTCTTCTTATAAGGACACTAGTCACTGGATTAGGGCCCACTCTAATCCAATACGACCTTATCTTAACTTGATTGCATCTGCAAAGACCCTATTTCCATATAAGGTTGCATTCACAGGTACCAGGGGTTAGGACTTGAACATATCTTTTTGGGAAATGCAGTTCAACTCACAGCAGAGGATGTGGATGGCTGCCACAGTGACTGAGAGAGTGGAAGCAAGGGAACTAATTGGGAGTTGGTTGTTCTGTCGGCAAAAGATGACAGCTGTTAGATTCAGCTATATTTAGGGGACAGAGGTGATAAGATTTGCTGAGGATAATGAGGGAGAGAGGGAAATTGAGGATGACTTTTCTACTTTTATGTGTATACAGTTGCTGATACAAGGTAGTGAGAATGTTAGATTTGTAGTGATGACCTTGAATACATTTAAGTGATTAAAAATTTTATTGGCATTTCTCAGCACATCGTACAACTAATTGAATCTTGGGTACCATTTTTTGGTGATTTTTTTTACCCTGGATGTTGGTTAAATGAGTGTGTATGCTAAATAAGTATCTTCTGTTTAGTGTTTTACAACTAATGTACACATCATTTGTACCTGTGTTGGCATTTCAGTTCACCCTCCAGTTGGTTTTTTTAGTCGATGGATGCCAGCTTTATTTGGAGTTGTGAGTAGGCAGCAAAAATATATAAAATTGTTGAAAAAATATGTAAGACTGTGATAGTCTTCAGGGTTAATCTTCATGGGTTTTAAGTCCTCTTGTAGTGTCTTGAAGACAGTTAAATAAACAATGAGGTTTGTTTAACTCAGAGGGAAGTGAAGTGCTAACACTGTCAGTCTACTTACTAATGTACTGATCGTTGGACTTTAGCCAAGCCCATTGCCCTACTACAGACAAAAGTCATGGAATGCTTCATGTCTCTTCAGTAGTTTGAATTTCCGCGTATAATGCTTAGAGACATGATACTTTTGTTTGCTGGGGCATTTTTACCTTTAAAATTTAAAAGTCAAAATGCTGTATTGTGCCTAGCATTCTTTTTGGAGCTCTGCTAACAAAAATTGCTTGATCTTAGGTGATACTTCATGATTAGATGAGTTGTATATGTAAACTGAATATATTGAAAATAACTCTGATAATACTGAAAAAGGTAGTACTATAAATTTAAAACACTATAAAATCAGAGAAAATTAGATTTGTTTAGATCAGATATCAAAAGTGTAGTAGGTGTCCTTCCAAAATTCATGTCCACCCAGTACCTCAGAATGTGACCTTAGGGTTGTTGCAGATTTAATTAGTTAAGATGAGGTCAAACTGGATTAAAGTGGGCCCTAAATCCAATGACTGGTTGTGCTTAAAAGAAGAGGATACACAGAGAAGGTGATGTGAAGACAGGGGTTAAGATTGGAATTACGTTGCGCAAGCCAGGGAACGGCAAGGATCGCCTACAACCGCCAGAAGCGAGGAGAGAGACATAGGGCGCCTGCTCCCTCAAAGCCTCCAGCAGGAACCAACCCCACTAACACCTTGATTTCAGACTTTCAGACTCCAGAACTGTGAGAAAATAAACTTCTGTTGTGTTAAGCCATCCAATTTGTGGTAGTTTGTTATGGTAGCCCTAGGCAACTAACAGTTTATGATTCTAAGACTAATTTTCATTGAAATGAAAGATGGATCATTTGCTGTTTTCAGAGCCACTCTCCCTGCTTTTTAAGCTGCTGCTCAGAGTCACTCTTCTTGATAATTGGCTGCCATTGTGGTGACTGTAAGAAGTGCGCTAGCATCACGTTCACATGCCCCTCCCTGTGATAGGCCGCATGACTGATCACAGCTGTTTTCCCTTGTATCTCAGAAGAAGGATGGAAGCTTGGCCACCTACTTGTGCATATTGGGGTACCCAGTTCTAGAGGTTTGCTCATGGGATATGACAGCAGTTTATTTCAGTTCCAGTTAGGGTGAAATTTTGATTTGAATATAACTGTGTTAGGGAAATTCTAGCTACTGCAAGAACCAACATACTGATCTTATGCTTTAACATAATACATGTTTCTTTTGTTCTCATGGTCAAGTCCATTGCTGATGTTTCTAGTCAAGCAGCTCCAAGCCAAGTGACTCAGAGACCTGGGCTCCTCCCATCTTGTGGTTCACCATCCCCTTGAGTCTCCTCAGAGACTTCTTCTTGCACCATCTTCGTCCAGCTGGTCAGTGGGTGGGGAGCCGGTGAAGGAGCACGGGCGGGGGGTATAGGCCACGTTTTGTTTGGCCAGAACCAGTTGCGTGGCTCTACCTGAATTCCAAGAGAGGCTGAGAAATGTAGTTATCGTTGTGTGTCCAGGAAGATGAGATGGGATTGTTGAACATACAGCCAGTCTCTTCCAAAATAGCATATGTAATATATGCTAGTATATGCAAAATAGCATTTTGGTTCATTCATATTTTAAAAATTTTCTTAATATATTTTGTAGCCATGAAGCTTTTCTTTTGTTTTATTATTTTGGATGTGCGATATAGGTTTTTCCAGCAAATGTTCTAAGTCTTTCCTCTCAAACTCCCCTGGGTGTTTTGAGTAATGATATTATATTATATTATATTATATTATTTATTTATTTATTTATTTATTTATTTATTTATTTTTGGCTGCATCAGGTCTTAGTTGTGGTGCACAGGCTCTTCGTTGTGGCGCACAGGCTTCTCTCTAGTTGTGGCACGTGGGCTCTGTAGTTGCGGCACGCAGGCTCTCTAGTTGTGGTGTGTGGGCTCAGTAGTTGTGACACATAGACTTAGTTGCCCTGTGGCATGTGGGATCGTAGTTCCCTGACTAGGGATCTAACCGTGTCCCCTGCATTGGAAGGCAGATTCTTAACCGCTGGACCACCAGGGAAGTCCCAGTAATGACATTTTATAATTTATTGCCCTACTAAAATTAAAACTTCTCTTTGATAATTTAGGATTGAAAAGTATGACCTGGAATTGCAATATAATTGTAAATAAATCCATTGCAATAATATATTGCTTCTATAAATCACGGTGAAAAGGAAAAGCTGACTTTAACATTTCTGGTATAAGGTTCCATAGTACCTGGAAATTCATGTTTCTCAAAAGTTTGTGTTTTTCTGGGCTTCCCTCGTGGTGCAGTGGTTAAAGATCCGCCTGCCAATGCAAGAGACACGGGTTCGAGCCTTGGTCCAGGAAGATCCCACAGGCCGCGGAGCAACGAAGCACGTGTGCCCCAACTACTGAGCCTGCACTCTAGAGCCGTGAGCCACAACTACTGAGCCTGCGTGCCACAACTACTGAAGCCCGTGAGCCTAGAGCCCGTGCTCCGCAACAAGAGAAGCCACCGCAATGAGGAGCCCGTGCACCACAACAAAGAGTAGCCCCCGCTCGCCGCAACTAGAGAAAGCCCATGCACAGCAACAAAGACCCAACGCAGCCAAAAATAAATAAATAAAATAAACTTATTAAAAAAAAAAAAAGTTTTTGTTTTTCTGGCCGCTTTATTTATAGTCTGGAGAATGAGTTAGCAAATACTTCTTTTCTATTGCCAGCAAGTTTTGGAGGCAGATTTTGCTCTCTAATTTCCAGGGATACTAAAAATGATAAATGGACATTATCCCTGTTGTATACACAAACCTTCATTTATCCTCATTTCTGATTCTTCCTGGTGTGATCCCTGTTACTCATCCTTTTGTCAGACCTACTTCGTTTGAATGTTTATATGTGTATTGGTTTATTATCATAGTCATACTTTATGATGAAAATGACAGGCTATTTTTTTCAAAACTGCATGTATACTGTAACTAATTCAGCTGAATGGCTTTCGTTTGCCTATTCATAACACCCCCTTTCCTTAAAAAAAAGAAAACTTTATGTTTCTAGAGAAGAAGCTTGAAATATTTGGCTGATAATTCCAGGCAAATGTTTTCCTCTGTAATATAAACTAAAGATTCTTAGAGACTAGGAAGTTGGTTTTGAGCCACCTATTTTCTCTCCTGTCCTTTGTTTTTCCCAAACACATAGCTATTGATTGTATACTTTTTGTAATTTGCTGTGTATGTTGAGAACTGGCTGTTTTCTCTGGCCTAAACATAGGAGTGTTTTCGTCTATGCAGCAGGTGCTTGTAGAGAGCACTTAGGCTATTGCAGATATCGTGCTGGGCTTTGGACCTGCACTTTGGAAAGAGCTGCGCCTAGTAGTAGACTGTGTGTTTGGCCTACTCTGGAATCTACAGGCCAAGGGAGAAGCCCAGGAAGACTGAAGTTCTGGGGTTCTTGATCCCTTTGAAAATCAAAAGACTTACTTGTGAATAAATTCTTTGGTTACCAAGGAATTAAATCCGTATCTTAGATCTGAAAGACTTAATAAATGGCTTTTAGGATAGCAAGGGCTGTAAAATTCATGCTAGTCAATTACAGCTATTTCCTTTTCATTGTAGTGCCTGGAAATGCTTTTTTTTCATTGCTAGGTGTTCTGCTGCTCTTGAGAGTCACCATCAGTTAATGACTTAAGGCAGAGTAACCTCTCCCTCTGACTTTTCCCAGCTAGTGAAAAGCTGTTCTTTTGCAGGGTTGGGAGTAGAGGGGAAAAACAGTATGGAGTCCTAGATGAAATTAGGATGCTATTTGTGTACAAATACGAAAGTTTTCACCAGAAAATTATAGATTTTTTTGGTTTACTTTTTAGTCTGTTTTCTTTTAATCATTAATTGAGAAGTAGTGACTTCACATGTCTTATTCAAACACAACTACTGGTATCAACAATGTGAAACCTACTTTCATGGTGGGTGGTGGATATACGTTCATTTTTATTAATTAAATGGCTTAGTGTGCTATTTTTTTCTTTCACGTGTTCTTAGGATGTCTGGAAAGCTTACTCATTTCTTTGGGAAAAGTATTCAGTAGTAGAAACATGCTTATTTTGATTTATAGCTGATTTATAGTTGCTGGCTAGGGAGAACTGGTAATATTGAAGAGGGATTAGGAGTTGTAAAGAGAAGTCACGCACTTTGATTTAGCAATTCGTAGAATGAAAATTCAGAAACAATGATCAATAATGAAGAGATGAGAAAACAAGGGATAGTTCTATGGAGTGTCTTGCAAGTCTTTTAAATAGGAAGGCTGAGAACTTGGGAAAGTGTATGATACAATAGGAGGCTAAATAAAGCAGGATATAAAATGCTGGGCGTGTTATGATTATATGTATGTAAATGATTTGCAAATTTTAAAAAAAATTCAGCAAAATGTTTATAATACTGTGAAGAAAGTAGGATTATGTTTATTTTCTTGTTTTTAACTCCCCTTTTAAACTTTTGATGATAGAGTTGTACTTAAAATAATAATTGAAAAAATTTAAGTGGAAACATAGTGGATTTTGTGTGTGATTCTGGGAAAGTTTAGAATAAAGATCTTGAAGTTTCCTATAAGTAAATCATAGGAATGGGCTAAATGTGGGAGGTTTTATAACTTTTTTCTAGAGATTCCTAATAAGTTGAGGAATTGTCATCTATTGAATGGGTGAGTTTTAGACATTTCTGAGGTTATGTTTGTACAAAATAGTTTAAGGGCAGTGTTAGAACTTCTGAATCTAGACTCAACATCTTTGGTGTAATCAACCTTGTAGGGGAAAGGGTAGGTAGTCAAATGAATGTTATCTAATGCAGTAGAGCGTAGTGGAAAATAAGGTTTTTAGGAAATTGTTTTGCTCTTGAAATCTTTGTTTTTGTTTTTAAAAGTCAAATTACATGTTATCAGTATGTATAATAAAGTGGAAAGTAAACTCTAACCCCATCTCTCAGAGAGAACCACTGTGGAAAAGAATTTTGAATCACATTGCATCTTACGTGATTGTGTAGATATTGTTCTTTGTTACTTTGTCAAGTCACCTTGGCTGAAGTCTGTTCTTCTAGGCAAAGCAAACTGAAATATAGTTTTGTTGTTTTGTTTTTTACTATGTCTTAGGAGAGAGGAATAGTGGTGTGGATTATCCAAAAATTATTCATGCTTGATTTTAGAATTTTTATTTTGGTGTTTGCATGTCTGTGTGTGTGTGCCTGGCTAGAACGTTCCAGCACTCCTAATAAAAGCATCTCACAGTGAAGACTTGATTCAGCTGGAGCTGTGGAGCTGTCTGGCTTCATCATCCTGATTTCCACACTCACAGCAGTGTGCATCACCTCTGACACAAGTCCCAATTTGTATCTACAGGAGGTAGTGAGTGTGTTGTTTATTCTTTTGGGAGCAGTTAGAGTAAATAGGGGTATAATGACCCTTAGGCATTCTCAGATTTAAGATTTAGTCATTCCTGAGGCCTCTAAAACCTCATGATATATAGTAATTTGCAGTTTTTCTGGGGCACAAATTTGAATCGAGCCTACCCTGAGGCCTGCTGCCCAGCCTCGTCATTTCGGTGAAGTTCAGCTGTTTCTCCTCACAAATGGTGTTTTATGCTTTAATGCTTGTGCCTTATGCCATTATTCTTTGTGGAGAACTACCACAGAAATAAAGGCAGCTGGGAAAGCAGGTGATGAAAATTCTGAAGTCTACCGAAGTGATGGTTTTTAGCCAGAAAATAGAAGGTGTAGGTAATTTAAGAATGTCGAATGTGGTAGAAGCTTAACAAACATATGGATCTGAACAAGTCTACCATTCATTATAATGGATATGACAACAAAAAGTTAGTGAAACTGTTTCGGTGATTGTTCTAGCCAAGGAAAGAAATGCTCATCAAATGAGAAAGAAAACTCAAGAGAATGTTGAAAAGGCTCTTAAGGTATGGTCTGGTCATGCCCAGGAAAGATGAGACTGCCATTTCTGGGAAGTAACAGATGGTGAAGACATTGAACTGACAGGTGCAGGTTGATTTGATAAAGTTTTTCAAATGTGTATGTTTGCCAAATATGAAGTTAATGAGGGGAGGCCACACCAGCTAGGCATATAGTGCTCCTGGAACTGAGCTGAAGCAGCTCATAAAGCAGGGAAAGGTTGTCGTCTCTGTGAATGCAAAATTGTAATGAAACCCCCATTTGAAGAAAATACCTTCTCTAAATACATGTCCCATGAAGAGACATGAGCATCAGATATTCAGATAACTAAGGGATAATTTTGATGATGGAGTGGAGGGAACTTTAAAGATGCCCAGGCAAAGAATCTAGTTCCCTGCGAGGACAGGAGGTGCGGGAAGGAAGGAGGGAGGCGGGGAGTGTAAAAGGCAGCACCGGCTCTCTAGTTCATTCCCAGCTGCCTCTCTCGTCTTCTCCCCAAATTGATTCACCTGCTTCTTTGGTCAGTGTTAACCAAACGCTGATGATCCACCAGGTCAAAAAGGCATTGTTAACCTGATACTGTAACTCAGTGGGTCTCAAATTGTGGTCCTCAGACCTGCAACACCAGCGAAATCTCGGGCCTCCGCCCAGAATTACTGAGTCAGAAACTCTGGGTGGTGGAGCCTTGCAGTCTGTTTATAGCAAGGCCTTCCTGGTGGTTTTGGTGCATGCTACAGTCTGAGGCCCTCCGTTGTAACTTGTCTTCATGCAGCATTTCCTTTCAGCATTTTAATTTAATTTAATGTCGTTTAAGTTATTGTTTAATTTAATATTGTTACACACAATGTATAGTCATAGTAATTATCTTTATTTGATTTTTCAGATTTTTAAAATTTATGGATAATTTTACTGTAGTTTGTATTAGAGTTTGCTTTGGTGGATTTTTTAAAAGTTACTTTGGCCCTCTGTTTACATAATCTGTAAGAGTGTGAAGGGGTAGCGCACGTTTTCCAGGCACTCTTTTCATGAATATTATAGGGGGAATTATAAGCTCTGGTGGTATTCAAGAACTTAGAGATTAGAGAAAGGTTCAGGGCATGACATTTCTCAGGGATAAGGGTCTACACTAATTTGGGAGATATAAATAAACCTAATCAGATTGAGTGTCAATAAGAAACAAGATTTACTGGGCAGTTGACTTTGTATATTTTGATCTGATGCGTAAATTAACTGTCTCCAAATATATTTAGCAGATGGTTGTCATTTCCATCAGCTAAAAGCAACTAGTCTTAAATCTGTTTCAGAGCTCCTGCCAGCACACCTTGCTGAGCTTGCTCCGACTTTCAGCTCTGAGACAAAATTCCCAGCTGCCAGTTCATGCTCAGGTCTCTGGACCTTGTTATGGAGTCGTCTAAATCCTTCTGCCAGCTCTTGAAATGAGCCTGGGCAAGTAATTTAATTCAGTCTTTCTGACACTTCAGGTAGTCAAGAAGGATTTAAGGATTTATATGCAGTAAGAAACATGCTTTGTAGTTTTATCAGTCTAAGCTCTAAAGGAAGAGAAGGTGAGGTGAGAGTTGAGTGTTCTCACTTATTCCTGACCATTTTCAGCTCCAGGGACCTGGTAAATTCTTCTACTATCTCCTATGTACTGATCAAACTTTCTTACTTTTTGGTGCCGTATTATCATGAATACTTTCATTCTTTAGAGTTTTTGAAATTGTGATTGCTTAATGTGCTGTTCTTATTATTGTTTTTGACTATTTTGGATTACACTAGGCCCTCACTAGGTTATACAAAGTCTTGTAAATATTTTTGTAGATTATTTTAGGGAAATGTAGGTTATTAATGTTTCACTATGTTCAGGTAAATAGAACTAAGTGAAACCAACGCAGTAAAGTTGTATTAGTTATTGCCTCAAAACTCAGTGGCTTAAAACAGCACACATTTATTGTCTCATAATTTCTCTGAGTCAGGAATTCTGGAGTGACTTAGCTGGGTAGTTCTGGCTAGAGATTATCATGAAGTTTGCAGCCAAGATGTCCTAGGGGCACAGTTCTCTTGACACGGACCGGAGGATCTTTCCAGTATGGCTTGCTCACCTGGCTTCTGAAGAGGCCTCAGTTCCCTTTTGGCTGTTGGCAGGAAGTTTCAGTTCCTCACCTGTTGGCCTTTTCATAGGGTCCCTAGGGTGTCCTCATGGCAGCTGGCTTCCTCAGAGGGAGTGATCCTAGAGGGGGTAAGGTGGAAGCTATTTGCCTTTTATGACCTGGTTTCAGAAGTTAGAGCAGCCATTGAGTCTGCTACATTCTATTTGTTAGAAGCTAGTCACTAAGTACAGTCCACAAGCAAAGGGAATGGGATTGGGCTCCACCTTTGAAGGGAAGAATTTAAAAAAATTTGTGGACATATTTTCAAACTACCACAGATAGACACTAGGATATATTTGGCAAAGACATGTAATTGGCAGCAACCAAATTTGTACTTATTTCTGTGTTGTTCAGTGGTCTTCTAGTTAAAGCAGGTGTTTCTGCTACTATATATGTTCCCGAAACTTCTCATGTTCTCCAAAGTTGAAAATTAAAAATAAAAGTGTTTATGGGAAAATAGAGTTGGAGAGCGGCAGGACTCTTAAGTCCAAGCATCTTTATAACCAAAATACTAACAAAAATAATAATGGATACCTCAGGAGATAACCTGGACAGCCTAGGCAGGTAACTTATTGTGTCTGGAAGTTACAGACACAATATTAGGGAATATTAAAAATGCACAATAACATAAGAGTAGAAATGTTGGCTTGTGGACATTGAGACTGCATTTACCATGGGCTTTTTCCTTTGTTTTTGAAAGTTATAATTCCACTCCCAATATTCTGGCTCCCCTTGCCTAGAGTGAATCCTTATGGACCAATACTGTGCATATTATACTGACTTCATTCCCCTATTTATGATCATAAATGAATTAATTAGTATTAATGAAACATATTGTAGCAGAATGGACTGTAGTTAGTTTTCTTTAAATAAATACTTCTCTTCTAATCATGCTTATTCATTTATTTAATAAAATTCCCTTATGATAGATAAAACATGAGTAGACTTAATTTCAAAGGCTCCTGGTCAAAATTCTAAGTTAGTAAGATCCAAAGAAGTGATGTTTTATTATATTCTTCACTCCCCCTCAAAGCTGAAATTCTCTCATCTTGAGGAATAACATTTAAGTTCAGGCTGTTTTTTTTTTTAAAACATCTTTATTGGAGTATAATTGCTTTACAATATTGTGTTCGTTTCTGCTGTATAACAAAGTGAATCAGCTATATGTATACATATATCCCCATATCCCCTCCCTCTCGCGTCTCCCTCCCACCAAGTTTAGGCTTTAAACTACAGAAGAGAAGAGAAGATGAAGAGAGAAGAAAAAGAAAAGAAACGAGCAAAAACCCAAACTCTTATTTTTAAAAATGGAGGGGTTTGTCTGCTCATCACAACGATCTCTGTTCTTTGATCCAGACTGCTGTTTATATATAGGGCTTGTTAAAATACAGATTACTGGGCTTCATCCTCAGAGATGCCAATTCTGTACTTCTAGGGTGGGGCCTGAGAATTTGCATCTCTAATAAGTTTCCAGGTGATTCTGGTACTACTGGTCTTGGGACCATACTTTTAGAACCACTCTGTCTGAAGCAACTGTTACAACAATCTGTCCTACTCCCACTTGAGTCAACAAAGGAGGTTATTTTAGAATTCTCAGGATTTTTCTATCAGAGTAGCTCTATCCAGTTATCTTAGTTATATCCATTAAGGTTGAAGTTCTAATATTTGTGACAGTGTAGAGAGATTAATGAACTATGCATTATTCTTTTTACATTTATTTTTGAAAGGTAGTATAGTGACACCCAGTTTAACTAGAAGTGAATCATTCAGAAGACTGAACTATTTAGATTAATACTTATAAATATGCAAGTCAAGAAGGACCTCTGAGTGGAGGAAAAGACTTACCACAAAGTTTAGTCCTTTACTTTGAAGGAGGGTAGAGAGCTAACTTTAGGCCTGTTGTTTTAGGATTGAATGTAAAGTAAGGTAGTAAATTAGAAGTTGCTTATACACTCATTACTGTCAATAATTGGAAAAGAAGAGCCAAAGAACTATGATAATACTGAAGTTTGGAGCTATTTTTGGACAAGAGCAGATAGCTCTCCTAGTCCACTGGTCCCACAGGGTTTCTCTGAATTTCTGAATATAGTAATATATTGAGAACCCACACGTTAAAGAAAATCTTTAATTATGTTAAACATACTTCTATAATCTATAAAAGTGAACGGTATGTATGAGAAAGAATTAAATTTAAATATTTGGCACTTGGTTCCAGCCAAGATGGAGTAACAGAGACTGCATTTACTCCTTAACCTAAAAGTAGAAACAACTAAAAATCAGATGAAATATATGAAACAGCTTTCAGACATTGGGCATCAGGCAGCACAAGACACAAAACCCCACAACAGATGTGCTCCTTGAGAGAAAGGAAACAGATTAAAACAACCCTACAAATGTACCATCTTACTGATGGTGGGAAAGAGTTCCAGGATTAAGTTGTAGGGAGGAGGAACCCAGGTAGAGCCTGGTATTCACAGTGAGTTCAGGAGACAGAGCTGGGAGTCCATTGAAGCTAAGCGGTTTGAGTGTACAGAGTAGAGTGCTGGAGAGAAAAGAGCTGCTCAGAGAGTCCTGGAGATGTTCAAGGAGTCATCATTGAGCCTTCAGCTGAGTGCTGATCAGTCATTTATGTGAAGAAGAAACTATGTGAGGCTGGGGTTTAAAAACACTGAAAAGGAGCAGAGGGAATAAACCTTGAAGCTCACACAGGGCCAGGCAAAGTTCATGCTCCTGCCAGCCAGACTGGAGAATCTTATAATTTAGAGGATGTCAGTTACAGTATTGCTTGCTAATATTGCTATTATAAATCTAGACTTAAGGCTGCTCTGGTCTTATATGACAAATCCCAGAAAGCAAGCCTGGTAAGAACCAAACTGTTTTCAACTAACTTAATTGTGTCCCAGAACAAAACTCCATAATATTCATATAAATACAAAAATATCCAGCACTCAACAAGATAAAACTCCTAATGACTAGCATCCAAACAAAAATTACCAGGTGTGCAAAGAAGCAGAAAAATAAGACCCATAAGAGAAAATGATAAAATAAAACTGACACAGAAGTGATACAGATGATAGAATTAGTTGATAGGGACACTTAAGCAGCTATTATAATTGTTTCATATATTCATGAAGGTAAAAAAAGGCATATTAAGGAGTGACATGGAAGATATATACATATGTGTGTATATGTATGTGTATATAAGTATGTACCCACATATAGCCAAATTGAACTTCTAGAGATGAAAAGTACACTGGATGGAATTAACAGTAGATTAAACACTGGAGAGAAACGATTAGTGAACCTGAAACCACAACGTACCAGAATTTGTGGAATGTAGCTAAAGCAGTACTTAGAAGGAAGTTTATAGCACTTAAATGCCTATATTAAGAAAAAAGAAAAGCCTCAAGTCAGTGACCTCAGTTTCCACATTAAGAAAATTAATCCTAAAAGTAGTAAGAGAAACAATGATAAGAACAGAAATAAATGAAACCGTAAACAGAAAAACAGTAGAGAATGAAACTGAAACCTGATTCTTTGAGTTGTTTAATAAAATTGGAGGGAGGGGGAGGGGTAAGCTGGGACGAAGTGAGAGAGTGGCATGGACATATATACACTACCAAATGTAAAATAGATAGCTAGTGGGAAGCAGCCGCATAGCACAGGGAGATCAGCTCGGTGCTTTGTGACCACCTAGAGGGGTGGAATAGGGAGGGTGGGAGGGAAACGCAAGAGGGAGGAGATATGGGGATATATGTATATGTATAGCTGATTCACTTTGTTATAAAGCAGAAACTAACACACCATTGTGAAGCAGTTATACTCTAATAAAGGTGTTAAAAAAAAAGATGAATGACTCGTAAAAATCAAATCTTGTACTCTTTGCTAACTATTGTTGGGAGGAAATATGGGGGAGTAAAAAGACAATGAATAATCTGATCCTCTAGTTTTGTATATTGGTCTTGTATAAACCAACTTGTGACATAGGACAAAATAATTTAAACACTTTCTTTAATATTCTTATCTTTAAAATAAAAACAAAATCTCCTCCCTCCATTTTTTATGAGAAAAACAGATATAATAAATCCAAAGAAAGTTATAAAATGTAAAATGTTATTATAATAAACATTTTTATGTGAAAAAAAATAAAGTTGGTAATCTTCTAATCAGACTGATCAAGAAAAGATAGAAGTTTGTCTCCTAGAGTAATGGAAGTGAAAGCAAAAATAAACAAATGGGACCTAATTAATCATAAAAGCTTTTGCACAGTGAAGGAAACCATAAACAAAACCAAAAGGCAACCTACAGGATGAGAGAAAATATTTGCAAATGATGCGGACTGAAAGGGATTAATTTCCAAAATATACACACAGCTCATAGAACTCAATATCAAAAAAACCAAACAACCTAATTAAAAAATGGCCAGAAAATCTAAATAGACATTTCTCCAAAGAAGGCATGCAGATGGCCAACAGGCATATGAAAAAATGCTCAACACTGATAATTGTTAGAGAAATGCAAATCAAGAGTACAATGAGGTATCACCTCACTCTGGTCAAAAAGTCTACAAATAAATTCTGGAGAGAGTGTGGAGAAAAAGGAACCCTCCTACACTATTGGTGGGAATGTAAATTGGTAGAACCACTATGGAGAATAGTATGGAGGTTCTTTAAAAAACTAAAAATAGAGTTAACCATATGATCCTGCAATCCCACTCCTGGGCATATATCCAGAGAAAACCATAATTCGGAAGATATATGCACCCCAGTGTTCATTGCGGCACTGTTTACAGTAGCCGAGACATGGAAGCAACCTAAATGTCCATCAACAGACGAATAGCTGAAGAAGATGTGGTATATCTATACAATGGAATATTACTCAGCCATAAAAAAGAATGAAATAATGCCATTTGCAGCAACATGGATGGACCTAGAGATTATCATACTAAGTGAAGTAAGCCAGACAAAGACAAATATCATATGATATCGCTTATATGTGGAATTTAAAAAAAAAGATACAAATGAACTCATTTACAAAACAGAAGAAAAAAAAAAAGAAAAGGTATGTTACCAATACCAGGAATGAAAGAGGTGACATCACTACAGTTTTTTATTGATATTAAAAGGATAAGAAGGAAATATTGTGAACAACTGTATGTCAACTATATGAAAACTTAAATGAAATGGACAAACTTTTAAAAAGTCAAACCACGAAGGCTTACTCAAGAATAACTAGATAATGGAATAGCATAGCCCTAACTCTAGTAAAGAAATTGAAATTATAGTTAAACACTCTCCCCCCCGCCACACACAAAACAAAACAAAAAATAAACAAACAAAAACCAGAAAAAGCAAGACTCCAGATCCAGAAGTCTTCACTGGGGAATTCGACCAGATGTTTAAGGATGAAATGATACCAATTTCATCCAAATTATTGCAGAAAAGTAGAGGAAAGAATTCTTCAGCTCAGTCTATGAAGCCAGCATTACCCTCACCCCTGACACCAAATCCAGAATGTTTTTAACCACTTTTAAAATTTTATTTGTTTTTGGCTGTGTTGGGTCTTTGTTGCTGCACGTGAGCTTTCTCTGGTTGTGGTGAGCGGGGGCTACTCTTTGTTGTGGTGTGCGGGCTTCTCATTGTGGTGGCTTCTCTTGTTGCAGAGCACAGGCTCTAGGTGCACGGGCTTCAGTAGTTGCAGCACGCAGGCTCAGCAGTTGTGGCTCACGGGCTCTAGAGTGCAGGCTCAGTAGTTGTGGTGCACAGGCTTAGTTGCTCCGTGGCATGTGGGATCTTCCAGGACCAGGGATTGAACCCATGTTTCCTGCATTGGCAGGCAGATTCCTAACCACTGCACCACCAGGGAAGTCCCCCAGAATGTTTATCTATATATATATATAAAAATATATATTCTTTTTCAGATTCTTTTCCGTTATTGGTTGGAACTATTGAATATAGTTCCCTGTGCCAATTTGTTGTTCTTACTGGTGAAAAACTGAATGCTACTCCCCTAAGATTAGGAAAACGGAAAGGATGTCTGCTTTCACTAGTTCTGTTCCTTATTGTATGGAAGGTTCTAGCTTGTGCAGCAAGGCAAGAAAAAGAAATAAAAGACACCCTGATTGCAGTGGAAGAAGTAAAGCTGTCACTCTTCACGGGAGAGGACTCATTTTACCTGATTTCAAGACTAATTATAAAGATTCAGTAATCAGGATACTGTGATATTGGTTGAAGGCAGACAAATAGATGAGTGGAATGGGAAGAACCAAGAAATTGACCCACCCAACTGTGGTCAATAGAATTTTGATACAGGTGCCAAAGCACTTCAGTGGGAATGGATAATCTTTTTTTTTTTAAATAAATTTATTTATTTATTTATTTATATTTTTTATTTTTGGGTGTGTTGGATCTTCGTTGCTGCCCACGGGCTTTCTCTAGTTGCGACGAGTGCGGGCTACTCAGTGCAGTGGCTTCTCTTGTTGCAGAGTGCAGGCTCTAGGCCACGTGGGCTTCAGTAGTTGCAGTACACAGGCTCCGTAGTTGTGGCTCATGGGCTCCAGAACGCAGGCTCAGTAGTTGTGGCTCATGGGCTTAGTTGCTCTGCGGCATGTGGGATCTTCCCGGACCAGGGCTCGAACCCATGTTCCCTGCATTGGCAGGTAGATTCTTCACAACTGCGCCACCAGGGAAGTCCCAATGGATAATCTTTTTAACAAAAAGTGGTGGAATAACTTAGATAGCCACTTGTCAAAAAACAAAAACAAAAACCTCCTGAACCTCTACTTATTTCTTGCTGTGTACAAAAATTAACTTGAAATTAATCATAGGCTTGAATGTAAGAATTAAACCTATGGGGCTTCCCTGGTGGCGCAGTGGTTGAGAGTCTGCCTGCCGATGCAGGGGACACGGGTTTGAGCCCTGGTCCGGGAAGATCTCACATGCCGCGGAGCAACTGGGCCCGTGAGCCACAACAGCTGAGCTTGTGCATCTGGAGCCTGTGCTCCGCAACAAGAGGCCGCGACAGTGAGAGGCCCGCGCACCACGATGAAGAGTGGCCCCCGCTCGCCGCAACTGGAGAAAGCCCTTGCACAGAGACGAAGACCCAACACAGCCAAAAATAAATAAATAAATAAATAAATTTGGGGGAAAAAAAAGAATTAAACCTATGAAACTTACAGCAGAAAACATAGGAGAAAATTATAGTGACCTTGAGTTTGTCAGAGACTTCTTAAATACAACACAAAAAACACTAATTGTAAAAGATAAATATTTGGACTTCATTAAAATCGAAACTTTTGCTTTCCCAAAGTACTGTCAAGAAAATGAAAAAGCAAGCCAGACTGGGAGAAAATATTTGCAAGTTACACATTTGACAAAGGACTTGTATTCAGAATATGTGAGGAACTCAATTCAATTAAAATTGGATACGAGATTTGAATTAGTCATCTCAGCAAAGAAGGTATGTGAATTGCAGATAAGCTCTTGAGAAGATGATCAGCATCATTAGGAGAATGCAAATTTAATCTATCATGAGGTACCATTACATGTGTACTAGAACAGCTAAAAGTGTTGACAAGGAGGTAGAGCAACCGGAACTCTCCTGCCTTAGAGATGAACATGTAAAATAGTACAGCCCAGCCATTCCAGTCCCACGTGTTTACCCAAGGTAAATAAAAGGATATATCCACACAAGAATGTTTATCCCAATGTTTTCAGTCAAGATAAGCAAAAAACGTGGAAACAGTCCAAATGTCTATCAGCAGATGAATGGTTAAACAAAATGTGATATATTCACGCAGTGGAATACTACTCAGCAATAAAAAGGAATGAACTCTGGGCACACTCAACAACACGGACAAAAAGTGACAAAAAAGCAGATGAGCAGTCGCCTGAGCATGGGAGGCCCTAGGTGGGGGGGGGGAGGGAGAGGGAGGGCTCTCAGTGGGCACGAGGAACTGTTAGCCATGATCAGTGTGCTCATTTTCCTGCTCATTTATAGGTGCATATATGTCAAGTCTTATCAAATTGCCATGTGCCAAGTGAGTAGGAGAGGGAAAGCACGTTTTAAATCATTCTCTGTTGTGTTCAGGTTTCTCTCTCAGCCTGAAGTACTTGCTTTTGCTGTCCATCTTTCGTCCCAGATCGTATAAGAAATGCCTTAAACCTGTAGGATATTTCTAAAGGAAAAGTTACAACAATGGATCCAACTTTACTTTGGTGGGCATTGGTTCCTTGTGTGATGTCAGTATTTCTTAGAGCATAGACAATTTGAATTCCTCTGAATTGAGAAGTTTCGAAAGTGGCAGCGAGAGCTAAAATAATTCCTTATGTCATAGAATAAGGAAGTCTGACACAAAGGGGTGTGCACGGGGGTGACTGCCCAGCTATATGTTACTTATTCATCTCCATATTCCCCAGAGCCCAGCCGGTACACAGCCTGGTCCTGAGGGTGTGCCTGAGCTGGGAACACCTAGGGAGGGAGCCAACAAGAAGGATATTTAAATTCACCCAGAGCAAGATAAGAGGGGTTTGATTCAGACTGGGATGTTTAGGGCAGGGACAGACTAATCTTACCATTAGGTTCCAGGACTGCTCAGGGCCCTTGGGAATTTTTCTAAAGAGGGAATAAAAAGCCAGTATCTGTTGATGTCTCCATACTTTTCTCGTGTGTATCCCTTCTAGCCTTAGTCCTCCATCTGGCAATTTGCTCTGGGGCTTTCTCTAGGATTTTTGTGGAGTTGGAGAATTGAAGGAATGTTCCTTATATACCTCTGTTGTCTTTTTCTTCAGTCTCTAATTAAATCACAGATCTCTATAAATGTGACAGGTTAACAAGTGTCCTTGAAGCCACTCTCTGATGTGGCTGAATAAAATGCCTGCTTCTTTGCATTCATTAGTGTGTGTGTGTGTGTGTGTGTGTGTGTGTGTGTATGTAAGTATTTAGATCAGATGCCTTGTTAGAGAATGTTAGTGTATTACAGTCATGGAAATTGGATTTTGTAAATCGTGTTGTCCATTATTTTTAGCCTTGCACGTACCTTTCAGTTTTCTGAATCTCCTGTCCCACTTCTCTGCAGGAAGAGAGACTGTAATGTAGAGAGGAGCTCTTAGACTGGGAGCCTGGGCATCTCTCTCTGTGGGTGTAAATGAACTTGTGCAGAATGGGACAAGTGAATGACTATGGTCTGATCCATCACTGGCAGCCTTTGGCAAGCCGTATCTATTTTAAAGTCTCCTGGGCTTCCTACCCCTTTGTGGGAGTGTTAGCGTTTGGTAGACAAACAACTCAGTGGAGCTCTTCACTGAGGATGCCAGCTGTGTAATTGTTTGCTGGGCCCAGGTTCAAAAAGGTGGACCACTTTTAGACTTCATTCTAGCCTAGCCCCAGCAAATTTATGCAGTGTACAGTATTTATTTCATAAAACATTTTGATATACTGGGAGAAAGAGGAAGTGAAATTCAAACCTGCTGGTTTTGTTATTTGCAAACATCTCTGCCCAAAGGTGTGTATTGGGAGGGTTCAAACAGTTTTTGGATCTTCTTGAGATCTATTTTTGGTGCTGCTGTTCTTCCTGTTTCCTTCTCCAGTAGCTATTAGACGTCTACCAAAACTACTTGGCATTTATCTTAGTTTTTAACATTCATAAGAATATAATTTTTCTTGAATCTGTTTCTTCTGCTAGGCAACTAGGCAAACTTTCAAATAAATATAACATTTCTGACTTGGGAACTATTCGGGGACATGTGCCCCTCATTAATTTATTTGTGAGCATGGGCTTCAGTACTCTGATAAATATTCAGTGTCTAGAACTGGGAAATATTTTTCTTGTTGTTTATACAACTCCATCACTTATTAGTCACAGTAGTTCTCCCATTCAATTGATGGGGCTTGTCTGAATGTCATTCTTCCAAATTCACTTCCATCTGGGAAATGAAGACTCTTCAGAGGTTTCTCAGCTCTCTCTTTGTCTCTGAGTCTTAGTGCATCTTTCTCTGTCTCTTTGTTCCCTCCGTGACTCACAAGCACTACAGCACACAATCCTTCCTGGATTGGCATTAAGTTTATCTTTGAGGACTTAGCTTATGTTTATAGAGGAGTATTTTCTTACTAGAAAAGTCATTTTTTTAAAAAATAAATTTATTTATTTTATTTATTTATTTTTGGCTGTGTTGGGTCTTCGTTGCTGTGCACGGGCTTTCTCTAGTTGTGATGAGCAGGGGCTACTCTTCATTGCGGTGCGTGGGCTTCTCATTGGGGTGGCTTCTCTTGTTGAGGAGCACGGTCTCTAGGCGTGCGGGCTTCAGTAGTTGTGGCTCGCGGGCTCTAGAGTGCAGGCTCAGTAGTTGTGGCACACGGGCTTAGTTGCTCCGTGGCATGTGGGATCTTCCCGGACCAGGGCTCGAACCTGTGTCCCCTGTATTAGCAGGCGGATTCTTAACCACTGTGCCACCAGGGAAGCCCAAGTCATTCATTTTTAATTGTCTCCTTAATAGTAAATGTACATTAAATATCTGTAGGAGGAAGAATATGAGTGGCTAATTCCATTAAAACTGATGAGTTTCATTAAATGCTAGATCTTGAATGTTATCTTTCTATATCAGTCTATAATATTTTCTTCTTCGCGTACTTAAATTAACTCTCGTATTCATGAAAATCTTGAAGCCATTTCTGTTTTAAATGTAAAATTAAGTTGTGAAGGATATAGCAGAAAAAACTTAGGCTATAACAGAGGAGTTAAAATAGCTTTTTTCCTAGGGTTTTAAGGAAAAAACTCTTCTTCACCTATATTAAAAGGTACATGTGGAGCAGATGTGGTAGTTCTTATCATGATTGCATTACTGCAGGTTTCAGATTCTCTCAATTATAAATTAGATTGTTTCCCTATAATTATTCTCTGTTGTCCAAGTAATTTATCTGGTAAATTTATCTGATGAGTAGCAAAAAAGCCCATTTCTTTAAGACTGAAATGTTTGCTTGTGTTTGTTGCAGGAAAACCTCACAGCACTGGTAGCTCGGAACGGATTCAGCTCTCAGGAATGTATAATGTCCGTAAAGGCAAAATGCAGTTGCCAGTGAACCGATGGACCAGACGCCAAGTTATCCTGTGTGGGACCTGCCTAATAGTATCATCTGTGAAAGACAGCTTGACCGGAAAGATGCATGTTCTGCCACTAATTGGTGGGAAAGTAAGTTTAAAACAAACGAAATACTAACAGATTTCCCAGTGTCATTAAGAAGCTTACTTTGAGTCATTTCTATAGTAAGGGGTAGATGGGTTTTTTTTTTTTTTTTAAAGAATTTCAATTAAAAAAAAACTATTTATTTATTTATTTTGGCTGTGCTGGGTCTTAATTGCAGCACGCAGGATCTTCATTGCGGCACGTGGGATCTTTTAGTTGCGGCATGGGGGCTGTTAGTTGTGGCATGCATGCGGTATCTAATTCCCTGACCAGGGATCGAACCCAGGCCCCCTGCATTGGGAGTGTGGAGTCTTACCCACGGGACCACCAGGGAAGTCCCAGGGGTAGATGGTTTTTGACTCATCATTCCTGTTGTGCCTCCACCAGTGGACATTTTTGGTTGGTAGAGTTTTGGAAAATAACAGTGTCATTGGCTCACGTGAAGCCCTGGTTATGTTCACTTCTTAGTACATGCACCTTAACTATGTGACTGAAAATAGAGCAACTAGAATTTCACTGTTATATTTCAGACTGTAGGTGATAAATTATTATTTATGAGAAGATGTCTTTTGATATTGTGAGCATGTATTTTATAGTATAGTACAGTGATCCCCAAGTCCATGACCTTAGGATCATTCAGGCGTGCTTATCAAAGGTTAGACTCTCTAGCAGGAGGAATCTGTGATCCCGCTTTGCCTTACCTCTCTGTTTATTTGTGTTTAGTGACCAGTGGGGTTAGTACTTTTAGTTTATCAATATAGCTAGTCATGATTTTTGAACCTGAAATGCTACTCATTTCAGAGAAAACCTGTGATACAGCTGATAGATATTTCCAACATACTGGCTGCTTTTCTTTGGGCATGTTAACTATTTTATTCCTATCATTTATAAAATATCAACAGAAAGAACAGGATTGCTTAGGAAGATATTACATTCTTTTCTTTGCCAGATTTATTTATAAACTCCAAGCACTGGTAGGGGTATCATTACCATAATTATATGTCAGTATTTCCTGATTTTTAAATGATATGATAATCTGTTAATAAAGGGAAAGGTAAATTTGGATGAAGAAATGGGTTTTTGGAAATCGGGGGCATATTAAAAATTTTTTTCTTGATCGTTACTTGATCGTTTAAAAAAAATAGATTTGGCTTGTCTGTGAGGTGTGTTTAGGTCTATTTAATTCGCCCATTTTGAAACCATGGCTTCTTAACTTCTGTCTGAGCATTGAAGAATTAGTGATAGTTTATTACTGAAGATCTTGTCCTTTGGATGGATCTGAAAAATTAGTCATCATTATTACTTCCATAACTCATCATTAAAAATGCATATTTAATGTTTGATGCCCCGATAGGTCAACAATCTGTTTCTTTCTTTATGGTGTTAGTCATTTGCATGGGCAAATTTAATATAACTATTTATTAAATATCCTCTGTGGGGAAGCAACTTTGCTTGGCGTCCCAGAAATACCAAGATGGGTAAGTCACCATCTCTGCCTTTGAATAGCTTATAATTACTATCTGGAAATGAAGGATGGACACAACAATATCTGCTCTACGAGAGGTGCAAAAAAATAGTGTGGAAGATAAGTGGAAGAGATTACATCTTGTGGGGGGAATCAGGGGATTTTGTGATGAAGGAGGTAGCAATTATGATAGAACTTGAAGGGTGAAAAATCTCTTGACATATAAAGGAGATGGTCAGAAAGATTATTGTGCTCAGAGAAGCAGAGGCAGGGAAGCAGTGGAATGTTCAGGTAAGGTGAGAGAAGATCCAGTTATAATTAGCATTTTTATTCAGAGCTAGAGACTTGTTCTGTTTCCCAGGCCTATTACTGGATGTACTTCTACCATTGAGTGAATAGAAAGTTAACAGCTTCTTTTTCTCACAGACGAAGCTTGTAAAACCTGTTTTGTGCTACACCTTTAAAAATAATTGAGTATGTTGAAAAATTATATTAACCAAGTTAGGAAAAAATAATTCACTCTCTGCAATGTAAGTTTTCATTAATGTTTGTCTTTCCTTTTCTCATTCTGGTCTGTTGTTAAAGGAAAATCTGAGAGTAAATGGAAGGGGTTTTTTTGTTTTTGTTTTCTAATTTATATAAAAGAGCTAGAAATGAGGTGTGATAATCAATTTTGCTATAATTGCTGTGATAATCAATTTTGGCACACTACTTGAGCATGATCATTAGTTTACGTTTTCAAATGTCGAATTCAAATATGAAGTTAAATAAAGCTCTATTAAAGTTTAATTGTTGAAAAACATTTGTTTAATAAGTTTTTATTCATGTAACAATCATTATATTTAATTTCTTCTTTAAAATTGAACATAAATTTTTAGATAACTTATTTACATTAATACTTTATGGAGTATTTGTTAAGCTATGAGGCATAATAAGCTGAGTAACTGTTAACTTACTACTCAGTTTAGGAAGTACAGCAGCATCAATACCAGTGTCTCTACCTGAGTTCTCTTTGCATCTGTCCCATTGCCTCCACCTGCCCCAGAGGAATCCACTGTCCTAGAATATGTATTCATCGTTTGCTTACTTTTTTGAAATAAATTTTATCATATAACTATGTTTTGCTTGTTTTGATCTTAATAAAAAATGGTATCATCCTGTTTGTAGTTTTCTGTGATTGAATTTTTTCACTCAATATTATGTTTCATAATAAGATTCCATATTACTTGCTATATATGGTTTTCATTTCTGTATAATGTTCCACTCTGTAAATGTTCCAAATTTCTAAAATTTCTTAAGTAATTTTCTCATTGATGGACATTTGGGTTGCTTCTAGTTTTCTGTTATAAATAGTGCTCTTGAGATAGTCTTATTTTGATATGCCTCCTGGTTTACAAGTAGTTTTTCTAGAGCAGCAGTTCTCAACTCTTGTCGCTGTGCCTGAAGGGGACATTTGGTAATATGTGCAAGTGTTTTGATTGTCAAATGATTGGGTAGTCAGTTGATGTAAGCTAAGTTATGCTGTGGTAACAAAACTCCCAGATCTCAGTGACTTATCATAACAGTTATTTCTCACTCACACTATTTGTCCAGTGTGGGTGGGTGGAGATTTCTTTTTTCAAGTAATTATGTACGAACCCAGCCTGTTGGGGGTTCTTCTCTCTTATAATATTTGTAACACGTGGCTTCCTTTGCTGCTTAGGCAGGAGAAGAGGTAACTGGAGGGTCATTAGCTGGCTCTTGTATATCTGGTTGTAGAAGTGACACATGCCACTTCTGCTCATGGCTCATTGGCCAGAACTAGTCACATGACTCCATCTTAATTACAAAAGTTCTGGGAAAAGTAGATAGTGTGTTTGGTTAATACTAGTATCTTTTGCTGCAAGGGGACACTATTGGCATCTACAGGGCAGGGGTTCAGAGAGTAAAATGTCATGCAAAAATATTAGACAGTCCTGCATAATGTACACAAGGAACTATTCAATCCAAAATTCCTATAATGACCTCCTTGAGAAATATTGCTCTTAAGAGTGCAGTCACTGGGCTATAGGACATATATGCACATTTACTTTTACAAGATGATATCCAGTTGTTTTCCAAGGTTGTTGCACCATATCATGCTCATATCAGTGTACATTTCTCTACATCTTTGCCAAACTTTATTGAGGTATAATTGATATACAACATACTGCACATTTTGATAACAATTTGATAACTGTATTATACTTCCATGAGCACAATTTGACAGATAGTCCCCTTGTGCTCCTTTGTACCCTTCTGTCCCTACTTTTCTGCTCACTCCTACCCATTCCCAAAAAACACTGCCTGATTTCTGTCCATATGGATTAGTTTAAATAGCATTTTTATAAAATTATATTTTCTCTTTGGTGTATAGAAACGTGGTTGATTTTTTTAGTGTTAATCTTATATCCAGCCACCTTGCTAAATTTTCTTATTTATTCTAATGTCTCTAGATTCTTTGGAGTTTGCTATGTAGCTAATCATCTCATATTCAAATAATGGCAATTTTCTTTCTTCCTGAATACATTTCTTTGTCTTATTGCAATGGCCAGGACTCTAGTACAGTATTGAACAGAAAAAGTAAGGTAAGAGAGTGATATCTCATCATTAACATTGAAGTTTGCCTTACATAAATGTCCTTTGTTGGCTTAAGTGAGTTCTTCGTGTTCTTAGTTTGCTTAGAGTTTTTATCATGAATGATGAATGGGTGGAGAACGTCATCAAATGCTTTTACTGCAACTGTGGTGGTGATCATACGGTTTTCTTCTTTAATCTGTTAATGTGATTAATGACTTTATAGTTCCAATAACGTTAAACCATCTTTCCTTTCCTGAGGTAAATCCAACTTTTGTTCTTGATATATTTTTTTCTGTATTGCTGGATTCTGATGCAACATTTTGTTCAAGATAAGTGTTCATGACTAAGGTTGGCCTGTAATTTTCCTTTCTCTTACTGTTCTGATCTGTTTTTGGTTATACTGGCCTCATAGAATAGGCTGGGATCTTTTTCTTCTTTTCTCGTTTGGTGGATGAGTTTGCACAAGTTTGCAATGATCTGTTTCTTGGAACTTTGATAAAACTCACCTGCAAAACCATGTGAGCCTGATATTTTCTTGGTAATTAAAAAAATATTCATTTTCTTAAATGGTAATAAGACTATTTAGGCCTGTTTTTTTTCCCTTGATTTAGTGTTGGTAAAATAAATTTTTCTAAAAATTTGCCACAAAATTATTTATAATAATCTCTTTTTAATCCCTGCTTAATCTGTTGTGTCTCCCTTTTCATTATTAATATTTATGTCTTCAGTTGATATCATTGATCAATATCAATTGATATTCAGTTTTGTTAGCCTTTTCAAAGAATTGCTGTTTTGCTTTGTTAATGTTCTCTATTGTATATTTGGTTTTCATTTCTTTCTTTTTTTTTAATTTCTTTTTTCTTTTTTAATTTTTTGGCTGCGTTGGGTCTTCGTTGCTGCGCATGGGCTTTCTCTAGTTGTGGCAAGTGGGGGCTACTCTTCGTTGCGGTGTGCGGGCTTCTCATTGCAGTGGCTTCTCTTGTTTGCAGAGCACGGGCTCTAGTGTGCGTGGGCTCAGTAGTTGTGGCTAGCCGGCTCTAGAGTGCAGGCTCAGTAGTCGTGGTGCACGGGCTTAGTTGCTCTGTGCCATGTGGGATCTTCCCAGACCAGGGCTCGAACCCGTGTCCCCTGCATTGGCAGGCAGATTCTTAACCACTGCGCCACCAGGGAAGTCCCGGTTTTCATTTCGTTAACTTCTGCTTTTTATTATCACCTTCATTCTGCTTAGAGTTCACTTCGTTTTTGTTTTTGCTATTTTTTCCCTAGGTTCTTGAGATACATGCCAATTAAATTAATTTTTTGCCTTCTTTTCTAATATGAGTATTTAAAATTATAAATTTCCCTCTGTGTACCTGCTTTTGTTACATTCCATAAATTTCAGTACATAGTATTTTTAATGGTTTAGTGCTAAGAATTTCTATGTTTTGATTACAAATTCTTTTTTTTACCTGTGAGTTGTTTAGAAGTGTATTAACTTTCTAAATGTAGCGTTTTAATTGATTTATTATTGATTTTTAACTTGATTTTATTTTGGTCCCAGAATGTAGTCTGTGTGATCTTTCTGAAGTTTTTTACACTTTCACTGTGACTTGGTTTGTGGTCAGTTTTGTAAATGAAATATAGGAAACATTCATTCTGTAAGTAAAACATAAGAGTTTGTGTAATATCATGTTACTTTATCGTTTGGACTTTTTCTCCTTATGAAGAATTTACTGGGAGTGGAAATTTGATTTGACAATATCGCTGCATTATTGGGACTTGAAATTTCTTATGGTAGGGTTTTATTTCAGGTTAATCTCAATTTCACAATAAGCTAAAAGAAAAAAACTTATTTAACATGCTTGAAGACCTCTTTTAATAAAAGGTTGTAATTCAGAGTAATACAAAAGTCCCCTAAGTAAAAATTCACCTGCCATAAAAATTCTTAAGTAAAATCTTCAGTAAAAGTCCTCTTTAACAGGAAGTAAGAACCTCAGCACCCTATTGTGAGGGTATAGAAGGATAAAAAAGAGAGTCTGTTACAATTTTAAACAGGAAGAAGAGAATTTCACTATTGTGGGGAAATCTCTTGAAGGTAATAATCCCCTTTTTGGTTTCCTTGTAATTCAGATTGGTTGGTCAGACTTAGGAGCTTACATGCTTTAAGTAGTAAGAGGCACACATAAAGAGATAGATGCAAAGCTGTGCAGGCTCACTGGTCTAAGGGACAGTTAATGAGCTCGGTAAATATCCTGCTTTCTGACATGTTTTTGTCACTCTTTGTTTTTTATAGGTAGAAGAAGTGAAAAAACACCAGCACTGTTTAGCGTTTAGCTCCTCGGGACCCCAAAGCCAGACTTACTACATTTGTTTTGATACGTTCACAGAGTATTTAAGGTGGCTTCGACAAGTCTCCAAGGTAAGCATTTAACCAAGAATTTTGTTCAGCTTCTGGCTGGCTAAAGAGTTGCTTCTGCTTTACAAAATATAGTTATACACTCATTTTTTTCTTTTCAGATATTGCCAGTAGTTAGCAATTTTCAGTCTTTTTAAAAGCTCATTTTGGTGAAAAGTAGCTTTTTAAAAATTGTGTTTTATTTGCCCATTTTGTTTATACTTAAAAAAGAATTCAGTGGGTAGACTGTCATTATTATCTTAATGTTGTAGTGAAGGAACATGAGGTTGAGAATATTTAAGGGACTGGCCCAGGGTAGGACAACTACAAAACCACAAAATACCCAGAGAATTGTTACAAATTTCCCCTTTTCCTCTGACCATTTTTTCTTATAAGCAGTCTAATCTTGTACCATCTCCCTTTCACCTTTTCAATTTCTGCCTTTTGAATGGTTTGATTTCTTTTTTCGTCTTAATTATTTTTCCCATTTTATAGTCCTCTGTTTAAATAAGATTACCATGACCCATGAAACAAAATACCTCTGTGTGTGTGTATGTGTGTGTGTGTGTGTGTGTGTGTGTGTGTACTGGAACCCACAATAAACTGATAAATAAGATAAAGAAATGCTGGTATTTCAGGTGCTGTGTGTGAGAACGTTTTTATATCACATTTGTAGAATTATGTACAGTGGGTTAGATGGCAGTACTTTGTGCCTTGATTTTGGGTGTGTTTATGAAATGATGAAACCTCCCTAGGGTGCAGAAACATTACAGTGGAATTTGCTTTCATATTTTTGAATTTATAATCCAATTTGTTATTCAAGTTCAGTGTGATTCAGACTGCTGCATGATGTAATTATTTGTCAAGTGAATGAATAAGGAATAACTTTGTAGAGCAGTTAAGAGAAAATTAGAGAATAATGTCTAGAAAGTCTTTTTGACATACTGGGCTCATTTGAATTATCAGGGGGAGAAAACTGTGTTCTCTGATGATACAATATACTTAGGAACATTAGTTTCTCCTTTTAGGAAGAAGCAATGGACAGAGTTTAGGTTGATAGGACTTTGAATATTCTCCCAACCTAGTAGGCAAATGGAGGTTCTAAACGTACAAGACAGCACCCCTACTAGAGAAAAAGGGAAAGATGACACTTCTCCTTCACACTTGCATGTAGAATTAATGTGATATTAGAGGCAACTAGTATATCTGTCTAGTTGTTTTAAAATTACTCTTGTTGTTGCAAATGTGAGGAGACAAATATTATATAATATCGTGCTTTTAACATTACGTGGTTGTATGGGTTCAAAGCAATAAGTCAATGGCCCATACTCTATTCAGAATAAAATGCCAAACTATGGTCAAACTGCAGTTTAAATTTCTGTCTATATGGAGATGTTGATTTTTAAAGTAAACTTTTGTTTTCGGAGTAATCGTCTATTTACAGAAAAGTTGCAAGGACAGTATAGAGAGTTTCTGTATACTCCTCACTTGGTTTCCCAGACATCTAATATTACCATGATACATTTGTCAAAACTAAGAAACCAACATTAGTACGTTACTCTGAAATTATTTGGATTTCACTAGTTTTTCCATTAATGTTATTTTTCTGTTCCAAGATCTAATCCAGGGCACCACAGTGCACTTGGTTGTCATTTCTCCTTTGTCTCCCCTGATCTCTGACAGTTTTTCAGTCTTTCTTTGTTTTTCATGACCTTGACAGTTTTGGGGATGTAGTGGTCAGGTATTTTATAGAATGTCCTATATGGAGATGTTTTGACCTTTTATACCAAATGCAGTGTAATAGCTGCTTTACATTCTTTTTCGAACAAGTCAGAGGTATAAATTCTTAAACAAACATGGATAAGGATGTAAATAAAAGTTTATGTAAATTATCAAGCTTACCAATGACAGATTGCTTTGATTGAAACAATAATAACAGAAAGATTAATAGGTATTGAATTTAATAGTCTTGTATATTAAACATCCACACAATTGATAAATCACTGTTCTAAAGCCAGCAAGCATTTATTAAGCACCTTCTGTATGTCAGGTGTGTATTTTATGCACTAGGATACAGCAAAGAACAAGTCCAGTTTCCCTCTCTGGGTAGGGCTTATACTGGAGAGACAAATGATAAATAAGTAAACAGAGAAGAAAGAAAATATCAGTTAATCATCATGCTATAATACAAAGTGATATGACAGAGAATGATGGGAGAGGAATAACTCTGAGGAGGGGACATTTAAAATGATACTTCAATAAATGAAATAGCTGATTATTTGAAGATCTGGTGGGGGTAGCTTTGCAGGTAGTGGGAGAAGGGAGTGAGAGAGCCCTAAGACTGGAAGGAGGGATGGTGAAGGTCAGAGAAGACGAGGGTCTTCTGTTATAGAAGAGGATGAAAAGTCTGGATTTTGTCATTGGCATAATGGCAAGCCATTAAAGAGTTTTCTTCCAGAAGGTTCCATGATCTCACATCACATTGGCTGTTGTGTAGAGAATGGATTGTGGAGGGCAAGAATAGAAGCAGGGGGGCCTGACCGTCAAGAGGCTCTTGTGGTGTATTCTAGGCAAGAGGTGAAGGTGGAAATGGAGAGAAGTGAACAGATGTGTTTTGGGGATCAAGTGACAGGTTTACTGATAAATTAGATAAAGAGCATGAGGAAAAGGGAAACATAAAGAATGGCTTCTAGGTTCTTTGAATTGCTGTGTAGATTGTAGTCTCAGTCAGAAACCATAGCACGAATTAGACTCCATATTTGCGCCTTTAAAACCCTAGCAAAATACAGTTCTTCACTTCAAAGAGCTTCTGTTCCTAGGGAGACAGCAGAGAGGTGGAGTGCAAGAGGAAGATTATTAAATATCTCTTAAATAAGGTGTGAAAAATGTTGATTTCTAACTTGTGGCAGGTGATTGTAAGTGTCAAGTGTTAGCTTGGTTAGTACTCTTCCCTGTTGCTGGTTGGTTAATATGCCATTTCTATGGTCTAATAGGGTGGTGTCTCTTTAATGAGGCTCTCACTCCGATTATGCAAACCTTGAACTGGTTCAGACATCAGACCTCTCAGTAGGAGGGGGTGGGGGGGAGAATTGTGACACAGGAGCACATGATGGTGGCAGGATGAGGAACAGGAATGTTGGTGTGAGTTTCCCTTTTCCCTCATTATTGTATGGCTGTTAGGAACCATCGGATAGGTACGTGCTGAAATGTAATGTAGCTGCACACATGTACATACACAAGACTGCAGCTTACATTTCACACTTCCAGGAGGGAGGGGGGACTTTGAGTTAATTACCTTAGATTACTAGTATTAACAAGTACTCAACTGGTAGTTAACTGATATTAACTAGGATGAACTTGAATCAGAACCTTAACCTCCCCTCCCTTTAGAACTGCTCTGAATGTCTGGGGAGGCCAAATGGTGTAGGAGTAAAGAGTTTGAGTCTCAGCTAAGGAGACCTGGGTTCTAACATTTACTGGCCGTGTGACTGTATCTAAGTTTCTAAATATTAAGCCTTTTCATTTGATAAAGGAAATAATAATAGCACTTACCTCTTAGTGCTTATATGAAATATGCATGTCATGGACTTACACTGGCACATAGTAAGTGTGTGTGTGTATGTATGACTGACTAAATAAATACATAAATAATTTTATGACCATCATTCCTGCCATCATCACTGACTGGCTGGACAATATATTTTTTAAAAAATATTACCTGTTTTTATGTTTATTTTAAGCATAAGACACACATATGCTTAGTTTATCTGAACAAGGAACCTTCTGCTGCTCTTAACCAGGACAGCAGCCTTTTGGGGTAAAGTAATTAAGCATGGCAGACATTGGGGAGAAAGAAGATTTCTTCCTGAAAAGTCAGGGTTAGGGGATAGAGGGCAAGTATTTTAATAAATGCAGATTTTAGATACAGTGTCTTCCTTTTCTTCAACCCTTAAAACCAGATACACATTTCAAAAATTTTTAGAAGTTGTTATACTTAGTGAATTAAAGGGGAAATGAGCTGTAATGGTCTGATTAAAGAGGTTAGGTATTATAGGAGGAATAAGTGAGAGAACTCTCTATTTGGGTATGAAACCCATATAAAATATGGCCACACTCTTTAAACTTTGTATGTTGAGGAAAATGCTATGATAGTGTCTTTTCCTTTAACCCCACATCCTGGGAGGGTAGATTGGGGCTGCTGGAACGAGGATTAGAACTCGGTCCCTTTGGGATATGTGTGTATGGGAAGCATGGAGTGGCACCGGCTGATGGACAAGCCACTTCTGCTTCTAGCTTCCCCTTTCCATTGTCTGTTCTTCCTTATATGTAGGTCTTAGGAAGGTATACAGTTTAGTCACACTCAGGGTTACTATGGAAACAGTTTCTTTTTCTTTTCTTCTTATTGAGGAACAAAACATTGACAGAATGGATTGTCCATATCCTGATGTTTAAATGAGGATTCGTTTTAATAATTGTCTGAAGGAAAGACAAACCAACAACAGAAAGAAATATCTGAGTTTCTGATTCTTAATGACTATCCTCACCCCAGGGTGGGAAGACAAAAAGAAGCAAATTCCAATGATTTTTGAATTAAAATGAATTAGATAATTAATTTAAAATAAAAATTCTTTATTTTCAGTTTATGCTTCTGGATCTTAGCTACAAGAAAAATGCTATTCTTCTAATTTTTTTAGTTGACTTTGTGAACATATATAAAAGGTTATTAATTAGCCGTGTTCTACCAAGACAGGCTCTTATATACTTATTATTTTTTAAACTTAATCTTAGCCCTTAGTTTTTGCTTGCCAAAATAACACCCGAGGCTGTCCCTTTAGAGTTTTTAATTTGGGGCGGGTGTTAGTGGTAGTTACTGTGGAAGAAATGGCTCCTTTGGGAGGATTACAATGTTGATTTTAAAGTCATCCCTGAAATATTAATGCACGGCACGCTTTAAAAATTCAGCAAACATCCTGTTGTATGCTGTGTAGAACGGACTCTGCTAGCTCAACATGGGTACCTGTCCAGCGTGTCTTCAAAGTGGTTGGTGGGGCAGTGATGCGAGGGCGAGGGTAGTAGTTGAGGGAAGAACAGGAATTGCAGAAGTGCTCCAGTCAGGTGTACGAGTGACTTTACAGAAATGCTGCCCCGGCTGTCCCTCTTTGTGGCCCACTTTTTGGAGTACATTGGTTTTAGACATGTTGATTGATCCTGTGGATTCTCTTCAAAGTTAGTCTTCATGTGAATCTATAGCCTAAGTCGTACTTATTTTTAATTTAAAGTCTTAGTCACTTCTGGGACACTGTATTGTCCCACATTAAAGTCTGTTTCTTGATTTCAAGGAAGCTTAAAAGGGGATTTAGATCACTGATTTGGTGTTGTGCATGAATGTGGGGTTATTTGTTTGTTTTTGTTGTTTTTTTTCCAAGTGAAAAACATTTATTTATTATTAGTTAATTAAAGTATGCATGAATGTGTTTTTAACTTTTCATTGTGGAAAATGTCAAATATTTAGAAGTAGAGATAATACGCTCATACCTATTACTCAGCTTCCCCAATTCTTAGCTTGTGGCCAGTTGTGTTATATGTATATGTTGTATGGCCCAGTGGTATAAGTTGACGCCTCATAAGGCCACTTAGTTTGTCCACATATCTCTTTCCTTGTTGATCAGTGGTTAACAGGCTGGCAGTTGCCAGCGACGGTGGCTTTCACAGTGCTTATCTCTCTGGCTATCTTTCTTTTAGTATTAGTCATAGTATTTTAATTCTAGGCCATCTTTTTTTTTTTTTTTAATGAAAAAAAGTCACCACGTTAAAGTTTTGGTTGCCGTGATATTTCGGTTCACCCTTAATACGCATAGTGTAGGCAAGTCAGGGCAACATCTCATGCTGAATTAACGATCACGTGAAATGATGAGTAAACATCACCCTTTAAATAAGAATAAGATATATGGTGAATCACAGTTGAACTTTTGCTTTCATGTGCTTAAAAAGAGTGTTTTATTGTCCAGATTTTATTCAAAGAATACTTCACTAATCACAGAGTCAAATCAATCTGGTGGAATAGGATTGTTTCCAGCATATAAATTTGTGTCATTTGATGTAGTTGCAAGGAACCCTTTAAGATCACTTAGTCATCTTTTGCACATATTTACACATATTTTGTCTCTTAATTTGAAGTGTAATTTAGGGAGTATTCTGCTTTTTGTCAGCATGGTTAGTCACTTGTCTTTTAGGGATTTTGCTGTTGCTGGTTACCTTGGGGTTATAAGGGTAAGAAGCTGTACTCTCAATCCTGTTCTGCTAAGGAGTCCAGGGCTTAAAGGGGCTTTTTTTGGAAACCCTCCCTTCACATTTTATACCCATTCTTTAGATAAAGAATCAAGGGCCGTTTGACCATGACAATCTAGCAAGTCTATGGCAGAATCTGAAGTAGAATTGAGGGTCTGAGTGACATGGATTTTAGTTTATAAAATGTCACCCCAATCCCTAGAAAATTGCTCTTGTACCAATTCTGTAGTGAAGATATGAGAAAAGTTTGGAAATTCAGTGTATGAAATATTTAGGTACAGGAAGCTTCAAGGAGGTAATGAGCAAGCTGAGTTTGAAGGATGAATAGGAGTTCACAACAAAGACAAGGGGAAAGAGCATTTCAAGGAGAGATAAAATATCTACAGAAGTACAACTGTGTAAAATGTAAATGTGTAGTCATATCACAGATGTCTGAGCAACGTGAAAAAGGAAAAAATGGAAGCTAAAGTTAGAAAGTACTGCCCAGGACTTCCCTGGTGGCGCAGTGGTTAAGAATCCGCCTGCCAGTGCAGGGGACACGGGTTCGAGCCCTGGTCCAGGAAGACCCCACATGCCACGGAGCAACTAAGCCCGTGCGCCATAACTACTGAGCCTGTGCTCTAGAGCTTGCGAGCCACAACTACTGAGCCCGTGCGCCGCAACTACTGAAGCCTGTGTGCCTAGAGCCCATGCTCCACAAAAAGAGAAGCCACCACAATGAGAAGCCTGTGCACTGCAACGAAGAGTAGGTCCCACTCGCTGCAACTAGAGAAAGCCCGCGCACAGCAATGAAGACCCAACACAGCCATTAAAAAAAAAAAATCTTAAAAAAGAAAAAAGGACTGCCCATCTGGATAGTATCCTGCTCATTCCATTTTATTTTCTTGGGAAAATTTGACTATTTCACGAAACATCATAATTAACTTTCCAGTATAGTTACACAAAAATTCATATTGTGGAATCGTTCCTTATTATAGATATAAATAGTTTATGAAATTAGGGAATTTAGAAATTCTACTTTGAATTTAAACTAAAGATGAAGTATTTTGGATTACATTAAATTTTGTTTTTCTAATACATAATACTGTGATTTAGTGGAAATATTAAAATGGTCTCTTTGCAATTATAATTATGCTTCATCTTATTTCCACATTGCTAATCCCTTCTTTTTTTTTTCTATAGTAACTATTGGTTCTGGAATCCTAGTGAATATATTCCTAAAGAAGGGGTTTCTCCTTCATTCTAAGTCATTTCCATTTAAAATTATTTAAATTTATTTTCTTCAGAGCTTTTCAATCCACTTTTTTTTTTTTTTTTTTTTTTTTAATTTATTTTTGGCTGTGTTGGGTCTTCGTTTCTGTGCGAGGGCTTTCTCTAGTTGTGGCAAGCGGGGGCCACTCTTCATCGCGGTGCGCGGGCCTCTCACTATCGCGGCCTCTCTTGTTGCGAAGCACAGGCTCCAGACGCGCAGGCTCAGTAGTTGTGGCTCACGGGCCTAGTTGCTCCTTGGCATGCGGGATCTTCCCAGACCAGGGCTCGAACCCGTGTCCCTTGCATTGGCAGGCAGATTCTCAACCACTGTGCCACCAGGGAAGCCCTCAATCCACTTTTATACAAATGGAAAAGATACCTAGTTTGCTTACTGTATCCTGACAGAGGCAGCATGCTTTGTGAAACGGTGCTGACTTGTGCACTTTACATGTTAAACTCATCCCGTGTGTCTCCATCTTCCCTTCTTCTGTCTTCCCACCCTCCCTCCCCTGTTCTGTCAACAGCTCTGTTGTTGGGGGCGGCAGAACGTAGTGAGGGGGCGAGAGAGTATTTATTCCACCGTTTCTCTGTGCCAGGCATTCTTCTAGGCTCCACTTCTAGCGTCAGGACTTCAGCAAATGGAAGAGATGTGTTCCTCATGTGTATTTTATCTGTATGTTGTTACCTTTAGTAAAATACATTTTAGGTTTTAAGGGAGGAACATACAGCTGTGTTTTCTTGTTTGTTTTTTGTTTTGTTTTAATAAGCTTATTTATTTATTGACTTTTGGGTGCACTGGGTCTTCGTTGCTATGCACGGGCTATCTTTAGTTGTGGCGATCCGGGACTACTGTTCGTTGCGGTGCGCGGGTTTCTCATTGCAGTGGCTTCTCTTGTTGCGGAGCACGGGCTCTAGGCACGCGGGCCTCAGTAGTTGTGGCGCATGGGCTCAGAAGTTGTGGCTCGGGGGCTGTAGAGTGCAGGCTCAGTAGTTGTGGCACACGGGCTCAGCTGCTCCACGGCATATGGGATCCTCCCGGACCAGAGCTCGAACCCATGTCCCCTGCATTGGCGGGTGGACTCCTAACCACTGTGCCACCAGGGAAGTCCCTACAGCTGTGTTTTAAAGTTACAGCATGTTATTTTAAGATTGGGAAGGGCCCTTGTAGTCGCCGAAAAGGTAATATTACTTGTAGTTTTCTGGAACAGTTGCCTTAACAATTACTTGGCATTTTCTTTAAAAGTGTTCATTAACCTTAAAGTCTAGTCATCATCAAGTGGCTCTTAGTTGAGAGAATTAGAATTTAAGATTTGAGAAGGACCTTGTGGACTCCCAGACTTACCTCCCTCCTGGAAAAGGTCTACAGCCTTTCAGATACCTATAGTGTCTGACAAGACAGCTCTTCCTTCGAAGTGAGCTGAAGTCTTTATCCCTATACCTTTGACTCACTGACCCTAGTTTTGCCCTCTGGTTTAACAAAAGGTAATCGTACTCACTCTCCTATTTGATAAACTCTAACTATTGAAGTTTCTATGATTTCTCTGCCCTCCCCCACCTCTTAGCAATCTACTTTTAGGAGAAACATCTCTGGTAATTCCAACAATTTCGTCATCACTTGGTTTCCAGATCCCTTCTCTAGCTTCTTCCTTTGGGTGCTCTGCAGTTTCTTGATATACCTGCAGATACTATCTGATGAGCACAGAGTATGTGACCATTGTTTTCCTTGCTTTAGACATTATGTCCAAAGGGAGTTAGTTATTCATTCATGAGGTCAACACAAAAATAAAAAGACTCTTTGTTTTTCCCCCCAAATTGTTAATAGATATATTTTGTTAATAATAAAATCATTTAGCCGACTGAATTGATGCAGTAGTGACAACAAATAGTGATAACTAACATTTTGGTAACTTTTTTCTGTGTGCCAAGAGCTATTCTAGATGCTTTATAGTATCCCTGTGAGGTCGGTGCCCATAACATTGTGTGAGGTCGGGCTTTACCACAAAAGGAAATAACCTTTGAGGAGATATTATCATCTCCATTTTGCAGATGAGGGAACTGAGATGTAAAGTATCCAGCACTGCTTTATGCAGGGAGTTCCTCTTCCTTGCTTCTTCTTTAATTGTACTTCCAATGTTTTACAGTGGCCTGAAGGGGCAAAACAAACCAAGATTCAAATAATAACTGAGATTTACTGAAAATGTCAAAGAGAAGTACTTCAAATACACAGTTGTCAGTAGAATCCAGGCAGCTCAGTATTAGAATAAAAGGTGATTTACCAAGCAGTCTGTTGACTGGGGTGTGCTGCTAAGGACACTTGAGCATGGCCACGGATCACTGATCTTCTTAAATAATGACCAAGACGTATTTAGGAAATCTGAGATGCCTTCTGAGTCACCCAAAGCAAATTAAATTGGTTTCAGTGTTGAGGGGACTACTGTTGTCTAACTTCAAAAACCGGTCAAGTATTGCTATATCAGGAACTTAGCATATATGATTAACCAGATCTCTACATCTGGTCGTCTTATATTTTGAAGTTAAATCATTTTAATCTGATGAGTGTTTAGACCAATGTAAAAATACATAATATCTTAAGAGTTTAGTTTCCGTGATATATTTACTTACCTTGGAAGACCCCAATATTTGTAACCCAGAGTATTGGATTATCTACAACTGCTCTGAGCAGTTAAATTCTTCTACTCACTGGTCTGATTTATTTTATAAAGTAAGGAATACTCGAATAATTGAAAAAATATCAGCGAACTCTCTATGTTAAACATACCAGACCTTGTATGTTAGACTGGTACTTAACCAATGAGGTGTATGTGTCATTTGTATTTTAAATGGAAAACAAGTAGCCTGTTTCTAAGAGAGAATCATTTAAGTGTGCATTTATGTTACTTATCTTAATAGAAAGTTAGAATGTAAGTTTTTTGTGGTTAGCAATCTTTTCCCTTCTCTTTTGTCGAGGAGATGCTCCCTTTGGGGGAATGCTGCCGTGATGGAGCTCAGAGACACTCTCAGGTGGTCATATTCTAAAGAGCTTGTTTACACATATTTTGCCAATAAGGAAATGAGGAAGGAACTCTGAGTTCAGATTTGATCTCCACCCAAGCCAAGCTCTATTTTTCTTTTCTTACTGAGAAACACAGTGGGCTTTGTGTGTGTGGAAGGAAGATAACTGTTAGAGGGACACGGTTAGTGATTCTGGAGGCTGCGGGTACCATCTTCTCCGAGCCTCTCACACTCAGAGAGGGTGAGGTGCCAGGTGTGCGTTTCTAGTTTAGGCTGTACCACGAGCTCGTGGGACACATCCTGCAGCTCTGCCTGTTCCTGATGGTGCGGTGCCAGTCTCTGCACTGGTGCCTGGGAATACCTGCCCATCTTGGCGCGTGAGGGGACCGTCAGTGCCGGAACGGCCTGAGGAGCTCTGGGGTTTGTGTCCTGTGCTCTGTGTGTTCCTACCGCACCATTGCATGTGCATTTTGGAATTATACTTGTTAGATGTCTGTGCCTTCAAGGGACCCATTTTTTGAAGACGAAATGTGCATCTCTCCAATATCATGTCCAGTGTCTGTTTCATAAAGACAAATGGTAGATACATGTTGAAAGGTGCACTCATCCCCTCTACTCACCTGCAAAGAGAAGTCGGGATGCCTAGGAGGAACTCTTAGTCTAAATTTCTCAATATTGTTTTTCTTTATGGTTATAGCCTGGTGCTTTTACAGTGAGCCATGTGTTTTATTTATTTGTTTGCTTATCTGTCAGTCAGTCATCTATCTAACGCTTCTCTTTTCTTTCTCTCTCTCTTTTTCTGTCTCTCTTCCCCCCCTCCCTTCCTTCCTTCTTTCCTTTTCCAGCCTGCAGCTCTCTCCATGCTCTATTATTCTTTGGTCCCTTAACGATGTTTTAAATGGTACCTTATAGTTTTAGTAAGCCTAATCTTAAAATCGTAGACCCCTCCCTTCCCTGAATAATTTGCCTCAGAGAGTTCCATCTCTCATTTTTGTCTGTCAATGATAGCCTCTCCACATCTTCTTGTTTGTCTTCATTGATTTGATTACATCTGGTGGTTTGGAATGGTGTGTAAATTTGTGTATTTTATTTCTTGGGTTTAAAAATTTTTCATATCATTTACTCATTTAAGGCAAAGAAACGATAAAATACCAGAATTCCAGGTAGAATTTACTAAGTCCCAAATTGGCAGTTTGATATGCCCCTATTAGGACATTATTAATGTATATATTGTAATTAATTTTATAGGAAGGTTTTCTGCATCTGCTGTTAAACAGATTTTATAAAATGATAATTAGTACAGGATCAAGAAATGAGATGTCATTGTGAAAATGTCTGGAGTCAAGTTAAGGCATTTCCTATATTTGTAGAATTTTTTTAAAGAAATGATTGCATGTTTTGGAGCAGTGACAGCTTAAAGTTTATTAAAATTGGAAATTTTTTGTCTGATATTATTATAAAACTTTATTGATGAGGATGAAATTGAAAATAAGTCATTAGAGTGCTTAGCTAAGAAAGATGAATAAACTCTATTCTAAATTTATATTCTCCTACTTCATGTCTTCCCATAGCATCTTTGGGGGGTGAGAATTAAAACTAAGTCAGTTGAGGTTAAGAATTCTTTACAGAAGTTTGGTAAACTCCCCAGAGACTATCCCTGTAACCAGGGCATAGTTTCCCAAACCACTAAAGGCTAGGCCAGAGCAATTAATGACTCATAATGCCAGTTTACAGCAGTATTTTACTTTGCACAAGCGGAATTATTTGTGCTATTTCAGCTGCTTTGACCAAGCCTTTCAGAATCATTTTGTTCAATTTTGAGCATGCTTTGCACATAATAAGGATAAATACCACTTCACTAAAATATTGTGGGGACAAAAAAATCACGTGAATGTTATTCTGAACTTTCCGTTGCTTATAAAAGAAGATTGTCCACTAAGTGAACATCAGGAATAATGTGAGTAATGCAGAGTGCAGTCCTGTTGCAAGGGAAGATGATAATTTTGAAAGCACGGAGGGGATAGGTTAGGACTAGGGTAGATATATTGGTTTAGAAATGCAACCCAGCTAGACTCAGAGCAGAGATACTTGATACAAGTGTGCTAACGGTTGGTAAAGAAACGACTCAGGAAAGTGTCAAGCTGAGTAGGATGTTAGAACTGTGTAGAAGCCCAGTAGGTAATCTGGAAAGTTTGTTGTTCACATTATCATTTTTATGGTTAATCTGCAATGGTCTTTGGGGGAAATATTTTGAGGGCCCGATGAGCTTTTGGTTCATATGTGTTCACAAGTCATTTGGAAAAGAAGACAATGTGAGCCAGTGGTTGGGATTCATGTTCATTTTAATGTATCTCGGAAAGTACAGAGGTTTATGGAGGAAAAAATCCCATTTGATTTACTAACTCTAAATTATTAGCCTTAAAATTTTTTGTTGTTAATATAAGCTAGCACTGATTTCCCAAGCCATGGTTACTTGAACTGATCTTCTAAAACTTGAATCCATTCATGTGCGGTTCATTGATGGTCTGTGAGGGATGACATCAAATCGTCTTTGCTCTGGGCTGAGGGTTATGTTAGGATTTGATCGTGGCAATTAGAGGAGCCTCCCTTTGGGTAGGACTTGAACTGTGTTGGGGCCCTGAGTCCATGGCATATGCTGTCATTCAAACTCTGCTGCTGCTTTCACTGTGTGGCCGTGGGCACACCCTTTAACGTTCATCTTTGAAATGGAGATAAGTCCTTACTATGCTGAGTTATTGTGAAGAGTAAACTTAACATTACATCTAAAGAAGAGTGCCCCCTAAATGTTAGCTGCTATTTTGTATTACTATTAGGAAAAAAAAAAAAAAAAAAAAAAAGCTAGAATAATAAAAGGCTACTTGCTCTGAGGTGTATACAGGTGGCTTTCTCTTTTTTTTAATTTCTTATCTTGAGGAGGATCTTAGTTTTAACAGGTGCTATCTAGGTGGATCACAGCCTCTTTGGGTAGCCCTTTTGGTAGTTTTTTCATTTGGGAGTGCAGCAAAACCTCTTTGTGGTGGTGTCCTTACGTGCCCAGGCTGATCTGGGGGAAAGCGTTTAAATCTCCCCTTTGTTGCAGGGCGTGGCACTGGGCAGAGGTGCAGCTGGCGGTAGTAGCTCTTGTGGTCGCCTTGGCCGCTCACTGCCCCACTGCCATCACGGCATGTCTAACTTCTGTCCCCGCTGTCCCTGTTCCCCGCTCTGCTGCGACTCCCACAGACCACGTTTGCTTGCTGTAGCTTTGTTACTGTGCTTTCTTCCCCCTTGTTTCCAGCGGGAACAGCTTGCGGTCCAGAATGAGGAAAGAAATCAAATACCACTTGACATTTAATCATTATCTTGTAGCTGTCCAAAGAGAGTATTCAGTATGATGCTTCAGCTGAAATGGAATGTGTCCTCTACAGAGTAGTCCCCACATGGAGGAATACACCAGATGGGTCAGATGCAAACTGGTGAGAAAGGAAGGGTTGTAAAGTAGTCCCCTGTCATTCTTCCAGCAAATACTTCCTGAGGGTCATACTAAGTGCTGAGCACAGGGCACATTGTGAACAAAATAGGCCCAAATCCCTTCTTTATGAGCTTACAGTCAGAGACAGAGACTCTTCTGGAACCTTTCCACGACGGCCCATTTTGCTCACATGAAAAACCAGAATCTTTTTTTTTTTTTTAATTTATTTTATTTATTTTTGGCTGCGTTGGGTCTTTGTTGCTGAGCGCGAGCTTTCTCTAGTTGCGGTGAGCAGGGGCTGCTCTGTGTTGCAGTGTGTGGGCTTCTCATTGCGGTGGCTTCTCTTGTTGTGGAGCGCGGGCTCTAGGCACGCAGGCTTCAGTAGTTGTGGCACACGGGCTCAGTAGTTGTGGCTCACGGGCTCTAGAGCGCAGGCTCAGTAGTTGTGGCGTACGGGCTTATTAGTTGCTCTGTGGCATGTGGGATCTTCCCGGGCCAGGGCTGGAACCCGTGTCCCCTGCATTGGCAGGCGGATTCTTAACCACTGCACCACCAGGGAAGCCCAAAAAGCCAGAGTCTTTACACTAACCTAAGAGGCGGTACAAGATCTGCTCCCCGCCCGCAACCCCCTTACCTTTCTGACCTCATCACAGGTCACTCTCCCCTGTCTTAACTGGTCTTCATGTTGTTCTTAGAACAGACCAGACACACTCCTTTTTTAGGGCCTTTACACTGGCTACTTCCTCTGCCTGGAGTGTTCTTCTAGATAAATCCTTTCAGCTAACTTCCTCATGTCCTTCAGGTCTAAATGCCACCTTTTAGGTGAGGCCTGTCCTGACCAACCTATATAAATTACAACCTACAACCTTCCCAACAATCCTGACCCCTTTTTCCTTGCTCTATTTTTTCCATAGTAGTTACCAATTTTTAACATATAATATACTTATTTGTGAGATAAGTTTAATGAGGGCAGGGATCTTCTTATTGTTTACTGAAGCATACTGAGTGCTTACCTAGATAAGTAATAGGCATATAGTTGGTATTCAATAAACATGTTGAATGAAAGAAAATGAAAAGTACTATGGAAAAGAATTAAGAAGGGTGTACTAGTTTCCTATGGCTGTTGTTAAAAATTACCAAAACCTTGATGACTTAAGACAACAGAAATTTACTCTCTCACAGTTCTGGAGGCCAGAAGTTCAAAATCAAGGTGTCGGCAGGACTGTGCTCCTTTTGAAGGCTCTAGGGAAGAATCTATTCCTTGCCTCTTCCAACTTCTGGTGGTTCTAAGCATTTTTTAGCTTGTGGCCCACATCAGTCTCTTCCTCTGTGGTCACATTGCCTTTTCTTCTCTCTCAAAATTCCCTCTGCCTGTCTTATGAAGATGCATGTAATTATATTTAGGGCCCTTCCAGATAATCCAGGATAAGTACCTCCTCTCAAGATCCTTAATCACATCTTTCCTCATGTAAGATAATATTCACTCTTTTGCCATGTAAACTAATATTCACAGATTCTGGGGATTAGTATGTGAACATACCTTTTGGGGGGCCCGCCATTCAGCCCACTACAAAGGGTTAGGGGGATCCTTGAGTTACAGGGGGAAGAATCGTCTCTGATGCACCACGTAGTAGAACACTAGGATGCGAGGAAAGCCAGGAGACTGCTGTCATCCATTTCCCCCCTTTTTACTGAAATTTTCATTGAGATTACATTATTTTTTTCCAATTAAACACACACACACAGAAGAGCACAAAGGATAATATTACAATTTCCACGTACCAGTCTTGGCCTCCCCAGTTGTTAACATAGTGACATAGTTCCTCCATATCTTCCATTCTTTTCTTTTTCTTCCATTCTTATTATAAGTAAATCGCATCACAGCTAAATTCCAAATCCCCTACACTCCCATTCCTGTTTCCATTTCCCTCCCTGCTCATCTAGGGGCCGTCACTGTCATTGATTTGGCATATGCCCAATGCATAGTGTGTAGCTTTACTGCACATATAACTATTCATACATAATATATGGAGTTGTTGTGTGTGTTTATCTTAAAAATGTTTTTCATACATGGCATTATAGTGTATGTAACATTCTGCAGCTTGCTTTTTTTTTTTTTAATCAATCCAGGTTGATACATACAAATCTAGTTCAGTCATTTTAACTGCAGCTCTAAGTGGCAGGTTCTCTCTCTCTCCTGGCTTTAGAATATATATCCCAGAGAAGGCCTTTGATTAGCCTGGCCTGGGTCACATGCCAGTACCTGTTGGATCAATCTGTGGGTTCTGCACTGGGGGGCTCTGATTGCTCGAGCTGGGAATACATGCCTGCTGCCGTAGCCATAGGGCCAGCCTACGCTGCCGCTCTCGTCAGAATCACATGCATTTGAAGGATTGTTACAGAAAGGAGTGGAAAAGGATTTGGGGCTGACAGAAACACAGATTGCCACTTGAGTTTCAGCCTTGAGCTTGGACATCAGGTCCTCTGGGAAGCCTTCCCTGACTCCTTAGCTTGTGCTCTGTGCCCTTGCACTTAACGATTATTGAAACCATTGTCAAGTAGTATATTAATTCACCTCTCCTTGAGGTGCACTCCTTTAGGGCAGACTGTGTCTGTCTTGTTTTACTCCTGTACCTCAGGAAATGGAAGGTCTGACACACCATTCCCTCCTCACCACATATTTTTGCCTGAATGATTCCACCGAGTATAACTTTCAACCTCACTTCCCGTGAATGGGTTCCTGCCAGGGAATCTTGTGTGGCTGTGACATGTTTGCACCTACCTTTCTGCCCATTAAATTCTGGCTTTTTTTCACATCATTTGGTTTTTGTGGGTGACTTGGCCTGTTTTGGATTTTCTTTTTCTTATTTAATAGTGAGAATTCAAGGAAAGATGAAATTGCTAAAATGCAAACTCAGACTTCCTTTGTAAAATCTTTTGAGTTGAGCCCTGCCAGGCCTTCTTTCATCCCACTGTCCCCTCAGCTTTCATGCGTGCACAGCAATTTCTTTCTAACCTCAGACATGCCATCAGCAGAATGTGTTTTATGCAAAGTTACTTCTGAATACCTTTTTTAGCATCAGGAGAATGTGGGTTCCAATGGGTATAAGATGTATTTGGAAGTAGTTGTAGCAATCATAAATGGTCATAGCAGTCACCAATTACTGAGTGCTTTTTCTGACCAGGCATGTAGATGGAGGTGTCATCTTTATGCCTGTTATACAGGTGAGAAAATGGGAGCTTGGAGAGCTCAGTGATGCACTCAAGTTCTCTCAGCTCCTGAGTGGTAGAGCCGGGATGCGAATCCACACACTGACACCAGAGCCACACTCCTAAGGACCATGTTCTGCTGCCTTTTATAATCATGAAAGAGTAAAGCTAGGGTTTGAAATGTAAAATAGATAGCTAGTGGGAAGCAGCCTGGCACAGGGAGATGAGCTCGGTGCTTTGTGACCACCTAGAGGGGTGGGATAGGGAGGGTAGGAGGGAGGGAGACGCAAGAGGGAGGAGATATGGGGATATGTGTATATGTATAGCTGATTCACTTTGTTATACAGCAGAAACTAACACACCATTGTAAAGCAATTATACTCCAAAAAAGATGTTAAAAAAAAAAAAAAAGCTGGTCAGCTGGGGTTTGGAAATGGAAAAGGACATCGAACAGATCACAAATAAGGAACGGAGTTTTTGCCATAAAGCTTTGGTAAAGATAAAGAGCACAGAGGAGGAATCAACCGAGATCTTAGAACAATAACCCCACAGCCTCTGTGAGGGAAGAAGGAGCCAAGGTGTGTGTACGTGGGCCTGAAGCCACGTGCCATGGCATAAACTGGCGCCACAGTCCCTGGAATGTGGGAGAGAGAATACACGCTGCCCAACGCTTTTTCCGCTTCCAGCATGCCCTGTAGCCCTGGGACTCTGGCTATCATAGGAGCCATTTAACCGGGAAAACTTTGAATATGTGGATAAACATTTAGACATAAAACAAATTTCACTTAGAATACCTATGTGAAGCAAAATGGAAACTGTGGGAGAGGCAATGCGAGAAGTTCAGAGCAGGCGAGCAGTGGAATCTGATTATGTGCTACCACTATTATTAAAGATATGTACAAGGCCACTGATCCTGCGTTTCTTTGTGCTGTTTTAAATCAGTATATACAGGGGCTTTCGTAGGTTCTGTGTAGATCTTAGTGTCTATCTCCCAACCCTGTTATTTACTCTAAAGTCTTGTATTATTTAGCTCTGAATTCTCTTACCATGAATGTTTTCAGGAACATAAGCCCTACAGTTGGAGGAGATTACTGATATCACTAAACTTGATAGGATAATCTGTGCTCTTTGTAACCTGTCTCCTATACTAGGTTACTGTAAGTACCTTCCACGGAGGGACACTGTTTCCTGCCTTTGTAATACTTTGCTCAGTTCTATCTAAGTAAATACTCTTGGTTTATATTTGAATAATGGTGCTACTTGCACAGCGGGTCTGTGTTCCCAAATGGGGTTATCTTGTTTCTGTCCGTGGAAAACAGTTATAGGAGAAAGGATGGTATGAAACTTGAGTTGTGTTTTTATCCCTTTCTAGGTCGCGTCACAGCGCATTAGCTCAGTGGACCTCTCATGTTGTAGCCTGGAGCACCTGCCTGCCGACCTCTTCTACAGCCAGGACCTCACTCACCTCAATTTAAAACAAAACTTCCTAAGGCAGAGTCCCAGTCTACCAACTGCAAGGGGGCTCAATGAACTGCAAAGGTGAGCATGCAGAAATGGGTGGATAATTAGGAAGGGGAGGGGGTGTCAGCTTCTGGTTGTTTCTTGAATATTCTGACTAAAAAGCTACAGTTAGTAACCTTTCTCTTTCAGAGGGCAGGGTAATAGGACTTTAGTAGTGAAGACATTTTCAGTTCTCATTCTGAAATTTTTTTCAAGGTCTCTGCCTTTGAAATGAATGATTTATGATAGTCATTAACTGGATAGATTTGTATAAGAAGAACACTTCTCTTTAAATCACTTGTATTTCTTAACCTGTCTACAGATAGGTCTGTGAAAAGTTGATATTTGCTGTGTTACTTCTGAGCTATAGGGGTTTGGTCAGATTAATTACTTCTTTCAAAATTTACAAAAGGTCAGTTTTTTCCATGAAAAGATATTTCCTTAGAAATTTAAGAACGAAAGTTTAAATCCATTAATACCACATCATCTGGGTGATTACTGTATAGGTTTCAAGAGTCACATGTTAAATGAAAAGGGTCTGCTCCTCTAGTTAGAGGGAAGGGACTTTATTTGCATTTATCTGAAACAGATTTAAGAATTTACCATGTTCATTTCATTTTCTTTTTTGGAGCAATGATCAGTCTTGATTCTGTGGTAAATGAAACCTCTGATATATATTTGTTGCAAATATGTGAGACTATAACTACAGAATGATACAACTTTTAAATAAATAATGGATAATTCATTTGTTCTTAAATGATTGATAATGATCAGAGATTAAACTATGGAAATTAACCATTATGATTATGTGTTTATGGTTTTTTAACATCCAGAAAGAATAATACAATAAGTATTTATATAAAGTTTGTGCAGACATGTAGAATAAAGGAAGAGTATTTTAATTTTCTTTTCAGATGATTGTGAATATTCTTCTTTGATACTATACCAAAACTTGACAAGTGGTAATTTCTTAAATGTTGGTTTCAGTGTGGAATGTAAAATCCTATCAGTAGACTTTTAAAATTCTTTTACATTAGGACCCATTGATCTTTCTCGTACTTTGAATGGATCTTTGCCCATACATCCTTTTGTTGCATTAAGTATTGGTCATTTGGAAAATACTGGTTTGTTGGATAATAATGAGATTCCAGATGTTAATGTATTTCATTATGCAGTTTCAAAAAATGACAGTTGTTAATATCACCACTGATCCCAGCAGAAAAATCTTTAAGTATTGGGAAGTTGTCAGGCTCAGTGTGGAAACAAGTTTTCCAAAATTTTAAATTTCAGTTGAAAGCTTGAAGGCTACCCTTGGCAACAAATACTGTCAGTTGTTTTTCCTGAAGTGACCTTCTTACTTCATTGTAGAGAAAACGCCTGCCAAATACCCAAGTCTGAATACTGAGTTTGTCAGTTGTTCTTTCAAGTAAAAGTGGTATTCCATGAACATTGTGACTAGTTTGGCTCACAACTCAAATAATCGTACAAGGGTTTTCCTTGGGATAACCATCATACTTTATATACAGCAGAAGTGCTTTATGTGTACTTCCCATTTTATCACCCAGAAAATAAAAAAGATATGGATTCAGCGGTTGAGATGTAATACAGATAACTTTCTTGCATCATCAAGGACATTTTTAAGTAAAATTGGCATTATGCAATTTTTTTTGAATTTTTGAATTTTATTTTATTTATTTTTTTATACAGCGGGTTCTTATTAGTCATCCATTTTGTACGCATCAGTGTATACATGTCAATCCCAATCTCCCAATTCATCACACCACCCCCCCACCCCCCCGCAGCTTTCCCCCCTTGGTGTCCATACGTTTGTTCTCTACATCTGTGTCTCTATTTCTGCCCTGCAGACTGGTTCATCTGTACCATTTTTCTAGGTTCCACATATATGCGTTAATATACGGTACTTGTTTTTCTCTTTCTGACTTACTTCACTCTTTAGGACAGTCTCTAGATCCATCCACATCTCTACAAATGACCCAGTTTTGTTCCTTTTTATGGCTGAGTAATACTCCATTGTATATATGTGCCACATCTTCTTTATCCATTCGTCTGTTGATGGGCATTTAGGTTGCTTCCATGACCTGGCTATTGTAAATAGTGCTGCAATGAACATTGGGGTGCATGTGTCTTTTTGAATTATGGTTTTCTCTGGGTATATGCCCAGTAGTGGGGTTGCTGGATCATACACTAATTCTATTTTTAGTTTTTTAAGGAACCTCCGTACTGTTCTCCATAGTGGCTGTATCAATTTACATTCCCACCAACAGTGCAACAGGGTTCCCTTTTCTCCATACCCTCTCCAGCATTTTTTGTTTGTAGGTTTTCTGATGATGCCCATTCTAACTGGTGTGAGGTGATACCTCACTGTACTTTTTATTTGCATTTCTCCAGTAATTGGTGATGTTGAGCAGCTTTTCATGTGCTTCTTGGCCATCTGTATGTCTTCTTTGGAGAAATGTCTATTTAGGTCTTCTGCCCATTTTTGGATTGGGTTGTTTGTTTTTGTGATATTGAGCTGCATGAGCTGTTTATATATTTTGGAGATTAATCCTTTGTCCATTGATTCGTTTGCATATATTTTCTCCAATTCTGAGGGTTGTCTTTTCATCTTGCTTGTAGTTTCCTTTGCTTTGCAAAAGCTTTTAAGTTTCATTAGGTCCCATTTGTTTATTTTGTTTTTATTTCCATTACTCTAGGAGGTGGATCAAAAAAGATCTTGCTGTGATTTATGTCAAAGAGTGTTCTTCCTATGTTTTCCTCTAAGAGTTTTATAGTGTCCAGTCTTACATTTAGGTCTCTAATCCATTTTGAGTTTATTTTTGTGCATGGTATTAGGGAGTGTTCTAATTTCATTCTTTTACATGTAGCTGTCCAGTTTTCCCAGCACCACTTATTGAAGAGACTGTCTTTTCTCCATTGTATATCCTTGCCTCCTTTGTCATAGATTAGTTGACCATAGGTGCGTGGGTTTATCTCTGGGCTTTCTATCCTGTTCCATTGATCTATGTTTCTGTTTTTGTGCCAGTACCATATTGTCTTGATTACTGTAGCTTTGTAGTATAGTCTGAAGTCAGGGAGTCTGATCCCTCCAGCTCCGTTTTTTCCCCTCAAGACTGCTTTAGCTATTCGGGGTCTTTTGTGTCCCCGTACAAATTTTAAGATTTTTTTGTTCTAGTTCTGTGGAAAATGCCATTGGTAATTTGATAGAGATTGCACGGAATCTGTAGATTGCTTTGGGCAGTATAGTCATTTTCACAATGTTGATTCTTCCAGTCCAAGAACATGGTATATCTCTCCATCTGTTGGTATCATCTTTAATTTCTTTCATCAGTGTCTTATAGTTTTCTGCATACAGGTCTTTTGTCTCCCTAGGTAGGTTTATTCCTAGGTATTTTATTCTTTTTGTTGCAGTGGTAAATGGGAGTGTTTCCTTAATTTCTCTTTCAGATTTTTCATCATTAGTGTATAGGAATGCAAGAGATTTCTGTGCATTAATTTTGTATCCTGCAACTTTACCAAATTCATTGATGAGCTGTAGTAGTTTTCTAGTAGCATCTTTAGGATTCTCTATGTATAGTATCGTGTCGTCTGCAAACAGTGACAGTTTTACTTCTTCTCTCCAATTTGTATTCCTTTTATTTCTTTTTCTTCTCTGATTGCCATGGCTAGGACTTCCAAAACTATGTTGAATAACAGTGGCGAGAGTGGACATCCTTGTCTTGTTTGGCATTATGCATTTTTAAAAAGAATATTTTTGCCATGATTGCCTGGCAGAGAAGAATACTGTGACAATGGGGACAGTTTGATGCTGCACTGAATTAGCTCCATAGGCAGTAAGAACTCCAGAAGGATATTGTGCTCGAGCACTTCCTTATTGTTCCCTGGAGCTGATGGTTACAGTGAAAGGGAACCACAGGAACTTCTTGAACTTAGGTTTTTATATGCCCTATGCACTCATAATACTATTTTTGCTGATGCTACTGTAATAAAGTTACAATGATTTTTTGCTAAAGGGTTATATCATGATTTAATCTGTTTTTGAGGCTTGAAATTATTTTGAAGTATTCTTGTGTATTTCACAGCATTGTAGGCTTCTGCACTTCATTACAGAGCTTCAAGAACTTTATATCATGCTATTAAATCCTGCTGTCTTAGAACAGAAAGGGGCATTAGAATTTATCCAAACCAGCGCTCTCATTCTCGAGATGAGGTAGAGGGAGATGTTAAATGCCAAAATCAGGTTAATGGTTACCTTCTGGGAGGCATTTGGGGATGAGATTAGGGAATGGTTTGAAGAGGATTTCAACTATATCCAAAATGTTTATTTCTTTACAAAAAATTAGAGACAGACAAAATGTTAATATTTGAAAAAGCTGAATAGTGGATACTTGGATGATCATTATTATTTTCTGTATTTTTCTATTTGTGTATTTCATAATAATCCAAAAATTAAAGCCTAAACAAAAAGGAAATCAAAATGCTTCTCATAACATAGGGGAATATGATAGTCCCAAAGGGTCAGCATATATGGACTAAATAAATAAACACCCAGATGGAGGGATATTTGGGGCATTGCCTTGCCTGTTGGTGCTTTCAGAATCTCCTGATTGGTCCCTCATATCTGTTGATTCTAAATCTGTAAATAGCTTTTCAACACGTCCACCTTTCTCATCTGCTTCCTCTGCTGCTTCTCCTCTGTCTCTTAGCACATACCCTCTCCACCCAGCTGTGAGGGGAAGCACTTCTCAGCTCTCACAGGGGCTATTGCAGGAGCTTTGGAGAAATGGTTGTCTTACTGTCATTTTCCCACTGCAATTCATCCTCTTTAGTTTTCTTGCCTACTATTTTGTGCATTTTTTGGTTTTATTTTGTTTTGTATTTTTAAAAATTTAAACTTTGGTCCCATCAAAGTAATATCCTATATAGAGTTTTAAAAAATCTTAATAGGCAATAAGACATAAGAAATAGGAACTCCAGCCCATCCTTATACCCAAGTCCTGTTCCCTAGGCAACTACTTTTGATTCTCAGGACTCTTTTTGCTGTCTTCTTCCATCTTCTGAAATAGTATGTATGTACTGCTTTTTTTGAATTTTTTGTTATTGGACATTATGAGTTGGCATATTACAATGGAAGATGAGGATTTAACTCTTAGATTGTCTCACAGCCCCTCAGCCCCATGCCACCTGCCCAGACCGCTGCTTCCCCCATCCTCTCAATGTACAGATATCCGTTTCTGGTTAAGTAGATGTTGAGGGCTCACATTATTTTGAGCATGGAACTGTGATTCTCCTAAGCCACTTAAATGCAACGATTACATTTCCTTTCCTGTGCTGGCTGGATAGTAGTCTCTCTTTTTCACTGGTGTACTTTTCTTTTTCTCTGGTGGTGTTAAGGTGGCAGAACTCTACCCTCTTCTCAACACCTTTGTCTTGGAGACTTCTTCCCTCCTGGAGCCAGCGTAGGTACCTGCTCCATAGGCCTGCTACCGAGCTGTTGTCCCGGGGTTACCTTTTGTCATTTTCCGGGTAATTCCCTTTTCGTCTCTCCTGTGTTTTCTATATGTCTTCCTGTGTCTAGCGATTCTTTCTTGGTTTACTCCCTCTTTTTCATGGAATATCTTCTAGGATCTTCCTGAGAAAGGGGACATGGGAGACAAATTTACTAGGCACTTTGTATATCTAAAAATATATTTCTCACACACTTGATTGATAATTTGGCTGGTCTCTGGATAGGAAAACATGTTTCCTCAGAATTTTGAAGCCAGCGCACTATTGTTTTCTAGCTTCTACAGTTGCTATTAAAAAGTGTTATACTCTTGGTTCCTGTCTTTGTAGACCTTCTTTCTTCTTCTTTTTTTTTTTTTTTTAATAACCCCCAAAGAGGTTTTAGGATTTTCTTTTTCAGCAGTCTTTATTCATTTCAGCAGCTATGATGAACACTCGATCTGAAAAAAATTACGTCCTTCAGTTCTGGAAAACTTTCTCACTGTGTTTTTTGATAACCTCTTCCCCCCCTTGGTTTTCTCTTTTCTTCCTCTGAATTCCTATTAGTTAGGCAGGACCTCCTCATTTGTCCTCTAATGCTGTAATTTTCCTCTTTGTCTTAACGCCCTACTTCTTGACAGGTTTTCTCTACTTTATCTTAACCTTCTGAATTTCTGCTGTCTGATATTTTTTAAGAGCTCTTTCTTGTTCGTTGGTTTAATTTGTGTGCATTTTAACAGCATTCTGTTCCCCACCCCCGCCATGGGTGCATGCCTTCTCTTTCTGAGGACATTAAATTAATTAATTAATTAATTTCCTTCTTGCACTGTCTTGATTTCTTTTTTTTCCTGTTTGTGTGGGTGTCTGACTTTTATGTTAGGAACTTGACCTCACTGTTTGGAGATCCTTTGCTCTCTGTTCCTATTTCATGGTGAGCCACTGATAAGCAAGTTGGGTGCTGTGGTCTGTGGACAGCGCTTCTCCTCCGTACAGCTTCATTGCAGGGCTGTCGGGGGTGAGCCTTGTGGTTTCCTTGGGGGAACTTCCAAAGACAGTATCTGTGGATCGTCTCCCTAGGACGTGTCAGTTTTACTTGAGAGGAATCCTTTGGTCTTCTGCCTGGGCAGCACATGCCAAGATTCAGGGAGTGGAGTAGGGAAGAGAGCTGCAATCTCAGGGTTTAGCGTGTGGATTTTTATTTGATCCCCTGTTTTCAGAACAATGTTTTCTACTATTCCTGATGTCTTTGAGCCAGGACTCTGGGATTCAGTTTCTTCCAGGGAATAAACTGTCTCCTGCTGGAACTGGGGAGAGGATCTGGGGTCTCATGTAATTCCTTATATTCCTTATATAATCTTTTGGAAGTCTTTTTGTAGATGTATAATGAATGTACAGTTCGATGGGTTTCCACAAAATGAACACATGTGACCAGTGCTCATACTGAGAAATAGAAAATTACTAGCACCCAGAAGCCCTCCCTGTGCCCCTCCTCTTAGTACCCTAAAGATAATCACGGTGTGCACTTCTAACAACACAAAGAGTTTTGCCTGGTTTTGTTCATAATATAAAAGTCATATAGTATATACTTGTGTCCCGCATCTTTCATTTACATTTTTTTTTACAAAGCAAAACAAAGCATATCAAGTTACGTATTATCAGCTTGCACTGTATAGTGTGTAGTATAAAGCCATGACTTTGATTTGTTTAAGGTGGGAGACTTTTCAGTTTTGCACTGCCACGAAGGTTTGTTAGGTTTCTGTTGCTTTTTTTTTTTTAACCTCTTAATTGGAGTATAATTGCTTTACCATGTTGTGTGAGTTTCTGCTGTATAACAAAGTGAATCAGCTATAGGCATACACATATCCCCATGTCCCCTCCCTCTTGGGTCTCCCTCCCGCCCTCCCTGTCCCACCCCTCTAGGCGGTCACAAAGCACTGAGCTGATGTCCTGAGCTGTGCGTGGGGGAGGTAGGTTGAGGGGACTTGGATGCGGAGGCTGAGCAGCTGGTGAAGGTGATGTTGTGTTTGCCCTTCGGGAAAAACTAGGCTTTAAACCAATTTCTTTTTCTCCACATACTAATGTGAGATTTTTGTCTCCCATCCCCATTATTCATGAAAGATTTTATTGCCAAGTTTTCAAACTAGTAAGTTTGTAAGTATATGTGTACACACACACGGATGTTCGATGCTAGGAATTGAAATTATATATATTTAAAACTCAATTATACTTCATAAAGCACTAATGTAGCTTATTTAGGGTCATACAGTTAGTATGGTATTTTTGAGATATGCCATTTATTTAATTTATTATTTTTAGTTGTATGTTTAAGGAATTTGTGTTGATCTCTAGTGTATGTTTCACAGGGAGTATGTTAGAGAGGTACCAAAGGGTAATTTATTTTTACGTTCTTAGCAAAGTCTCAAGGGATGAATTTTTAGGTCACAGTGTCAGGGCGAATATCCAGAGAGAAACTTTACATACAGAGCATTTATAACGCATAGGAGTTCTAAGACTTTTTCTCTTAACCACATATCCTCCTAATATTTTTCTTTCTATTGTAAATTCTCACCTTAAACAAATGAGAAATTTCCATAGAACATTTAAAATGGTATTTGCAGCAGCATTCTAATTCTGGAAAGATGGCATGCTGATGTACACACACAGGCCAGCAGTTTCAGAGGGAAAACATTGTTCTTGGAACTACCAGTGTTTGTTTTTCCTTTATTGGCATTGGAACTCTTCAGTTAGTTTTCAAAAATAGAGGCAAGGCAAAATCAGAGTAATTTTTGGTAGTTTTAGTGGTTTCTTTCCAGATTTTGTATGTTACTAATAATTACGATGCATTATTTACCTCTATTTTATTAATACGTAGTATTTCACTTATATTAACTGTATTCCATTTAGATGACCCAGATGGTATTAGTACTAAATTGTTATTATTTGCAATGGAGAATTGTTTTAGTAAAATATAGTAAGTTTCTTTGTAAAGTCAATGAAGAGGACAACCTTTTGCTGGCTTAAATTCAAGGAATATAATTTTCCTTCCCATGTCTTAATTTTATTGTTTTTAATATGGTATCAAAGCAGTTTGAACTTATTTATACTAAATTATATTGGTGTTCAAACATTTCAAATGTACTTTTACATTTGAAAGAGCTAAATCTATCATTTATTAAAATTTCATGTGTCGTAATATCGTATTGACAGATCTAAAGTTTGTAAGGGATGATCGCTCACAGAGTTCTTGTATGGAGATATCCAGTGCAATGTTTACAAAGAGCAATGTCAAGAGCAAACTCAGAAGCCAAGTTTGATCGTAATAATTTGTATGTGTATGTTTCTGGTAGCTTTGTCCACCCACGGTACTTGGAAGGTTATCTGATTAGGTGTGAAATTTCTTTCAGCTGAAAAGACTAAGAGAGATGGGAGGGATGAGAATTCTTCAAATGGGAGTGAAGGAATGAAGTTGAGTTGGGTGTGCAAGTATGTGGGTGTAAAAGAATGAAAGTTATTGAAGAAATGAGCATTGAGAAACTCGTAATTATGCCTGGCATTTATCAAGTACCTTTCTTCTTAGAAAGCTCAATTTTCTACATTTTTAGTCTCCGTGAAATGGAAAACAAATGACCTTATTTCCTACTCTGTTCTTTTGGGGATCTTGGCATTCCAGAGCTACAGAGTTATTCGTTTTAATTACTTATCCTTACCAAAAGTTCGCACTTCCAGGTTTTTATAAAAAGAGAGATTTTAATTTTTGTTTTTATCAGTAATTTTATCAGTGACTCACTTTTAATGGAAACAGTGATGATTCATTAACATAGTGGGATCAGGAGTGGCATGCTAAAATATTTTTTCAGCTTGTTTGCCAGGCATAGACTGCAGTACTTAGAACAGTTTCAGCTTCTTTAAAGATGCTCTGTCATATAAAAAATATTACAAGCAAACAAGAGCCACTCACTGCCGAAGGAAGGGCATAGCCGATGCATTAAAGACAAAACACTTAGCACAGTCGCTGCTCAGGGCTTGGGAAGGAATTTTCACTACTGGGTTTGGTGAGGCTTGCCAAATGTCTAAGGAATTTCAGAGACTGTATGGAATGCCCTTCTTCCACTTAACTTTTCCCAACACTGAAGTTCCTTTCTTATACATCTTTGCTTTTCAGATGGAGTTTTGATCCTCTTGGGAAGCTTTCCATCTCACACAATTCCCATTTTCTTTCCCTGAGCATTTGATCAAAGGAAAGCGTTTGCTTGGTGCTTGGGACACTGAGATTGTGTAGCCTTTGGTGCTCTCCTTGGCGACGGCTCTCGGCCTCATTTCTGGCAATAATAGCCTATTTTCTTCTGCCCTCATACAGCGCATTTAGAAGAGAGAGCTCAGAAGAAACAAAAGATTTATTTATCAACCAGACTGTATTAAATTCAGTTTGCCCTGTTGCCTTCTTGGGATCCTTTAAGATGTTCTTTAACTTTTTTTTCCCCACTTAAATAAAAAGTGGGGAGAGATCTTCAGAAGCCTTGGCTTGAATCCAGTGAGGCTATTGTATTCTGGCCAATTCTGTTCTTCTGTTTGTTTTAGTTGAGCTCCTGGCTGTACTCTCTAAGTTTTAACGGTAAGAGTTTAATGTTAAACATAGTATTTGCAGAAATTTGCTATTCTGAGTGGTAACCAACTTTTCACTTTGCCTAGCTCTTAGGGGAAAAGGATAAGCATGCAGTGAGCAGGCCAACAGATGATTATTTTGTGGTTGTTGATGGTTAAATAGCATAGTAACTTGGGACTTGGGAACATGATTAACATCATTACTGATAACTTCTGAAATAATGTTTTGGTTGCTAGTGTGAGAATGCTGATGGAAACCAGTAATGTTCCTCTTTCTCCCTCTCTCCTCTGCCTCATGTCAGACAGACACAGCTAACAGTACAGCTAACACTGGAGCTCCTTCTCACAACACACATGTGTAACTTTTGAAAATTAAAGACCCATGAGGGTTTCTGTTTGTCCTAAGAGTGCCTGTAATTTTGATGTCACTCACCATGCGCTCTGTAGTAATAGAGCTTTGGATGGAAGAGTCAGATTCCTGTTGTCATTTCCCATGGCTGGGTTAGGATGGTGATGCTAGAGCTGGCAAGGTATTTGACAGAGGCCTCTCGAAAGTAGGGCACACCCATCCCTCCCCGGTGGTGTCTTTGGGACTCATAATTAACAAGAAACCTTAGGGAAAGTCTGACTTTCCAAATAGTTGTACTTTCCTCCAATTTAAAGATTTCTGTCAGAAGGCTCACTTTCACCCCACATAGAGAGATCGTGTGTGTGTGTGTGTGTGTGTGTGTGTGTGTAGGGGAAGCACAAGAAGGGAAAGGGAGCTGTTACTTGCTTTATGTAATACACAAATCCATGTGTTCTAGACTCCCCTGTTCAAAAATTTCCATAGGTAAATAGCAGTGTCTTCATCTGGAATTCGAGGTGCTCTGTGAATACTCTAAGCATCCTTTACAACCACAGGAGTTCTTTCTGCTTAACAATATAGTTTGCTTAACGTTTTCCAAGAACACCGTGGAGTTGTTGCCCCCCAAATTAGTGTTTCTCAAAACATGATTTATGAAATGCCTACATCAGAATCACCTGGGGTATTTACTAGAAACAGAGATACCTGGTGTTCATCCCAGACCTGCTGAATCAGAACCTCTGGTGATGGGGCCCAGGAATCTGCATTCTAACAATGCTTACTGAAGTTTGAGAAACAGTCACACCAGCCTATTCTTTTTGAATGCTGTCTTTTCAGTTCCCCATCTGCCTGTTGAACTCTTGTTCATGTCCCTTAGGTAAAAGTGAGTTTTCTCTTCTGCAAGCATTTATGGTATTTTTTTTCCAGTATGTTTCATCTTCTGCTTTTTATTATAGCAGCTTTGCTCCCAAACTGTTTCAAGTTCCTGGAGGGTGAAAACCATGCCTGATTCACATGTGTATGCTTCACACCCTTTATGCCTAATAAGAACTCAGAAAATGTTTAGTGAATGAATGGTTCAGTCCTAGGATCGGACTTTTATTATACCTAGTAAACTTTGGGTATTGGATTTTTGATTTTTTCTATTTAACTATCAGATATGCCTGGTCTGTTTGTGATGTGAGCTTAAGCTTTCCATGTCTGAGCATGTTTTCGTGACGTGATTATTCTTTCCGGCTTTAGCTTATGTTCACCTTCTCCTTTGGTAATCTAATATCCTTGATAGAGACATTACCTCGTTTTCATTTTTACATATCCTTGTATGACTCAACTGGGATTTTATCTAAGTATACTGTGTGGGTCTTCTCTGCTTTGAGAAGTGGAAATAGCGATCGTTTTCTGCCTGTTACAGAAATGTTCTTTTTATATTTTGTTATTTGTCCTACTAGTGTGGAGGTTAATATTAAACATCTCTTGAATAGTATCTCAATTAAATTGGCTGACTATGGGCAGATCCGTTGGTGAGAAAATGAAAAAATGTAGTCATGGATAAAGTGAGAAACTATTTCATAAGAGATGTTTAACTGTAACATAACATATTTCTTCTTTGTTTTTTTGATTGTTATGTTGCCGATTTATAGAAGAATCAGAAAATGACAGATTTATGCCACTGAGGACTTACTGTTTTCACGAATTTAGTTAGTGCACAGTTCCTGTATGTAGATCTAGTGACTCCTCTTTCTGCATGGTTACCGTCTTGTGATTTGGAGTGGTTTTCTGTATAATGGAATTACTTGATTCACGGGAACCTGCCCCTGCGTGTCCCCCCCACCCCTCCCTTGCTGTGGGCAGGAGCTCTGTCTTGTTGGCTGTTGTATCCATAGGGTTAACTGTGTCTAGGATCTGGCACAAAGTAAGTAACCCATAAGTGCCTCTTGTTGGAACTATTTTAAAAGGGAGGATTAAAGTAAACATTTCTCTCTTTAGGGCATGCTTTAATTTGCCCTTCCAGCAACATGTCCATTGTAATTATTGCCAGCACTGAGTGTTCTCTATTTCCTTGATTATTATTTAGGAAAAATTATGTTTATGAATTGTAGCTTTGGTATACTTTTTCTGCTTTTTCACATTTGCCGCAGTTCTTAGGAAAATGCTGCTCAAATTCTTTTGTGGCTGTAAATTTTTAGTTTTATCCAAGTAAAATATGCATGTGTTTATTTTTGTTTTCTAGTCCTATGAGAAGGTGATATGCTTGTTTTGGTTATACTGACAGTCATTAGTGGTGCTTAGGACGAAGATGGGTGGTTTCTGTTTATTTTGCTCAAGTATTGAGAAGCTGGCTGTGTGCTTCATTAGCATTTGGGTGCGCTGAACCTCCCAGAAGACCCTGGAAGGTGCTAGCTGGGAACAAGGCCAGTGGGCTACTTGAGCCTTGGAACAGAATGGCATACGTAAGTTCATGTGGATTCATTTCAGAAGTGGTAAAGGGACAACAGGAAAAAAGTGCCGCACCAAGAAATGGAGAAGCCACCGATGAGAGTTCAATTTCAGCGCAGTACAGTTTGGGGAGAGCAGTGTGAGAGCTAAAAGGAGATGAGTCATGCTTTCTGAAGGGTAGATGTTCGCAGCAATTCTGAAGCAGGCCCAAAGATTCAGATGTGTCTCATGCCACCACAGCTGCAGACAAGTCCAAGAAGAACATGGGGTAAAAGGTATCCTTTCTTTTCTCCTGAATCCAGGAGAGAGAGCCTCTTAACTGTTTTACAGATTATTTGGCTTTCTTACATAACAGTTAGAGCATGTTCAGGTTGCCCTATATCATTCCTGGATTGGGGCAAAAATATTAAAACATGGTGTAGGACTAAGTTCATAAGCCAGTAAAGTTCCATACTAAAGGAATTGGAGTTTGAGGAGTGCATGGAAGATGAATCAGGAAGTTGCTGACTGATGTCTTTCATTCATTGACTTAACTAATGTTTCTTGAGAGAAAGTGCATTCAGTACACATTTTTAAAATGTACTTTAATACCCTTCCCAAGATTTGTCCTTCTAAAGATAAAAGAGAAAAGCTACTCTAACAAACTAATAATTTTATTAAAGCATTTTGCTGACTCAAAACCACAAAGTGGGCTCTTAGGAAGGACAAAAATACAGGCATTTGATTTTATAAATTCTCTTGGAAGAAAAGAAAAGAGAAGGAAAAAGTAAATGCAGCTTGTTTTTACCCAAGCCTTTTTCTTTGTCTGTTTTACTGGAATCGCACTAAGCTTCTCTTTTTGTTCTCTCTTCCCCTATCCTATGAAATTTATTTAAATTGAATGGAAATTGAAATGGATGGTTTATTTAATAAATGATACTGGCATAATTAGCTACCAGAAAAAAAATTGTTAGACCTCCACCTAACATAAAATAAATGTCAGGTGAAGTAAAGGTCTAAATGTGCAAAATAAAATATATAAATATTAGAAGGAAATATAGGAGAACATTTGTGCCACTTTGGGTTAGGGTAAGAGGACCTTCTCAAGCAAGGTGAAAAACATAGACTCCATACAGGAAAAAATGGCCACATTTGAGCAAATAAAAATTAAAATTAGTGTGTGGCTAAAGTCAGCATTAACAAAGCGGGAAAAATGAAACCATAGGCTGGGGTGTCCTGTGACACACATGCATCATACGACACCAAGAGGCACATAGTTTTCAGGGAGCTCCTACAAATTGATAAGTAGAAGGTGAACAACCCAGGAGAAAAATGGGCAAAGAACATGACTGTGTATTTCAAAGAAGATGAACTTCACAACAAGATAAACTTCATTGAGAAATAGCAATTGAAATGACCTGATACAACTTTTTACCCATCAGATTAGCAATAATGCAAAGGATGCTAACATTAAATGGTTTTGTAAAGGTAGCGTGGAAAGAAACCCTCTCCTGCGTGGCCGATTGGGAGTATGAATTTCTACAACTTTTTGGTAATTTTGCCATATGGATTAAAAAATATATATGGGGGTGGGAGATACAAACTATTGGGTGTAAGATAGGGTCAAGGATGTATTGTACAACACACGGAATATAGCCAATCTTCTGTAATAACTGTAAATGGAAAGTAACCTTTAAACGTTGTATAAAATATAAGAAAGGTTAAAAAAATTTTTAATTGTACAAACTCTTAGACCCACAGTTATACTTTTAGAAATACAGGTTCACAATCCCTCATCCAAAACTCTTGAGGCCATTTGTGTTTCAGATTTCAGAGATTTTCAGGTTATTAAAGATAATACGATGGCTATACTGTATATTGTATAACACATCCCTCAAGGTTTGGGACAGCACTCCATAAGCAAACACGTTTATATTTCTAAAGGGAACAGATGAATATTCACATCAGTTTAGATCATTTTTGGCACCACATGAATCAAAAAAAAATTTCTGAATTTTTAGAGCTTGTTGGGTTTCAAAAATGTGGATGGCATTGGGCACCCATAAATACTGCAAAATAAAATCATTGATGCACAAATAGGCTGAATTATTTCTATCAGCAAAAGACTGGAAGCACTCCGTGTCGATCAGCAGAGGGGTGGAATAAATGGTGGTGCATTTGTACTCTGTGTATTATGCAGCTGTCAAAAGAGTGAGTTAGATTTTAACGTACTGACGCAGAAAGATGATTTGTTTGTATTAGATGAGAAAACAAGTTGTAGAAGAGAAGCGTGTGGTACAATCCCACTCAAAAAAGAGGGAGGGAGGTTATCACCCACTTACGCATGTATATGTTTTACAAGGAAGAAAAGCTTTGGGAGGATATATACCAGACTCTAGACACTGGTTATCTCAGGAGGATGAGATTTGGAAGGAAGTAGGAGACTGTTAACATTTTGTTTACATGCTTCTAGAGTTTGACTTGTTAAAAAGAGCATGTATTAATTTGGTCACCAAATAAAAGCAATTTTTCTCTTAGAAACAAATACAGTTTGTATTACAGAGCACTGAGAGTTGGCACCTCTCCACTAAGGTGCAGCTCTCCAGACCATGAGGGAACCTGCTTTTCATAATTAATAATTAATGGAAGGCAGAGGGCTAAGCCTGGAGCTAGGCTTACAGCTCCAGTCCTCAAGCAGGGCCTTCATTACTTAGTACCGAAGCCTAATAATTTCCAACGTGTATTAGCCTGTCCCCCCGCGGGAAAAAAACAAGTTAAACTTGGACTGTTACTATGATACGGAAATCCGGTCACCCAGGGAGTCTTTTTTTAATTGACCCACTTGTGGGGAATAATAACTCCAGAAAGTAATATTGATTTTTCTTTGACTCGTTGAGTAAGACAAATGTGGTTTCCGCTTCATGAGTGTAGTGTATGACACTCATTTTAAACACATTTAGAGTATGTTTAAAAATAGAACTACTTCTACCATACTGTCATTTTATTTTACAGTCAAGTTTTCCTAGTACTGTACCCTTAGTTCCTGGAAGGAAAATTACTAAAGATTTAGATGGATCTAAAGCTAATTAGTATTATGTCTCCAAATAGTTATCATGCTATTTACTTGGTTTTATTTCCTAAATATATACAGGCTGTGTAGCCCTTACCTTTAACTCAGATGCAGAAAGAAACTTGTACATAAATTTTTGAGTGTGGATAGATTGAATGGATAAATGCTGAGAAAGGAGAAAAGATTAAGCACATCAGTGATCATAATAAAACAAGCCCAGGACAGGGCGGTATATGCAAATTGACAGCATTTGTGTGTTTGTTTTTCTCAACTGTGATATCTTATGTGGATGGCATTGGGCATCCATAAATACTGCAAAATAAAATCATTGGGAGCAGGTGCTCCTTAGAAAATAAAGAGAAGCCATTTGCTAAATGTGATACTGTGCCGTGTAACTTCATTTTGAGAACTAAGATTACTCTGTTAGACTGGATGAATGTTAACTTGATTTCTTTTCCCTACTCCAAGCTCTATATAAAACAAATGAACATGAGTTAATATCTCTTTCCTTAAAGCATTTTGCTTGCTCTGGAAAGTGAAGTCAGTCTTTTCAGGTTGTTGGGTAGTTTGGGAGCATGGGCTGTGCCTGAATTTGTTTGAAGGTAAATGTACATAGTGTTCAAAATATTCATTATCCTTCAGGGCCGATAATGCCACCCTCTATAGAGGGAAATGAGTGTGAAAAAGGAGTGCTTTCCACACACTACTCTGAGGCCGTTCTTTGACCTGTGACTTAGAATTGTTAGTAAGTGATATCTATTTACATTTAACTCTTTAATAAGATGTAATAAAAGAAGGGCGGGAGAGATGAGAAGTAGTACTGATGTTGAAAGGCAGTAGATTCAAGTTGTATGTGAGTCACACTATTTCTCTGAGCCTAGTTTCTTTGTCTATGAGCTTGGGAAATGAAAGGCCCCGTCTGTTCTCACTTTTGATAGCCCTGAGAAATAAGGAAGGTATATCTACTTTAAGTAGCTTTCTTTAGCCTTGGCACTGTGTGTGTGTGTGTGTGTGTGTGTGTGTGTGTGTGTGTGTGTGTACGTATAACAGATGTTTTTAAAAAACAAACCACACAGTTTCTTGTCCTTTTAGTTTCTACAGTATCAAAAAGAATCCTTTCTTGTTATTGATAAACTCATAACTGTAATTATTACAATCGTCATTAAAATAATTTTTATTAGTCTTAAATTTTATGATGCTCTGATCATCCTCTACTTCCTATATTGAATAGCTATGAGGGGATATCTGCAGCCTGAGTGAATATAATGTAACTTCATTTCAAGGATTTAATTTTAAGGTTTAAGAACTGTAATATTAGTTTCAAAAATAAAATTATTTAAAATATTTCACCAAATATGCAATTTTTCCAAAGCCAGCCAAGTTTTATTTTAGAATCTGGGCCTGTGCACATTTGATAACTTATCTGTCTCACCTGTAAGAATGACAGAGGTAAAAGTCTTTAATTTTGTAGGAGACATAGAGATTTCTGGTCTTTTCTTCCGTAACAGTGTGCTGTCACCTTGCTCTCTCCTCTGCATTCTTTTAAAATGAAGGTAAAGGGAGGAAAGGTCACCCACTCCCCACTTTGATCTCTTATCTCTCTCTTAACTTAAACATTGCCTTCAGGTATCTGTTTCACCCATTTGAAGACCAGAGGGAAGTGGATTCTAGGTGGACTTTTATTTTTCTAAGAAGGGGTTTTTGAATTGGCAGATGCCTATGATCTGACTGCTTTCTACATAAATAAAGAAAAAGTGGACCTCTAAGAAGGCTAAGGGTTAGAGTTTCCAAAACAGATGAGTTTTACTGTGTTCTGATCAAGAACTTGAGTTCTCAGAAACAATCCGTGCTTTGTTTGCTAAACAAGTCTTCTGAACATCGTGTTCTTTTCTGGGAAGAATTTGGGGGATGGGCTGTGCAGGGCAGGCTATGAGGGAGGTGGAGAGGGAGCGAGAGAAACTTAGGACACTTATAAATCATAATCAGCCCTTAAAATGTATAGGTCTAGGGCAAGAGTATAAATGGAGGCCCCAGCCCACATATCTAAATATTTAATTTATAATTAAGCTAACAAACTGTTAAATAAAACACATTCTCGCCTCCTACCTTCACAAATATACTTTTATGATGACCTCTAGATTCAAATGTATTGAATTCTATCTATATACTCCTCAGACCCCTTGGGATTCTGCACTGGATATGGCTGCATGGGGGGAACTTGCTCAGTGGCCTGAATCTCATCGTTTCCCGTCTCCGACTCTGTCCCTCATCCTGCAGGACACACAGCCCATGTGTCCAAGCTCTGTCCACTCCTAGGGCCTATGGGTTCACATACTCATGGGCGGATGGGCCCAGGGAAGAGGCCCACACAAGCGCTGAAAACAGATAAGGTGTCATTTGGGTAAGGAATTCCAGGATCCTGCTTATTGTTAGTATGGAGAGAATGCGTCTCTAATGGAAATATAATGCGAGCCACATAAGTCATCTTAAATTTTCTGGTAGCCACATTGAGGAAGAGGAAGAAGAAACAGGTGAAATTAATGTTAATAATATAGCTTATTTAATTCAATGTATCAAAATGATCAGTTATAAAGAATTATTAATAGAGTTTACATTCTTTTTTGTACTAAGTCTTTGAAATCCAGTATGTATTTTATAATTAGAGAACATGTCAGTTTTGACTGGCCCCATTTCACATGCTCGGGAGCCACCTGGGTCTCGTGGTATTTGTACCAAACAGTACAGCTCTAGGCCAAGGGAGCCCAAACTCCTTGTTCTATAGGGGCACTTGGCCTGTACTTAACTATTTTTTTCCTCTTCCATTCAAGTTTGTCACCTGCCTTTTACTCATTCAACTCACTGCTGCTTGCCTTTCTTCTCAGGAATGGTATGGTCCTAAAAAATTTGTTTGCATAGATGCATATACCTTTTATCCCCCTGTTAGTGACAAATACTTTTCCAAAAGCCAATGCTTCCACTTTCCATCTTGAGTAATTACTGGAATTGTAATCCTTCTGTTCCCCACTTTCTGAAGTCTTTGTGCTATATTGTTTTGGATAATGTCTAGGGTCTTTTTCCTTCCTAGAGGAACTTTTTAAAAAAAAGTTCAGTTTAATTGCATGCATATTTTAAAACTGTGGCCAGTTCTACCAAATGAGGATACAAATCTAGAAGGTAGGGTACTGTTTTTGTTTGGACTAGAACAGCAGTTTTATCTATTTCAGGATAGAGTTTCCAGAATTAGAAGAAGAAAAAGCATCTAGTTAAATTTGAATTTCAGAAAAAAAAAGAATATATGTTTTTTAGCATAAGTATGTCTCATGCAACATTTGAGACATACTTATACTAAAAAATTATTTGTTGTTTATCTGAAATACAAATTTAACTGGATGTCCTGTATTTTATCTGGCAACCCTATTTCAAGACTGTTTTACTGTCTCAAAAACGGGGGACCCTAAGCAGCTTTTATTTCTGTGGATTAAACTATTGATATTTACTGTGTTAGAAATTTAAACTGAGAAATATTTTCATATATAGTAATTCATTTAGAAAAATAATAAACCCCATTCTTGTTAACATATGTATTTTTTATGAAAAATAACTACCTTCTATAACAAGAAAAAATAGGGAGAAGAATGTTCTTATTTTATATTGTTGCAACTCTTAACGCCTGGCTTAAGTAGAAGATAGTTGGATTCTCAAGTCTCTTTCTGTTTCTAATCAGGTGTGCTATCACAAAGACATGTACCATCTGGAACTCTCCACTGGACACTTGGGAGAAAATGAGAGTGGCAAAAGTCAAATGACATCTTAGTATTGTTATGAAAATAGTTTTGACCTTGAGAATCTCCTGAAAGGATCTAAAGGACCTCTTGCACGGTCCCCCAACCATGCTTTGAGAACCCCTGGGCTAGGAATAATAGACCCTCTAATTCTAGCTTGTGTGTTGGATAGATCATAGATAATCAGAACGGAGGATAAACATTCTTTGTTTTAAGTAGGACTAATGAATCAAATCATAAAATACAAAACAAATTTTAAAATGATTATTCACGTTTAGCGGTAATTCTTAAGTTTTGTTTTGTTTTTTACTTTAAAATTACTCTGTTGGCCGCTCTCACCTTCTGAGATGGCCCACACTCTGTCTGTGGAGTGTGCTTCTGTCTAAATAAACCCACTTCTTACCCATCACTTTGTCTCTCACTGAATTCTTTCTGCGATGAGACATCAAGAACCTGGGCTTCATTAGGTCCTGAAACCAGATACTGAAACCCCCGCCAGGTGGGAGAGGTTAACTGTATGCTGCCACAACAGGCAGACCACGGACTGGCTGGAACCAGAAGGTTGATGATGCTGACTTCCGCTTACCTCACCACCAACCAATCAGAAGAATGTCCATGAGCTGATCACACCCTCCTCTTTGAACCATTACTATAAAACTCCTCACTACCCCCTGCAGGTCAGGACACTCAGTTTTGAAAGCATTAGCCCTCTGTGGCCCCCTTTGCCTGGCAAAGCAGTAAAACTATTCTTTTCAATTTCACCCCCACCAAAAATAAATAAATAAAATAAAATAAAATTACTCTGTCAAGAAAATAGCTATCAATCTGTCAAATAGGTACATTGTCAGCTTTCTATTTAGAATAAAATTTATATAGCCATTTAGAACAAAGCTTTACATTTTTTATTATAAAATTCAATAAAGATGTCACATGACAGTTTCTTAAAATGCTGATTGGATTGAACTGGGTTTATTTTTAAGATGTGTCTGTTCTAGGCATAGTACACATTGCCTAGTATTTAGGCTTGGCCAGTTTATAAAATAATTAGCATAATGCAATAACTCATCTGATTCTCATCTCAAAATAGAAAACGTGTAGAGGTTGGCAGTGGGCCAAATACGAGAGTACACAGAGAAGTGCCCTCAAACTTAGAGGTGACTTCTTGAATTGCTTTAATTGTTTGGACAACAGAAAATGAAAGAGCCATTAACAAAAATAGAGCAGGAGGAAGTGCAGGTCTGGGATAAAGATGGTATGTTCAGTTTTGGACTGGAAATGTTGTAGGGTGGGTCAACAGAGAGGAGATGGTGTGTGATAGGGTTAGAGAGAGTTGTCCACAGAGTAGTAAAACGATTTCCAAGGAAGACAGTGTAAAGAGAGAAGAAACAAAGAGCACATCTGTGAGGAGTTCCTAACTGTGGGGTAGGAAAGAGGAGATGGGGAAGAAAAGGAGGAAAGGTTGGAGAGAGCTAGGAAGAGGCTAGGTGAGGAAAGTGTCCTTAGAGTGAGATGAGAAGAGCTCTTCGTGGAAGGGTGTGTGGTTAGCAGGAGCAAGTATAGGATCGAGATTGAGGAATGGTCATTGGTTCTTCAATTTGGAACTGCAAAACTGGTACCCTTAGAGACAGTGTAGTTTTGATTAATTGTGAAGTTTTTATTTCAGGTTTGGATTGGAGAGAAGGGAAGCAGAAAAGTTTTTGACTTGTCTGGGGTAACAGAAATCCTAAAGAGCTACATCGGTGTTCTTTTCCTTCCTCTCTGTTGTCATTCACACGGGTGTTAATTAAGCTAGCCAAGGTGAAGCTAAAAAACTCACTCCAGCAAACTCACCGCCTCAAATATTCAACCTTATTTTAGAGTGACGTTTGTTCTTAAATATCATCTTTATATTTTAGGTAAAACGCTGGCCTTAGAGTCTGAAGATGTGCACTCCAGCTCTGCAGCTCTGCTGCTCGCTTACCCTCTGAGGGCTCCTTTTTCTGCTCAGCTGAATTAGAGTTGGACTAGATTATCTCTAAGGCTGTGCCAAAATCATGTGATGTTATGCATCTATGACATCTGTCTTTTCTTTCCTTTTATTATAATAGGTTCAGCAAGTTGAAGAGTCTTAACCTTTCCAATAATCATTTAGGGGACTTCCCATTAGCAGTCTGCAATATTCCAACCCTGGCCGAGCTGAACGTGTCCTGCAATGCCCTCCGAGCAGTCCCAGGAGCCGTCGGAGTTATGCACAAGTATGTACTTCAAACCCTGCTGCAAAGTATCTCTCAGAAACCCCGAGAAAGCTGCATCAGGGTCGCAGCACATGAGATTAGTTAACTTGTTATGTTGGTCATATGTTGGTCTCTTGGTCCCAAATCAAGAGATCATGCTCTTGTGTAGAGTTCGTTTGTTAGCTTCTTTCAGAATCTTGTAAAAAATTAAAATACCCTTGTTTAGAATGAAGACCCCTACAGGTGAATGTGTCTAAATATGGGAGGAGGGGTTACTTTCTCATTTCCTGAGTTACGTTGAATTCTAAGACCTAGAAGTTAATTTTTTAGAATAACAATGAAAGATGGGTATTTGGGCTGATTCACACTGCCGTCAGCTCGTGTTGTTCTCATTTATGCCTATCCAAGTTGGGAAAATTGGTCATAATTTTCGTTTTCAGTAAAAGATTAAGATGTTTATCTCTGATCATTTCTCTCTGGTGTATTATTGCCTCAGGCCCTGTCCTTAGCATTTTGCAAAGGATAGTATATTTTCTTTTTCTGGTATTATGATCTATACTTATGGAACTCGTATGTTAATAATAAAGATGTAAAATTTATACATTCTCTTTCTAATTCTTATGTTTTCTTTAATAGCTTACAGACATTTTTGTTGGATGGAAACTTTCTCCAGACCCTTCCTGCTGAGTTGGAGAACATGCATCAGCTTAGTTATCTTGGTCTTTCTTTCAATGAATTCACTGACATTCCAGAGGTATTGGAGAAATTGACTGCTGTGGATAAGCTTTGTATGTCTGGAAACTGTATGGAGACTCTTAGGCTACAGGCTTTAAGAAAAATGCCTCACATTAAACATGTGGATCTAAGGTAACCATTTTAAAGATATATATCCCATTTGAGTGGTTGGCTTATATTTGGGGGGTAGGTTATAGCCCTTTTGGTGGCATTCTTCTGTCAAGGCAAGCAGGCTGGTTAGTTGCAATAAGGGCCCGCTTTGCTATTTTTGCCCAGAGGGAAGTATAATGATTAGTAGTAGGGTCTGCTCATGCCTGAAACTTGTTAAAATTTTTTTTCTCACTGATGAGTGACCACATATCTTGAAGGTCTTAGTTGGTTTTGCAAGTTTGAGCCCAGTTTTAATTAGCGTGAATCAGTAGGCCCATCGAGTCAGAGAGAGCTATTTATGGTGAATGAAAACCGTATCAAGAGCCAAGTGGATATTTTTCTCTCTTATTCCTACTTTTCTGTGGCTTGAGGCAGTTGACACAATTGAGCATCTCTCCTTAATTTTTTTCCCCTTCCTTGGCTTCCTTAATATAATATATTCATTAAATTAAATTTATTACTTATTTAATTTACTTATTTTAATTTCCTCTCTCTATCCAGATGGGTCTGCCCGTAGTTTACAGTTCTTTACAAAAATGTAAAACTCATAATCTCTTGGTAGGCCCAAGTTTGGCCAGAACCTCCACTCTCAGCCCTTGCAAGAACAAGGGAACCTGCATTTTGAATCCTGATTGCACTAAACTCCAGCTGAAAACACTAACACAAGCCTTGCTACATCACAGATGCCCAGTAATCATCCCTTTGTATGTAAACTTCAGTTTTACTTTCTAATGCACAAAGAACCAATACACAAGGAGGAAGCCATTCTAAATTTCTCTTTTTTTAAGGAAAAACAAGAGCCTGTCATTGGGCTTGAGTTCCTGCAAAGCAACCTGTTAGGTTTAGGCCTTAATATTGACTTGCCCAATTTGATACTTTTTCAACCAAACTAACTTTCCCATTAGCCAGGGAGTGATGACCACATTAAATCTTGGGTGAAATATTTAATGTCTCTGTGCAGCTGTGTTCTCATCTCTAGATTACAGTTAATAACAGAATCTAATTCATAGAGTTTTGGAAGGAATGGAGTAAATGCCTCACTCTCCCAGCAAATGTTACATATTGTTATTATTACCTGCTGAGATCTCCTACTCATGAACGTGCTCAGCTGTCCGTCTTGGCATCTTTTCACCTCTTTGATGGTTCTTTCCTTGTTTTACTACCCACTTTCCTCTCTGGTGATAACCCCAGACCCTCACTCAGGCCTGTTCATCAGTATAAAGTAGCATCACCTTTTGCTCCTCTCTCATCTCCATTCTTACCCGTTTGGCCCCGGGGAACCCATTCATTCCAGTCCCACAAAGAGTTGATTTGCTTTACCTTTCCTCAGACTAAAGGAATCAAGCCTGTCGCACCTGGGGAAGTGTTAGCAATTTGCAGACCTAGAATTCTTAGTTCAGGGAGTTCAAATGGTAATAATTTATCTGACTTTGAGAACTTTTTGGAGTGTGACAGGATAGGGAACTGAACACTTTGTCTTGTTAACTTTCTTTCTAAATTGTTAACGTTATTTGCCTCTGAGTCACTTGGGTTTAGAAAACCTTCATATTCAAGAATTTGAGCCCTTTTTAAATTCAGCCACCCAGAGGTATAACGATGGTCGTTTTGACCTCAGGTAGCAAGCACGAGGGGATTTATAAGTTACCTGGTATGGATAAGAAAGCATCATTTTTCTTGATCTGAATTAGCTTACAAACGAGCTCAATCTAATATGTTTGGAAGTAACTTCTTATTAAGAGCTTTGTAAACTCTTCAGATTTCTAGTTCTAATTGGGTCTTTTTTAGATGAGATTAGTTACAGGATATTTAAATACCAGAATAGACTTTTGTACATGTAAATGTGGAATGATCATTAATAGGTAACTGCTTCCCTTCAGACCACTGAGCTGAGGGGGCAGAAATCTGGTCAGATTTGCTTATAATTCTGCCTTAATATTTTAAACTGAAGCTAGTGGAATGATTTAAGGGGAGTTTCACTTAGTTTCTGTAAGCAGAGGGCTGATTTTATTGATTGAATTTTTATTCCTTCAGATGGAAATATTACATCAGATTAAAAGTAGTCATTTTTCTTTTAATCTTATTCTTTTTCTCATATTCACATTTTTGAGTCTGATACTCTTCTATGGCATCATTAATAATTTCTCCTCCTCTTCTCTGTCCAAAATGTGGATATTACGTCTTTCTCCTCGATCACCTCTCTTTCTGTTTTGTACCTTGGTGGTTGGTTGCCTGTACTCACAGGACTTCATCATTTACCTTTCGTCTCCATGGTAAATATTCCTCAGTTTTTCTCTAACTCTTTATTTCTCTTCTTGGGATTAATTCCACTTCAGCTGCCAGCAGGATAATTTCACCTTGCTTTCTCCTATTGACACACTCACCCAAATTACATGTGAAACAGAGTTTAGTTTCTTTCTGTTCAACCAGTTCTTTCCCCTGGATTCCTCATTTTGCTGTTAGCAACACTGCTTCATTGGTTATCCAGACACAAAATTTTTGACTCTATTTTCTGGTCTGCCACCAGAACCCATCAGTTCTCGCACACTAGTTTGACTCCTTGTCCCTTCCTTTGCCTTCTCACTGCTGCTATTGTCTCCTAGCTGAGCTGTCTGCTGCCATTGTACAGCCTCTCAAGCAAGCACAGCCTTGCTCAGAGCCTTCAGTTCTCTAGTTCAAGATATTCAAGCTCTCGCATCTGGTTTCAACCCACTAGCCTGTGAATCCCTTGAGGATGAGGCTCTCTCTAGCTCAGAGCTGCTCAAAGTGTGGTCCTCCAGCCTGTGCTAGCAAACCTACTATTTGCTACTTTTCTGCAATGAGATATGTATAGAAATTGAGACTTAATATCTTAGAAACGCACAGTGACCTGACATTGCCACAACATCCAAGTAGACTCATGTAAGCAGACTTTCTCATGGTACAGGGAGTAGACTAGTTTCGGTGTTGGCGAACTTGCAGCGATGAACTGCTTGTGTGGTGCGCTGTGTCCTGGTATGTGCATATGACTACACATCGGTCTGTGATGGATCAGAAGTTCAGAAAATAGGTCCTGCACCCGAGATAACTTGAGAAGCACTGCTCTTATTTATGTATCCTTGAGTTCCCAGTGTTAGCGCTTAGTAGGCACAGTACTTGATAAAGATTAATTGACTAACTCACCTTTGTAGCCATATTCTCACTCCTGTCACATAGCCTGCACTCCTGAGGGACCCCCTACACCCATGCGTGAAACTCACCTTGTGATCTTCTCTTCAGTCCAAAGGCCATTCAGCAACTCCTCATGGACTCCTTTCTTCTCCCATTTACATCTGTTGAATTCTGCCTGCCCTTGGGATTCAGATGAGACGGCTCCTCTTGCACAGCATCTTTTTTGACCATTCTCTGTATTTTATGCCATTTATGACATTTATCACATACTTGTATCTTTAGACTTCGTATTTTAAAGCGTATCTGGTTTTCCTCACTAAGTGACTAAATCTGTTGACAAGCACCTTACTTTATTCATCTAGGATTGATACAAAGCCATAGGTTACTGTCATCATCACCACCACGGCTTTGCCTTGTTCGCAGAGCACCAGCACATGCATTCATTTGATTTTCTCAACTGCCTTGTAGGACAAGGAAGGTGTCATCCCCATTTTACAGGTTAGAATTAGACTTAACCGAGACTTTGGTGACTTGCTCAAGGCCACATATGCAAGTGTTGAGCAGCAAACTGGAACTAGAACATTTTCCTGCTGCCGATCAACACATAGTAAATGCTCAGTGAGTATTGATGAAATAAATAAAATGCCTGTGTTCACTGAGGAGATTATTGGAAGAAAATTTTTACCACATTTTGCCTCTTTAAAAGGTCACCCTAAGTAGTTGTATTATTGTGTGAGCCTGAAAACTTTTGATATTTGCATCCTGATAAGACTTGGCAATTTAAAGTGAATAGTGGGACTAACCTCCCTGTCGTTATAGATTTTCTTTTGTCTCCTCATTAAACCAGCCCTTTAATTACGTTAGTGTTAATACAGTGGAGGGGGAGGGCGAGGAGATGATAGTGCCACGTGAAGATAATTTAAAGTGTAGGTTAGGGAGATCATGGGACATTTTTTCAATTCCTGCAATCTCTTATATCCAAAATTAGATTTGGGGTTTTTTTTCTTTTTATTCTGTGTACATATTCTAGTAATCTAGTGAGCATTTGGAGATAGGCAAATTGCTGGGTTGAGGCCAGTTTTTTAATCTTACAACCTGGAATAGAAAAGAAAAGGAGCAAAAAAAAAAAAAAATCATCTTGGGGACATTTGAAGAGGCAATATGCTGTTCTTGCAGGTTGACAAGTCCTAGCTCTTTGCTGTCTTGTCACTCTTCCTTGTGTTTCAGTGGCTTTATGATACTGCTAGTAAAATTTTAGTTACCCTCATTTTATTTTATTTTCTCAAACGGCAGAAAATCACTGCAGAGAAGACTTGGCTTTTTTCTAAGCTCCTGCCTTTGTATTAATGCTCTTCTAACCAAGTGCATGATCTCAGCACTCTGTTGGCTTTGTAATGAGAAGCAGGAGGTTCTGTTGTTTGTTTGTTTGTTTGTAAAGGAGTTGGGCGTAGCCTAGCAAACTAGGAATTGAGATTTTCATCTGTTTTTCTCCACTTTGAAGCCAGATGTGTTTTTGTTACATTGATTCCTGGTCCCCATTACTACTTACTTATCTTCTTGGCAGCTCATTCATGGCAACTTTAGTCTATTAGCTAACTAGTTCTTATGACTGAGGCTCTGCCAGTTTTTCCCTGTGCCCTGAACTTGTTGATCCCCATTATTGTCCTTTGTTTTATGATTTCTCAGTGAATCCTACATGTCAAATTTCAGTATTTTCTGCACTTTGCTCTTTCAAGTAGTATTTTAAAATTGGAGATAGTTTTGGTAATTAATCTTTGGTCCAGAACCAACTGAAAATTCAGATATATTTGCACACCTGTCTCTGGTGTATATTTGGCTCCCATTCATTATTTTTTTTCCAAGTTCACCGATTAATTCTGTCCTTTTATGGCTGCTCATCTACCTGCTCATTCATCCTCTCTCTTTCCTGAAATATCCATGTAGTTGTAATGTGCTTAATGGGTTATTCTGGGTTTTGCTTCTCGTGTTCTTTCAACCAGATTCTTTGGAAATAAACATTCAAATGATTTTTTTCTCCGTTGAAATGAACTAAGGTGAAATCAATATGCATATTTCTCTTCCAGCCTTAATGATCTAAATTGTGTTTCAGATTATATTGTCAAGGTTAAGACCTCATGGAATTGTAGCTAGAAATAGCCAGAGAATCTGGCTAGTTAAGGAAAGCCAGATACTGAGATTAAAGAAATCATGGAGGACCGTGACAGAGTGAGACCTGAGTCCTTCTTGTTAGTCACCATATGAGGGTGTGACTGTTTATTTATAACATTGCAGTTAATTATAGTCTCTATTTTTGTCCTTTTCCTCTCAAGACTGAACCTAATTAGGAAGCTAATAGCAGATGAAGTGGACTTTCTCCCTCACGTCACTCAGCTTGATCTGCGCGACAATAAGCTTGGTGATCTAGATGCTATGGTTTTCAACAACATTGAAGTTTTACACTGTGAAAGGAATCAACTGGTGACACTAAACATCTGTGGCTATTTCCTAAAAGCACTGTATACCTCTTCTAATGGTATGTAACAAAGACCACATCAGATTTTCTCTTTTGTTTTTTTTTAAAATTTATTTATTTAATTTATTTATTTTTGGCTGCGTTGAGTCTTCATTGCCGCATGCAGGCTTTCTCTAGTTGCGGCGTGCGGGCTTTTCATTGCAGTGGCTTCTCTTGTTGCAGAGCACAGGCTCTAGGCACGCGGGCTCAGTAGTTGTGGCACACGGGCTTAGTTGCTACACGGCATGTGGGATCTTCCCGGACCAGGGCTTGAACCTGTGTCCCCTGCATTGGCAGGCGGATTCTTAACCACTGCGCCACCAGGGAAGTCCCCAGAGTTTCTCTTTTGGTTCTAAGAATTTACTCAGTGCCATCTTCTCTGCCTCACTTTGATTTTTCTTTCCTCATTTAGGAAAATAAGTTTTTCCAATTTTGCTAAGACAAAAATCATAAAAGAAGAATCCTGGTTTGGTATTTAAAGGAATCAAAAAGGAAGATTTTATAGTTCCTAATTTGTTTTTCTCATATCGTGATATTTAGATAGGTTACTCCCACTTGTGATTTGGCTCTTCTCCTTGAAGGGCAGACAGGGGGGAAGGTGGGGGGTGAACTGTTGATTGGGCTACCTTGTTAAGATAGTAAATCTGGGGGGCTTCCCTGGTGGCACAGTGGTTGAGAATCTGCCTGCCAATGCAGGGGTACACGGGTTCTTGCCCTGGTCTGGGAAGATCCCACATACCGTGGAGCAACTAAGCCCGTGAGCCACAACTACTGAGCCTGTGCGTCTGGAGCCTGTGCCCCACAACAAGAGAGGCTGCGACAGTGAAAGGCCAGCGCACCGTGTTGAAGAGTGGCCCCCACTTGCCGCAACTAGAGAAAGCCCTCGCACAGAAACGAAGGCCCAACACAGCCATAAATAAATAAATTAATTAATTAATTAAAAAAAAAAAAGATAGTAAATCTGGAGAATGAAAGTGAAAGGGAGGTCTGTTACGGACTCCATTCAGGGTCTCAGATTTCCCACTCCACCAACAAAGGAGCTCACCTTAAGAGAAACCCAAATTATATACCCACAGGGACACCACAGAGCAAGAGTCTTACTCATTTAATAAGGTCTCCTCCTTAGAATTTGGAAATCATGACAGTTCTAAAACAGAAAAGGTCGTATGGGCATATGTTTTCTGAAGTGAAGATTTCCATTCCCTCCCATCAGACAACTGAATGGAAACAAGTACTTACTACTACGTGCTGAACAAATATTTATCAAGCACTTGTTTTACGCATAGTGTAGTGCAAGAGTGCTAGAGGATAGGGATTTTTCTTTTTTTCTTTTCTTTTTTTTAATGAGATTACTGTCTTCTCACTGGAGAAACAAACCAAACCTCAGATAGCTACAGGTCACCAAAGGGTTATAGGATATGGGTAGCCGGGAGGTATGAAGTGGGTGTTGAAAGGGAAAGAATCTGAATGTGGTTTGTTCGGCAGATGGAAGAACACAGGGAATTCTAAACTCATAGGTACCTGCTGGAAAGTGGTGAGAAGTACATATGGGATGCATGGCTTGGAGTGAAGCTTGGTGAAGCTTTGAAGCTAGTACAGTAAGCTGTAGAGAACCAGTGGAGATTCTTAGTGCAGGAGGCATGTGATGGAAATGATGCTATAAAGACTGTTAACATGAAAGCAGTGTGCAGAGTGCACTTATGGGAGAAGAGTGGAAAGATGCACTCTTCCACTAATCCAGGTTATTGCAGTGGTTTTTGTGTGAGCTAGTAGTAATCTGCAGTCAGGACTACAGATGCTGATTTAAGACATCTGCTCATAGGTGGTACCTGAAACCATGGAAGTAAGGTAACTAGAAAAGAGAAGAGACCCAGTACCAAAAGTAGACCGCCAAAGCCCTCACAGTTAGCTGGGGCCAGAGTAGGAAACCAGAGAGAAGCTGAACCTCTGAAATACTTACTTGGTAAGGGTTTAGAGAAGCAGAAGGACATCTTGAAACTACTCTATCTGAGAAACAAAAGCCTAGGTGTCATTTCATACAGTTTTGAGGAAGGGCTTCCAGATTTGAGTAGAGGACGTCATTTGTGACCCTCAGGAGTGCTGTTCCAATAGAGTGAAAAAGGCACAAGCCAGGGTGCATTTGATTTTATGGAAGGAACCCTGAATGTTTAAAACAAAAAATGGTATTCATACAGTTAATCTTCCAGATAAAATTTAGCATGCATAACAAGAGGAGTGCCACAGTAAGTGGATAAGAAAGAGGTAGGGAAGTAGAATGAGTGATTTATTTCAGTCTCTGAATAAGATCTTGTGATTAAATTCGAAGTTCTTTGTACTTTCCTATAGTTTCAAAGTTAAACAAATGGATGTATTTCCTAACCTAAACAAACCATGGAGAATAAAGCACAGGAATGATATTCTACATATAAAAAGAGTCTCTGTGTCACTTGAATGGTAATGTTTTTGTCTTCTGCTTCCTAGAACTTGTCCAACTTGACGTTTACCCAGTTCCGAATTATCTGTCCTACATGGATGTTTCAAGGTAAGAAGGCAAGTCCTAGAGCACTCTGGGGTCTGCTTGAAAATTATTTAGATGATTCTGTCTCAACTTTGGCATAAGAACTTTTTATGTATCTTGAAGGTATTCACTAGTGCTGAATACTTATCCTCTGAAAAATGCATGCAACTGTCTGTCAGTTAAAATATGTACTTCATTTGTATACTATAGTTTACACCAGGAGAACCAAGATGTTGATGTGGACACCGGTTTGAATGCCAGGTTTACGCTTGAAAGATTAGTCAGTTGAGGGTTGTATGGCTGGAAGGTCCAGTACTTCTTTAATTATATTAACCATATCTTCGTGTCTTTCCCTGAAATGTTGTTAATTTCGTTAAAAATATATGTTGTGCTATATACAGCTCTCTGATTTTTTGCCTCCGTTTTGTACATACATCTCCTTACTAAGAACTCTTAAAAAGTGGTGGCTGAGACGACCAAAGTAAGGTGTCCACACAGCCTGCTCACTTTTCTCGGCTCACTTGTGAACACCTTTTACACAAATTCACTACTACAGCGTGTCATGTGTACTCTGGTTCCCACAAATATTGTAGTAGACTTTTTCCTGAGGGCCCAAAGCATGTATTTGCACAAATTAGACTTTCATAATCTCAACACACTAAATTGAAACTCACTTTCAACTTAATTCCAAAGCAAATAACCAAGACTTTTCTGAATGACCACAGTACATGGGAGCATGTGGCCCTGTCAGCGTGACAACTGTTAACTCATTTCAGTGTGTAAAATCTGATACAACTGATACGTGATTTGTCAGGTGCAGAATTTGCCTTTAGTCATGAAAGTACACAGACCTAGATATTTTAATAATATTCTCAATCATAATTATGTCAGAATGTGTCAGAGTTTAGCTGACGTGAGAATGATTACAGTTAGTTTTATTAGACATTTATAATTATAAAATCCTTCATGAGTACTGCGTCATACATTTCCCACTAAACTCATGTCAGACAGTTCTGTTTAATGGATTTTAAGTCAGACACTACCTAAGTTCTTTTTTTTTTCTGTCAGCCTTGAATATTACTATCTTCAGCATTTAAATAAGAGTACAGGAGTGGGGTTTGCATACATGGGTGCATATAAATATCTTGAACAGATTTATTCGAGAGAATTGGCCATAGAGTGAATCTATTTTTCTTTTATTTATAGTATATAATTGGCAAATGGTTCCCATTGAAACCCCTAAGTGAGACTGAATTGGAAACTCTTATGTCATGCTAGTCCCTGAATTCTGCACTTAAATGCTATTCATCTTTTTTTTAACTCGCATGTCCAGAATCTTCACTGTAACATGCTCTGCCTAATCCACCTCCCAAACTGTAGGACATTCTCTTAGAAAAACCTCTGCTTCCCCTCACATAGCTCTGGGTATTTCACCCTCTCTTGTGTACTTATGTTCTCTAAAGAAACTGAGCTGTTACTCATTATAGTGTTTACTAGGTTCTTAGAGCTCCTCAAGTTCAAAGTTCTAGGTTATTTTATCACTTAAGAGGAATTTTATTGCTATATGGTGAGGTTGCTTATACTGAAGGGTACTTTCACTCACCTATCGTATTGAGATGTTTTAGGGATTAACTACTGTACAATAAAGTAATTAAGTGTGTCAATCTGTAGAGCTTCAAAGCCAGAACCGTGTGTACCTATATAAACACTAAACAGAAAATAATGCCTTCTTTTCTATATTTTAATTGAAAAGTTGATATAATAGCAAAAACTTTTACTCTGATATAATCCTTGTTCCAAGCATCATACTTTTCACAGACTTCTTCATCTGTTTTTAAAGAATTGTAGTCATAACATATATACCATGTTAGATTTTTTGTGCCTGGTCATTTCACATATTTTAAAAAGAAGGTAAAAAGCTAACCATCTGTGACTAAGGAGACATTCAAATATAGTAGATTTATCTAAGACGTGGTCAATTCATTTAACAATTTAAGTTACCATTGGTTTAGTTTACTTGTTTCTGGTAATTATAATTACTATCTAATGCCTAAGTAAATGTTTTCAAGTAATTAATTCTGAACTTAAGGGTCAGTGTATCTTTTCATTGCTGCTATTTCTTTCCATTTGTCTATGACACTGCTGTCATGGTACCTTCTGGAGTTAGGAAAATTTTTCATGTTCAGGGTAAAAATGCAAATTGGAAAATAAAACTATTTTATACCATTTGACTATTTACCTTAACTGGAAGTGTGTGTATATGTGTTTGTTTGTTTGTTTTCCAATATAAGACATCTTCTCCCTAAGCTTACATGGGTTTATAGACATTTTGGGATAGTAATTCTGGGAACCAGACTTTTTTTTAGACTTTAGAGATGATGCAGATGATGTGACTGTGTTCTTTGCTACTCTTTCTTTATTTCTTATTCCTTCCTTATCACAGTTCATCTTGCTTCAGATTAAAGTGAATACACATGTCCTTTTGATTGATACTCACTGTAATTGGGTATTTCACTTGAAGTTTTATTTGTGCTATATAATTATTTTGACTTTTGAACCATATTTTAAGCCAAATTCCAATCAAAAAGAATTGTATATTCTTATATTTAGGAACCGTTTAGAAAACGTGCCTGAGTGGGTATGTGAAAGCCGAAAGCTAGAAGTTTTGGATATTGGCCATAATCAAATATGTGAACTTCCTGCACGGTGAGTATTACAGATTAAGTTAGAGAATCTCAAATTAGATGAGCAATGGAAAAAATTGCTGATTCAGTGTTTAATTTGTTATTATGAACCCCTGAAAGAGTTTGTTCTAAAACCTTATTTAGGGACTTCCCTGGCGGTCCAGTGGTTAAGAGTCTGCACTCCCAATGCAGGGGGCACGAGTTCAATCCTGGTTGGGGAACTAAGATCCCACATGCCACACCGCGCGGCCAGAAAAATAATAATAAAACCTTATTTAGTATCTTTTACGTCTCATGGTATCTTCGAGGCACAATCTTCCATCATGCAGTGATGGGTAGACCAAGACTTTGACTCCGAGCCAGACTTCGCAAAGCCACGTGGCGGTTGATGCTTGGTGGAAATTTTCAAATAAGCCAAAAGAAATGTTCAGAGACTCAGCAAACAGTATGATTTGTTCACCTCTGAAATCTTAATTCTTTCAGAATCTTTGCCTTCTGTCCATTGTATTACATGTCTGCCTTACCCACAAATAATTTTTGGTTTTATTTGAACGTAACCCTGAAAAAAAAAAAGATTATTAGATCATTAAACCGGAAAAAGTAAACTAGATTCTGTTTTTCTTGTGTGAAATTTGGAGTAGAAGGTCGAAGAACTTCTCTTTCCTTCTCTTCTCTCTCTTAACGTGTTATTATTTTTATTTCATAATATTCACTTTAATGACAAGATTGTAAAGCAGCCACATGATGATATCTGGTATCCATAGATCTAGGCAAATATCTTCAAGTTGGCTCATTGTGGCATAAAATATTATTGGACTGTTAGTGACTAGCCATGCAATTAATAACCGGAAGAGTAGTCTATCCCACTGCTGTCCTGAAGAACTTTCTGTGGTGACTGAAATGGTCTGTATCTGTGCTCTTCACTACAGTGTCCACTAGCCACATGTGACTGTTGAGCACTTGAAATGTGGACAGTGTGACCGAGGAACTGAATTTTAAATTTTATTTAATTTTAATTAATTTAAATTTAAATAGCCACTTCTGCCTAGTGGCTGCCACAACTCAGGTCTAGGTATTTCCACTATTCTCAGCCAGTCACTGAACAGAGTAAGTCGTTTATTTTTAACCATATATAGTAAAAAATATCAATGAAAAATTGTAGAAATATATCACTATTTTGGAGTAAACTTAGATACACAATCTTTAAAGGTTTATGATCGTATTTCTCTGTTCTCTTGTAAAGGACAAGGATCATGAAATACACCTGCTTAGTAAGCCCAGTAAATGTGTCAGAGTTCAGCTGTCCACTATGACAGCCAGTAGCCATTAGCTGAGGGGCTATTGAGCACTTAAAACGTGACTAGTCCTAACTGAGAAGTGCTGAAGTATAAAATATACACTGGATGCAAAATATCTCAATAATATTGTATATTAATTACATGCTAAAATAATATTTTGGATATATTGGGTCAAATAAAAAGTGTACTGTAAAAACTAATTTACTTGTTTCTTTTCACTTTTTTAAATGTGACTACTAAAAAGTTTTAAATTACGTATGTGGCTTGCATGGTATTTCTGTTGGATAACATTGTGTTAGAGTCTAGCTCTTGTGGAAGAAGTCCGAGTTACATTTTCAATCCCTGGAAAGCTCAGTTGATTTTTCTTTGTTTCTCAGCCATATGTTATACCTGTAAATTCAATCCATTTGAAAATGCTTTCTGCTTTAGAGTTTTATGTTGAGTGAGCATTTAGGTGACCCAGTATAGCCCGTCACCATTATCAAAAGGACTTTGGTGATGTGCCCCGTGGACAGATGTGTGTGTGTGTGTGTGTGTGTGTGTGTGTGTGTGTGTGTGTGAAGGAGGGGGAGAGAGAGAGAGAGACCCTTTTAGAAGACAAGCAGCAAAAATGAAAACAGGCTACTACTAATGAGGAAAAATAATTTGTTAAAAAAAAATCTTGTACTGTTATCTTTCTGTCTGTTTTTCTCTTCCCTACTTTGACCTCCCCAGTTTAACACATATAGCACGTTGGAGTCTAAGGCCTCTGTGTCACTGTATGCTACAACAAAGATATTATATAAATAAACCAACAATTAAATAAATACAAGATAACTGATATCTTACCCAGTTTTCCCCAGAGTTAATTAATCTTTGATTTACTCTGCATTAGTACAGGCTTTTTTGGTATCTAAACAAATGCTTATTCAAAGCAAATCCAAATGCTGTCTTGTCAAAAAATTTAAACAGTGTTTGTTTTTGTGTATGTCTGTGTTTTTAACACATGGGACAAAAGCAATACATGTTTTCTCATTTATGGTGTTGTTTAGTTGCAAACTTTGTATCGGCCCTATCTTTGATCTAATATCCAGGCCAAGACAGTGATTCATTAGAAGTTGGTTTAACATTCAAGCTTTGTTTGTCTAGGTGATGTGTGTGAAGGGTCTGAGAAAACAGAAATTCATGTTTAGCAGTGGAGCTGTACTGAAAGGAAAAGAAGCTATTTGAATTATTTTAATTCATAGTATCCAAAAGAATTGAACAAATCCAGTTACTCGCATTTATACTCATCCTATAGTTATCAAATCTCCTTTCTTATCTGGAAAAATGAAGATAAAGATTTTGTAACCTGTCTTTCAGTTATCTATCTATGTAAGGGTGAAGTGTGTGTGTGAGAGAGAGAGAGAGAGAGAAATAATCCCATTCTACTCTCTAAGAATTCTAAATTGTATACCAGACCCAGCAAGACAGTAAAATTGGTGGACCAAATCCCGAATTATTAGGTTGAAGTGAGCGTTACAGAGACTGGCCCCTGTGATAGCTGTGACTGAATGACAGTCCTGGACAGATTGTCTTGTCACATTAATATCTAAACCTGCAAAGTCAGGTATATCTTTAACGGGGGGGCCACGGTGTCACAGTGTTGAGACAGGTTGCTAGCATCTTTGTGAGCAAAGAATCTCGTTTTGATACTTAAAGTGAATAAAGTTACAGCTGTAATATAGAGTGATTTAAGAACTTTGGATGTCAGTGAGGTCAGAATGGTGGGAAACAGGAGGTGGGTGCGGAAGCCTCATTCTTTGACAGCAGTGTAAATGAGTTCTCATTCCAATGTGATCCGGATGCAAATTATAACATTTTCCCACAGTCCCCAGATTTCTATGTTTAACCCAGGACCTGCTTTATTCTCTACGACTGTTGAGGTCTTAAGTGATCATAAAGCAGATTTACATAAGATTAACACATATTCATCATTTGTTGCAGTTTTGATAACCCGTAAAAGAAAAACACAGTCAAGCTTCCCAATAGCTTGTTTGATGCTCAAAAGAAAATACTGCATTGAGTGAGTTATATTCTCTTTAGGAGGGAGTCTCTACTTTGGTCTAGGATTAAACCAAAGAGAAAATAGAAATATACAGATTTAGGGAAGTGAGGAAAGGGAGAAATAATTATTGTGAAATGCAACTGAGGAAAATGTAGCATTTTTTCAGTTGTCATTGGTAAAAGTTTAACTGGCCAAAAGAATCCTTACTGAAGGTTGACCTTGTAAGTAAAAATTGCTCAACTGTATTTATTCAGATTCTATTGTGGGTAAAACCCCCAGCGTTCCAGGGCGATACCAGATGTAATCCCTGCCTGGGGAAGCCTACAGCCTTTCACGGTTTGCCTTGTGAGTGTAACAAGACTAGGCTACTGCCTTTGGTGTCTTCTATGAAACTCGTTTTCTTTTTCACTAAGTAGAGCTGCTTTGTTAAATATTCCTTTTCATAGATTTTCCCACCCTCTTTTTTTTTAAGTATGGAAAGTATCGAAATATGAACAGCTCCAACTTTGAGCTTATGTTAAAATGAATCTGCACTTGCTCTGAATGAATTTAGGTTTCTTAGAGAGATAATTTTAAGTCTTTTCCTCCTCCTATTCATTTTGAAATCTTCATCCCAAATGAGCTCTCAGTAAGTTTCCTTCTGTCTTTGTCCCTGTTTGCACAGCTTATTTTGTAATCGTAGTCTCCGGAAACTACTGGCGGGACACAACCAGCTGACAAGGCTTCCCGAAAGGCTAGAAAGAACCTCAGTGGAGGTCTTGGATGTACAGCGCAACCAACTCCTGGAGCTGCCACCCAACCTCCTGATGAAGGCCGACAGGTAAAGCTGCTTGTTTGTTTTGGTTGTTCATCGACTTGTAAGATGCCCCCTAATTAGCATTCTATTCTTAGGTGATCTCAGACCCTTTAAAGTGGACTTTGTGACTATCTATCTGTCCTAGATTGATGAAGAAAATGGTATCGCCAGCCACTTCTGTCACCATTTTGTAGGAAATAGAGGCAGGAATATCCTAGAGAGTCTTTCTTAATTTCTCTGCTTCTTTAATTTTGATTCCTTAAGTGGGTTGAGTTGTGCATAAGCGTGAGCTGTGGAGGTGTCGGTATAAAACAAGGGTGGGAAGTTTGCTGCCTGGTCAAAACTTGTGCAGCCCGCTCTAGGCTTAGTGTAATTACCTTAGGATTCTCTGTTCTTGCTTTCACATATTTATGACTTTGGGTGACAGAGATAGATTTTCCTAGAGTTTTACTTTTTTTTTTTTTTTTTTACCAATTGTCTTATCTTTACCACAGGTTTACCCTTGCATTTAAACTATTTTCTTTTTGAACAAAGAGAATTTTTCTAAATAACTTGTTCACTAAGTATTTAAAGAAATTGTTCCCATCAACAGTGTAGGAGGGTTCCTTTCTAAGATGTTCAATAAATATTTGTTTAATGAAAGGTAAAAAATTTAAGGAATTTTAAATACTACCCTTGATCTTGGATTTGCATTTTTTTCTTTCTCTCCTTTTCCTTTTTCAAAAAAATCTTTTTATCAAGATGTAACTTACAGTCAAAAAGTGTACAACTCTTGAGCGTACTGCTCAGTGAACTTCTACATACATATGTACCCCATAACCATCACCCAGATCAAGAGAGAGAACATGTCCAGCATTCCTTTCCTTTTCCTTTTCTTCTGTTTCCCTCATTTAAAAAAAATTTATTCTCTGTACTTAATGTAAGTTACAATGAATTCCTACTGGTATAATTATTGAGAAATAATGGAATTGTGGGGAAATGGGATTGTTACATTGTAATTGACTGGTGCTATGTCATTCCCCTGACAAAAAGAACAATATTTCAAGATAAGTTAAAGAATTGTTCTCGCTTTTGCATTCATATCAAAGGACAATGCACAGCCTATGGGTAGCTCTAGACGTGTTTCATTTATTTATGTATGTATGTATGTATGTATGTATGTATGTATGTATGTATGTATGTATGTATGGCTGTGTTGGGTCTTCGTTTCTGTGCGAGGGCTTTCTCTAGTTGCGGCAAGTGGGGGCCACTCTTCATCGCGGTGCGCGGGCCTCTCACTATCGCGGCCTCTCCTGTTGCGGAGCACAGGCTCCAGACGCGCAGGCTCAGCAATTGTGGCTCACGGGCCCAGTTGGTCCGTGGCATGTGGGATCTTCCCAGACCAGGGCTCGAACCCGTGTCCCCTGCATTGGCAGGCAGACTCAACCACTGCGCCACCAGGGAAGCCCCACGTGTTTCTTATTGTTATGAGTACTATAGGATTTGGTTTCTTCCCCTGCGGAGAATTCTATGTCATGTTGTATGTAGCCTTGTGTTTTCTTTCATAAGGCTAACTAACTAGGGAAAAATTGGGTGCAGTTTTATAATGAGAATCCACTTGTTCTCCTGGGGGATCTACATTGAATCGGTAGAAACCAAAAGGTAGATGGATTCGGGTTTTAGGAGTCTTTGAATGAGATAAAGCCATTTCTGAATCTGAGTCTTATAAGATCATGGCTAGTAGAGTAGGTAAATAGTGCTGGAACTCTCCAATAGATAATAATCATTCTTTATTCATTTCTGAGAATTTTATTTTAAAGGGGCACTTGAATATGTTTTTCATTCTCTAGAGGTGTCCCTAAGCAGTCATTGAGTCTCCCTGGTGCCAGCCAGATCTGACAATGTGTGCCTGAGGTCACTCACAGTGTGGTCCAGGAGACTGTGTGTTCATGTTCAGATGAGCAGTAGCGAGGGGCAACTTTAACTTAGATTGTTCCACAGGCAATTCCGCTGACTCCCAGGGTCGAGAACCGCTGCGTGGACTGTTGACTTTGTGGCCCTGCACAGGTTTTCCCATGTTGTCTATTCTGTACAGTCCCAGATGGAATCTGTATATTGGAAAAGGGGTGACTGTATGAACTAGAATATTTCTAGTCATGCAGTATGGAAAATTTAGGACCTGAATTGAGCCACTGAAAGGGAACATTGCTATCAAGGAGAGCAGAATAAGCTGAGCCTACAGTGTAAGCTAAAGGCATTTAGGCAGAAATACCCTAGTCTGAATAAATGGGCCTATCCAGAGCCAGCTGCATTTTGGAAAATAGGGGCTAGTGCGGGAGAAGTAGGCAGCCTTGGGAGGAGGGCAGGCCGTGCCAGATGCCCTTCCAGCACAGGGAAGTGCTGGAGTAAGGGGCTGAGTGAATTAGAAAGAGCAGGCATCCTGCTTTTATTTTATGAGAGAAAAGCAAATGACCAAAAGAGGCAGAAGTAAGAAACTTTTCCAAGAAGGCATATTCCAGTGCCTTTGTTTTCCAAGCAATGCAATAGCCCCATCTCCAGCCTTGTATAGCAACTGACGTTGTTGTCATGACTCTAAGTCAGAAAGGTTAAGAGGTTTGGTTCTCTTGGGCAGATAGGGTTATAAAGAGGGTGGGGTAAAGTCGATGAGATCTTTTTTGAACAACATTCTTGTATTATTTCACTCGTTGGAAGACAAGAAAAATAGAACTTTTTAAAATTGAAATGTAGTTGACTTTTACAATATTATATTAATTTAAGGTACACAACATAGTGATTTGATATTTTTATAGATTACACATCATACAAAGTTATGATAAAAATATTGACTATATTCCCTATGCTTTACCAAACTATTTACTGCTTCTTAAAGGGATAATACTTTTTCTATTTATCCCCTTTCCAAAACCTAAATAACAGAGGTTTTCTCTATCTAATTAAAAAAAATTTTTTTAATTGAGGCATAATTTACATTCAGGAAAATGTAGAGCTACTGTATATTTGGTTTGATTAGTTTGAGGGGAAGGAATAAACTACTACTGACTATTGTGGGAGCAGGTCAACCTAGAAAACATGAAGCTTAAAATATTAAAAGAGGGTTTTTTAGGAAAGAATCTTCACAAGCTCTTAGCAGGTGGTTTCTGTTGTGATTTGTTTTCATTTACATGGTTCAGGATGGCCAATGTCTTACTGACCTTGTAAGTTTAAGTCACTGTGCTGGGTACTGCAGGGGATTGAAAAAGGACTAACATCAGTATTACCCTCAAGGAGCTTACAACCTAATGCTGAGCTTAAAATCACTGCACAATAACCTGTAATAAAAGGTGGGGTTGAGAAGGTAAAGGAGAAGGAAAATGATAGGATTGGTTTTAATTTAGGCTCCTGGTATGAAGAACAGCACTTTGTTGTATAATACAGAGCTTTGTGTTTGGCAGATAGCTCCAGGCAGTAATGAAACTGCTTCAATTCTCCTTCCATTCAGTTTGCTCCATAATACAAATCTTAAAAAATATATAGATGCTCACTTTTTCTTTCTTTTTTTTTTTTTTGTGGTAGTAAATTATTGTTACCAGTTCTGTGTTTGGTTATATAACTGAGGAAAAGGCCTGAATACAAGTCTTCGTAAGTTAAAAATGGTTTCGTTTGTTCTCTAAGTAGAACTTGTGCTTGGAAGCTTCATGAGAACTGTCAGAAAAACATGTGTTATTGGACACAACAAAAGGCTGAACTTAAACTCTCTTTCTAAGGAGATTTCTTTAGCTCTGAATCTTTCTGCTAAAACACAGTGTCATGGTTTTGATTACATAATATTGTCTCTGAGATATTACAGCTTTAGAATGGTGTATTTTAATCTGCTTTACCTGGTAGCAGGTAACCAGATAAGAGAGGGGAATCTACTTTAAATTAGATGACTTTTAGTGATATTTTTATCTTCCTCTGAAAACTTCAGACTGATTTTATTAAAATTCTTATGACCTGAATCAACAATTTAAGTTTATGAGTTTACCCTCCATATTCTTCTTTGAGTTTTGTTTCTTTTGACTGGCAGCTCAAAAACTATAGACAGATGTAAAATATGTTAGACCATATTTGCTGAGAAGTTGACTGTGATTTTGTACCTTGTGGTCAGGGCAGGATTTGGTTCTGTGAGGGGAACTGGGAAGTATTCTAAACTGGATCCTACCCGCCTAGATCTCTCATCTTATCCCTTTTTGCTTAGAGTTGAGTATTTTCTTGATGGAAACCCCCAAAAGAGTTTCAGATAATCAGTTTTCATCAACAGATGGGCAAGAGTGGGAGTAGATATTCCCCATGGGTCACCAAGTTGGATGGATGAGGAACTGCCATCCTTCTGTCCTTTCTGAAACCTCGGCAATGGCTGGTTCCCTGTCCATTTCACATATGCACTCTCATGTCGTGGCCAGAGAGCTGCTCCTGATGAGGTCAGTCACAATGGGCCCTTTAAAGTAGAGTTATAGATTCCTATTGTGGGTGGGGATTAGAGTCTGTTTTTATCCTTGGTTGGAACAGAACAAGGTATTTTCAGGGGATAGGAATGGGGAGAGTGTATGTACAAATGAAGTACATGGTAATTATTAAAATATCCCCTAGGGGGCTTCCCTGGTGGCGCAGTGGTTGAGAATCTGCCTGCTAATGTAGGGGACACGGGTTCGAGCCCTGGTCTGGGAGGATCCCACATGCCGCGGAGCGGCCGGGCCCGTGAGCCACAGCTGCTGAGCCTGCGCGTCTGGAGCCTGTGCCCCGCAACGGGAGGGGCCGCGATGGTGAGAGGCCCGCGCACCGCGATGAAGAGCGGTCCCCGCACCGCGATGAAGAGTGGCCCCCACTTGCCGCAACTGGAGAAAGCCCTCGCACGAACCGAAGACCCAGCACAGCCAAAAATAAATAAATAAATAAATAAATAAATAAATAAAAGAAAGTCATAATTGGTTTAAAAAAAAAAAAAAAAAAAATATCCCCAGAGTATTAGTCACATTACAGACCATAAGTTTTAGTGACTCAGACAGAATATGTGTAAATATCAAGGGGACTAAAAGGGAATAGAAAATTTGGGAGAGCGTGATCGATTAACCATGACAACTGGTGCCTTTTGGCAAAGATAGATATTTCTGGCATTTTGAAGAGCTAAGTTGCCTACACTATTTTTCCTAAGGGAAGAGAGCTATCTTGGGAAGTTCTGATGTTTTGAGAGCCGTAGTGAAATAAAATAGTGTTTCTCAGAGTGTTCAGAATCCCCTAGATTACATACTAAACATGTAGATTTCTGGCCCTTATCTCAGTTCTACTGACTCAACTTGGCCAATCATCAGAATTCTTAATTCTATAGATTTTTGAAGACTTACGCTGACCTACTTAATAAGAATATCTGGGAGTTGAAGTTGAGAATCACATACCTTCTGGAACAAAGGCACAACATCACTTCTGTGTGTTTTTGCCAGAAATGCATCACATTATTCTAAATTCTAATGATGATAAAACATCAAACAAATTTAAATTAAGACTGATTAGAGGAGACAAATGAGGCATGATAAGGAAATGGAATGTGCGATCCTAAATTGGATTCTGGACCAGATAGAGAACATCAGTGATATAATTGATGAAATTAGGATATCTCTAGATTAATTTATAGTGTTACATCAATGTTAACTAATTCTTAATTAATTATACTTAATTTTTAAAATTAATTCTTTTCGAGTTCTTGTTCAGCAGTTCATACATCTGTATAACCTTTGTTCCTTTGCTCTGTAGGCTTATGATCTTTACTGCCCAAGCCAGGCAGATTTTCAGATCTTTCAAAATAATAATGTGTGAGTTCTGTTAGGCTATACGTACGTGCTTTCTCTTCACATGCAATCCTCACTATTAGGTGATGTTGCTAGACAGTGAATAATAGGTGTCCTTTTTTCAAACTGATAAGTGAGGTGTAGTAATTTAGTGGGTTTCTACCAGCACTTTAAAAAATGGCATAGAAAATATCAGTGTAAGATAGAGTAAGGTTAAGTATTGTTTCAAGAAACTTTTCTTTCATTTACACATGTATATGTCGCATCTGTACTGGGTGGTCATGTAAAATGTATTTTGTACTCTTGGTTGCCATTAATGAAAAGTTTGAAAGCCCCTGCTTTAAGAGCTATCAGTCTTCTGAAGATATCAATAGATGAAATTGTCAAAAGCGTTGTGTTGTATGGACAAATGATAAGGAATTTAGAGCATTTTGTTTGGCACCTCTGGAAGATTTTGGGGGGCAGAAATCAGGGAGTTATATAAAAGTCAAAGAATTTTGCTGCGCTTAGGGTCTTAACCTTTTGCATTTTCAATAGACTTACAAGTCCCAGTACTGATCTGCAGAAAAATCATTTGAATGCAGAATGCCTGGTATGCCTGCAAATAGGTAGACCTGTTGTGGTACCAAATCCTGTGCTTTGTTTCAGGACAGAATTTGGCTGTAAAATTTAAGGGTGTGCTGGGAATTACTGAAAAAAACAAAACAAAAAAACCTAGATTAGCTAGAACAGACGAACAGAATGTGCCAGGGAAGAAGAGAGTAATTGCTCAAGAAGCAAGAAGTGGATTTGTCTCACTGCTGTCATGGGCAACTTTCCAAATGCTTCAGGGCAGGAGTCGTATGTGAGTCTTTTCTCTACAACTTTTGCACTTTCTGCTAAGAAAAGTTTTTGAGTACTGTGCTATTTATTAAGTTATTTTAGGAATGGAGTTTGAAGCGCTGTGCACATGTGGTCTTCACACTACCCAGCAGGTGCCCTGCTTGACCTCCAGCTTTTTTGGAGAAGGCCTTTGAAAACGTCCTCAGGAAAGTTTTATTATTACTGTTTTTATCAGTTGAATTGTGTTAGGAAATAGTGGACTCTTTAAGATTGGTGAGATCTGGGTTTATTTCTGGCTCTGACACTAATTACTGTTTAACAACAGCCAGGTAATTTGACTTTTCTCAGCTTCAGTTTGTCTTCTGTGAAATATAAGGGGGGCATCTCTGGGATGTTGGGAGAATCAAGTGAAACAGGAAATAGGAAAGAGCTGTGGTCTCTAGAGAGCACTTTACAAATGAGAAAAAGTGATATGTTACTGCATTTCTCTAATGATTATAAGAGGGTTGCATAGTGAAGAGGGTTCTATGGATGAAACTCTCATGGCACATTAAACAAGTCTTTTATAGAGTTATTACAAAAATCTATAAGGGAGAAGCTTGAGGAAGTTCTCTCATATCGTATTGAGTTGAGACCAAACTCAGTGCTTTAGGAATTTAGTTTTGGGGAGGCTTTGAAAGCAGGGGGTGGGGTTATACACCATATTTATTGAGTAAAACCATTACCCATACTGGAGAAATTTTACAAAATTAAAGTAGTTGCTCATTCTGATGGAAATACAACACCCAGATTAAACCAACTTAATTTGCCTCCTGCTGAAACGTGCGATTGTGGGACAGGTATTTTATTTTTAAAAGGATGGGTATTGAATTTAATTTCTCAGAGACTATTATAATCAAAAATGTTTTTAGCCCAGTTGTTTGCTCTTTGACTGTTAACTAACACGATGATTCAATCAGGCTTTATTCAGTTCAAACTAAATCCTTTGGAACCAGCCCGTGTAGTTTCAACTTAGTTTCATGTCCTGGAGGGAGGGGTGCGGGATTCCCCCGCTCCCCCCAGTTTCCCATAAAGAGTATAAACTTCAATACTGGCAAATTTCAACAAGATGAGAGGACAAGTCTTTTTGGAAATCCCTCTCTTCCCTTCATCAGATGTTGTAAGGAGTTTTTAAAGTCCCTTTTGCAGTTTTCTAGATGAGCATTCACTAGTCAGTCTTTTTTCCTTTCAAAACAACATTCCCTCTTTTTCTGGCCTAAAAATACGCAAATATTCATGAGTTAATTTCTTTCTTTTCTTTTCATGTATCTATAACTACATATTTCCTAGAGAATTGTATTTTAATGAGATTGTCAGAGTTTCCCAGCCAACCCCATTCCAAGATGTTTTAGGGCAATACATTTTAATTTTTTCTAATTCTACACTGAAGAAATCTTAACAGGGTATTTAAGTCAGGTGATACAAATGGGACTCTTAAAAGTACTTTAAAGAACTATGGTGCTGGAAGGGGTTTCCTTCCTATGTCAAAACCATTTCAGAAACTGCATGAATGACCTTTATTTTCTTCTCTGTAGCACACACGACTATAATTTCCCATGACTATTTATGGTCTGTGCAGCCTTTTTCTTTTCTTTTTTTTTTTTGTACAGCCTTTTTCTAACTCCCCCCCCCCTTTTTTTTTTTTTTTAATGTCAACGGAATACGTGTTTCTTTAATGGAAAATGTTCTATTTTGGGGAAGCTGCTTTTCCTTAGATAAGTAGTGGAGTTGGACTGTGTGTGTGTAAGTGTGTGGAGGTCGCAAGATTGGAGAGTATTAGCTTAGTGGACTGAGGGCTTGGGATGACAGTTTTGGTGATGACTCCCGAATACAAAGCTTTCTTTTTATCCAAGATTAAAAATAACTGTACCTGGTATTCCAGAGTCTTCCTATTTAAGGAAGATTTTATTCTTTTTTTACTAACATATGGTAAAATAGTCCTGAATTGAATGCTGAACATTTCAAACCTGGGTGGTTTTGAAACGAGAAACGCAGTTCATTAACAGGGTAGTTCTAGGTAAGGGGTGGGGGACAAGTCAGCTTTGACCTTGGTTACTATGGCAGGTGGGTCCTGTGGGCTGGACGCTCTCCATGCTCGGGTCCCTGCAGCTTCACTGTGGAGCACACGTGGTGGAGATCCACTGTGAAGCAGCAGGGTTGTCTGCCCGTGAGCCATGCACAGTTCCTGCTCTGTCCTTCTCTTCCCTTTCCAGTGATTTGGAACTGATCACAGCAAGGATTCTGTTTCAGTTCTCCAGCTTTGCATTTTGCATTTGTCTGTGTTTCACAGTAACTATGGAAGGAATTACAGTTTTTGACAGTTTTAGTTATCTCAGGTGTAAAAACATTCTTCATAGTTTAGCTATTGTTCACGCTATCATTTGGATAACTGGTAGCATATACATCTTGTTTTAATGTAAGTTTTATTGAAGTATAATATAGATACAGAAAAGGGACCATATCGTAAGCGTAGCACTCGATAAATTTTCTCAAAGTGAACACACTCATGTGACCAGCACTCAGATCAAGAACCAGAATGTTATCATATTGGAAAAATTAGAAGCTGTCTCCTAGACACTGCTTCCCTTCCCTGACTTCTAATACCATAGATAAGTTTTGCCTGATTTTGAACTCGATAATTATGGAATCATGCAGTGTATCCTCTGGTATCTGGCTTCTCTTACTCAATATTATATTTGTGAGATTCATCCTATTGATACATGTAGTTGTTCTTCATTTTCACTTCTACGTAGTATTACATTATTTTACTACAGAGTAAATTATCCCTTGCAGTTGTGAATATATGTCAGTAAAATATGGTTTGGGCATCATACTGAAAAAGACTTAGTCACTATGTGATTTAGTTGTATTGTGATCTAATGTCTAATTATTTTATTACTTTAAGAGCTCTTTTATTTTAAAATAGGCAATTGTTTTTCCCTTCTTAAGACAGAATATTAATTTTATCTTATCACTATCCCTTCGACTCCCCACCAGCTATAAAATTAATCACTTTCTCTCACCTTTGTGCTTCCATAAAAATTGATTTCTCTTTGTAGTTAATACAGATAGCTACTGTGTTCATTATAGACAGTGGAGTCACATATCTATATGCCTGCCAAAGCCAAGACCTATCTTTTTTTTTTTTTAACTTTTTATTTTATATTGGAGTATAGCCAATTAACAATGTTGTGATAGTTTCAGGTGCACAGCAAAGCGACTCAGCCATACATGTAGATGTATCTGTTCTCCCCCAGACTCCCCTCCCATCCAGGCTGCCACATAACACTGAGCAGAGTTCCCTGTGCTATACAGTAGGTCCTTGTTGGTTATCCTTTTTAAATATAGTAGTGTGTACATTGTCAATCCCAAACTCCCTAATTATCCCTTCCCTTCATCCTTCCTCCTGGTAACCATAAGTTCATTCTCTAAGTCTGTGAGTCCGTTTCTATTTTGTAAATACGTTCATTTGTATCATTTCTCTTTAGATTCCGCATATAAGTGATATCATACGATATTTCTCTTTCTCTCTCTGACTTACTTCACTCAGTATGACAATCTCTAGGTCCATCCATGTTCCTGGAAATGGCATTATTTCATTCTTTTTTATGGCTGGGTAATATTCCATTGTATTTATATGTACCACATCTTCTTTATCCATTCCTCTGTCGATGGACATTTAGGTTGCTTCCATGCCAAGACCTGTCTTTAAATTCATGTTTCTAAACCCAGTTTCTAATATGCCAGGTATCAATCAGAAAACTTCTAGGTTTGTTGAGGATTCTGGACTAGACCTGTGGCTTATCAGTGGGATTCTGTTGCATTTTTGTCATTGTAGCCTGAGATTCCTGAATGCATCTGCAAACAAACTGGAAACCCTTCCTCCAGCCACACTTTCTGAAGAGACAAACAGCGTCTTACAAGAGTTGTATTTGACGAATAACAACCTCACAGATAAATGTGTGCCCTTGTTAACAGGACACCCCCATCTGAAGATTCTTCACATGGCCTATAACCGACTTCAAAGTTTTCCAGCAAGGTAAAAGAAGATCACAAAGTGACATCCTTCATTGCATTTCTGAAAATGAATTCATAGATGGAAAGGCAAAAACTAACATGTTTATTTCCCAGATAATGTAAAGCTTGTTCCTACCGATTCTTATTCACAGTGTCTTTTATATAAGCCATTGTCAGCATTCCCCTAAAGAGAAATGTGTTCATTTTTCTAATATGAATGTATCCAAGGACCAAATTGCTAGAATGTTCTTATGATTTTGAAATAAGGCATGTCATCTAGCAGGTATATTTTTTCTTTTGCTTCCTTTTAACCAGTCAAATTAAAAAAAAAAAATTAACCTAGTATGGTGTGTGAGAATTAGAACGTAAACTAGGAACCTGAAGGTTCTCAGTTAGCTAATAGCTTTTGTATTTATGCTTATGGTATAAAAAGCAGTGGTGGCCTGTGCATTCATAGAAACTGACATTACAAATAATTTATGGCTCTTAGAAAATTCTACTTTTAAGTCTATTTTAATTTTAATTTCTAATTTTGGGGAGCAGTGGCATTGTATCTTGCTTTGAGTGAAGCTTTAACAAGTTAGGTCTTAGAACTCACGCCCACACATCAAAGAAGCAAACACTAGCCCCTCTGTTATTCTGCTGCTAACTGCGACTTAGCACTGGGCCAAAGCAAAATATGGGGACAGCCTTTCTCTGCTAGCATCAGGGATACCAGTCTGTTGAAACCCTTACTAAAGGAGGGAGGCCCAAATATGCATTGACTTCAAGTATTACTCTATTTTTGTAGTATACATTTATTTCTTTACTTTTTCCCCTCATTTTATGTTACTGATTAAACTTTTCTTTCTTTCTTTCTTTTTTTTCTTTTAATGTACTTTTCTTTTACTATGGAATGAGATGATATTTTTGGAAGAAAACATAGTAGTCACATAACAGTAATATCTCTGAAAGGGCTCATGGCCCTCATTTGATGGTGAATGACTAAGCCCAGCAGGAGAAATGATCATCAGCTCAAATTCTGAGGGTATCCCCCAGTGACCCATGCCAGTAGTAATCACCCTAACTACAGAGAATTTTTTTTGACCGCCTTCTTTCTATGTCGAGGGATAGAAACTTCTTTAACATATTTTCTTTCTTGGACCTGATGTCTATACTTTCAATCTTTTTTCGTGCCTGTTACTCATTGATTTTTCCACATTTCTTTTCACAATATGATGACAACATATTCAAATAATAATCTTACAAATTCAGGCTATCATAGATGGATTACTTCACAGTCTGTGCATACACTGTTGTTTGTAGCATATCCTAATACCGTGTTGAATGTTAATATATTAAAAGATCTGATTTCATAAGATAAAAACTTAGTTCTTGTATCTTCGGCGTATATTTATTTTCAAGTAAGCAAATAAGGTAACCTTTATTTTTGAGAGAAAACAGAAAAGCAATAAAGTGTTTCTTGCTAAATTTTTTAAAAGGTTTATTGTGACAAATGAAACCACAGCAAGGAGAGGAGATATCAGTAACTCTAAACTAAATGATTCAGATTGTAAGTTTGAGTTGCACTCACTGGGAATTCTGTACTTGTTAGATTCCACCTTCACAAGTGGTGGAAAAAGGGCCAGAGGAGTGATAGATGCATTATAGGTTTGTAGAGGCAGAGGGTTTTTTCCCTCCAGATTTACAGAAAATATAAGAAACCCTAATTCTGGAGTTTTTCTTTATTTGGTTACTGTAATTATTGATTAATGTAATTAAATAGTAATTCTACATTATAGGTTAAGATTGAACAATAAAAGACATTCTTAAACAAAAGTGTTCAATTATATTAGGACTTGTTATTAAGGTAAGATCAGAAAGGTTCTTTCTTTGTTTAGCAGGAGTTGAGAGAAATTTCTTTTGGGTACAGATTGACTTTTGGGCATTGCCAGGAGGTCGAGAGATGATCCAGATGACCTTTCAGCATCCTACTCCTCATGACCACCTTGTTATCACAAGTGATGTCCAAGGAATTTGGGGAGTGGGGTTTCAGGAGAAAGCATATTTTCATATAAACCATACCCTTTTCTACTCTATATATTCCCTTGAGGTTTCAGTGCCAATACAAAGAAATCATACTCTCACACTAAGCTCTTTTAAAGCACATAGATTCGATTAATGCTAACTTTTGACCCATTTGAGTAGGATTTTCACTGGAGTTCAGACTAAGCTACATAGTAAGGTGATTGTTGTCAGGATAACGTAATTCACACACAGAGTTTTCATAGGAAAAGGACGTCCATTTTTCTTCTTGTTGCCAATTCAGAGAGCTGAAGTTAAGAGTTTCCGTTTTATAGTAAGAGAGGAGGTATCAAAATACTTTGATACTCAAAAACAGTAGTGAAAAACTTGTCTGTTAAAATGACTAGTGCAAGTGAATCTTTAAAGAATCTTCAGAGTCATAGTAAATTACCTTTTGGTTCTCATTATCTATTATTTTCTTTCTAAATTTCCTTATAATTATTTTGTGACCTGCCCACCCTTGGATTTTCTCTTTTTTAGTAAAATGGCAAAGCTGGAGGAACTTGAAGAAATTGACATCAGTGGGAATAAACTGAAGGCCGTCCCGACAACTATCATGAATTGCAGGCGCATGCACACGGCGATTGCTCACTCCAACTGCATCGAAGTCTTTCCTGAAGTTATGCAGCTCCCAGAAATCAAGGTACGTGGGTCGATTCCATAAACTCCAAGCTTCAAGTCCACAAAGAGACTTGTTTTCTCTAATTCATCAGTTCAGGATGTTCGCACCCTTGTTGGATTTCCTCAGAATGAAGACTTCTCTGTTGTCCTTGCTCCATCCTTCCTCACCACTGGGCTACACCTCTGAGTCGGCAGAGGGAAAAAAAAAACAGTAATCAAAAAACACTGGACTAGGAGTAGGGAAAATTGTATTCTGAGCTCTGTCCCTAACTAGCCACATAGCCACCTAACTCTTTCCCATCTGTCTAACAATGCTTGTCCTGCTTATTTCCAGGGTGGTTATGAGACTCAGAGACTGCATCAGGTTTGATAGCAGTTTGAAATAGTTAACAGTACCTCTGCACACCCCTCCCCCCAACTCCCCTAATTAAATAGCATCCACCACCCCAGCACCCAATTAGTAATAATTCCCTATATAGATGTATCTCATTACTGTTACCATTACCAAACATTCACTTCAATTTAATGAAACCTGACAGAGCAGATAGTATTCCCATTTGGTAGGTGAGGAAACTGAGGTGCTGAAAAGGAAGTGGTTTCTATAAACTGAAGACGGCAAATTGGTGGCAGAGACATTCTGCAGTTCCTGGCTCCTGACTCAGGGCAGTTTCATCGGGCGAAACCAGTTCGCTAGAATGAAAGCCATCTAACAACTTTTTATTCTTTTTTTTTTTTTTTTGGAGCAAAGAGTAAGAAGTTCTTTCATCTTGCATTTTAGCATTTCTGATTATTAGTTTTGTGCTTAATAAAAAATAATTCTGGTTATAGACTAGGAGCATATTCTAATCTCCTAAAAAGGAACAAAAGTCATCCTATTTGAAGACACTTTGAATAGCATGAATAAGTTTTCACCACAGGAGTTTTTGTACATTTACATGGTTGAGGTGTGTACAAGCCATTTGATAAGTGTGTGCATGTGTGTGTGTGTGCTTAAGCCATGAGATATTTTACTGTGAGCGCACTGTCACCTCATACCTGACTGTGGCGTTTTAGAACACTTACTGTTAACTCGCAGAAATATTTCATTTTTACTTTATATACCTTTTACAGTAGGTAAGAGGTGGGGCTCTGAAGGAAGACAGATCTAGAGGTGGATCCCAACTAAGAGCTGCTTAATCGCTCCGTTTCCTCATATGTAAAATGAGGGAAAGAACAGTGCTTCCTTTACAGTATTGCTGTGAGGATGAAATAAAATAATACGTGTAAAGCATTTGAAATAGAAGTGGCACCTGGTAAGAACTCTGTAAATATTAACTATAATTAGTTACAAGGCCTCGATAGGGTTCAACTCTGATGTCGATTATATGGAGCAACTGTTTTGGCTGATGATCAACAAAATCCAGGAAATCTGTCACTTAAGCAAATGCTTCTTTGCTTCTATCCCAGGAACAATGTTGACAGCTAAGCTTTCCAGGGGCTGCTCCACTGCCCATTACTCGATGGGGGTTGTGGTGTCTGTCACGGGGCCTCATCAAACAGGTCTCTGTGCACCGAGGTCTCGAGATTAACCTCCTGTTTGCTGGTCTTACTTTCTGCACCTGTCTTTTAATGTTATATAACTCTGAATTGTAGATTCTTTTTTTTTTTTTTTTAAGTATCTGGTTTAAAATACAGATACAGATAGACGTTTAAACTTTTCAAGTTTTGACTAAATTTTGCAAAATACGAATGTTACTCTATGAAAGCAGATCTTCTCTTAGACCCTTGCTTGGATTCCTGGATTCTAAAATTGGTGCCCTCGTGTTTCCATTTAATTCCTTCCCCTGTTGTCTTCTCCTGTACCCTGCTTTACAGCTCCTTTTAAAATTTTACTTTTGGTATTACTTTTTTTTTTTTTCCTACAGTTTTTCTTCTTTTGTTCTTTGATTTTTAACCCCAGATATTGTATCTTAGCATTTTCCTTATGTTAAAAATGTCCAGTGTTTCTGACCCAGCTCTTCCATTACCAAGAGATATTTTGTTGCTGGGGTTTTATTTGGGGGGGTGGTGGTGGTGAGCAGTATCAAGTCTCCTTTATGTACAAAATACAAACTTTGCAGCCCTGGACAGATAGTGTTATTAAAAAAGTAGTAGTTAATATTGTTTGAGAACTCTGAACTGATATTTTAGTGTTATTTCATATGAGAATATTTTCAGTTGCTATATAAGTATTTATGCAGATTTAAACCATCCAAGGACTTCCCTGGCGGTCCAGTGGTTGAGACTTCGTGCTTGCAATGCGGGGGGCGTGGGTTCGATCCCTGGTTGGGGAACTAAGATTCCACATGCCGTGCAGTGTGGCCAAAAATAAATAAATAAATAAACCATCCAAAAGAAAATTCCTGGTAAAAATATTTGCTGTAAACAGATGATAAAATACCTATGAGAGTCTTCACTGCAAACTGAGCCCTAAAGCATGTTTCTAATGGAAAAGAAATCATTTTTTTCCTAAGTTGAAATACTCCAGCTGCTATTAAAATATTATCATTGAGTTAATAATCCTAGATTGTATTCTTATTGCTTCTTGAAAATAAAGTACAATAATTATAAAGTATTTCATAGAAGGTATGAAGATCATTGCAATTATAAACATTAACAGATAATTTAAAGAGGGTTAATATCCTGGTATATTTAGCGAGTTCTCTGTGAGCCGTCTCATCTGTTAAGACATTAAAGAAAAGTGCTTGTTCACTGCTTTGTTACCAAAGCTTTAAAACCAATTATCATTTAAAGGGTAAACAAGTTTTCTTACTAAAATATATATGCTAAAATGTAGTTTTTTATTTTACTTTATTTTTTTTTTAATGTAGTTTTTTAAACTTGTAAAATCAGGCCATTATTCATGTACCCCTAAAGCAGAGACTATATGCATCCCCTATTCTTGGATAAAATTTAGATCTGGCCTTTTCTCATTTTGGTGCATTTGGTGAGATCTGTTAAAGTGATCATCAGGCATCAAATTCTGTACTTGGGCAGGAAGATCATATAAATTCGTAGGAAAAAAAGTATATTTTTTAGAGCTTTTCGATGAGCTTAAGTGCACCCAAAGTCCTAGTAGTTTGGTTCCTTAGTATTGATATTATTGTCTTCACCTTTGTTTAGCACCTTCAAATTAGTCTTCCAAACCCCGCCACCAGTCCTGTGTTCCTGGAGCAGGTCATGTTCTGTTCTGATTCTAAAATAGACAGACCTCCCTCTGGGTATAGATCAGCTCTCAGTCAGCTAGAGAGGAAAACTTAATCCTAGAGTTACCACATAAGCCAGACTTGGCTTGGCTGGTCCCAGGCCGAGGTCTTCACGTAGGCTGCTAGAGCTGATGAACCTAAAAAGCAGGGTGGCCGCGGGTGTGGCACTCGGTTTCTCTTCCTCAGGGGCCCTTCGCCGAACCACATGGCAGTCACATTGATAATACAGGAGTTTTGCAACAACACCAAAGCTTTTAGTTGAGTTACTTCCAATTGGGGACATAGTCCTACCTTTTTTGAAGTGTAGTTTAAGCAGATGAAATAAATGTGTGACACATACAATGAATGAAATTTGAAATTTAAACACCATATATCAGCAACTTTTGTCAAATTTTCCATTTCCCTGTGGTGTCCTGATTCTGATTACTGGGTGAACAGCATCTTTTAAAATGTTTTAAATTCTCTTCAGAAGGTTATTTTCATGTTTGTGCTATGCAGTAATAAACCACTTGGATAATTTGAGTGACTTCATCTTTAGGACTATTATTTCACTTCATGGAGTATGAAGTATTTTTAATATGCCACACTCTTGAGAACAATGGCTACAGGAAGTTGAATTTCCCTTGGAATCAAGCCATGTTGTTGTTTCTAAAGTGAGACGAGAGCGAGAGAACCAGCTCAATCATAGAACACAAAGAACATGGGGAAACGGCTAGGTCAGAATGGATGAAAGAAAAGGCATTAATTCGTTGGAAAGTAGGATAATGGAAATAAAGACAGATCAGGGACCAGTTAGATGTCAGTTTGGTAGAGTAGTTGACCTACTAGACTTAAAAGGTCATCTAGGAACTGCAGTATCCAAAAACCAGGAAGCAGGAGCAATTGTCATTATGGTCCTGGAATCTGGGTAATGATTATTTAGGAATTCTTCTAACATTTGGGGAATGTGGCATCCATTCCTGTTTGGGACAAGAGCTAAGGAAAAAGGAATGAAGCAGTGTCTACCAGGACATGGCCATTTAAGCCACTTTTCTCCCTGCCTCACTAGCAACTCACCAGCAGGAAGCTAGGACTGCATAGTCTCTGTCTTTCAAAGTTGGGATAATATATTAACTCAGACTAATTTGTTTGTTTTTTTAACTCTAGTTTTAAAAATTATTTCAGCAGCCCTTTTAAACACAAAGCCGTGCCTTTTACAATGAAATACTGCGTGCATCTTATGAAGTGGGTTATGTGTACATACAGATAAACAACTGGTCCTCTGTGAGCGCGTGCATTTTGAAAGTATCCCTTTAGAGATGCTCCTGGAGAAAGGAGCACTTGTGACCATGAGTCCTCAAAGCAGTTGGCTGTGAAGTGGTCACTATCCTGCTCTTCAAAGTCTTCTATCGGTAAGGAAAAAGAGAAGTGAGCTCATATGCCCCCAAATCTGGAATACAGCCTGGAAGCATCTATAAATTTCTTTGAAGTCTCCTTTTTGATCTAAAATTACATGCTAATTTTGTGTTCTACTTTTTACCATTTCTTTTAGTTTTAATGTCAGAGTAAAGGCTCTTCCTCTCCATAATCTTTGAGTAACACTGAAGCCCCCAGAAGCATGGGCCAGGTGTCCTGTAACTTTGTGATACACCACTGAGTCTCCCCAAGGGCACACATAACCAATTTTATGAGGTAATGATTAAAGGAATTGCTTAGTTTTTAAAGGATGCATTTTCTTAAAGTCAGATTTTATAAATAATTTATTTTGGTGTTTAAGGGAATTCGCTATTTGGAGGAATGGAATACTATTTGATGGATCGAGGATTTTTTTAAAACAACGTTTTACCCTGATTGTCATTTTTGTCAAGTAGTTGCCAATAAGGTTTCCTAAATCTAAAATCCAGTTGAGAAAAATCACAGATACTGTATATAAATTTAAAAGGAAGAGTCTGTACAAATTAAAGTTCTTCTTTTGCAGCTTCCTGAAAGGTGGGGAGGTTTAAACAATATACATTCCTGAATAATTATAGACAAATACACTATGACATAGAAAAACCGAACTTCAACCTTGGCTCTAGGGTCTGTGTTTAAAGTAAAAGGTTCAGACTGGCTCTCTTAGTTAATAGGTTTACTTAGATGTGTGAACATCCTACAGTGATGATGACTTAGCCTTTTGCAACATCAAGAATATGTAGTAGTTTAAGTGTTAAAAGAGAATTTGACTTAAAGTTATATAATGAGAAATACTACACATGTGTGTACATGTATTTTACTCTAAAGCTAAAAGTTCGGGTTCCTATAGAACTCTGAGAGAGGGAGGTGGTATAGACGACTTCAGCGTGAGACATAATCTGTAGTTCACCGTTTGGCCCCTACCTGCCTCTCCAGCCTCATCTCCTGCTCTCGGGCCCGACCACCTCCAACCACACCAACCACTCTTGCTTCGTGTCCTGGTATACCATGCGTCACTCTGTCTCCTGCCTGGTGCACGTGCTGTCAGCGCTTGCTAGATGCCCTCCTGTTCCCATCTGCCTCTTTATCTTTAATTTGGATTCTTCACAAAAATCCTCCCCTGGAAAGCCCTCTCTGTGGTCTCAGTAGCTGCCCCTTCACTGTCACAGCCACGCACACTTGTACACATTGTTGATCATAGCAGCTGGAGGTAGGTAGTGGTGTTTATTTCCCCCTTTAGCCTGGGAGTTCCTCAGGGTGGGGACTGTGTCTGCCATCTCTCGAGGTCCCTGATGTCTGGCTTATTGTCTGCCATTTAGTAGATGCTAAATAAATGTTATTTTGATTGAATACTTGGATGTATTTGCTTCTTTTGACTTCAAAATGGAAATTAGTGAACGTGTTCGGAGAGGGAACATGTTATACATCAGCAGCTTTCACCTTGTGAGGACTAGGGAGTGTAGAAGGTGAGTGGGAGCCCCACCATTTGGAGCTGTCAGAGCTGTTGAGCAGCACGGGTGAGGTGGGGGACTAGCTGTGGTCTGAAGAAGGAAGAAGCAAGGGGGTTGCAGAACCTCAGAGCTCACTAGCTCTGTTAAGTTGCTGATTCAGGGCAGCACAGGCAATTATTTGGCAGATAATGAATAATACACTGCTGTGAAAATTGATATGTTTATTTCTTTAGTAATGTTTTGTGAGGAATCATCATAATTAAGATATTGCAACTTTTGTGATAATTACACTTGAACTATACATCACATTGTATTCCCTTTTCTTTAAGATACACTGATTATTTTCCTATACTCATATCTAATTGTATTAGCAGTCATTTCCTCTAAATCATGAGTTCCTTCTCAACTATGAGTTATCTCACTTTTTCTGAGGGTTGGATAATTCTGTTTTGAGTATTCTTACCAGAGTTTTGCATTATAGCAGAGTGATTTTTGTTACCTATGTCCTAGAATGGGCCTGAAAGAGGGGATGATAACGTTTTAGATTCAATATTCTATTTCACAATGTATTTCCAAGAAAATTTTAGTGCACTAAATATAAATACGTACATTAAACAACATAGAATATGTGAGTACTATTTTTTTCCGCAGGTCTCACTTCCAAATTTTCTATTTTCTTGGTGGTCGCTGTTACAATTATTCAGTCAAAAAGTGTTTGTTGAGGACTATTAAAAGAATAGGAGATAGTACTTGTAAGTAAAGCACTCACTATCTGCGTTAACACCAGTAGATTGGCACCAAGTACCAGTGTCCTGTAATTTTTAGGAATAAACCTCCTTCAGTGTGCAGAACTATATAAAGGTGTTTCTTTGCTTATCTGCCCTTAAAGAAAAGAGTTTCCTTCTCATGCAGAAACAATAGCATTTAAAAACGTTATCAATTGCTTTGCAGTGCTACTTATTCTAGACTGAATTTAACCTAAACATGTGTATCTCAGTTCCCATCCTAAGAAATTTAATTACTGAAGAACCTTCTTATAAGATCGATTCATTTATTCATTCAACAAATAATTGTTTACCAAGTGCCAGGCAATCGATTGTTTATTTGTTCCTAATTTCGGTGAAGGCATCTATCGAGCCTCTATTCTTTGCAGTGCACTGCACTTCCGATATAGGAGGAGAAGAAGCAGTCCCTTCTCTCTAGGAGCTCGTGGTCTAGTGAAAGAAATAAATAAGCAGATACTTATAACAGGGGACATCTAATTGAAACGGGCGCTGTAGTGGAATTGAGTGACATTGTAGTGGCGTTGAGTCTTAAAAGAATAAGGCAGATTACCAGGTAGAAGGCAAGGATAGCTTGAAGAGTTCCATTCACAGAGAATAGCATGTGCAAAGGCACAGACAAATGAGAACATGACACATGCAAGAGTTAACTTTGACACAGCTGAATATAGAGTGTGAGGAAGCAGGTGGTGAAAGGTGGGGTGAAGGCCTTAGTTGACATGCTGAGCACTTTGGTGGCAGATTGAAGGGTAGTAGGGAGCAACAGAAAGACTGAAGCTGGAGTGTGATGTGATAGAACAAACCACATCAGAGAATCACCCTGACAGCATTGTGGGGAATGCATCAGAGGGAAGTGAGACTGAAAGCAAAGTTCGGATGCCATCGTAATCCTCCAGGGGAAATGTGATGTGGGTCAGAACAGGACTGCGGGACCTGACTGCCATGAATTAAAGACTTGGTGACGAAATGGGCCTGGGCGGGGGTAGTGCGTAAGCACCATCTCTTAAGATCTGCGTTACCATCGCCAACATTATCTTTATAAGTGAATACCCTATTGAGCTCATAATTTGATAATTTAAAGAATGAGCAATTTTACGTCTACAGAACTGTGAAAGTTTAAATCTTTAGAGGTAACATTAGAAAACATTGCTCACCAATTTCAAAAAATTCAGTAATGTTCTAAAATGTCTTTACTCTTTCCCCGTAATGCATGCTCTGACCTCTGAATTCGTTTGTGTCAACCACTTACGTTCTCTGTTGCCCACACCTGTCAGTCCTTAAGCTCATGTTTCATCACCACCAGGAGACTGTATTGACACCATGTGTTGTTTTATCTGTACTGATGTATACTGACCATACTGCCAGAATAGCCCATTATGAACCAGTATTATCAGTGTTTCATTAAAGTCCAGTTGGCTATTCATGCAACCATTATTTATATTTGGAAAAACAAAAAAAGGAGATGACCATGTCCCTGTTGTTAACGTTTAGGTTAAGTGAATTCTTGTACTTCTGTTGAAAGTATTAAGACTATAAAAGGTGTTGGGAGTGAAGATATAGAATAAGTGAAATGTAATGGAATTGTACCTACATTTATGGGTTTTAAAAGTTTTTTTATATTAATAATAAGGCTAAAAGAAACAAAAATAGAATTCTAACACTGGTTGTGTTCAGGTGTTAAATTTAACGGTAAGTTTTCTAATCTCTGTCCAACTTTTTATAATGTGGTTATAATGCTCTCATAATAAAAAAAAAATTACAGTGTATCATTGGTACTGTTTCAGAGCAAGGGTATGAAACAATTTGTGTGGAAACATTGTATTGTTTGAATTCAACTGAGGATATATTTCTCCAAAAATAGAGGTTTTCATTTTACCCAGTCTCTACCCCTCCCCAATCCATAACAGATTTAAGTTCTTTAAAAAATTTTCCAGATAAAGATGAACTTGTCCACTTTAAGACTGAAATTCTTGGATACAATTTGCCTTTCAGTCCACCTTAAGATTTTTAATATGCTCTTTAGGCATTTAAAAACATTATAATAAGGCACCAGCTCAAGCCAGATAATTGAATGCTTTCTCCCCATTCTGCCAAATTGTTGGTTACACATTCTCTTATCAGAAAAATTGTCAACTGTTCTCTCTTGTGCATGTGATCCTTCTTCTACTCTGGTCCCCGCTCCCATAACAGAAATGCAGCACCTCCTTTTGGGACTTAGCTCATTTAAGCCTTACATTTTGCAAGAAAGGTGGTGTTATTCCCATTCACAGATAACACATAAGTTTTGTTCTAATCGGTATGCTGAACCTTTTTGTGGCAGTTTCCCAAGTGAGATTAGGCAGGGCTGTTGGAGAGTCCAGGTATTGGATACCTGGGGTGCAGGATCTGTATTTGACTCCTGCCTTTTTCCCGTGCATGTAGTAGGCAGGCCCACCCGCTAGTCTTTCGCCACTTTCTTATTTAGCTTCTTTTGAATTATCTTCCCATTTGAATATTCGTTCTCTGCCTTCTCCTCATTTTGCGTGCTTTTTGGTTTGTTTTAAAAACCAAAGACAAGCCCTTTAAAGTTCCATCTTGATGTTGTAACTGTAACCCTCATGGCCACAGCAAGTGCGGAGATATTGTGAACAATGTGAGTGAGACACTATCTTTAGGCTTTTTCAGTTAATGCTTAATTTTTAAATGTAGAGATGATGTAAAAGGATGAAGCTGGGGAGTATGAAGAACATGGAATTTGTGTTATTCAAAGAAAGTAAAATTTTAATTACATTTAGCAAAGTCTGTTTTAAATGTTTATGGCAGAATAGCAGACCAACGTAGTTTCTGCATTTGGCCGTCATAGTACAATGAACGGTCACACTGATATTCCTGCAACGAGTAGGGGCATAGAACTACCTGAACAACTTCTCCAGGCCATCTCCTCGTGTTTCCACTTGTTCCTTCAGTGCGTGGACCTGAGCTGTAATGAGCTAAGCGAAGTCACTTTACCAGAAAACCTGCCTCCAAAACTGCAAGAACTAGACCTGACTGGAAACCCCCGACTTGCCCTCGATCACAAAACCCTGGAGCTGCTGAAGTAAGTATTTTGTGAAGTGCTGCAGCCCCATCGCTATTCACTGAAAATGACATTTATCACTTAATCAAAACATTAAATGGAATATGAAGCATCTGTTGACTTATTAGGTCTATCTACACACATTTGAAGTGAAGTGATTTGTGAGTCTGTAGTTCACTAAAATGGACGAATGACCAAAAAAATTTTCACATAATTGGATACTCGTATCCTTTCAGAAAGTTTTTGAGAAAGTGTCCAGACAAAAAGAGATGAGACTAATGAAACCAAAGAGGAAAAGGGGATTTAAAGACACAGGAGAGAGCAGTGAACAACCAAGAAATAAATATACATCTCATTTATGAATAATATGGTGTGATGCTTAATGCAAATGTTACAAAGGAATTTTGCAAGAGATTCATAATGTGGGGTAAATGAACAATTTGGAACTAAAATTCAGGTTGTTTAAACAAAACTGGGAGAGTAGGGTAGTTAGATCTTGCTAAGTTGTCTTCCTGTTTTGGGAAGAGAGTTCATTGGTACTGTCTCATGTTTTCTGTTGATGAAGAATAACAGGTTGGAGTTCACTATGTAAAACATGAAAGTTAACCTTGTTAGAAAAGATGTCTTTATAACTGTTCATCACAGAACTCTAAATATCAATAAAATTAAATTATGCTTCACATAATAAATATTATACAGCTACTAAAAACAATGATGTGGAGTTATATTACTAACTTGAAAGATCTCTGCATATGACGTTAGGTGAAAAGGAAGTTTACAAAGAAATTTGTATAGTGTAATCCCGCTTTTTGTAACATAAATTTGTGTGCATTTGAGTATGTGTGCGTGTGTGTGCACATGCACAACTAGAAAATTCCTAAAAGGATATAAAACAAAATGTTAAAATGATGCTGTTCTCTGTATAATATAATTATGGATGGTCTTTACTTTCTTCTTTAAATTTTTCTGAATTTTCAGAATTTTTTGCAGTGTATCTTAAAGTAACAGTCCTAGACATCGACACACATTAGACATTGTGTATGCCATCTGTGCTTAAACCCTGTTGTAATATCTGTTGCTGAAAGTCATCTTCCAATATCTTAGAGAAAACTGAAAAGGAGAAGAATTTTGAAAAGAAGAGTAATATTGGTGGTCCATTATTATTATCCTAGGCTTTAGTACATATCAAAATTTGAAAATCACCTAAGGTGATTCCTGGTTGGAATTGGCTTAATTAGTGCCTGTTCGTTGATATTTTAAGTACTTGATGAGAAAATTGATTTAGTTGAAGAATATTGCCTAAGTACAGTGTCCTCGGGAAGCCACAGGGACCCAGGCTCTCTCCACTGTGTATCAGTATGTAAAGCCTTGGCCCAAATCCCTCAGTGTGTCCAGACCTTAGTTTTCTCATCTCTTAGGGAGGATGGCCTACACACTGTCTAAGGGACTTCCAGAACTAAGAATACATGGATTAGCAAAACCCGTTTGAAACCCGTTTTCATCTTTATAACGGGTAACTTTTTGAGTTTTTACAAATATGACATAATTTTATGGTAAAAATAATTATATAAAAATCTGTTAATAAATGGAAGTAGCTGTTTGGAGAAAAATAAAAGTTGAATTTTTATTGCACACCAACATAAATTCCAGCTAAATTAAAGAGTTAAATATGTAAAATGAAATAATTTTTAAAACTAAGAAGAAATCATATGGATATATTTACAAACCAGAAAAGGACTTTTTAGGCCAGAAAAGGGGGTGGGGGAAATCACAAAAGAAGTCAATATGTATAGAGTGGTTTTGATATTTATGTTATGTATATTTTTATATAAAAATACTTTTTTACATAAAAGTTTTAGATATCTATTCCAAAAGCTATCAAAGGTAAATCTAAAAGGCAAATGATAAACTGAGAAGAAACGTTGGCAAAAAATAAGAAAAATAAAAGCATTAATATTCTTAATAGAAAATGTTCTTATTGAGTCAGTAGTGATAAGTACTCACTCAAGCAGAAAATAAGTGAAGGACATTAACATTTAATAAACAAAGTATGGATAGTTACATGAAAAGATCATATTCAGCCTTATTAGTGTATCAAGGAAATATTAAATAAAATATTTAAATGATAACATTTTTCTCCCTCAAATTGGTGTTGATGGAGGGTCGTAAATCGATATAACTTTTTAAAAAAGCTTTTGGCCCTGTGTATCAAGCTTTTAAAAGTATTCATATACTTAGACCAAGGTTTTCTGTGGTAAAAATTTATTCTAAAAATTAATCAGAGATATGGTATTTATTTTAGGTACAGAGATAGTCATCAAGATATTTCTAATTAAATTTAGGATGAATATAAAATGACATGGAGAAATGTTCATGATGTAATTAGAAAAAAGATGCAAAACCATATATATAATAGAATGACCCCATTATTATATAGGCATAAGACAGTATCTGTTAAAATTCTCTACCAAAGGACATATGTTACTGGAGTGGCCAGAGCTACTACAGTGAAGCACATGTGTGCTCTCAGATTAAAAAAAAAATTGGTAACAGACAGTGAAATCATAACACTCTTAGGTAAAAACGTTACCCTCTGTTTAATATCTAGAAGGTTGTGGCTTCTTAATAACTTGGGAGAGTTTCCACATCTAATGTATTACTTGCTCTTTTAGAGGCTTGGCCTATTTGTTCTACATGAGGCAGGCTTAGGCCATATGGCAACTCTTCCGTGTGACTGAGCTCCGGCTCCCAGATTCCCTCAGACTAATTTCAAGATGTACGAGAGTTAACATCCAGGTCACTTCAGACAGCTGCTCGGTCACACTGTGTTCAGCTTGGCGGAAATGAGAGATTGCTGCTTCACTAGAAAGGATTATGGGGAAGTTTAAGGTATTTTTTTCTTTAATAATCAGGCTAGGAAATGGAATTATTTCTTTGAAGGCTCCCTGTTCTGTAAAGAGTATAAATGTCTTTAGAAAGGAGTCTTCCGTTTTTCTCCAGAACTCAGAAAGGTAGGAAAAATGTAGGGAGAACCTTAAGGTATGCCTTAAGAAACCCATTGCATTGCTTACCATTGTACGTGGATCAAATTTGGTACCAGGTCATATGGAAAGCAAACAACAGCAGACTATCTTTTTAAATACACCTTTTATTGATGGGTTTGAAAGGAGGATATATCGCCCTGCTGTAAAATGAGGTATTTGATTTTGAGGTTTTCTGTTGACACTACCTATGATTTTTATGTTTTTCAGCTTTTTTAGGATAAAGGAAAAGGTGAATGTTTTCTGGTAATTAAGAGTAGAAATTTTTCTTTAATGAAATATTTTTAAATTAAAAAGAAATTGCCACCAAATATTTCTAGAATCAAAGTGAATATTATTAGACATTGATTTACTTCTGAGTTGAATGGTTCTTAGGAAAGGTATTCAGTATTTATTATATTTTGGAGTTAATGAATGCCAACAGATAATTTAAATTCTTGGGCTCAGGACAAAATTGTTTAGGTGTTAAGAGATATACATAATTCTGTTTCTCTTGTTTAAGTAAGGGGGGAAAAAACTAGTGGCAATTTACAAATAGGGATTTATCTCACCATGTGGTAGGCGGCCTTTTAAAAACCTGCTTCACATCTGTATGACTTACTGTTTGTGAGCACTGAACGCTTTCTAGTAGGCTGGTTTTTAATGAACTGCATTTGAAGGTTTACTCTTTTAATATTTCTGTTTTGGGTCCTTTTGGACCACTTATAGCGTATGAGAGCTGAGGTGAGATAAGAATTTGTCTCCCAGTTTATTTATATGTAGTTAATGTGTAATTTATTGAATACACCTCATTTACTTCATAATTTTATGATATTGGTCTCAGCATGGTTGTGCAGGTGAGGAAAGAATTGGAAGCTTCAGGGGATAGCAAGTCCCCAGTAATATCTGTGACATATTTGAAGGGGTGATGTGGGCAGATACTGGATTTGAGGATGAGTGTTGCAGAATTCTCTCATATGATCCAAACACAGTACAGTCGTGGCTTGGGTTTCATTCTTTTCAAATCTGGGCTTCATGTTGTGAGAAGACACCTAACTTAATAGTTAAAGTTCCTTTTCTCAGGCCAAGGTTGAGAGCTGTCCCTTTCATCCCCAGGAGAGGGTAGCCATCTAGGGGTGGTGTGTGTGTGTGTGTGTGAAAGTGCCTAATAACTGACATTTGATGCTGATAAAACTAATTTTCATGCTCTGTATATATGCCCCTTTGTTTTCATTATGATGAGTAGCTAGTTCTTGTTGCTGATAAATATTTCAGACACATTAAACACAAATGGTAAGTACAGAGTGCTTAGGTGTTTTTCATTTCTCAGGTAAAGGTAGCAATTTGCACATGTTCTGTTTTACTGATTCCTGGCCCCTCCGTTTCTCTGGTTAGTAACATCCGCTGTTTCAAGATTGATCAGCCTTCGGGAGGCGATGCATCTGGAGCCCCAGCTGTATGGAGCCATGGCTACACCGAAGCCTCGGGGGTGAAAAACAAGTAAGTGGGGTGAAACTTTGGAGTGAGAACCGCCGCCCGCCCGCCCGCCTCCCTGCTTTAGTGGGGTAGAAGCCCAGTGCTAGCACACACTCTCCCCGTGTCACATTTATTTCAGCATGTTTCCCCAGAGTGAGGCCACCTCATGACTTAGGCTGGAACATTAGGCTAAGCCCTGCTTGGCATCACATACTCTCTCTTTGTGAGGATGTTGCTAGGATACGGTGTAACTGACACATTATATCTATGTGAGACTCCAGTGTTTGGAGAAGGCAGAAGTATTGAAATGCATCCCTGCTCCTTTGAAAAGCCCCTTTATCTTTCTCTGAAGCCTGTTTACCAAGCAAAACAGGGATAGTATTAAAGGAGTAGAAGTAGCCTTGATTGTCCATATTCGAGATCCCTTATGTTATTGACAGTCACTGTTTCTGTGGAGCTGTTTTTTACAGTCTAAATTTACCTTGTCAGGAGTTTGATGTCCATTCCCTGTAATGTCAGCTGCTTGTCTTGCCATCAGGTCTCGTCCATCTTAATTTCTTTTTCTTCCCTATTTTCACCAACCTTCCCTGTCTCAGATGCAGATGTTGATTTCTTGAGAATTGTAATCCAGCTCTTCAGGCTTGGTTGCTTCTTATGAAGGGGTGCTGATAATCAGTACTAGAAAAGCAAAGGATCCTATAAATTAGAATAGTCATAATTTAATTAGCTAAGGTATAAGAACAGAAAATATTGAGAGCAGGGGAAGAACAGGAAGCGGAGGATGATCCCATAATAGCTAACAGCATTCAACCCTGGGTGCACATTAGAATCAGTCAGGTGAGGAACTTTAAAGACCATTTTCCAGCCTAGGCCCGTTAAATCAGAATGCTTTAAAATCTCCCCCAGGTGATTCTAATGTGCATCCAGGATTGAGAACCACTGACTAGCTTGAATACCCTTCATGGAAAATAAAAGGTGGAATTGTGGTTGCCATGCTGACTGCTTTTCCTTGGGTCAGAAAACAGAATGAACTCACATTGTGCGTCTGACGCATTGATCCTGTCCTCTTTCCCTGAGAGTGTGCTTTGGCATATTAGAGAAGACGTAGTCCCCATTTCAACATCTCTGTTCCATTTGCCCCCCCCCAAAACAGGCAGAATAACCAGTTGTGTCTGGGCTCTGACTGCTTATTTCTATGTACTTTGTACTGTATATCATTATATTTGGGGGAGAGAGGAAGAAACTATACGTTCTTTGGAACACTCAAAGTTCCTTTTTAGAGATCTTTCTTTTTTTAGATTAAAAGATCTTCTGTCTTACTTATAAACACCAGTATGTGAAACTGCTCTCTAATTCCAGAACACTGATGTGAAATCCAAGATTGGTTTTTAAACCTCTCTGGATATTAAAATGTATTATCTACTCATGTATATTAATGAAGCAGTGACCAGTTAGGTATTTTTTCCTACATAAATCCCCCTTCCACAATTCCTTTTTAAAAAAATTTTTGCTATATTGAAGTGTAAGATAAACGGTAAGCATACAACTCTATGAATCGTCCTTAAGTGAACCAGCACCTAGATTGAAAAATAGAACATTACCAGCACCTCAGAAATCCCATGCCATCCCTGGCCCTCACTTAATTTTCCTTTGCTTTTTTACCCTTTGGTTTTGCCAGAAGAAGTTTCTCAAGAGTTTTCTTTTTGAATTGTGGATAAAGTAGATATATAAGCAAGAAGCTTGCTGCTTTGAAGGAAGGAGAGATCTGCAGTTGTCCCTGCCCCCAAATCTCAATAGACATCTATTCTCTTCTGTCCCTCCCACTTTCCCCTCTGGGTACTGGTGCTGTGTTGCCTCCCTATCAGGTCATTTCAGATCCTTTGGGAAAATCCAAGCAGGGAGCTGCAATCCTATAATTTAGGTTCTTCCTCAGACTAAAAAACAAACAGGAAGCTTCAGCGGAAAAAAAAAATCACCACTGTACTTTTAAAACACGTTATTTTTTTCATACCCCCTGCCTGATTCTTTCTAGCAAGGGGAGCCTACAGAGGAAGACAGAATTATAAGATGATTTAATATTATATAATTAAATTTTACTGTGCCACTAATTGTCATATAACTAGGGATGACTTTTTTTTTCTTTAATAAATGGAGGCAAGAATTTCAAAGTACTGAGGTAAGAGGCAGATTTCCTGGCTTTGAATCTGGGCTCTATACTTTTTTGCTATGTGACCTTGAGCAGTTACTCAGTCTCTCTTTAGCTTACTTTCCTCGTCAAAAATACTACTTGTCCTTATAGGGTTATTGTAAGGATCCACTGATTACATGCGTGAAGAACTTAGAATAACATGTGCCATATAGTAAACTCTATTTAAATGTTAGTTATTATTATCATTAATGATAATGATTATTACTATTGTTATTTATCCCCAAACTCCTTAAGATCAGGAATTATATTTTTAGGTTCATACCGCTGTTACCTAGCCATGATACATATTAGGTGCTTAATAACTTTTTTCTTTTCATTAATTTATATACAGTAATAAGGTATAATTTATATTCAACAAAATTCACCCTGTTTAGTGTACAGCTCTGCAAGTTTTGATGAAAGAGTATCATTGTGTAATCACCATTATAATCAGATTATAGAACAGTTCCTCAAAATGCCTCCATGCCCCTCTGTTGCAAATTCTTCTCCCCACTCCCAGCCCCTGGCAACTCCTGATCTGTTTTTTGTTCCATTAGTTTTGCCTTTTCTAGAATGTCATATAAATGGAATTATACAGTATATAGCCTTCTCAGTCTAGCTTCTTTCACTTAGCATCATGCATTTTAGATTCATTTGTGATGTTGCATGTGTTAGCAGTTTGTTCCTTGTTACTGCAGAGTATTATTCCATTGCGTGACTATGTTACAGTTTGTTTATCCATACACAACTTGAAGGATAAATTATTTAGATTGTTTCTATTTTTTAGCAAATACAAATACAAATCCCATAAACATATAAACCTGCATACAGGTTTTTGGGTGAACAAATGTTGTCATTTCTCTTGGGTGCATACCTATGAGAAAGATTGCTGAGTTGTTATGGTAAGTATATATTTAATTTTATAATAAACTGCCAAACTGTTTCCCAAAGTGGCTGTACCATTTTGCATTCCCAGCAGCAATGAATGAGAGTTCTCGTTCCTCCACATTCTCACCAGTACTTGTAAGATCAGGTGGTGGCAGTGGTGGTAGTGGTTTTGATCATTCTAATAGTGATATTTCATTGTGGTTTTAATGTTTATTTCCCTAGTGACTAATGATTGTTGATCATCTTTTCACATGCTTATCATCCATACCTATATCTTCTTTGGTGAGAATGTAATCTTTCACAATTAAATATGATGTTAAAAGTGTTTTTGTAGACTTCCTTTATCAAGTTAAGACAATTCGCTTCTATTCCTAGTTTGCTAAGAGTTTTTATAATGTGTATCAGATTTTGTCATAGGCTTTTTCTGCATCAATTGAGATGATCATATTTTTTCTTTCTTAGTCTGTTGATGTAGTGAATTACATTGATTTTAAAATGTCGAATCAGCCTTGCATTTTCAGGAAAAATTCCCCATGGTCATGATGTATTACCCTTTTTTATATGCTGCTGGATTCAGTTTTCTGGTAATTTGTTGAGCATGTCTGTATTCACAGATTAGCCTGTAGTTTTCCTTTCTTGTGGTGTCTATGTCTGGTTTTGGTATCAGGGTGATGCTGGCCTCATAGAATGAGTTGAGGAGTATTTCCTCTTCTTCAGTTTTCTGGAAGAGTTTGGAATTTATATTATTTCTTCCTTAAATGTTTGGTAGCATTTACTAATAAATCCCATCTGGGCCTGGAATTTTCTTTGGTTTATAACTAAACATACAATTTCTTTAATATAGGATTATCTCTTTCTTCTTGAATGAACTTTGGTAATTTATGTCTTTCAGAGAATTTATGCATTTTCATCTAGTTTTCAAATTTATTGGTGTAAACTTGATCATAATATTCCATTATTCTCCTTTTAATGTGTATAGGATCTGTAGTGATGATGTCTCTCCCCTCTCTCATTCCTGATATATTTGTCATTTGTCTGTTTATCCTGATCAAATTGGTTTGAGTTTTATCAGTTTTATTAATATTCTCAAAGAACCAGCTTTTGGTTTCATTGATTTTCCTGTTGTTTTCTGTTTTCTATTTCATTGACTTCTGCTTTTATTTTTATTATTTCCTTTCTGCTTGCTTTGGGTTTGTTTTGCTCTTAATTTTTTAGCTTCTTAAGGTAGAAGTTTAGGTCATTGATTTGGGCTTAAGGTATTAATATTCTATGCATTTAGAGCTATAAATTTCCTTCTAAGCAATTTTTCCAATATGGTTGGAGGTCATACTCTGAATCAGTTGAATCCTTTAAACTTACTGAGACATTTTCTGAACCAGAATATAGTTTATCTTGGTAAATACTCTGTGTGCATTTGGAAAAAATCTTGGGTAGGGTATCATTTAGATCAAGTTGGTTGATAATGTTGTTCAAGTCTTAAATATCCTTACTGATTTTCTGTCTACTTTTCCATCAGTGACTGAGAGACTATAACTATAGTTTTATCTGTTTCTCCTTGTAGTTCTCTCAGTTTTTGCTTCATGTATTTCCAAGCTCTGTTATTAGGTGCATAAACATTTAGAATGTTATAGCATTGTGATGAACTGACCCCTTTAACATTATGAAATGACTCTTTGTTTCTGTAATATTCTTTGTGCTGAAATATATTTTGTCTGATATTAATGTAGCTATTCCAGCTTTCTTTTGATTAGTGTTTAGCATAGTTGACCCTTGAACAACACGGGCGTCAAAAAACACAGTCAAAAGTCCACACGTAACTTTACATTCAGCCCTTTGTATCCGAGGTTCCACATCCGCAGATTTAACCAACCACAGATTGTGTAGTACTGTAGTAGTATTTAGAGGAAAAAAATCAGCATATAAGTGGACCTGCACAGCTTAAACCCATATTGTTCAAGGGTCCACTGTATATCATTTTTTATCCTTTTGCTTTTAAGCTATTTGTCTCTTTATTTTATTTATTTTTTTAATAAATCTAGATTTTTTTTTTTTAGTAAGTGTATTTCATTTATTTATTTGTTTGTTTATTTATTTATTTAGGCTGTGTTGTGTCTTCGTTGCTGCATGGGCTTTCTCTAGTTGCAGTGAGCGGGGGCTACTCTTTGTTGCGGTACGTGGGTTTCTCATTGCGGTGGCTTCTCTTGTTGCAGAGCTTGGGCTCTAGAGTGCAGGCTCAGTAGTTGTGGCGCACGGGCTTAGTTGCTCCATGGCATGTGGGATCTTCCCAGACCAGGGATCGAACCCATGTCCCCTGCATTGGCAGGCAGATTCTTAACCACTGTGCCACCAGGGAAGCCCCTGTCTCTTTATATTTAAAGTGTATTTCTTACAGGCAGTATTTAGTTAAATCTTGCTTTTTTATATAATCTGACTTTCTGTCTTTTTGGGTGGTGTTTAGACCATTTTTATATTTAATGAAGTTATTGATATGGTTAGGTTTAAATCTGCCAATTTACTAGTATTTGTTTTCTGCTTGTCTCATCTGTTCTTGATTCTCTCTTTCTCTTTTTCTTCATTCTTTCGGATTGAATATTTCTTATTCCATTTTATCTCCTTTATTCTTATTAGTTCTACTTGTGTGTGTGTGGTTTGTTTAGGGTTTATAGCATAACCTTTACCTTATTAATTAATAAGGTTTACCTTCAAGTAATATATCATTTCACATATATTATAAGAACCTTACATTGTGTACTTCCATTTCCCCTCTCCTAGTCTTTGTGCTCTTGTTGTCATATGTTTTACTTCTACTTTTGTTGTAAACCCCAGGATACATTGTTAAAATTTTTACTTTAAACAGTTATTCTAAAGTAGTGTTTCTCCACTTCAGTATTATTGACATTTTGAGCCAGATAATTCTTTGTTGTTGTGGGGCAGGGGAAGGAGGGGGGTGCCCTGTGCATCGTAGGATATTTAGCAGCACCCCTGGCCTCTACCCACTAAATGCCAATATTACCACCACTCACAATCGTTACAAGCCAAAATGTCTCCTGGGGGCAAAATGTCCCCCGTTGAGAACCACTGTTCTAAAGTGATTTTTAAAATAAGAAAAAGAAAATGTTTATATTTACTCACCTATTTGTCATTTCCAATACACTTCATTCTTTTATGTAGATCCAGATTTCCATCTGGTAGTATCATTTTCTTCTGTTTCATGTAGTTCCTTTTACATTTCTTGTAGTGGTTGTCTTTTATTTGTGCGTCTGAAAATGTCTTTTTTGCACCTTTACTTTTGAAAGCTGTTTTCACTGGTTTAGAAATCCAGGTTGACAGTTTCTTCCCATAAGTACTTTAAAGATGTTGCTCCGCTGTCTCCTGCACTGTTTCTGATGAGAACTCTGCTGTCATCCGTCCTTTGTTCCTCTGTAGGATATGTTGTTCTCAACTCCCCAAACCCCGCCTTTATCCCTGGTTTTCAGCAATTTGATTTTGATGTGCCTCAGTTAAGTTTTTTTACATGCTTTTACTTACTGTTTGTTGAGCTTCTTGTATCTGTAGGTTATAGTTTTCATCAGATTTGAAATATTTCCATCCATTGATTCTTCAAAACTTTTTTCTATCTGTCTCTCTTCTCTTTTGAAGACTCCAATCCCCTGTGCGATGGGCTGCTTGAAGTCATCTCACCACTTACTGATGCCCTGGCTTTCAATTTTTCTCCTAGTCTTTTATTCATTTTGGACAATTTATGGGACACAGTTACATTACTTGGAAACAGTCTGATTAAGTGGAGAGACTCTGCAGGCCTCTAGAGCGCCCTGTGCGGCTCTCCTCCCACCAGTATATACTTTTCCTGTACTTTTCCTAGTGTTTTAGTTGTTACTCCATTTTTGCTCCATGTGGAAGTTCTCCTTGATAAATGTTTTGTGAATGAATGTGAACATATGCATTCATAATCTGGTGTTATTTCCCATGCCTCCTACTGTCTTTCTTTCACTAGTATTTAAAAATAAAATCATCAGAAGAGAAGAGTGGGGGAAAGCCATGAAGCATAAATATGTGCTTATCATTTTTCTTCACTCACAGAAATTAGTTGATACAAATTAGCTGGGGTTAGTTTACCTATTCTTAATCTATGTGGAGTCAAGAAGAAAGGGACAAGACTGGATTAAGCAAATCTGAAAAAAACTCCGTTGGTTTGGGCATGGAGAAGAATGATGAGTCAACTTAGCACAAAGCATTCTTGCTTTGCAGGTTGTGTGTTGCAGCCCTGTCGGTGAATAACTTCCGTGACAACCGGGAGGCCCTGTATGGTGTATTTGATGGAGACCGGAACGTGGAGGTGCCCTACCTTCTCCAGTGTACCATGAGTGACATTTTGGCGGAAGAGCTGCAGAAAACAAAAAACGAAGAAGAATACATGGTCAATACGTTCATTGTTATGCAAAGGTAAAAACTTAGAGCACCTGCCCTGTGTTTTCTTGCTCTTCTTTGAGTGTTTGCCATCTGGTTAGAAAAACAGGTGTCCAGTCATCTCAAAGCCTGTTGTTGAATATGCGTGATTCAAGATGCATTCAGGCGATTTGGTTTTGCCCAAGTATCCGGGCTGGACTGTGTTCCGTTTGAGACACACTGATGTTCAGACAACTTTGTTGGAGGCCGAGTCAGTGACAGGAATTCAGTTTCTCCCAGAACCGGTCTCATAGGCCCGTCGTGATTCCATTTTTTCACCAGATCGTTTATGACACACTCCCCTCACCCCAAATCATGTGAGCGCCAGACACTCTTTAGACCTTCTGGCGTGTGGACTGCTCTTTGAAATGGACTGTTTTTCATCTCGGTTTGTTCCCCCTTACGAAACACTGTCACTGATTCAAGAAGTGCCAACCTTCGAGAACTTGAGATGGTCAAATTTTAGGCCAGGAGTTAAATCATTCTTCATATATTGTTTTTCCCCCTTTATTAAATGTTCAGTGTTACTAGTAGAATCCTAGGCCATTCCCTAGAGCTTTTGGTCACCGTGGAAGTTGTGGAATGTTGTTTCTAACTATGAGGGCTGCATGTTATGAGCATTCCCACATTCGAAGAATTGCTCGCTCTTTTGTCACTTTAAAGGCTTTGTAGGTTGTAAAGGAACTGCCTATTAATATTGTACTGCAAACACTTGCTCTTGTGGGACCAGGAAGTGGAGAGTGCTCTAAAGGTCATGGGAACAATGACTATCTTTTCTCTTTCTCTCCCTTTTCCCTGCCTTGATAATCTGCCAGAGGAAGTATCTTTGCAACAGGAGTAGAAAAAGTGTCTGCTAAGGAATGCTGGCCCAGAGAAGCCTTGAAAGTTCCCCTCAGTCATGAATACTCTTGAAGAGCTCATTAGAGGCAAGCCCAGTGGGGTTCTTTGCTGCTCGACTCACCTGTCTTTCAGATTCTCTAGTGGGCGTGTGCAGTTAATAATTGATGCTGATAACAGCTAATATTTAGTGAGCCCTTAATATATACCAGTCATTGTTCTAAATACCTTAATGCCATAAGGTATAAGACAGGGACATCTATCTACTTTGCTGTTTTGACCACCATCTTGTTTTAGGAAAAAAGCCAACACATTTCATATATACAGACACACGTAACACACACACACACCCTTCACACACTCCTAAGCGGTCTACTTTTTATAGACCCTCAAACACTGGATGAGAATTAAGAACTTAAGAGCCTCAGACTCTGATTACTAGCTGTACTTCTCACAAATACCATCCTAATTCCGGCTTTGCTGGGAGGAATCATTGTGCCTTTGACAGGAAGAAAGCAGTGCTGCCTTGGCAGGGCCTAAAGTCCAGTCTGGTCGTAGATGTGCAGAAGTTGGAGTTTAGAGACCCAGATTGTCAGCCCATCTCTAGGTCATTTGCTTGCCTCTTACTTTCCCTGTTGGTTAACAGGATGTGGGGTGTGTGGTGATCTTTTCAGTCCTCAGGAGAACTGTATGTTCTCTGTGCCTGACATCCTAATTTATGTGAACAGGCCGCCCTGGTTTCCATCGCTAGTGGTGCCCCTTGCCTACCCTAGACAGGCTCTGCCTTTGTAAACGGGGGCGTCTGTCCACCTTAACCTTTTGTACCACCCAGGATCCGTCTGGGAGGCACTGCCATCTGTGGGGCTTCTGAGAAGAGTTCTTACCTCCTTTTGATTGTTAGAACTTGCAGGTGTCTTGTGTATTCAATACGTGTATGGACTGCTGGTGAATAAAAGCACTTTGGAGCTTCATTACTAGAATGTCCTTTCTGTGAATATTCTAGAATAGACATCACTCATCTAGAAAGTCTGCACTGTATAGGACAAGAACATGAATGGTGCAGTACTTGAAAGCATGTCCCAGCAAACATCCTAATAAAGAGAGAGGGTGGTCAGGTAATTCTGAAGTGTCAGTGGGTGTAGTGTGTTCACACCTGCTCCTGTTAAGTGGTCACTCCGGCTGTCCTCTCTCGGGAGCAGAGGGGATTTAGAGAGGGGGATGAAGAGAGAAGCGGTCATTCCCGCTGTCTTTGGGGCACGCCGATACGGGAGTGGCAGGCTGGATGCAGCAGGATGAGGGCTCCTTTATTCCACAGCAGCTCCTTGGGTCTTTCGTGGTGAAGTGACACCTGCCCCAGTTGTGAGCAGACACCTCTCCGTGTGTGTGTGTGTGTGTGTGTGTGTGTGTGTGTGTGTGTGTGTGTCAGATTCCACAGGCTCTTTTCCTGAGTTGAGCAGTGCCTGCGTTGGTGAAAGAGGCCTGGTGGAGCCCCAAGTTCTGTTTTTCCTCCTAGCCCCGTCCAGTGGTACAGTCTGGCAAAACTACATGTGACGGGTGTGTGTGGGTTTTTACCCCATCTCTTCGTTTTCCAGGAAGCTTGGAACTGCTGGACAGAAACTTGGAGGTGCTGCTGTCCTTTGTCATATCAAGCATGACCCTGTGGACCCAGGAGGACCCTTCACCTTGACCTCTGCTAACGTGGGCAAGTGCCAAACGATTCTCTGTCGGAATGGGAAGCCGCTGCCTCTGTCCAGATCATATGTTATGAGCTGTGAGGAAGAACTGAAGAGAATCAAACGGCACAAGGCCATTATCACGGAGGTGAGGAAGAGGGATTTTCCTCAGGATGGGGGAGGACAGGGCCAGGGTCGTGGCAGAATCAGCCAGGGAGCATTTCCCGCCAAAGAACATTCTTTAAACATTGACGTTAAAATTCCAAATCCGTAGTATCGTAGAGCAAACTCTGTGTGTGATATGTCTGAAGACATTATAATATACAGAGTAATAAAATAGTTACCGACGGCCTCTCCGCACCGAGGGCTGTGCCGTGATACCATCTCATCCTCACAGCCGCTCTTCGGAGGCACTTCGGCGGGGGCTGAAGCCCCCAGCCCTGAAGTCACGCCGCTGGTCCTCCTGTCCTAGATCTGCTGCTTGCGGGCTACGACCTTTAAACCTGAAGCCTCAGACTCCTCCTCCGTAAAGTGGGCATGGCAGCGTATCTGTCCTGTCTTACGAGGCTCGTGTGCGTATCAGTGTAAATGTAACTAGTAGTGACTTTGGTTCATGCCTCCTGCTCCACTTGAGTAAGGCAGTGAGTGGTTCTCCGCCAGGGGCCGTTTCCCCCCGGCAGGACACTTGCTAACGTCCGAGGACACTGTTGTTGCCACAACAGAAAGGCTTGGGGCACGCAGCAGGGAGAAGCTAGGGAGGCCGCTAGGCACGCTACAGTGCGCGGGACAGCCCCACAGCAAAGACTGATTCGGCCCAAAATGTCAGGAGCGCCGCTGTTGAGAGACACTGGTGTCAGTCTTCGTTACAGAAGATTCCCTGTAGCGCAGCTCCCAGAATGGGCTGGAGGAACTGTGCCCCACTCACTAGCTCATCCTACAGTGTGGGTCACCTGCTGCGCTCCGGAAACGCGATGTGGGCTACAGGCGGGATCCCCGGAGACACACGTCTGCCCCCAGGAGGCGTCCAGTCGTGTGGACGAAAGCCCTGGAGGCATGTGTGGCTCAGGTAGACGGTGGTGAGCGTTTGCAGCTCGGTAGAGAAGGACTTTGACTCCCGGCAGGCTGTGACAAGGGCCGTGGGAAAGATGCAGACGGGATCCACCACGCGGGGCTGGCAGGGGAGGCCGCGCGCAGAATGTACTTCCCTGCTTGTTCTGAGAGCAGAGAGGATTCAAATGGACGCTAGACAGTCTCAGATGGGATTGAATGACACTATTAAACGTATTGAATTAAATGTTCAGCATTACACGATGCAAAGACTAACCATTTCTGCTACATAAATGCGTCACAGTTGGTGCTTCAGAGGTTTCTCCTGCTTTCTCTGCCTCCCTCTTCCTCACTTTGTCTGTATCGCTGCGTTGGTTTTTTTAATTTCCCTGCCTTGAGGTATGCCCCCCCCCACACACACACACGGACAAAATCATTGATTCTGATGTGGTGAGATCTTAAAGGGCTGGGCACAACAGCGAGGGTAATTTTTGCCAAATTCCACATTTTGGGGAAGAACAAATATATTAGGAGAATTAAGAGAGTTGAAAATTGTGCTTGAAGCCCCGCTTTAGTAATTTTACTTCGAATTGTGCTGCCTGCTTGTATGCGTGGTGGGATTGTCTGCCGAGCTGGGGGGCGCACTTCCCAAATGAAGGAACGTGGTAGGGTTGGGAAGGGAGTGGGTATTCTCCGGAAGAAACACTTGCTTCGAGGGAGATGGTTAGACCATCACTATTCCCTCATCCCAGACACACATAAAAGTTGTCCTAATGGAGCCTCCTCTGGAAAAGGTGTTAAAAATAGGGGCATGTAGAGGCACGTCCTAGACCCGAGAACCTCAAACTTGAAGAATAAAGAATAGAGCAGGTACACCCTGGGGTTATCTCCCCTCCTCTCCTCCAGCTTCAGAGTAAAGGCTTTTTATTGGCAAGTGGTCTGAAACTTTGGTTTGTGGTTTAAGTGGCGTGAACTCGGCTGGACTGAAGCAGGAGGCTTTGTCGTCTCCATTTGCTGCCAGGAAAGCGAGTTCAGGCAAGCGGTAGGAGCTGGCACTTCTCCTTAAGCATCTACCTCTCCAAATGCGATCAGTCGTACCCAGCTAGTCACCCCAAGATTTTCCCACCAATTGTTTTTAACCTTCTTACGTTTAAAACAGTGCCTCTCCCCTCACTTCTGGACCTTCAGACATTCCCGGCCCGATGGTTGATGTGCTTTGGGGAGTGACCTAAGATTCCGGGCGTTATCTGGAAGGCACCTGCCTCGGGGGCTGCTCGGCACCGGCTCATTCAGCCAGGCTCTTCCTCTCGGGACCCCCGTGGGTTCCAGGAGGCGCTAATCAGCCATGTTGCTGTGTCAGATGATGGTCTGCTTTGGAGATAGACGGGTCCCAATAAAGGGAGTAACTGAGATACTTTCCATTTGTCCCTCCTGCTTCTTACCTGCCCCGGGCTTCTGCCCCAGGGTTCTGATGACAGGTGGGCAAGAACCACTCCCAGGAGGGTGGGCAGCCCCTTCCCCTGTGGACCGCGTGTCACGCTCCGGTGGTCCCCCAGGCAGGAGGCCCCAGGGAAGCCACACGTCGCCCCGCGTGCTCCGTGGTAACGTCTGTTTGGAAACCCCTCTTCTTCCAGGATGGCAAAGTGAACGGAGTGACCGAGTCCACGCGCATCCTGGGCTACACGTTCCTGCACCCCAGCGTGGTGCCCCGCCCCCACGTGCAGTCCGTGGCCCTGACCCCGCAGGACGAGTTCTTCATCCTGGGCAGCAAGGGCCTGTGGGACAGCCTGTCCATCGAGGAGGCCGTGGGGGCCGTGCGCAACGTCCCCGACGCCCTGGCCGCCGCCAAGAAGCTGTGCACGCTGGCGCAGAGCTACGGCTGCCGCGAGAGCGTCAGCGCCGTGGTGGTGCAGCTCAGCGTCCCCGAGGACAGCTTCTGCTGCTGCGAGCTCGGCGCCGGCGGGCCCGTGCCGCCGCCCAGCCCCGGCACCTTCCCGCCCTCCGTCAGCATGGTCATCAAGGAGCGGCCCGCCGACGGGCTGGGCGTGCCGTCGTCCAGCAGCGGCCTGGCCTCGGAGATGAGCAGCGAGCTGTCCACGTCCGAGATGAGCAGCGAGGTGGGGTCCACGGCCTCGGACGAGCCCCCGCCGGGCGCCCTGAGCGAGAGCAGCCCCGCCTGCCCCAGCGAGCCGCGCTGCTCGCTGCACCCCGCCTGCCCGTCCAGCTCCTTCCAGCGCCAGCTGTCCAGCGCCACCTTCTCCAGCGCCTTCTCCGACAACGGCCTCGACAGCGATGACGAAGAGCCCATCGAGGGCGTCTTCACCAACGGCAGCCGGGTGGAGGTGGAGGTGGACATCCACTGCGGCCGCGCCAAGGAGGAGGGGAGGCAGCAGCCCCTGCTGCAGCTGCCGGCCGAGGCCAGCGACGAGGGCATCGTCATCAGCGCCAACGAGGACGAGCCGGCCCTGCCCCGCAGGGCGGACTGTGCCGCCGTGGGGACCATGGGGCGCCGGCGGGCTAACGGCTCCGTGGCGCCCCAGGAACGGAGCCACAACGTGATAGAGGTGGCCACGGACGCGCCTCTCCGCAAGCCGGGGGGCTATTTTGCAGCCCCGGCTCAGCCGGATCCTGATGATCAGTTCATCATTCCCCCGGAGCTGGAGGAGGAGGTCAAAGAGATCATGAAACACCAGCAGCCGCCGCCGCCGCCGCCGCCCTCACAGCTCCACGTGCAGCCGCCGCCGCGGCAGTGTCTGGTGGACCAGCTGCCGGACTCCTGTGACACACCGCTATGACCCACCGCGCGCTGCTTCAAAATAAACTAACCAACAAAGGCTGAGTTGCCAGAGCCTCCCGGGCTCCCATTAAACCAGGGGTTTACTCCACGCCCTTCTCCCAGACGCTTTCCCAGCCTGTCTTTGCAGCCAGTCTGTAGGGTCCCCTTCTGTTGGTCATTTTTTAAAAAATAATTACCACTTTTCTTCTCGTGATGCTGTACCAATATGATTTAAATTTGTTAACTTCTTCCCCTAACATATCAGATGTGTAAAGACAAAGAACAAAAGGTTTAATATATTACAGAGAAACAGTTAATGTAATACTTTTTAAAGTGGCTTTGTGTTTTGTTTGTCTGGAAGGCAGGGCAGGTTGCCAGTGCTAAATGATTTAATAATACTGTAATTCTGTATTTCTTTGCGGGAGGCGGGGGGAAGCCTTTTTTTTTTGTCTTGAAAATGATAGACATTTGTAGAATATGGAGACTAACTCCTAGGAGTTGCTTTACTCTGTCAGGTGACCTAAGTCACTGGGATTCACTAATTTTCTCTGAGAGAACAGTTGATTGAAAAATTTCTATTGTAAATAGCTCAGTGTTGTATAGTGATGCTTCACATGTTTTGTAGTTTTGGCATAAGGGACTAAACAACTGACTTCCCTCCCCTCCCCCTCTGACACACCTTCCCGCCCACACCCCCGCCTCCCCCCACCTTTTTAATTCACTGAATGATGAGCCTGAGCGTTGCTAAGAGCATTGCTGTTCAAATAAGGTGGACCTTAGGCCACTGGAAACGAACCTGCACCCGAGGGGCCTCAGACCCTTTTTCTTCCTCTCCTGTTCCCACCCAGCCTCTTTTGCAGACACTTTTTAATTGTGTTCCTTAATGCTGCCACAATCAGCATGATTGTATAGAATTCAGTTAGATCATTTACATACCAAGAGTTATATTAAAGCAGAATGCACAAATGAACATGTCATTTTTGTTATAATAAATATAAAATTTCCAAGTATTGGACCCATCTGCTTTTGTCTTAAGAGCCAGATGTGTCTTGCAGATGATGACACCCAGCTTGGGTTTGGAATGAATGCATGTCACTTTGGGGTCATCAGATATTTCCGACTTTGATTTTTTTTTGAAGGGAAAATACCCAACAGGTTAACCTACATTGAACGAACGTAGTGAAATCAACCCTGTGGTTAACAATACGCGTAGCTGGTCTTACAGCCTTTCTGTTTCTTCTTGTTATTGTGTCGGGTAGATGGTAAAAGGGGAATAGATGAGGTTGCAGAGAGGAGATCCCTGGAAAACTCCCAGAAACCAAATTGGTTTCCAGTTCTCTCAAGGCCCCTCAGTCACCTGGACATGTTAATAGATCTTTTTATAAAAATTGGAGTATAGTTGATTAACAATGTACACCGGAGCTGGTTGCCTCGCTCTCTACCCCTAGCAGAAATAATGTCAGTGCAGTGGGGTCCACTAGGAAATCCCGTATTCCTAGCTGACTTACTGGCCCCATTTACAGATTCTAGTGCCCCACCCCTCCCCGCCAACCCTGCATCTTGTGAACCGTGTTTTGGAGATGCTGCAGGTCTTCTCTCTTGTCTCATGTGGACCAGCTTCCCAGGTAGAATGGTTTTCCTTCTTCAGATCTGCCCTCCAGTGGTACCTGGCTGGTTCAGTGACAGGACATGGCAACTAGTCTTTCTTGTAGACTCGGTAATGGGCTGTCCGTCCCCTCGCTGGGTGGCCAGATCAGAGGACGTCCGTTGTCTTGGTGACGTCCGTTCTTCATTCCGTGTCAGGCTACTTGTACACCGTGTACTTTGAAAACCACTAAGGCTGTGGAAGAAGATTGAGCTCCTCTCAGCCCCATAAGGGACCCAGTGACCAAGGGACGAGACTGCCCAAGCCCGGGCAGAGCTCTCTGCTCTAGAGCCGGAGCAAAACCATCTCAGGATCCCTGCGCCCAGCCCCACCCCCCAGCACCTGGCCGCCCAGTCGCCCCTCTGCTCCAGGCGGATCGGAGCAGACTTGAGAGGCTCTGGGTTTTCACCCCGGAAGCCTTAGTCACTACAGAAGATCTGGGCTGGCTCTCTGACCTCCTCGGTGCCTAAATCCCCTGTGGACAGGGCTCACCGGTTGCCTTGCGCGGGGCCTGCCCAGACGGTCAGTGTGGCTCCGATTCCACGGCAGCTCCCTTCCAGAGGAGCCAACACTTCCGCCCTGAGCATGGCCAACAGAGGCAGCAATAATTTGAGGAGTCCACGATGGGTCCCACAGCAACTGCTTGTGCCAGGGGCAGCCGCTGGGCCCAGCAAGTCCCAGGTGGGGACTCACCTCACGTCCTAACGTGTGTGGCTGACTGGGAGAAGGCGCACAGGCCTGGCGCTGCTGTTCTCCTAAGGCCGCCAGTTCAGTGAGTGCTTGCTTCTCAGTTTCTTAGACCATTCAGTCACATTGAGCACGTGCCGCATATAAGGTACTATGGAGATAAAGGACAAACCTTTGCCCTTTGGGAGCTTGGGGTAAATAGGCATGTGGGTGAAAAGTAAGAGATGAGCACATACGAAGCGGCTAAAGATGCGGAGACCTACTACTGGGCCTCCTTGCTCTTGCCTAGGGGCCTCCCAGTTATTGCCTGAGGAGGAGTTTCTTTTCACTTCTGCTCAGCAAGGTAGCATCTAATAATGTACGCAGAACTGCTTATAAAACTGTGAAGTGCTTAATTGAAGATTCCTCAAAGCCACGGGATCTCCAGGGTGAGTATGAGGGGGAAGGGCATCCCCCAGCCCCACCCCACACTCTGTCCTTCCTGCTGGGAAGGCCAGCGAATTGGGAAAGGGCTGGCGGGTGGGTGGGTAAGAGGTTGGAAGCTCTGACGGGGCTCGCAGCCTTGCTAATAGACTCAGAGCTCCCTACCGAGGACCCTGGAAGTTGCTTGGTGTTGGATCAGCCACAGGCTGCCACGTGTGTGCCCACAGAATAGTGGCTTTCCAGAGGGCACCAGAGCCAGGCTCCGGAGCCCCGACTCCCAATCTGACCTGGTTTCTCTCCATTGCTTTTGTCACAGCACCACCTGCTGGTGAGATTAGATTTTGGGTGGAAATGGGCATGACTCTTGGTCTTTCTCTTGCCCCTCTTCCAAAAGAAAGTTTCAGTTACTTTCATTCCTAGACACCTGACAGAAAGCAATCTCCAGCACTGTTACGTAGTCAGAGAAATATTAGGGACACTGACGTGCAGACATATCAAGATGTGTAGCCGGAATCATAGCATTGACCTGGGAGAGAGGAAGTCAGTCTCCAACATCCATCTAATTCTCCATTCCCCACAGGGAAAAATAAATAAAACTCCCTAACATGGCTTGGATCTGATAGGGCAACACCAGCTCATTGCTGGCACTGCCCAACGGGGAGAAAGAACCATTCCCACGCGAACACTCATCAGAAGGCACTTTGAATTGACTCTGACACGTCAGGAAACAGAATTTTTGTACAGTGTGGGGTTGTGGTATCTGCCCTCCCTTCCTCCCAACCACGTAATTTGTAGATAGTAAAGCCTTATGTAAGTGGAAGTATTGTCATTGTTGTAAGTAAAGAACTAAGGGTGGTCAGATAGAAAATAATTGGGAACACAGCAAAAGTAGTTTTTTACATTAAAAACTCCCAGAGAGGGAAAAAAACAAAAACTCCTAGGAAACATCTGTTGGAACTGTTACAGGAGGGAGGGGTGATGTCATGGTAGAAAAAAATAGGCTTTCCTCATTTCTTGCCATTGAATTTCATTTTCTTTCAGTTCATCCCCCCAAAACGCATTTTGTGCAAACGGATCTGTGCAAACTTTATTTCCCTATTGTTGTTCACCTGTTGTGAACTGATTCCTGTTGCTGCGTCTTTGAAAGATGGCTCTCAAGCTTGTCCCCTCACCCCACCCTTAGCAAAATCGCAACCAAGTTCAGACTTAGCTTGGCAGATCCACTGCCCTGATCGGTAACAAAGCAGGAACTACATCTAGCAGACGAAGCTTTGGGCGAACTACATCTAGCAGACGAAGCTTTGGGCGAGTGAGAGGAAGCAAGCTTCACAGCCACCTCACACCCACCCGATTCACCATGTCCGTCGCGCCACGCGTTTAGGAAGCACCAGCCAGAGCCGCCGCTGTGCTCAGCTCTGGGCCCTGCCCAGGACCACAAATGCAGCGGGGCTTGGGTGCCACGGTGGCTGTGCTGACCTCCTGAGGTCTTGGTCTCGGCCAGGTGAGGGCAGACTACAGGCCCTACATGTTGCCCCCTGCCTTCTAGAAGACTAAGGTTGAACCTTGACAGGAGGAAAGGGGCCAAGGGGTCCCCGAGGCCGCCTTCCACTTTTCAGGCTGTGCAGTAAAGTAAAAAGCCACGCTGTCCCCTGCCCTGAATTTAAGGACCCATAAACAAGTGCTGCTTTTGTTGGGCTCCAGTTCATTAGTCCTTTCATTTTCTTCTAAATCAGAAACACAATGTTCTATCCGGTTCAAAGGGGGAAGGGCAGAACACGTGGAGAATTTTCTCCCCTCTGCTTATGACTAGAACTTCTCCCATTGTCATTCTTCTCTTTTTCTAAAGCTGTGGAAGTAAAACTGGCTTCAGACTGAAATTTCAAGTACTTTTCTAGTCATTACTATTTCTTAGGTCTTATTCCAATAAACTGAACTTCCCCCTAATTCCTAATCTTATCTATTGGAAGAAAGTTGAAATGGCAACTAAGATCATTTTCCTAAATGGTGCAACTCCAGCTGTTGCCTTTTCCTGAACTCATTTACAGGTCATTTGCCTTTCTGAGTCTTTAAGAAAACTGTTTTGCAGTTAACGTTTGGAGGCTCTTTTTTTTTTTTTTAATGTGGACCATTTTTAAAGTCTTTATTGAATTTGTTACAATATTGCTTCTGTTTTATGGTTTGGTTTTTTGGCCCCGAGGCATGTGGGATCTTAGCTTCCCAACCAGGGATCGAACCCGCACCCCCTGCATTGGAAGGCAAAGTCTTAACCACTGGACCGCCAGGGAAGTCCCATTTGGAGGTTCTTAAGTCAGTTTTCCACTTAACAGAAATTGCCCTGTAAGCCAGGAATAAATCATGCACGCAAAATAAAGTCTTTTGTTTGTTTGATGGTCTACAATGCATTTTAAGAACTACTCAAATACTCCTTTTCCTAGAGCGTTTCAGTAGGTTAAAGATAGTTCATTGAAATGTGGCCCACCCCTGCTTATCCTAAGCACAATCACCCCCACTGTTTCCTCAGGAGCTGAAACCACCATCTCTCACAGGTAAACCCACAGGACTTTTTTCCTGGAAACTTCATTAGGCATGTATTTCAATGCTGTCTGCAAATAATTAGCATATACCCTTCATGTAAACATTTTTGAGTCCTCCAGCTTTCAAATTTAAAATCTCATCATGATATTCCTTAGATTACAACATGTTGGGTTTTGTCTTCACTCCTTTTCTGTTACCAACACATGTTCTAAGGGATGAGACGCTGCGTGTTGGGGAAAGAAAGGGCCACGGGCAGGAAAGCCCTAGCCCACCTGTGTGACCACAGTGGCACCTCTCCTGTCCATTTCCATCCATTCTGAGCATCGTGGGGCAGGAATGATCTCGAGAGTTCACCCAGTGCCCACTTCTAGGCAGAATCCAAACTGTTGCTCTGCTGAGTGGAATTTTATTTTTTCCAAAGATAGAGGCTCTCTGACCTCCTTCATAAACTGTTGACCACCTACAGGCAGAAGTTGAGTCCCCACTCTGTGCAGAAGTGCCAGGGTGGGCGGAGCACAGTGAGAGGCCCACAAGGAGGAAAAATAAAGCACGTTTTAAAAGATGACGCTACTGGACTTCCCTGGTGGTGCAGTGGTTAAGAATCCGCCTCCCAATGCGGGGGACACGGGTTCGAGCCCTGGTCCGGGAAGATCCCACATGCCACGGAGCAACTAAGCCCGTGCGCCACAACTACTGAGCCTGCACTCTAGAGCCCACGAGCCACAACTACTGAAGCCCGCGCGCCTAGAGCCCGTGCTCTGCAACAAGAGAAGCCACTGCAATGAGAAGCCCACGCACCGCAACGAAGAGTAGCCCCCGCTCGCCGCAACTAGAGAAAGCCCGTGCGCAGCAACGAAGACCCAACGCAGCCAAAAATAAATAAATAAATTTTAAAAAAAGATGACGCTACTACTGCAGAGACCCACATAACCAAGAATGCAGGGAGACGGAGTGGGTCTCCAGGTCTGAGATCGCAAAGGGCCAACCCCAAGCTCGGAATTGTCTGTAAATCCCAGCCCCGCAGGGTGGTCACTGAGATCCAGCGCTGTGAGGAGTTCTTCCCGTCCACCAGCGGCCTTCAAACGTTCCTGCCGTGACTTCCTGAGGGATGATACTGACTTCCCACCTCCAGTGAACAAAGAAGGGGGAAGGGCCCACCTGCCACCAGCTGCTCCTCATTAACGCCCAGCTCGGATTCCTTCCTGCAATGGAAAGCCAGTAATAACCTTGACCGCTTCCACCCTAGGAGCCTTGCCACAGAGCCTCTTCCAAGTGTGCTGAGCGCAGAGGGTGCAAGGATAGAGCAGATGTACGCTGGGCCTGCTTTTACAGAGCTTTGAAGACTCAAACTCTTGGGACGGAAAAGAACAGAAAGACCAATGCTCCTTTGCTCTGCCCATCAAACACCATCAGAACCATTTCCTAGCTGTTTTTCTCCAATAGGCAGGGTTTTATTTTGAGCAACTTTGAATTCTACACACCTGTGGAAGATAGACACAGCAGCTGTCTCTAGCACGCTGACCTCAGAGCTCCCTCTGCTTCACGTTTAATTCCTTTTCTGCAACCCATCCCCTGGTACCATACCTGAGATACACACGCCCATTTGTTTGAAAAAAAAAAAAAAATGTTTGCAGCCTTTTCCCCTCCACTCCAGCACACTGGGGATGGGCCTCACTCACTTGCAGATGCACAGGGCTCTCCACATCCAGGGCTGAAGATGGGTCCCTTGGCCTCCACTGGAAATCGCTGACTTGTTACTTTAGCGGGGCTTCTGCTACAAGCCGCCTCAAGATGTCCAAGCGCCTGTCCTAGAGATGAGTCCAGCCCTCCCCCTTTTCGCTTCCAGCTGGGCCAGAAATAAAACCACTGGTTCATGCAGATGGCGCCCTGCCTACTGTTTGCAACTTCCAGCCGCCTCCATCCCTTCGGTCCTGGCCTCCGCCCCTCGCCTCTCCTCCCCATTCACGCCCTCCCTCCCAGCCGTTCAGCTGCCCTGGTCTGGCTGCTGCTCACCGCGATCACCGTGGCGGGAGGGAGGATGGGGCTGGACGTTGCAGCGGCTGCCACAGCCGATCACTGCCTTGTTCAACCCCTCCGCTTTGGCCCCCATCCCTCTTGCTTGGCCTCTGAGCCGGCTATAACTGCTGCTTCTCCGCCACAGTTTGCAGGCTCTTCTGCCAGATCCTAAGAGATGGGTTCCGCGCTCCTCCCTTCACCTCTCACTCTCACTCAAGGCTCGTCCCGGGGGCGCTCATCGTCCCCCCCCCACCGCCCATGTCCACACCGCCTCCTGGACACCTCCCTCGCAGGACTCAGGCGCCACAAACCCAACGTACCTCAAACCTGCACCTCCTGCAAGCCCGACGCTGGCAGAACCTGTCATCGGTCACCAAGTCCTGTCAGTTCTACTTCCTAAACCCTCCTGGTGGAGGAGATGGACAGTGAATAAGCACATCTTTAAAAATGAACATGATTATTTCAGATGTAAAAAAAAAAAGTGAAGAAAACAGAAGAGGAAAATGGAATCAAGAATGATATTTGACCTAAAACCTGATGAAAGGAAGACAATTAGGATCTGGAGGCAGAAAATTTCAAGCAGAGGAAACTGCAAGGTCAAAGCCCCGGGGTGGGGACCGCGAGTGTTGGGATATTAGGGGAGGGGCCCTTATCAGCTTCCCTCCTCCTTGCCCTGGCTCTGAACCAAAGGCGAAATAAGACAGCAATAAGCAGAAGGGGCAGAAAGGTCACCTTTACTGCTTAACGCTGACAATGGAGAATGCGGGCTGTGTCACTGGGTGAGGGGGCTGCCGACTACGGAGCCCCCTCAGCAGGCAGCCGCTAGGCGGAGGCGGAAGCCCTCAGGGCTCTGGGGCAGAGAGCGCCCCCTGGGGGCGGGGAGGAAGCTGAGAACGCGGCTCCCGAGGGGGCGGGGCGCGGGCTGCGCATGCTCAGTGTGTCCTCTCAGACTCCCGCGAGGGAACGCTGGCACCGCCCTGCAAGACGCGTCCCGGGGCTGCAAGCCTGGCGTCCTCAGGCTGGCGGCGTGGTTAGAGCTCGGGAACCCAGGGCCGGAGGGTGTGAGATGAGGCCGCAGACCTCGGCCAAGGCCAGGGGGCTGAGAGAGAAGATCTCGTCTTCCAGGAGGTTGGCGCAAGCCAGGTGCTTACTAAACAGTTTCTCAAGGGTCCTCACGCTCAGGCGCCGTCCGCTCGGCCTGAGCCCTCCGGCCCCCGACGCGCAGCTGTGCGCCTCGCGCCGCGGCCTCTGGGCCCCATCCCTGCATTTCCCGTGCGATGCAATCACCGTAAACGTCCACCCAGTAATGGACGAAAATCCCAATTCGCCTGATTTCAAACATTTGGAAACTGCCTCCTGTAAGTCCTCTCACACTGGTCACGCTTGGGGTCCGGGTTTTTGACTGGGAATTTGTGGCCCCAGCGCTGTGTCCCTGAGTCGGGACTGGCCTGGGTGGCTTTTGAGCAGCACAGGGACTCGGCCTTTACTGGACAGGGAGTCGCTCTTCCCCAGGCCCCCGAGGCTGAGGTGTGTGGGCGGCGGCGGGAGGAGGAGAATCACCGGAAGTTCAGGATTATCACCCGCTCTCCCCAAGAGACTCCCAGGAGGTCCGCTCAGCCTCCGCCAACTCCTACCTGGCCCCGGGGACCTGAGAGCAGGAGGGAAGAGCTTTTTAAGCCAGGGCCGAAATCCGGCCTTCCTCTGGGTGGCTTTGGACGTGTGGATTCATTTATTTTCTCCTCTGCTTCTATTTTGCAGCGCTTTCACCCAGGGTTGTGAGAAAGAAATTCAGGGGTGCCCGCCGTGGTGATCTCTCTGACGGAGTGAGAACCAGAACTAACTACGAGTTTCTGATACTCAGCAAAATGTTACTTTTCTCCCTGGATTGATGAACGTGACTCGTGTTAATTCAGCTATTGGCAGGAGCTGCAAGGTCGCGCGGGGCATTACGGTTTCGCTGGTCTGCAGAGAGTCCCTTCCCTTCGGTGCGGAGAGACCCCTTCCCTGTTTGAGTCCTGCTTTTGGCCCTTCAAGCGGCAGCGCGTTGGCACAGGTATGAGGTGGAACCCTTTTCAGCTGTTTGGGCGGACTAGACATCGGCTGCATCCCCACATTTCCTCTGGTTGAACTTAATAGAGTTCTTGGCGCTGTGAGAGATGCCTGGTGAGCTGCTCCCACCCACCCACTCCAGGGTCACCTGCCTAGGGTGTGTCTGTGAATTTCCTGGGGACGGATGACTTTGGCCGTGGTTAGGCAGTCCCCTGTATCTCTCTATTTTAAATTGCTGATTTGACCCAGGACAGGCCATTTCACATTCTCCGTGATCAATAAATATTAAGTAAATTATCCAAAACCAAGTGGAAACCGCAGTCTGGACAATGAGCTGATTTATGCCTTTAATGAATCTCAGCCATTGTCACCGCGGTGAGCAGCCTTGGGAGCTCGCTGCTCTCATGTCATTCTTCACATGACATGAGCTGAACAGGCACCGTTCGGGGGTTTTCTCAGGGAGCAGGACTCTTCCCAGCAGATGAAATGCTTGTGGCCTGGTTGCATAAGATTGCACTAGGACCGCTGCTGGGCCCCAGGGGAAGGTGTGTGGACAAAGCTGGCGCCAGAGGGACACCAGCGCTATCAGCGCAAAGCCTTGTGAGGAGGTGGGTTTCTTCTGGCCAGTGCCAGCCGGGGAGGGAGCACGGAGGACAGTGTGGTCTCCCCAGGGGTGTGTGTTCAGCCCTGGGATGCGCCAGAGGAACCACTGGGTGTGGGAAGAAAATATCAGAACTTCCCTTTTTGTTTGTTTGCATTTCTGAAAGTTGTGAGAGTTAAATTCATACACGGCGTCGGACACTTGCTTTACTTTAGTGGTTGGCTTAATCTTGACAGTAGCCCTGGGAGGTGAAGACTATTATAATCCTCATTTACACAGGAAGCTGAGGCTCAGAGGGTTCCAAGGATCAGCCCCGGGTCAGGTCACCGCCAGGAGGTGTCAGAGCAGCCTGGCTGGCTCCCCACTGTCTCTTATCACCATTTTTTAACCATTTCGTGGATGAGACCATCTTCACCATGTGGTACACGTATGTAATGTATTAATACACACGCGCACGCACAAGCACACACACACATACTGCAGGCTGCAGCTTTGTTTTTCTCTGAGAAGTAAAAGTTTGAAAGCCCTGGGACCGAGCCCTCTGTGAGAATAAGAGCCAGGTGCCTGCTGGCTCTGACCCAACAGTGGGAATTCAGGCAAGTCCCTTGGGCTCTGGGGACCTCAGTTTGTAACAGGAAGGCTGTGGACGCAGCAGCCTTGGGTCCTTTCCAGCTCCGTCATTCACTGCTCCCAGGACAGCACTATGGCAGGAGATTAATCCCCCCCTGATTATTCCTTAATCAAACAAAAGTTTGAGTTTAGGGCAAGTAGCAGTTTTCCATTGCATTTAACTGCCTGTCTCACTGGGAGTGCTTCAGGGATCGTCAGCACTTTGGATAGTTTGGGACCTTTTCATGCTAGATGGATCTGATCTTGCAAAATTTAGCTTAAAAAGAAAAGGAAGAGGGCTTTGGAGTTTTGTTGTTGTTGTTGTTGTTGGGTTTTTTTGTGGGGGGGTGGAATGTGTCTGTGGATCTATCACTAGAGAGAATTGTGTTCTCGCTGCCTTAGTGAAGAGGGACTGCCCAGGAGAGAAAGGGGGCAGGCTGGTTTGTACTTGGGGAGGATCCAGGATGTCACAAACCAGATGACAGCATGGGAGAGGTCTCATGACTGAAAAAGGAAAGATCTGTCGAGTACGATGCAATTTATGGATAGGGAGCTACTTTTTATAGGAGGAGGAAATATAACTCTGAGGTAAGACTTGAGCACAAACCATATTCGGGAAATTTCTGGTGTGTTGCGTTACCTTCCTGTGGAGGGTACTGGAGAGGGAAAGGGGGGATTACAGCCAGACCTTCGGAAGGTTAGGGCACAGATTTGCAACAAACATCAATATTTGGGACCCCCATTTATGTTGTCACTCTTTTACACTTGGTTGATTGTTTAAATCACTAGATAGATTTTTTAAATGATGATAATAGAAACGTATTCATCTTTAAGGATTTGGGTCCACCTTTCTTTACACATTCTTTTTTCATTCTAAGATTTTAAATGGGCATCTTGTAAGCTCCTTGAAGGGGAGACCTTGCCTTACTAATATCTGTATCTCAGGACTTGCCCTGCACCTAGCACATAATATTCTTTCAACACATTTTTATTCATAAAAGAATGCACCAACTTTGCAAACACCTTGTGGGCTCTTTAATTGGTACCCTTCCTTTTCAGCACTAGAAATGACTAACTGTCTTTAGAAAGGTGCCAGAAATGGAACAAAGGCTTCTCTCACCCCAGAAGCCACAGACACATTTTAAAATATAACCAATAATGTCTTTTTCTGACTAGAAGATAATGCACGCAAAAAGCTGGAAAAGTTAGGAAGCTTAATGAGGAAAAAAGCTGAGCCATGATCCCATTAACACATTGCCATTGTTTTATTTCTTTCCAGTCTTTTGTCTATGTACCACTTTTTTTTTTTTTTCCTTTTTCTGAGCAGAGAAAGGTTTATTGCAGGGCCAACCAAGGAAAATGGGTGGCTTGTGCTCAAAAAACCCAAACTCCCTGCTGGTTTTTAGGGAAAAGTTTTTATAGGCAAAATTTGGGGTGAGGGCTGCAGGGTGTGTGACTTTCTTCTGATTGGATGGTGGTGAGGTAACAAGGCAGTGTTCCGGGAATCTTGTAAGTGCCACTTTTTAATACACATTGTGGTTAGGTTATATTCAATATCCTTTTTTTTCCAATTATGTGGTGATCATCTTCCCTTGTTAATAAAAATTCTTAGTAAACATTTTTTTTTTTTAATTAATTAATTAATTTATTTATTTTTGCTGTGTTGGGTCTTCGTTTCTGCGCGAGGGCTTTCTCTAGTTGCGGCGAGTGGGGGCCACTCTTCATCGCAGTGCGCGGGCCTCTCACTGTCGCGGCCTCCCCTGCTGCGGAGCACAGGCTCCAGACGCGCAGGCTCAGTAGTTGTGGCTCACGGGCCCAGCTGCTCCGCGGCATGTGGGATCCTCCCAGACCAGGGCTCGAACCCGCGCCCCCTGCATTGGCAGGCAGACCCTCAACCACTGCGCCACCAGGGAAGCCCCATAAAAATTCTTAGTAAACATTTTAAAAAGCTGTTAATATTCTGTCAGGTGAATGTATCACAATTTGATCAACTACATCAATAATGGTGGTCATTTGGATGGTTTCTAGCCTTTTGCTCTTTTAAATAACACTGCAGTGAACATCTTTGCTATTATCCTGCTTAAAATTTATGAACAGTTGGAGCAAGAGGTAGGGAGCTAAGCTGTTACTCTCTGTAGTGTAGGAAGATGTGCCTTGGTTTCCAGATGTAGAGTAAATGCAGCCCCATAACGATGGTGAAGGTCAGTGTGTGGGGCAGTGTTATCTGAGGGAGGACAATGATGAGGTCAGAGCACCTGCTACAATTTATTTATTATTATTATGTTTTATTTTTGGCCATGCTGTGTGGCTTGCAGGATCTTAGTTCCCTGACCAGGGATCGAACCCGGGGCCTTGGCAGTGAAAGTGCCAAGTCCTAACCACTGGACCACCAGGGAATTCTCCATAGAACCTGCTACAAAAGGGGAAAGTGATGTATTTTTTTTCTTCCTGGAAAAAGAAAGGAAATTCAGTAAAGAGAAAATTCTGATACAGCTTTGGGCTGATTTTTAAATAAACATCTCAGCTTCAAGAAGAAAAATCAAGATTTTTACTTTTCCTCTCTGCAAAGTGTTCCTTTAGTGACTGGTGGTTTATAGCAGATTTCAGTGGCCTGGGTTGTAAATGCCTAGAGACTGAAACTTGTAGCTGTGATTTCACGATAGGATTTCAAATGTCAAGACTACTTCCAAATATGGGGCACTTTGCAAACCTAGGACACTTGGTATTCACCGTGAACCCAGTGTGGCTTGATTTGTTCTTTAAGGACTTGAAAGTCTAGTGGAGGAAAAAAGTCATTGAAAAAATAATAGGAGCAGGAGTTCTGGAGCAGACAGCCTTGAGTTCAAATCCTGACTCTGCCTCTGACTAGCTGGGTGACCTTGGCAATTTCACCTCCCAGTGCTTTAGTTACTTGGTCTGCAAACTGGGGTTCATAGTACATAGTCATAGCACTCAATGAGAGGATATGACATTAACATAGGTCTGGCTTGTGGGAAGGACTGGATTTCAAGTGTCTCAAATGCACAGAAAAGAGCAGCCACGCGGGTCAGGAACAGAGATGGCTTCACAGAGGGGCACTTTCTTCAGTGGTCCTTGCGGATGCTTGGGAGGTGGCTCACGGAGAAGTGGGATAACAGCAACCCCACCAGGGGAGCGATTGAATCAGGAAAGTGAAGTTGGGGTGCCAGAAAGAAGTTCAAGTTCTCTGAGCCCTGATTCTTAACTACTTTTGCTGGATCATTCTGTGTTTGTCAACATCTTCTTAGTTCACATTGTCCTGCCTCTTTTAAAAAAATTATTCTTCCAAGAATCATATATTATTAGAGCTTAACCAACTTTTTCTATGCAAACTGCAAGAGGGAAAAATGTTCCTTTTTTTCCCCCCTTTGATATTGAAGTTAGTATTAATGTTTAAGTAGTCTACTATAAACCGGCACACAATTGATGGACTTTAGTGTATCTTATCTACTTTAAATACCATCTATATGGTGATAGCCCACTGTCTGCCGTATCTCTGCATGTGGATGTTTAATAAGTGTCACAAACTCATCCCATCCAAAAACAGAGCTTCTGGGTTTTTACCGCAAACAAATCCTCTCTTAGTCTTTCTCGTTACAAAAATGTCACAAGTAACCATCCAGTTGCTCCAGCGAACATCTCAGGAATGATGCTTGATTCCTCTTTCCCCCACCGCTGCACACAAGCCAGTTCACCGACAGAGCTGTCTGTTTCATCTTGAGAGCATATCCCAAACCATCCATGTCTCTGCATCTCCCCTGCTCGTCCAAGCCACCCTTCTCTCTCGTTTGGGCTTCTGTATGAGGGCCTGTTGTGGTACCATTCCTGTCAGTTTTCCACCAGAACCATCAGTGCAAAATAGAGAAGACCATGCCGGGTTCCAGAGGAGCAGTCTTCAGTGGCCTCCATCATTCTAGAGTGACCCCAACTTCTCATGAGGGCTGCACAGCCCAATACGGTCCCATCACTTCCCTGCCCACCTCTGCCACTCTCACCCTCGAGTTTACCCTCTAACCTCAGCACCAGTGACGTTTTGGTCCAGATAATTCTTCATCATGGGCGGCTGCCCTGTGCACTGTAGGATGTTTAGAGTCATCTGCAGCCCTACCTACTAGCTGCCAGGAGCACCGCCCCCCCCCCCCTGCCCAGTGTGGCAACACAATTGTCCAGTATCCTCTGGTGGGCAAAATCGCCTCTGTTGAGAGTCACCAGTCACTTCACACTGGCTTCCTTCCTGCTGAACAAGATGAGCATCTTCCCACTTAGATCCATTATATCCTCTTCCTTAGATGGTCTCATGTCTGCCTCCTTCTCTGTTCTGATCTTGGCTCAGATATCACCCCCTCAGAAGGCTCTTCTTGACCGCCCACACTAAGGTGGCCCCTTCGAAGTCACCCTGTACTGCATGGCTGCATTTCAATTTCTTCATATCCTTTGTCAAAACTGAAACGCGTTTGTGTATTTCTTTGTTCAGCATCCCTTCATTATGTTGTAAGCTTCATGAGAGTAGAAACTTGCCTGTCTTCGTGAAGTATCCCAAATACGACCAACAGTACCAGGCCCACAGGTGGCAGGTGACAATAACAAATGTCCAACAGATACATAAATGACTTCCTCCTCCTTCACTGAGACTTTTTGGAAGGTCGAGGTGGGATTACAAAATGCTTGGGGACTTCCCCGGTGGCGTAGTGGTTAAGAATCCGCCTGCCAATGCAGGGGGCACGGGTTCGAGCCCTGGTCCGGGAAGATCCCACAAGCCGCGGAGCAGCTAAGCCTGTGCGCCACAACTACTGAGCCTGCACTCTAGAGCCCACGAGCCACAACCACTGAGCCCATGAGCCACAACTACTGAGCCTACGAGCCACAACTACTGAAGCCCACACACCTAGAGCCCTTGCTCCACAACAAAAAAAGCCACTGCAATGAGAAGCCCGCGCACCGCAACGAAGAGTAGCCCCTGCTCGCCACAACTAGAGAAAGCCCATGTGCAGCAACGAAGACCCAACACAGCCAAAAAAAAAAAAAAAAAAAAAATGCTTGGGATAATTCCAGGACATGATAGCTGGAGAAAGTCTAGGGAGATTTCGTTTGACAACATCTTCCAGCCTGAGCTTTCTTAGTCTGGTGAACTAAGTGCTGGGGGTCCCAGGTGAGTGACCCCATGGATCCAGTCTTCTTACTGAGGAGGTTCTGACCGAAAGGTCACTTCTGGGACAACCCAAGCAGGAGCCTGGCGGGTGGAGAGTATTAAGGTCATGGAGAGGTTGTTGACATAAAGGGAACATTGACTTCCAGGAAAGGGAAGGGGCCCTGATGGGAGCCAAGGTGTGGGAGGGCGGAGGTCATGTCCTAGGCGGCTGGGGGCACCTCTCCCTCCCCCGGCAGTGTGGCGTCCACCCCATCCTCCTGACCACTGCGTGGTCACACACAGCCCTCTCTTCGTCTCACAGGATGCATTTCCGGGGCTTCCAGCCAACCTCTTGACTCTCTTCTCTTTGCCAAGTACAAGGGCCAGTTCTGTCTCCTTCTGACCTCTCTGAAGCTGCTGATTCAGTGAATCACTTTCTATCTTCATTGTCTTTCCCACTCTTGGCAGGCTTCCTTACAGAAAAAAACCCTTTTTGCAAGATGAATATTGACCACAAAAGATATGTTTTTCCACTTTTTTTTTTTTTTTTTAACATCTCATTTTTCAATCTCAGTTGATTCAACTTGTTGCAACTACAATACATTACAATTAAATATTGGAGGCAGAAGCTGGGGACAAAAGGCAATATTGATAGAATGTATGTTAACTATTGATGTTTTCAAGATAAAAATGAATCACTTTATTATTTCCTATAGACATACAATTGCTCAAAACAGCGCACTGCCAGGTGGCAAAAGCATCGATTAGCGTATAACACGTGCCCACAGGATTGAGTGAAGTGTCCAGCACTCTTTGTGGCTTTTGTTCCCTTGCTGGAGAAACTCAAGCAAGAGTCTGTAGTTGTCTCTCTGACAGCAGTGTGTGCAGGGCTGGGATATCCGGTGTCTGGACTTCTGAGAATTTGTCATGTTTGCAGCCCTGTGGTGAGCTCATGCTGAGGAATGCTTTGCCTCCAGCTGCTGTCCCACCTGGGTAGAGCTCGGCCGCTCTAACTAAGAGTTTTGAAATCTTGGTAGAACATACTGGATTCTAAAACCTGCTGGGAGACTTTTGTCTCAAGAGGCTACAGCCGGTGTGTCATTTTTGAGGATGACTCCAATACTAAATCCCTTTCCAATCCACAAATGTAAAGAATGGTTTTGTTCTAGGAAAACCATGAAGTAAGTTGAATGCACATGTTCAAAGGAAAGAGTCTTCTGTCTGAGATGATAAAGCTATACCCACACCCCAACCTCAGTAACACATGTCCCCCTGTGTAATCCTCCGTGTTCATACACTCATCTGATGATATTGTCAGCATGCAGATCTCTTCTTATCAAGCAACTGGATATATAGAATAAATCCCCTTTGTTGTCTAAACCAGTCAGAGTGGGTTTTGGTTGTTACATGTGCAAGCATCCTAACCTATAGAAACTCACTCGGAGGAGAAACTGAAAAACCAGGCCTGAGTTTACCTCTTGTCTTCCTTTCCTAGACCTGCCCTGATAAAGTATCACAAACCGGGTGACTTAAAACAACAGAAACTCATTCTTCCATGGATCTGGAGTCTAGAAACCAGACCACAGGTTGGGTCCGGAGACGGGGCTGGCCTGGCATCTGGAGTTGGATTCAGTGCCCTGGAGGCTGGATCTTGTGCCGGGAGGGTCAGAGGTCAGGCAGAATTGGGAGCCTGAGAATAGCCACTCCAGGAAATGAAGGGCAGTCTTGACGAGTCCTAAACAAGTATTGGAACCGCACATCTGGCGCTGCGTTATCAGGGCTGTTGGTGTATTTTCCCCCACAGTGGTTCTCAACCCTGGCTCCACACGGGAATACTTGGGGTGTATTAAAAAATACTGATGCCAGCGTCGCACCCTGAGAAATTCTGATTTAATTGGCCTGGGGGTGGGACCTCCATGAGTATTTTTTTTTTTTAATTTATTTATTTATTTTTGGCTGTGTTGGGTCTTTGTTTCTGTGTGAGGGCTTTCTCTAGTTGCGGCAAGCGGGGGCCACTCTTCATCGCGGTGCGCGGGCCTCTCACTATCGCAGCCTCTCTTGTTGCGGAGCACAGGCTCCAGACGCGCAGGCTCAGTAGTTGTGGCTCACGGGCTTAGTTGCTCCGTGGCATGTGGGATCTTCCCAGACCAGGGCTCGAACCCATGTCCCCTGCATTGGCAGGCAGACTCTCAACCACTGCGCCACCAGGGAAGCCCCATGAGTATTTTTTAAAGCACCCTAGGTGACTCTTTTGCTTCCAGAGTGGAAAATCATAGTTGTTGAAGGACAAGCAGAGAAAATGGAGAGTTCTTTTTCCAGCTCTGGGTGAGGCAAGGACTCAAGTACCCCATTTAACACAACTGGAAACTAGAGCACTAATTATCACAGAAAAACAAGTTCTGACAGATTCCTTCACCTCTGGAGCCTCCTTTGGAGTGGGGAGAACGCATCCTGGCAGGGCTGCCAGGTCGCAGAGCCAGCTGGCCCAGAGGGCAAGGCCTCTTCCCTGGTAAACGGCAGCTTCCTCTCAGAATTCGGGTGTCTGCAAGGGCGGGTGGTGACACTGCCGAGACTGTGGCCAGAGATTGGCACTGGCCCCAGAGTGGCACCAACTGATGTCACGGCAGGAGGACAGATGAGCCCCCTGGCAGGGCCCAGAAGGCACCACTGGCAAAACACCACAGGAGCGCCCTCGGGTGGCCCCCGGGGATAATGTAGGGGGATGAGGACGGGGGTGGGGTGAGCGCTGCCCCTGTGGGTGGGTCACCCGCATGGAGAGAGCACCCCCGTCTCTGACTTCTGCTCAGAAGGAGGGCACGTGAGGCGTCCAGCCAGTGCTTCTAAATTTTGGGCCTGGCGCTTCCGTACAGGGCAAACTAATTAACCTTCCAGCCTCGGCGGCGGGGCGGGGGCAGAAAATACCAAGGCACCCTGCAGGCTTTCCAGAGGTTAATTATTTCCCATTTCAGCACCTCCGGGAAAGCACTGAGGTCCCTCATCATGGTCTCTTCCCCACCCTGTTTCCTCTCTCTGCACCCTTCCTTCAGGCTTGATCTCACGTTCACTTGAATTAAATTTCAGCCATCTAAAATGGCATAGCTGGCTGGAACTTAGAGTCTGACATTAGGAAAGCACCAGCGTTTTTATTCACGCCGGTCTCTTTCACCAAGTTAAGAGTCCAAGGCATCCTGTAGCAGAGGTGCCGATATTTGTACAGTGCCCTGCAGTTTACGGAGCACTTACGTATGTATGATCTTGCCAAATCGTTAAATTCTGAAGACAGATGTAAATAGATCTGGACCTTGTACCATCTCTGCATTATTGGGTACAGGGGCTTCTCATCTCTAGACCACCTTACAATGAGAGATTTTTGGTGCTCAAGGAACTAACTCATTTTGCTGGAATTCAGATCAGAGCCGCCATATTGTGAACCTAAACTCTAAGGAATAGTGTTGAATCAAGACGCACCTGTCTTCCAGGGCCCATCCGAGCAGACACGGCCCTGGGTGGTCATTTTCTTACGTCCAGGAGCAGCCCCGCTCCCTTTATGCCCTCCCTCTCCAGCCTGTGCATTTAACCCCTGCAGACATGTGGTAAGAACGCACCCTTCCATCAGGGCTTACGGGGCGCTCGGATAATTCCCAATAGGTCCTGAGGAGCCCTTGTAATTGACCAGTGCCTGAGCTGACTCAGTTGGCCCCCCCATCCCTCCTCCCCCGGTCTGGCCCCCTCTGGGGTCCGTCTGTCCGGGATTTTCCTCTCCTCCTGAGGAGGAGTGTGGTGCCAGTTCCTGGTAAACCAGACTTTGTAATAAAATCCTGCAGAAACGTATCTGCTCCGAGCATTAACCATTTGTACTGGCGTCCTGTCCTCCTGTCGTAGAGCCTCAGGACTCAGCCCGTGGTCTGTGCAGCCAGGGCCCTCGGGGTGAGGCTGTGCTGGGAACACGGGAGGCTTCTCCACGTGGAGTTTTCTGAGCGGAGCCCACGGTACATGCCCTGGTGACTTAACGCCTCTCTTCATGCACACATGACAGCTTTGCACAATGGGACTGCCCCTTCCAGATTCCCCACCCAGTAGCCTGCTGACTCAGCGTTGTCTTTTCCCAGGCTTGTCTATATGCACACACTTCATAGGCCTATGTGTTCACCCAGACACGTAATCCACATATGCAAACCCCAGGGGGAGCTAATATTGTCCAGTGGGTTCAGAGCGTGTCAGTCATCACTCCATGATGGAGTCATCCACCAGCCTTCCACCGAATGGTCTAAACATGGACTAATGACACGGCCTAGAGCCGTCATTCCATTAGATGTCACAGATGGTGATTTTCTAGCTCTGTCATTCCTTCTGCAATGATTGGCTGGAATTCTTCTAGGAAAATAAACTTTCCCTCATGAACTTTTTTGGCTTTCCTGAATACAGTCTGTATAGGAAAGACAGAATAAATGACACCCTCATACTCCCCAATGGTGACCAATTTTTTTCAGTATAATTATGAATTCATGGATTTTATATATTTCATGGGTTTCAATCCATTGCATTCATTATTCTTTTAAATGCTCAAATTGCTCCCACTTGGATCAGCGGGAGCCCTTTCAGGTTTTAGCTCCCGTGGCCAGTTTCCAATTATTTTGTTGTTCTTTCGTGTCTTTAAGGCATAGTCCACCAGGTATACACAGTCAAAATACTGCATTGAAAAGCCACGGAGTCATTCTTTCTGTGTGAGGTTCTGCCAGCTGTTTTAATGTACATTAGGTTTGTTATACATTTTTTCTATGTCTGTATGCTTGACAATTCCATAATGTAAAGTTAAAAAGCACATGACCTCTAGAATCCCATAGAAATGAAAGGTCCGACGTGTAAGGATGTTTGTCACAGCAGTGTGCAGTGACCTGGAACCAGGAATATGGGGATGCGTGTTAATAATTTTGTGTTTATTTATGTAAACACTCACATGACCCCAAAGTGAAAACTATGAAACAAGGTACATCTCAAGAAGTCTAGCTTCTGTTCTTGTTTCACTCACCCAATCCTGCCTTCCCCCAGACAAGCTTTTTATATTCATTTTCTTTTTCCTTCCATTGTTATTTTTTGAAAAGATAAGCCCCAAAGATGGTATACTACAGACACTGTTCTGCACCTTGATTTTTTTTTTTCCACCTAACAATATATAGGAGATCTCTCCATATCCAGACTTAAAGATCTTCCTTGTGACTTTTTACAGTGCCACACATAGTGCTTCATGAAGGTGTACACCTCGTTTTATTCAGTCTGTGGATGGATATCTGGGTTGTTTCCAAGGTTTTGCTATCACGCATAATGCCACCATGCCTTGCACAAACACTGTTTTGCTTTTCTTTCCAATGTCTCTTTGGGGTAGATTTCTAGAAGTGGGATTACTGAGTCAAAGGAAAATGCACGTGGGATTTCAGTAGGCATTGCAAATTCCCTTTCCTAGACGTCGTACTGGTTTGCGTTTTTAACAGCAGTGTATGCAAATGCCTCTTCCCCACGGCCTCTGGTCAGAGTGATTGTCATATTTATGAATATTTACCAATCTGATAGGTGAGAAATAGTATCACAGGATAGTTTTAATTTGCATCTCTTTTACTTGAATGGAGTCTAGGATCTCTTCATGTGTTTAAAGGACATTTGCATTTATTTTTTGTGAATTAGCTGTTGTATCTTTTGCCATTTTTTTCATTCATATTGTTAGTCCCTTTCTTTTCAATTTTTGACCCTTTATACATTCATGATATTTGTCCTTTGTGATAAAAGTTGCAAATATTTTTTGTCTTTGACTTTGCTTATTTTTTTTTTTTAATTAATAGACTTTATTTTCAAGAGCAGTTTTAGGTTTACAGAAAAATTGTGCAGAAAGTAGAGTCTCATATACCCTCTCTCCTGACACACAGTTTCTCCCATTATTACCATCTTAGGTTAGGGTTACAACTGATAAGCCAATATATTTGCTACAATTGATAAGCCAATATTGATACACTATTATTTTTTTATTAATTTTTATTGAGTATAGTTTACAATGTTGTGTTAGATTCTGCTTACAGCAAAGTGAATCAGTTATACATATACATATATCCCCTCTTTTTTAGATTTCCTTCCCATTTAGGTTTTTTGTGTGTTTGGGTAATACAGTTTATTGAAAGGCAAACTCGCTTTCTCCGGAGTTCACTTACATGGAGGTAGCTATCTAAGAATGTCTCTTCCCTGTGACAAACCAAGGCAATCAAACCATACCCAAAAGCAGAAACCCAGCAGAATAAGCCTATCGGCTTTGTCGGATGACACTCAGAAGCAGGAAAAAAATTATAAAGCCATATGATGATTGTCTCCTCAGCACTGCATTTGGCCACATACTTGTTTTTTAATAAAATATATTTTTTTCTTTTTAAACTAGCTAAAGAAAATATTCTCGAGTAGGGTTAGTTCTTAAAGCAACAAACAGAAAAAAATGTGAAGGAAAGTTTAGTAGTTTATTTTTATTGCTGAATTAATAGTCCCTTGTATGGATGTGCCATGGTTCATTTATCCATTCACCTCTGAAAGACATCTTGGTTGTATCCACATTCTGGCACTTATGACTAAAGCTGCTATAATCACATGCAGGTTTTTGTGTGTCCATAAGTTTTCAACTCATTTGGGTAAATACCAAGGTGCACTATTGCTGGATTATATGGTAAGAGTATGTTTGGCTTTGTAAGAAACTGCCAAACCATTTTCCAAAATGGCTGTACCATTTGCATTCCCACCAGCAATAAATGGGAGTTCCTTTTGTTCCATGTTCTCTCCAGCATTTGGCGTTGTCAGTGTTTTGGATTTTAGTTGTTCTAATAGGTGTGTAGTGAGATCTACTTGCTTTAATTTGCAAATTTGCCCAATTGCATATGATGTTAACGCATCTTTTCGTATGTTTATTTGCCATCTGCATGTCATTTTGGTGAGGTGTCTGTTCAGATCTTTGGCCACTTTTTTGTTGAATTGTTTGGGTTTTTTATTGTTGAGGTTTAAGTATTTTGTTTGTATATTTTGGATACAAGTCCTTTATCAGATATGTATTTCACAAATATTTTCTCCCATTCTATGACTTGTCTTCTCATTCTCTTGTCTGTGTCTTTTGCAGAGCAGAAGTTTTTAATTTTAATAAAGTCTACCATATCAATTTTTTTCTTTCATGAATCATGTTTTTAGTGTTGAATCTAAAAACTCATCACTAAACCCAAGGTCACCTAGATTTTCTATGTTATTTTATAGAAATTTTATAGTTTTGCCTTTTACATTTAGGTCTGTGATCCATTTTGAATTAAGTTTTATGGAGGGTCTAAGGTCATTGTCTAGATTCTTTTTTTTTTTTTTTTTGCATGTAGATATCCAGTTGTTCTGGCACCATTTGTTGAAGAGACTAGATGTTCTCCACTGAATTGCTTTATTTGCCTGTATTTGTGTTGGTCTATTTCTGTGGTCTGTATTCTGTTCCATTGATCTAGTTGTCTATTCTTTCACCAGTACCCCACTGTATTGATTACTGTAGCTTCAAAGTAAGTCTTGAAGTCAGGTAGTGTCAGTCCTCTGGTTTTATCCTTCAGTGTTGTGTCAGCTATTTGGGGTCTTCTGCCTTTTCATACTTTAGAATCAGTTTGTTGACATCCACAAGATAATTTGCTGAGATTTTGATTTGGATTACATTGGATCTATAGATCAGGGTGGGAAAAAATGGCATCTTAACAATATTGAGTCTTCCTTTCCATGAACATGGAATATCTCTCCATTTACTTAGATTTTTCATTTCTTTCATCAGTGTCTTGTGGTTTTTCTCTTATAGGTTTTACATATATTTTGTTAGATTTATACATAAGCATTACATTTTGGGGTGCTAATGTAAATGATGTTGTGTTTTTAATTTCAAATTCCAGTTGTTCATTGCTGGTATATAGGAGAGCAATTGACTCCTGTGTACTAACTTTGTATCCTTGCAACCTTGCTGTAATTGCTGTTAGTTCCACTTTTATTGTCACTTTTTTGAGATAATCATCTCACCCTCAAAAACAGTATTCCCTTTCTTGTCTTACTGCTTGATTTTTCTTCCATATGACCTTTATAATCAACTTGGCTAGCTCTAGAAAACAAAAGAGTGCACCCATGCACACACATGTGTGCGCACACACCCACTCACCCAATATCACACTGAATTTATACATAAGTTAGAGAGATTCACATTTCTATGGCACTGAGTCATATCCCAAAATATACATGTGTTTCCATCAAGTCTACTTTTGTGACTTTTAGGAGAATGTTATAGTTTTCTCATATACGTTTTACACATTTCATGTTAGGTTTATGTCTAGCTATTTTATTTAAAAATATTTTGATATTATAAATCCCTTCCATTATATTTTATAATTGGTCACTGTTTAAATATATGAAATATTGTTTTCTATAAGCTAATTTTATGTTATTTTTGCTGAATTTTCTTATTGTTTGTAGTAGTTTTTTCAATAATTATTTTTGTTTCCCAGGTTTTAGCTTTTTTTCTTTGTTTGTTTTGTTTTGTTTTTAACATCTTTATTGGAGTATAATTGCTCTACAATGGTGTTTTAGTTTCTGCTTTATAACAAAGTGAATCAGCCATACATATACATATATCCCATATATCTCCTCCCTCTTGCGTCTCCCTCCCACCCTCCCTATTCCACCCCTCTAGGTGGTCACAAAGTATGGAGCTGATCTCCCTGTGCTATGTGGCTGCTTCCCACTAGCTATCTGTTTTACATTTTGTAGTGTATATATGTCAATGCCACTCTCTCACTTCGTCCCAGCTTACCCTTCCCCCTCCCCATGTCCTCAAGTCCATTCTCTACATCTGTGTCTTTATTCCTGTCCTGCCCCTAAGTTCTTCAGAACCATTGTTTGTTTTTGTTTGTTTTTTTGGTTTTTTTTAGATTCCATGTATATGTGTTAGCATACGGTATTTGTTTTTCTCTTTCTGACTTACTTCACTCTGTATGACAGACTCTAGGCCCATCCACCTCACTACAAATAACTCAACTTCGTTTCTTTTTATGACAGAGTAATATTCCATAGTATGTATGTGCCACATCTTCTTTATCCATTCATCTGTCAATGGGCACTTAGCTTACTTCCATGTCCTGGCTATTGTAAATAGAGCTGCAATGAACAATGTGGTACATGACTCTTCTTGAATTACGGTTTTCTCAGGGTATATGCCCAGTAGTGGGATTGCTGGGTCATACGGTAGTTCTATTTTTAGTATTTTAAGGAACCTCCATACTGTTCTCCATAGTGGCTGTGTCAATTTACATTCCCACCAACAGTGCAAGAGGGTTCCCTTTTCTCCACACCCTCTCCAGCATTTCTTGTTTGTAGATTTTTTATGATGGCCATTCTGACTGGTGTGAGGTGATACCTCATTGTAGTTTTGATTTGCATTTCTCTAAGGATTAGTGATGTTGAGCATCCATTCATGTGTTTGTTGGTGATCTGTATGTCTTCTCTGGAGAAATGTCTATTTAGGTCTTCTGCCCATTTTTGGATTAGGTTGTTTGTTTTTTTTGATATTGAGTTGCATGAGCTGCTTGTAAATTTCAGAGATTAATCCTTTGTCAGTTGCTTCATTTACAAATATTTTCTCCCATTCTGAGGGTTGTCTTTTCATCTTGTTTATGATTTCCCTTGCTGTGCAAAAGCTTTTAAGTTTCATTAGGTCCCATTTCTTTATTTTTGTTTTTATTTCCGTTTCTCTAGGAGGTGGGTCAAAAAGGATCTTGCTGTGATTTATGTCATAGAGTGTTCTGCCTATGTTTTCCTCTAAGAGTTTGATAGTGTCTGGCCTTACATTTAGGTCTTTAATCCATTTTGAGTTTATTTTTGTGTATGGTGTTAGGGTGTGTTCTAATTTCATTCTTCTACATGTAGCTGTCCAGTTTTCCCAGCACCACTTATTGAAGAGGCTGTCTTTTCTCCATTGTATATTCTTGCCTCCTTTATCAAAAATAAGGTGACCATATGTGTGTGGATTTATCTCTGGGCTTTCTATCCTGTTCCATTGATCTATATTTCTGTTTTTGTGCCAGTACCATACTGTCTTGATTACTGTAGCTTTGTAGTATAGTCTGAAGTGCAGGAGCCTGATTACTCCAGCTCCGTTTTTCTTTCGCAAGATTGCTTTGGCTGTTCGGGGTCTTTTGTATTTCCCTACAAATTGTGAAATTTTTTACTCTAGTCTGTGAAAAATGCCATTGGTAGTTTGATAGGGAATGCATTGAATCTGTAGATTGCTTTGGGTAGTATAGTCATTTTCACAATGTTGGTTCTTCCAATCCAAGAACATGGTATACCTCTCCATCTGTTTGTATCATCTTTAATTTCTTTCATCAGTGTCTTATAGTTTTCTGCATTCAGGTCTTTTGTCTCCTTAGGTAGGTTTATTCCTAGGTATTTTTATTCTTTATGTTGCAATGGTACATGGGAGTGTTTCCTTAATTTCTCTTTCAGATTTTTTATCATTAGTGAATAGGAATGCAAGAGATTTCTGTGCATTAATTTTGTATCCTGCTTCTTTACCAAATTCACTGATTAGCTCTAGTAGTTTTCTGGTAGCATCTTTAGGATTCTCTCTGTATAGTATCATGTCATCTGCAAACAGTGACAACGTTACTTCTTTTCCGATTTGGATTCCTTTTATTTCTTTTTCTTCTCTGATTGCTGTTGCTAAAACTTCCAAAACTATGTTGAATAATAGTGGTAAGAGTGGACAACCTTGTCCTCCACCTGATCTTAGTGGAAATGGTTTCAGTTTTTCACCACTGAGAACGATGTTGGCTGTGAGTTTGTCATATATGGCCTTTATTATGTTGAGCTAAGTTCCCTCTATGCCTACTTTCTGGAGGGTTTTTATCATAAATGGGTGCTGAATTTTGTTGAAAGCTTTTTCTGCATCTATTGAGATGATCATATGGTTTTTCTCCTTCAGTTTGTTAATATGGTGTATCCCATTGATTGATTTGCATATACTGAAGAATCCTTGCATTCCTGGGGTAAACCCCACTTGATCATGGTGTATGATCCTTTTAATGTGCTGTTGGATTCTGTTTGCTAGTATTTTGTTGAGGATTTTTGCATCTATGCTCGTCAGTGATACTGGCCTGTAGTTTTCTTTCTTTGTGATATCTTTGTCTGGTTTTGGTATCAGGGTGATGGTGGCCTTGTAGAATGAGTTTGGGAGTGTTCCTCCCTCTGCTATATTTTGGAAGCGTTTGAGAAGGATAAGTGTTAGCTCTTCTCTAAATGTTTGATAGAATTCGCCTGTGAAACCATCTGGTCCTGGGCTTTTGTTTGTTAGAAGATTTTTAATCACAGTCTCAATTTCAGTGCTTATGATTGGTCTGTTTATATTTTCTGTTTCTTCCTGGTTCAGTCTTGGAAGGTTGTGCTTTTCTAAGAATCTGTCCATTTCTTCCAGGTTGTCCATTTTATTGGCATAGAGTTGCTTGTAGTAATCTCTCATGATCCTTTGTATTTCTGCAGTGTCAGTTGTTACTTTTACTTTTTCATCTCTAATTCTGTTGATTTGAGTCTTCTCCCTTTTTTTCCTTGATGAATCTGGCTAATGGTTTATCAGTTTTGTTTATCTTCTCCAAGAACCAGCTTTTAGTTTTATTGATCTTTGCTATCATTTCCTTCATTTCTTTTTCATTTATTTCTGATCTGATCTTTATGATTTCTTTCCTCCTGCTAACTTTGGGGTTTTTTTAATTCTTCTTTCTCTAATTGCTTTAGGTGTAAGGTTAGGTTGTTTATTTGAGATGATTCTTGAGGTAGGATTGTATTGCTATAAACTTCCCTCTTAGAACTGCTTTTGCTGCATCCCATAGGTTTTGGGTCATCGTGTTTTCATTGTCATTGTTTCTAGGTATTTTTTGATTTCCTCTTTGATTTCTTCAGTGATCTCTTGGTTATTTAGTAGTGTATTGTTTAGCCTCCATGTGTTTGTATTCTTTACAGATTTTTCCTGTAATTGATATCTAGTCTCATAGCATTGTGGACAGAAAAGATACTTGATACAATTTCAATTTTCTTAAATTTATCAAGGCTTGATTTGTGACCCAAGATATGATCTGTCCTTCAGAATGTCCCGTGAGCACTTGAGAAGAAAGTGTACTCTGTTGTTTTTGGATGGAATGTCCTATAAATATCAATTAAGTCCATCCTGTTTAACGTATCATTTAAAGCTTGTGTTTCCTTATTTATTTTCCTTTTGGATGATCTGTCCATTGGTGAAAGTGGGGTGTTAAAGTCCCCTACTATGATTGTGTTACTGTCCATTTCCCCTTTTATGGCTGTTAGCATTTGCCTTATGTATTGAGGTGCTCCTATGTTGGGTGCATAAATATTTACAATTGTTATATCTTCTTCTTGGATTGATCCCTTGATCATTATATAGTGTCCTTCTTTGTCTCCTGTAATAGTCTTTATTTTAAAGTCTATTTGTCTGGTATGAGAATTGGTACTCCAGCTTTCTTTTGATTTCCATTTGCATGAAATATCTTTCTCCATCCCCTCACTTTCAGTCTGTATGTGTCCCTAGGTCTAAAGTGGGTCTCTTGTAGACAACATATCTTGTTTTTATATCCATTCAGCCAGTCTATGTCTTTTGGTTGGAGCATTTAATCCATTTTCATTTAAGGTAGTTATCGATATGTATGTTCCTATTACCATTTTCTTAATTGTTTTGCGTTTGTCATTGTAGGTCTTTTCCTTCTCTTGTGTTTACTCCTAGAGACGTTCCTTTAGCATTTGTTGTAAAGCTGGTTTGGTGGTGCTGAATTTTCTTAGCTTTTGCTTGTTTGTATAGGTTTTAATTTCTCTGTTGAATTTGAATGAGATCCTTGCTGGATAGAGTAATCTTTGTTGTAGGTTTTTCCCTTTCATCGCTTGAAATATGTCCTGCCACACCCTTCTGGCTTGTAGAGTTTCTGCTATGAAATCAGCTGTTAACCTTATGGGGATTTCCTTTTATGTTATTTGTTTCTTTTCCCTTGCTGCTTTTAATATTTTTTCTTTGTATTTAATTTTTGCTACTTTGATTAGTATGTGTCTTGGCATGTTTCTCCTTGAATTTATCCTGTATGGGACTCTCTGCACTTCCTGGACTTGACTGACTTTTTCCTTTCCCATGTTAAGGAAGTTTTCAACTGTAATCTCCTCAAATATTTTCTCAGTCCCTTTCTTTTTTTCTTCTTCTTCTGGGACCCCTGTAATTTGAATGTCGGTGCGTTTAATGTTGTCCCAGAGGTCTCTGACACTGTCCTCCATTCTTTTCATTCTTTTTTCTTTATTCTGCTCTGCAGTAGTTATTTCCACTATTTTATCTTCCAGGTCACTTATCTGTTCTTCTGCCTCAGTTATTCTGCTGTTGATTCCTTCTAGAGAATTTTTAATTTCATTTATTGTGTTGTTCATCATTGTTTGTTTGCTCTTTAGTTCTTCTAGGTCCTTGTTAAACATACCTTGTATTTTCTCCTTCCTATTTCTAAGATTTTGGATCATCTTTACTATCATTACTCTGAATTCTTTTTCAGGTAGACTGCCTATTTCCTCTTCATTTGTTTGGTCTGGTGGGTTTTTGCCTTGCTCCTTTATCTGCTGTGTGTTTTTCTGTCTTATCATTTTGCTTAACTTACTGTGTTTGGGCGTCTTCTTTCGCAGGCTTCAGGTTTGTAGTTCCCATTGTTTTTGGTGTCTGCCCCCAGTGGGTAAGGTTGGTTCAGTGCATTGTGTAGGCTTCCTCATGGAGGGGACTGGTGCCTGTGTTCTGGTGGATGAGGGTGGATCTTGCCTTTCTGGTGGGCAGGACTGCGTCCGGTGATGTGTTTTGGGGTGTCTGTGACCTTATGGTTTTAGGCAGCCTCTCTGCTAATGAGTGGGGTTGTGTTCCTCTCTTGCTGGTTTTTTGGCATAGTGCGTCCAGCACTGTAGCTTGCTGGTCGTTGAGTGGAGCTGGGACTTAGCGTTGAGGTGGAGATCTCTGGGAGAGCTTTCACTGTTTGATATTACGTGGAGCCGGGAGGTCTCTGGTGGACAAATGTCCTGAACCCGGCTCTCACACCTCAGGGGTACAGGTCTGACATCTGGCCAGAGCACCAAGACCCTATCAACCACATGGCTCAGAAGAAAAGAGAGAAAAAAGGAAAGAAAGAAAGAAAATAAATAAATAAAATAAAATAAAGTTATTAAAATAAAAAATTTTTAAAAATAAAACAATTAGAAAGTAATAAAAAAAAGAGAAAGAAAGAAGAGAGCAACCCAACCAAAAAACAAATCCATCAATGATAACAAGTGCTAAGAAATATACTAAAAAAAAAAAAAAACGACAGACAGAACCCTAGGACAAATGGTAAAAGCAAAACTATACAAACTCACTCAAAGAAGCATACACAAACACACTCCCAAAAAGGGAAAATAGGATATATATATATATATATATATATATATATATATATATATATATAAAAGGAAGAGAGCAACCAAATCAATAAACATATCTACCAATGATAATAAACTATTAATACTAAACTAAGATAAACATAGAACCAGAAACAAATTAGATGCAGAAAGCAAACCCCAAGTCTACAGTTGCTCCAAAAGTCTACCACCTCAATTTTGGGATGATTTGTTGTCTATTCAGGTATTCCAGAGATGCAGGCTACATCAAGTTGTCTCTGGAGGTTTAATACACTGCTCCTGAGGCTGCTGGGAGAAATTTCCCTTTCTCTTCTTTGTTTACACAGCTCCTGGGGTTCAGCTTTGGAATTGGCCCTCGGTTTTAGCTTTTTGTTTCTAATTATTATGCCTCTAATTGCTTTCTTTTGTTTGCTTATTGGCTGATATCTCCAGTACAATTTTGTTTTTTGTTTTGTTTTGTTTTTTGAATTTAATTTTATTTTTTTATACAGCAGGTTCTTCTTAGGTATCTGTTTTATACATATTAGCATATATATGTCAATCCCAATCTCCCAATTCATCTCACCACCACCACAGCCGCCCCCACTGCTTTCCCCCCTTGGTGTCCATACGTTTGTTCTCTACATCTGTGTCTCTATTTCTGCCTTGCAAACCGGTTCATCTGTACCATTTTTCTAGATTCCACATATATGCATTAATATATGATATTTGTTTTTCTCTTTCTGACTTATATCACTCTGTATGACAGTCTCTAGGTCCATCCAGGTCTCTGTAAATGACCCAGTTTCATTCCTTTTTATGGCTGAGTAATATTCCATTGTATATATGTACCACATCTTCTTTATCCATTCATCTGTTGATGGGCATTTAGGTTGCTTCCATGACCTGGCTATTGTAAATAGTGCTGCAATGAACATTGGGGTTCATGTGTCTTTTTGAATTATGCTTTTCTCCAGGTATCTGCCCAGTAGTGGGATTGCTGGGTTGTATGGTAGTTCTATGTTTAGTTTTTCAAGGAACCTCCATACTGTTCTCCATAGTGGCTGTATCAATTTACATTCCCACCAACAGTGCAAGAGGGTTCCCTTTTCTCCACGCCCTCTCCAGCATTTGTTGTTTCTAGAGTTTCTGATGATGATGCCCATTCTAACTGGTGTGAGGTGATACCTCATTATAGTTTTGATTTGCATTTCTCTGATGATTAATGATGTTGAGCATCTTTTCATGTGTTTGTTGGCAATCTGTATATCTTCTTTGGAGAAATGTCTATTTAGGTCGTCTGCCCATTTTTGGATTGGGTTGTTTGTGTTTTTTTGATATTGAGCTGCATGAGCTGCTTGTAAATTTTGGAGCTTAATCCTTTGTCAGTTGCTTCATTTGCAAATATTTTCTCCCATTCTGAGGGTTGTCTTTTCGTCTTGTTTATGGTTTCCTTTGCTGTGCAAAGCTTTTAAGTTTCATTAGGTCCCATTTGTTTATTTTGTTTTTATTTCCGTTTCTCTAGGAGGTGGGTTAAAAAGGATCTTGCTGTGATTTATGTCATGGAGTGTTCTTCCTAAGTTTTCCTCTAAGAGTTTTATTGTGTCTGGCCTTACGTTTAGGTCTTTAATCTATTTTTAGTTTATTTTTGTGTATGGTGTTAAGAAGTGTTCTAATTTTATTCTTTTACATGTAGCTGTCTAATTTTCCCAGCACCACTTATTGAAGAGGCTTTCTTTTCTCCATTGTATATCCTTGCCTCCTTCATCAAAGATAAGGTGACCATATGTGCGTGGGTTTACCACTGGGCTTTCTGTCCTGTTCCATTGATCTATATATCTGTTTTTCTGCCAGTACCATATTGTCTTGATTATTGTAGCTTTGTAGTATAGTCTGAAGTCAGGGAGTCTGATTCCTCCAGCTCTGCTTTTTTCCCTCAAGATTGCTTTGGCTATTCGGGGTCTTTTGTGTCTCCATACAAATTTTAAGATTTTTTGTTTTAGTTTTGCAAAAAATGCCATTGGTAATTAGATAGGGATTGCATTGAATCTGTAGATTGCTTTGGGTAGTATAGTCATTTTCACATTATTGATTCTTCCAGTCCAAGAACGTGGTATATCTTTCCATCTGTTTGTGTCATCTGTGATTTCTTTCTTCAGTGTCTTATAGTTTTCTGAGTACAGGTCTTTTACCTCCTTAGGTAGCTTTATTCCTAGGTATTTTATTCTTTTTGTTGCAATGGTGAATGGGATTGTATCCTTAATTTCTCTTTCTGATCTTTCGTTGTTAGTGTATAGGAATGTGAGAGATTTCTGTGCATTAACTTTGTATCCTGCAACTTCACCAAATTCATTGATTAGCTCTAGTAGTTTTCTGGTGGCAGCTTTAGGATTATCTGTGTATAGTGTCATGTCATCTGCAAACAGTGACACTTTTACTTCTTCTTTTCCAGTTTGTATTCCTTTTATTTCTTTTTCTTCTCTGATTGCCATGGCTAGGACTTCCAAAATTATGTTGAATAGGAGTGGTGAGAGTGGACATCCTTGTCTTGTTCCTGATCTTAGAGGAAATGGTTTCAGTTTTTCACCATTGAGAATGATGTTTGCTGTGGGTTTGTCATATACGGCCTTTATTACATTGAGGTAGGTTCCGTCTGCCCACTTTCTGGAGAGTTTTTATCATAAATGGGTGTTGAAGTTTGTCAAAAACTTTTTCTGCATCTATTGACATGATCATATGGTTTTTATTCCTTAATCTGTTAATATGATGTATCACATTGATTGATTTGCATATATTGAAGAATCTTTGCATCCCTGGGATAAATCCCACTTGATCATGGTATATGATTCTTTTAATGTGTTGTTGGATTCTGTTTGCTAGTATTTTGTTGAGGATTTTTGCATCTATATTTATCAGTGATACTGGTCTGTAATTTTCTTTTTTTGTAGTATCTTTGCCTGGTTTTGGTATCAGGGTGGTGGTGGACTGAGTTTGAGAGTGTTCCTTCCTCTGCAATTATTTGAAAGAGTTCAAGAAGGATGGGTGTTAGCTCTTCTCTAAATGTTTGATAGAATTCATCTGTGAAGCCATCTGGTCCTGGACTTTTGTTTGTTGGAAAATTTTTAATCACAGTTTCAATTTCATTACTTGTGATTGGTCTGTTCATGTTTTGTATTTCTTCCTGGTTCTGTCTTGGAAGGTTATACCTTTCTAAAAATTTGTCCATTTCTTCCAGGTTGTCCATTTTGTTGGCATAGAGTAGCTTTTAGTAGTCTCTTATGATGCTTTGTATTTCTGCAGTGTCCATTGTAAGTTGTCCTTTGTCGTTTCTAATATTATTGATTTGAGTCCTCTCCCTCTTTTCCTTGATGAGTCTGGCTAGAGGTTTATCAATTTTGTTTATCTTCTCAAAGAACCAGCTTTTGGTTTTCTTGCTGTTTGCTATTGTTTTGTTTGTTTCTATTTCATTTATTTCTGCTCTGATCTTTGTGATTTCTTTCCTTCTACTAACTTTGGGTTTTGTTTCTTCTTCTTTCTCTAGTTCCTTTAGGTGTAAGGTTAGATTGTTTACTTGAGATTTTTCTTGTTTCTTGAGGTAGGCTTGTATAGCTATAAACTTCCCTCTTAGAACTGCTTTTGCTGCATCCCATAGGTTTTGGATCATCGTATTTTTGTTGTCATTTGTCTCTAGGTATTTTCTGAGTTCCTCTTTGATTTCTTCAGTGATCTCTTAGTCATTTAGTAACGTATTGTTTAGCCTCCACGTGTTTGTGTCTTATATATTTTATCCCCTGTAGTTGATTTCTAATCTCATAGCGTTGTGGTTGGAAAAGGTCCTTGAAACGATTTCAGTTTTCTTAAATTTACCAAGGCTTGATTTGTGACCCAAGATATGATCCATTCTGGAGAATATTCCCTGTGCACTTGAGAAGAAAGTGTAATCTGCTGTTTTTGGATGGAATGTCCTATAAATATCAATTAAATCTATCTGGTCTGTTGTGTCATTTGAAGCTTGTGTTTCCTTATTTATTTTCTGTCTGGATGATCTATCCATTGGTGTAAGTGTGGTGTTGAAGTACCCCTCTATTATTTTGTTACTGTCAATTTCCTCTTTTATAGCTGTTAGCATTTGCCTTATGTATTGAGGTGCTCCTATGTTGGGGGCATATATATTTATAATTGTTATATCTTCTTCTTGGATTGATCCCTTGATCGTTATGTAGTGTCCTTCCTTTCTGTTGTAACATTCTTTATTTTAAAGTCTATTTTATCTGATATGAGTATTGCTACTCCAGCTTTCTTTTGACTTCCATTTGCATGGAATATCTTTTTCCATCCCCTCACTTTCAGTCTGTATGTGTCCCTAGGTCTGAAGTGGGTCTGTTGTAGACATCTTATATATGGGTCTTGTTCTTGTATCCATTCAGCCAGTCTGTGTCTTTTGGTTGGAGCATTTAATCCATTAACATTTAAGGTAATTATCGCTATGTATGTTCCTGTTACCATTTTCTATTGTTTTGGGTTTGTTTTTGTAGGTCCTTTTCTCCTCTTGTGTTTCCTACTTAGAGAAATTCCTTTAGCATTTGTTATAGAGCTGGTTTGGTGGTGCTGAATTCTCTTAGCTTTTGCTTGTCTGTAAAGTTTTTGATTTCTCCGTCGAATCTGAATGAGATCCTTGCTGGGTAGAGTAATCTTGGTTTTAGTTTCTTCCCTTTCATCACTTTAAATGTATTATGCCACTCCCATCTGGCTTGTAGAGTTTCTGCTGAGAAATCAGCAGTTAGCCTTATGGGAGTTCCCTTGTATTTTTTTTTTTGTCATTTTTCCCTTGTTTTAATAATTTTTCTTTGTTTTTAATTTTTGTCAGTTTGATTACTATGTGTCTCGGTGTTTTTCTCCTTGGGTTTATCCTGCCTGGGACTCTGCGCTTCTTGGACTTGGGTGGCTATTTCCTTTCCCATGTTAGGGAGGTTTTTGACGATAATCCCTTCAAATATTTTCTCTGGTCCTTTCTCTCTTCTCCTTCTGGGACCCCTATAATGCGAATGTTGGTGTGTTTAATGTTTTCCCAGAGGTCTCTTAGGCTGTCTTCATTTCTTTTCATTCTTTTTTCTTTATTCTGTTCTGCAGCAGTGAATTCCACCATTCTGTCTTCCAGGTCACTTATCCGTTCTTCTGCCTCAGGTATTCTGCTATTGATTCCTTCTAGCGTATTTTTCATTTCAGTTATTGTATTGTTCATCTCTGTTTGTTTGTTCTTTAATTCTTCGAGGTGTTTGTCCTTTAATTCTTCTAGGTCTTTGTTAAACATTTCTTGCATCTTCTCGATCTTTGCCTCCATTCTTTTTCTGAGGTCCTGGATCATCTTCACTATCATTATTCTGAATTCTTTTTCTGGAAGGTTGCCTATCTCCTCTTCATTTAGTTGTTTTTCTGGCGTTTTATCTTGTTCCTTCATCTGGTACATAGTCCTCTGCCTTTTCATCTTGTCTATCTTTCTGTGAATGCGGTTTTCACTCCACAGGCTGCAGGATTGTAGTTCTTCTTGCTTCTGCTGTCTGCCCTCTGGTAGATGAGGCTATGTAAGAGGCTTGTGCAAGCTTCCTGATGGGAGGGACTGATAGTGGGTAGAGCTGGGTGTTGCTCTGGTGGGCAGAGCTCAGTAAAACTTTAATCTGCTTGTCTGCTCATGGGTGGGGCTGAGTTCTCTCCCTGTTGGTTGTTTGGCCTGAGGTGACCCAGCACTGGAGGCTACAGGCTGAAATTTTCCCCAGAAGTCTCCTTTATGTCCCTTCCAGTCACAGCCCTCCTAAGGGATCATTATCCTCCTGACTGCGAATACTATGGACTACTTTTGCCTAGTTTTGGACTATATATAAATGGGGTCAGTTTTGTATCTGCCTTCTTTTGTTCAACATTGTGTTTGTGAAATTCACCCATTATATCATGTGTAACAGTGGTTTGTTCTTTTTCATTGCTGTATAGTATTCCATTATTCTGGATTATACTGCAATTTATTTATCCATTCTGCTGTTAATGGACATTTTAGTTTTTTCCACTTTGAGGTTATTATGAGTAGTGTTGCAATTAACATTCTTGCTGAATTTCTGTGGGGGTTTATACCTAGGAGTGGAATTTCTGGGTCATAAGGTGTGCATATTCTCAGCTTAGTAGATAGGGATGATTGATTTTCTGGAGTATTTGTACTACGGTATGCTCCCATTATCAGTACATGAGTTTTAGTTGTTCTAAAATCTCATCAACCCTTGGTACTCTCTGTCTTTTAATTTAATTTAATTTAATTTTGTGGTGATGTCTTATTGTAGTCTTATTTTAATGTTGAGCACCTTTTAGTATGTTTATTGGTCATTTGGTTATATTCTTTTGTGAAATAACTTCTCAAGTCTCTTGTTCATTTTTCTGTTGGGTTGTCTGTCTTTTTCTTATTGACTTCTAGGACTTTTTACATATTTGGAAGATAACTTATTTGTTGGGTATATGTATTACATATGTCTTCCCACACTGTGAGGCTTGCCTTTTCACCTTCTTAATGTTATCTTTGATGAATAACAGTCCCTAATTTCAATTAAGTCTAGCTGACCAGTCTCTTCTTTTAGAGTTAGTGCATTTTAGATATTCTTCTATGTTTTTCTAGATGATTTAGTATTTTATCTTTTACACTTAGTTCTACAAGCCATCTGGACTTTATTTCTGTGTATAGTGTGAATTAGGTGTCGAGGTTCATTTTTCCCTCACATGGTTATCCAATAGATCCAACACTATTACAAAGATTGGTCTTTCCTTATTGTACTGCTTTGTCATCACTGTCATCAGTCAGGTGACCATATATGTATGGGTCTGTGTCTGGACTTTCTATGCTGTTTCATTGGTTTATTTGTCTGTTCTTATGCCTTTATCAAACTGTGTTAGTTGCTGTAGCTTTATAACAAATCTTTTTTTTTTTAATTGTGGAAAAGTACACATAACATAAAATATCATCATTTTAACCATTTTTAAGTATACAGTTCAGTGGCATCAAGTACATTCACAGTGTTGTGCAACCATCACCAGCATACACATCCAGAATTTTTAAAATTTTAAACATTAAAAATTAAAATTAAAAATTAAACATGTTTAAAATTGTGGTAAAACATATAACGTAAAATGTACCATCTTAACCATTTTTAAGTGTACAGTGCAATAGTGCCATGTATATTTACATTGTTGCACAACAGATCTCCAGAGCTTTTTTCATCTTCTGAAACTGATACTCTATACCCATTAAACAACAGCTCCTTGTTTTCCCTTGTTCCCAGTTCCTGGAAACTTCTATTCTACTTTTTATCTCTATTAATTTGACTATGCTAAACACCTCACATAAGTGGAATCATACAATGTTTGTCCTTTTGTGTCTGGCTTATTTCACTTAGCATAATGTCCTTAAGGCTGCTTTATGTTGTAGCAGGTGTCAGAATTTCCTTCCTTTGCAAGGCTGAATAATATCGTATGTATAGACCACATTTTGTTTATCCATTTATCCATTGATGGACACTGGGTTGCTTCCATCTTTTGGCTATTGTCAATAATACTGCTATGAACGTGAACATACAAATATCTGCTTGAATCTCTACTTTTGATTCTTTGGGGTAGATACACAGAGGTGGAGTTATATAGCAAGTCTTGATATCTGGTGATGTTGATCCTTTTGCTTTGTTCTTTTCCTTAAATACTATTTTGGCTCTTCTTGAGCTTGTTCATCTCCCAATGAATTTTTATAATCAGTTTGCCAGTTTAAAAAAAATCCTGACATTTTGATTGGGATAACTTTAAATCTATAAACCAATTTTGAATGATCAGCATTTTTACAGTATTGAAGTATCCTTTCTGTGACCTTTGCATAACCCTCCATTACTTAGGTCTCCTTTAATTTTTTTCAATAATGTTTTGTAGTTTTCAGTGCGAAGTCTTGAACATCCTTTGTTAGATTCACAGCTGGTGAAGGCAAAGGAGTCTCTGGCCCTGTGGACCTCAGTGACAGGGCTGTCAGACCCTGAGGGGCCCCAGAAGGACCCTCCCTGCCCTCAGGTCTTACCTCATATTCTACCTCAAGGGCAGGGTCAACTCCTCTTGGCCTTCGCGGGTCAGGGTGGCTCTGGGCGATTTTTACTCAGAACATTCTGATAACAAAGGTTTTTTCCACCCTAACAATGATTTCTCCAACTCTCTGGACACCAACTGAGTGGCCTACAGTTGAATTCAGGTCTAACACTAACCACCTGGAGTTAGTGTCAGATTCCGCAGATCTAAGGGCTCAGTCCTACAAAGCCCCACTTCAGACACCTGTCACAAGTCCCAGGCCACCTGTACTTCTGACCAACCAGCTATAGGTCAGGAGTTCCCCCGATCCCTCCTCAGGTTCCATAATTTGCTAGAGTGGCTCACAGAACTCAGGGAAACACTTTACTAAGGTTTACCAAGTTTATTAGAAAGGATGAAACTCAGGAACGCCAGAAGGAAGAGATGTACAGGACAAGGTATGGGGGTGGAGGGCACGGAGGTCTCTGGGTGTCACCCTCTGAGTACTTTGATGTGTTCACCAACCCAGAAGCTCATCACATCTCTCAAATCAAGAGGTTTTATAGAGCATAAACTCCAGCCCCTCCTACCCTTCCTGGTGGGTGTGGGTGGGGCTGGAAGTCCCAACTCTCTAATTACTTGGTCTTTCTAGTGACAGTCCCCATCCTCAGTCTATCCAGGGACCCCACCCTAAGTTACCTTATTAGCAAAAGTCAGGTGTGATCTAAGGGGCTCTTTATGAATAACAAAAGACACACCGAGCACTCAGGAAATGCCAAGGGTTTTAGGAGCTCTGTGCCAGGAACTGGAGACAAGGGCCATATCCACAGTCAGCCCTCCATCTCTGTGGGTTTTGCATCCACGGATTCAACCAATCATAGATCAAAAAAAAAAAATTTTCCAGAAAGTTTCAAAAAGCAAAACCTGAATTTTCCATGCACCAACAACTATTTACATAGCACTAGGTGTTATAAGTAACCTAGAGATGATTTAAAATATACAAGGTGATGTGCACAGGTTACATGCAAATACTGTGCTATTTTATATAAGGGACTTGAACATCCACAGATTTGGGTATCCATGGGGAGTAGGGGGGCATCCTGAAACCAATCCCCAGGGATACCAAGTGACGATTGTATTTCTTATCATGCTACAGTGACCCTGCCCAAACATGTGGTCACTTTTTTCTTCTTCAGGAGACACTATGGGCCCCTCAACACCCATCTCTTAAAGTGTCTCCTTCTGGTTCTTGCTCTGGGCTCTGTGTCCAACTCCTAGTAGATGACTGAGTTTAGGGACCCCAGCAGAACTCGCTCATACTTGGTCACCTGCAGGTCCCAGCAACATCTGCTCAGGCAGGCGAGTGTCCTGGAGCTGAGTGTGGAAGAGAAGAGGGAGGCTGTGTTCAGGTTTCTGGTCCCCAGCCAGCTTGGCTTTGGTCAGAGAATTGGCTTATGGCTCATTCCTTGGGCACACAGTTAGAAACCTAGTGGGGTAATCCATTCATATACAAACTTTGTTATTCATCTTATATTTTTCCCTCCCTCCATCTCATGTACTCAGAAAGGCTCTGAGTGGCCTCTCCTCAGGGAAGGTTTCAAGATAAGTCTGCTTAATGTCAGTGGCTCTGTTTCTTGCAGGATTGCTTGAGGAGTTGCCTTTAGGGGCTTCAAGAGGGAAGAGGAAAAAAGTTAGTAGGGTCAAGACTAGCAAGACCCAGGTCCCTGGTGAAGTAGCAACACTCCAAAAGGATGCCTGTGTAGGGTGCAATATTGTCTGGGCCCTGGATACTAGAGTTGCCAACAATGACAAAGAGTTTGGAGCCCTCAAGCAAAGCATGGGTGGCTGGCCATTGGTTTGGAGAGACCATGCAAGCACGGGCACTCAGCAGCAGCCAGGAAAGACAAAAGAACAGAGGGGTCTCCCAAGTGCTTTGGGTTGGCCCAAAACATCAGAAGCTCAATCCTGGGATAGAGGATATGGGTGTGTAAGAGTGTGTGTGTGTGTGTGTGTGTGTGTGTGTGTGTGTGTGTGTGTGTGTATGTGTAGCTAATGGTAGTCAAGGTGGGATTTCCTGTTAATTTGGCAGGATGGAGATTATTGTGGGTTGAATTGTGTCCCCCCAAAAGATATTTTGAAGTTCTAACCTAGTACTTTAGAACGTGACCTTATTTGGAAATAGGATCTTTACAAAGGTAATCAAGTTAAAATGAGGTCACTAGGGTGGGCCCTAATCCATTATGACTGGTGTCTTATAAGAGGGGAAATTTGGACAAAGAGACATACACACAGGGAGAACACCATGAACTCCAGAGCTGTGAGACAATACATTTCTTTTTCTTTTCTTTTCAAGTATAGTTGATTTACAATGTTGTGTTAAGACAATACATTTCTGTTGTTTAATGTACCAGCGTGTGGTACATTGTCACAGCAGCCTTAGGAAACTAATATAGAGATTCGGAATTGGATTTAAGGAGAATAGGGAAAGGCAATATTTCTTACACACCTGGATTTGTCAACCAAGTTTCCCACTAGCTGGCAAAAGGAGAGCTAATTTCCTGAAAATCCATGTGATTTTTTGGAAGAAGTTTCCAAGATTGTATAGTATCCTTCAGCTGTCCATTCAAGGTTATACTATCTCCTCTCTGGAAAGCCCTTTCCCCTCCTTTAATCCTTCCAAGCGTGTGATGAGTTAGATTCCACGCCACCGTTGAGCCAGAGGGGGTCGAGGCCAAGACCGCACTTTTGATTCTTGGCCCCTGGGACGTCCCATCACTCTTTGCTGTCAGGAAGTTCTCTCCTCTATGGTCAAAATCCCTCAGGTTGGAATTTCCCTCTATGGTCACATTATGATCCAGTCCCCTGGCAAAAAACAGGGATGAAAAGAAAATTCCCATGATTATATTGAAAAAATTAGCCACAGTTAGGAGGTCAGAATGAGAGAGGCCTGGCTTGGCCAATGGAGATGTGAGGGTGATCCAAGCTCAGTAGGAGCCAGTTGGATGCCGCGTTTGATAAGGGAACTAGTGCAGACTCGGTGGCATGAATAGTGACGTCATTTGCATGGTCATACCTCACCAGAAGTAACAGCGGTTGGTGCGGGTCTGACCACACCGTGAACATCACGTTCAAGTCTAGGATCCGGTTCCCTGGGGGCTCCACTACACTGATGTGACGTCAGAGCACAGGCAGGAGTTGGGCGCTGGCAGCCAAGGCAAATGAAGGAGGGAGCTGTTCTTGGTCTGGACAGGAGACCAGGGTGTCCGTGGAATGACCGCATCTCGTGAAGGCAGGCTTAGGTCTGATATGGGAAGTGCCGGCTCGTACAATGCAGCTGGGAAGGAGGTGAACATTTCATGTTCGATGGAGCTGTCGAGCAGGGGGGTCCCAGAGTGGCAAACAACTGTCCCAGAAAATATTTACACCAAGGGTGGATGGCCGAGGATGCAGTCTGCAAGGGGAGGAGAGGGGATCGCTTCCTAAATTCTAGGTTCTCCATGTCTAGGACGATGCCTCTGACTGCATGCGTAGTTTCTAGTAAAAGTGCACTTCATTCATTTCATTTTTAGCATAGGAAACTTTGAGGTTGTAGCAAGTTTAAGAAAATCTTTTTTCATGAGCAATAATAAAAACAGAATAGATTGAGGGCAACGCGGAGGGGCCTCCAATTTGTCATGAGGCCACTAGGGGGCAGAGGAAGACAGCTCTTTGGAGCCACTAAAAACCACTGCAATCCCAATCCTTTTTCCGCACCACAAAATGCTTGAGTAAAAAAAAGAAAAAGTATAGCACAAACCAGAAATGGCTTTACCATTTTCAAGAGTTTCTAGTATTTGGAGGTAGTTTATATTTTATAGCTAGAGTGTTGAGTATCAAATGGAACACTACCTTTAACTGGAATTCAATGAGTCAAAATTCAGTCACACCTACTATTCAGCTCCATGCTTACAGCTTGTGTACAAGTACATATATGCAGTGATCACTGTCCTTAAAGAGTGTTTGATCAAGCTGGTAAAAAGGAGGACATTTAGAGCTGCCTTTTTTTGGCTGCTGCCATTTGATTTTGAAGGAAATCTGTCTCTGGTACAGCCTTGGTCTCAGAAAAGTCTGAAATTGTTACTACATGATGGATCTTTAACATTGGAACTATTTCTGACTCACAAAGCACAAGGAAAGCAGATAATAACATATGGTGACCCCATTGCCAGGCACAGTGGAAAAGCACAGTGATGTACCTCTGTTGGTGCCTCATACCTTGTAAGGGACCTTTAGTTAATTATCATACTCAGGGAATTAAGCATTTGATGCAGTGGTCTTATGGGTTTAATTAAAGCACCCTTTGATCCTGAGGGTCTATCCCCCAAATCCTGTGAGGTAAGGATGAAAGATAACATCCCATTCAAAGAAGCTGAGGCTCTGAGGCTTATTTCTCCAAGTTCATTCAGTCAACAGACATTTATGAGCTCTGTGCCAGATCTGATGAATGTTGAGGGGCTTGTAGAGGAACTGAGGAAACAGACACATGGCATGAAAACAGAGTGTTGTCTGAGGTGCCATAGGAGTGTGTACAGGGAGCTATGCGAGCAGAAGGGAGAGGTTCCAAGGCTCAGCTGAGGAAAAGGGACCCAAGGAGGCTGTTTAAAGGTGGTCATTTTTTAGCTGCCTTGACTCTCCCCAAGGCACTAGGCAATAGCGAAACCAAAACCACTATGGAGGGACACTTCTGTTTTCCAAATTGCACAGAATTCCCACAGAAAACAAAAACAGAACAAAACAAGATCATCCATCCCTGTGGAAGACAGCCTTACAGTAAAAATGAAAACTTATAAAACGCTAAAGGACACAGTCACCAAGAATAAAAGTAAGTGTCCATACCAAACATTGTAGCTTTCAGATAATAGAATAGAGAGTATAAAATTAATATGTTTAACATAAAAACCACAGAAGAGAGACTAAATATGACCAGATGGACTTGAAGAAGAGCCAAATAGAACTTCTAGAAATGGAAAAATAGGATTATTTAAATGAAACATTGAGTGGATGGAGTTAAGCAGCAGCTTAGACACAGCTAAAGAGAGTTTGTAAATTGGAAGATGGAGCCAAGGGGAGGTAGAAAATATTAAAGAAAGCTTAAGAGGCATGGAGGATAGAATAACAAGAGCTGTCATATCCTTGATAGGAATGTCAGGCAAGAATAGAAAGAATGAGAGAGTGGCAATCCTCAAAGAGATACTGGCTGAGATTTTTTTTTTTTTAAGAATTAGTAGAAAACATGATTCTTCAGATTCAAGTGGTAGGGAGTCCTGAGCAATATAAATAAAAATAAAGGCATACCTAGCAGATGAAAATGAAACTGCAGAACACCAGAGAGGGAAAGGAGATTTAATCTCTGGATTAAGAAACCAGAGATTAAAAAACAAACAAACAGACTTGCTTACAAAGCAACGACAGTCCAACTGAAAACAGCCTTCTCAATATCAACAAGAGAAGTCGGAAGACGAGGCACATGCTGACAGAAAATAAGTACCAAGGTGGGCTTCAAAATCTAGGTAAACAGTTATGCAAGAGCAAGGATACAATAAAGACATCTTCAATCAAATAAAAATGGAAAGTTTACCCCTAGCAGATCCTCCCTAAAAGAAACTCTAAGAAATATACTTCAGAGGGAACAAAATAAATTGAATCTAAAGGAAATGAGTAGGCCGCAGGAAAGCCTTCTGCTTTTCCCCTGCCATCCTTCTCCCTCCATTCTCATTCCTCTGTCATGATTCCTCCACCTCCTACTTCCCAGTTAGGAGGGCCTGGCGAGGAGGACGCTCACAGACGGCGATGGCAGGAGAACGTAAGAGGCCCTCCTAATACACTGCCATTCCAGCATCACACCGTCTCCGTCTGCCTACACGTGTGTTCTGAGTACCTCTGGCCGGGGTTCCCTATCAACTCATCACTCCTGGGACAGAAGGCAGCAGCCCAAGGGACCCCAAAGTGCATCAGAGGGCCCCCAAACTGTATACTATAGCTCAGGCTATATAGAAGGAGCCACACTTTTTGATTTTGGGAGGGAACCTCCCAGCTGGCCAGTAACTGTTCCTCCACAACAATATCCCATTGGCAGAGGTAGGCACCTGTCTTTGTTTGGGTTCTCTCTGAATCTGACTCTAAGGCAAAGATTCCAGATGGAGTAGTTTATCTGGGAGAAGATCCCAGGAGATGCTGGCAGGGGCATGGAGAAGAAAGACAGGGAAGGGAGGACAGCCAAGAAAGCATAAGGCATGTGATATCAAGCTGGCTACCACTGTGGGCAACTGAAGCTTATATCTGCTCAGAAAGCTCTGGAAGCCAATGTAGAACACACACCTCAGTGTTGTCCTGCCTGAGGGACTGGGAAGCTGGGGTATTTATACACCAACTCCTGTCCACCGTTGTTGGGAGGCTGCTCCAGGGGTTATCAATTCCCTGGCACTTGGGCCTGCTGCAGGGCAAGAGAAAGTCTTCAGGTCACAAAATGAGGTGCTGGCAGTTGGAATTCAAGCCTGTCAGCGCTGAAGGGGAAAGAAAAGGGTATGGACAGGGCTCAGGCAGCATCTGCTGTAGCACCTTGATTCAAAGCCTTTTGGAGAATGCACTTCTTTCACAGGTGAAAATAAAAAGACCCCAACAAATTCAATGCCATGGCCAGGTAAAAGGTGCTTTGGAACTTCCTGCTGCTCACTGGCATTTTCTAAATGAACGCTGCCTTCAGCTCCTAGTTCTCTTGCACACTTTGGGAGGGCTTGCAGGAAGCCTGGAACTTTTCACTCTCATTACAGTGACAGAATCTAAAAACACCCAAGTGTGTGCTTTGTCCACCAGCTTTGCTAATAGCCTGGCAGGCAGTCCAGCAGGTAGATGTGTGCTCGGAAAACCGTGCAGGTGCAGCTGGCACTGCAAACAGCAGGTGATGCATTCCAAAAGAGCAGGAAATTCAGGGTTCTTGAACTTCTGGCTGACTTAAAAAAAGAGGACACATTTTTATATTACTGATATTTTCCCAGGTTTGGGTACTATAAAAAGAACTAGAGGGGAATAAAATTAGAAACACACCTTTTGGCACTCTTAAAATAAAGTGGAATGAAAAGTTTTTGGGAGTGACAGGAAGAACACCAGGGCAGATGGCATTACACACTGCAATTTAGCCTCGGCGGTAACCACAGTGGGATGACCTGCCCCTTCCCTTTGAATGGTTTTAATGACTCTGTTCTCTTCTTTTGTTTGTTTCTATGGTCTACAATTTTATTTTAAATGCCTGGTATCTTATAAAGTCTCTATTAGCTTGGACATTCATTATTTGCAAGAGGGTTTCAGTTAGCGACCTCACCTGTATAATAAAGATGCTACCTCTTGCACCTCCTCATTTCAGACTCTTACTCTCTTGGCCATTTTCTGGTTGTGAAAAGGAAGGATCGCAGTGGAGAGCCCTGCTTCCGTCTCGGCAGCTGTTAATGAGGCTAGTATAGGAAGCTGTGAAATTTCCATCCTTCCTAGAAGAGAATTATGTCAGCAACTCCTCTGTCCCTAAGCTGGAACAGGCCACAGTACTTGAATGAGAGTCCTGTTATCCTTTAATACCAACTTCAGCTTTATCCATTTATTCCATCCATCCATCAGTCTAGCCTTACGTCCACCCACCCATTATTCTGTCACATCCACCGAGCTAGGGACAGCCAACCATCCTTTCTTCCATCCCGACCGTGCTTCCATTCATCTTCCCAACCAAGCCTAGCAGCCTCCTTCCCTCCCTCTCCCCTCCCTCCCTCCCTCCCTGCCTTCCTGCCTTCCTGCCTTCCTTCTTTTCCTTTCTTCCCTCTTTCAATTAATGCATCTCAAACAATCATCCTTCCATCCATCCATTCATTTATCACAACCATCCAAGATTGAGTGCTTCTGGGCGAACTAAGCATTGAAATGCAGAGGTATAAAGAGTTTACCCTCAACACATTTACCCTTTAATAACATTTAAAAAAATTTGTAACTGGGGATAACCTTTTTTTTCTTTTTCTTTTAATGGAAATCATTTCCTCTAGAAGTATTTGTGAGTCTGCCCACGTTCAGTGGTAATCATATTCAGGGAAAAGTGGAAAGAGAATTCTTGAGAATTTCATTGCAGTTTAACATGGGGCCCTGAAGCAAGTGTCTCCTGAGGGATGCTTCTTCATGTTGGTGAGCCCTTCCTTTTGTGGATTTTTATTGGGCATTGCAGACAACCCTGTACACTTTCCTAGTGGAGTAGGAATTGAGACGAAGCCTTCCAGATGTCTGGGAGGATTCTGGGAATGTGCACAACAGGCAGAATGAGCTTCCCTGGGCCATGTGTTAGAAAACGTGGTCCAGACGCAGCTTCACTTTAATGGCTCGGAAACTCCCAGCAAACCTCCTAACCTCACGAGTCTCTGTTTCTCCATATGGAGTCATCATTGCCCTGCCTGCTTTTGCATAAATTGTGTGCAAATAGTCCAAAAAGACCTTTGAAAACCACCTACTATTTCTTTTTAAAATTGTTTATTATTTCTTAATTACATGAATTGCTGACTGTTGAGAGTAGAAAAATCAGAAGATCCAAATGAGAAAAAACTAAAACAAACAGACATAAAAACCTTTTAGTCCCACCTCTCATTTTCCCCACGGTATGTTTACTGACAGGAAAAGGTATTGATTAATGAATGCTCAAACTGAAAAAAAGCAGATTGTATAACTGGATATATGCTAATGATTCCATCATTTAAAACTGTATTTTCAAATATACACATATATCTGGAAGATTATTTTAAATTAACTTTAATTACAATATTGATACATAATATCAAAAAAGTCAGATAAGTAAAAGATAACAATTTAAATTGATCATGACCTACTATGTAGCTGTAACCACTGATGACATTTTGGTGTATTATCCTCACAGAGTTTATATATATCTATATCTACATTTTTACAATATTGTACCAGAGCATACAAACAAATATGTAACCTGCTTTTCCATTCCATGATATAATATGACCAACTCTCCATATCAATATATATACAGTTGACCCTTGAACAACACGGGTTCGAACTGCATGGAATTTTTTCAAAACATAGGTAGTACATATTACAAGATCCACAGTTGGTTGAATCCTTGGATGCAGAACCACAAATAGGAGGGCCGACTATGAAGTTATAAGCAGATTTTTCACTGCAGGATGTGGGGTAGTGCCCCTAACTCCCAACTGTTAAAGGTCAGCTGTACTATATGCTATTTTAATTAGCTTTTAGTGTCCAGTCCTATGACTGTATCACAGTTTATTCAACCCATCCTCTGCTGTTGGATATGTATATATTTTTTCTCTCTCTCTTTTTTTTTTTAACATCTTTATTTGAGTATAATGCTTTACAATGGTGTGTTAGTTTCTGTTGTATAACAAAGTGAATCGGCTATATGTGTACATATATCCCCATATCCCCTCCCTCTTGTGTCTCCCTCCCACCCTCCCTATCCCACCCCTCTAGGTGGACACAAAGCACCGAGCTGATCTCCCTGTGCTATGCGGCTGCTTCCCACTAGCTATCTGTTTTACATTTGGTAGTGTATATATGTCCATGCCACTCTCTCACTTCGTCCCAGCTTACCCTTCCCCCTCCCTGTGTCCTCAAGTCCATTCTCTACGTCTGCGTCTTTATTCCTGTCCTGCCCCTAGGTTCCTCAGAACCTTTTTTTTTTTTTTAGATTCCATATATATGTGTTAGCATATGGTATTTGTTTTTCTCTTTCTGACTTACTTCACTCTGTTTGACAGTCTCTAGGTCCATCCACCTCACTACAAATAATTCAATTTCGTTTTTTTTTATGGCTGAGTAATATTCCATTGTATATATGTGCCACATCCTCTTTATCCATTCATCTCTCAGTAGAACCTTAGGTTGCTTCCATGTCCTGGCTATTGTAAATAGAGCTGCAATGAACATTGTGATACATGACTCTTTGAATTAAGGTTTTCTCAGGGTATATGCCCAGTAGTGGGATTGCTGTTTCGTATGGTAGTTCTATTTTTAGTTTTAAAGGAACCTCCATACTGTTCTCCATAGGGGCTGTATCAATTTACATTCCCACCAACAGTGCAAGAGGGTTCCCTTTTCTCCACATCCTCTCCAGAATTTATTGTTTGTAGATTTTTTGATGATGGCCATTCTGACTCGTGTGAGGTGATACCTCATTGTAATTTTTTTTTTTAATTTTTAAATTTATTTATTTATTTATTTATGGCTGTGTTGGGTCTTCGTTTCTGTGCGAGGGCTTTCTCTAGTTGCGGCAAGTGGGGGCCACTCTTCATCACGGTGCGCGGGCCTCTCATTTTCGCGGCCTCTCTTGTTAACAGAGCACAGGCTCCAGACGCGCAGGCTCAGTAATTGTGGCTCACAGGCCTAGTTGCTCCGCGGGATGTGGGATCTTCCCAGACCAGGGCTCGAACCCATGTCCCCTGCATTGGCAGGCAGATTCTCACAACCACTGCGCCACCAGGGAAGCCCCCCTCATTGTAATTTTGATTTGCATTTCTCTAATGATTAGTGATGTTAGGCATCCTTTCAAGTGTTTGTTGGCAATCTGTATGTCTTCTTTGGAGAAATGTCAATTCACGTCTTCTGCCCATTTTTGGATTGGGTTGTTTGTTTTTTTCATATTGAGCTGCATGAGCTGCTTGTAAATTTTGGAGATTAATCCTTTGTCAGTTGCTTTGTTTGCAAATATTTTCTCCCATTCTGAGGGTTGTCTTTTCGTCTTGTTTATGGTTTCCTTTGCTGTGCAAAAGCTTTTAAGTTTCATTAGGTCCCATTTGTTTATTTTTGTTTTTATTTCCATTTCTCTAGGAGGTTGGTCAAAAAGGATCTTGCTGTGATTTATGTCATAGAGTGTTCTGCCTAAGTTTTCCTCTAAGAGTTTGATAGTGTCTGGCCTTACATTTAGGTCTTTAATCCATTTTGAGTTTATTTTTGTGTATGGTGTTAGGGAGTGTTCTAATTTCATTCTTTTACATGTAGCTGTCCAGTTTTCCCAGCATCACTTGTTGAAGAGGCTGTCTTTTCTCCATTGTATATTCTTCCCTCCTTTATCAAAAATAAGGTGACCATATGCGCGTGGGTTTATCTCTGGGCTTTCTATCCTGTTTCATTGATGTATATTTCTCTTTTTGTGCCAGTAACATACTGTCTTGATTACTGTAGCTTACTGTAGCTTTGTAGTATAGTCTGAAGTCAGGGAGCCTGATTATTCCAGCTCCGTTTTTCTTTCTCAAGATTGCTTTGGCTATTCGGGGACTTTTGTGTTTCCAAACAAATTGTGAAATTTTTTGTTCTAGTTCTGAAAAATGACATTGGTAGTTTGATAGGGATTGCATTGAATCTGTAGATTGCTTTGGGTAGTATAGTCATTTTCACAATGTTGATTCTTCCAATCCAAGAACATGGTATATCTCTCCATCTGTTTGTATCATCTTTAATTTCTTTCATCAGTGTCTTATAGTTTTCTGCATTCAGGTCTGTTGTCTCCTTAGGTAGGTTTATTCCTAGGTATGTTATTCTTTTTGTTGCAGTGGTACATGGGAGTGTTTCCTTAATTTCTCTTTCAGATTTTTCATCACTAGCATATAGGAATGCAAGAGATTTCTGTGCATTAATTTTGTATCCTGCTACTTTATCAAATTCATTGATTAGCTCTAGTAGTTTTCTGGTAGCATCTTTAGGATTCTCTATGTATAGTATCATGTCATCTGCAAACAGTGACAGTTTTACTTCTTCTTTCCAATTTGTATTCCTTTTATTTATTTTTCTTCTCTGACTGCTGTGGCTAAAACTTCCAAAACTATGTTGAATAATAGTGGTGAGAGTGGGCAACCTTGGGCAACCTTGTCTTGTTCCTGATCTTAGTGGAAATGGTTTCAGTTTTTCACCATTGAGAATGATGTTGGCTGTTGGTTTGTCATATATGGCCTTTATTATGTTGAGCTAAGTTCCCTCTGTGCCTACTTTCTGGAGGGTTTTTATCATAAATGGATGTTGAATTTTGTTGAAAGCTTCTTCTGCATCTATTGACATGACCATATGGTTTTTCTCCTTCAGTTTGTTAATATGGTTTATCACATTGATTGATTTGCATATGTTGAAGAATCCTTGCGTTCCTGGGATAAACCCCACTTGATCATGGTGTCTGATCCTTTTAATGTGCTGTTGGATTCTGTTTGCTAGTATTTTGTTGAGGATTTCTGCATCTATGTTCATCAGTGATATTGGCCTGTAGTTTTCTTTCTTTGTGACATCTTTGTCTGGTTTTGGTATCAGGGTGATGGTGGCCTCGTAGAATGAGTTTGGGAGTGTTCCTCCCTCTGCTATATTTTGGAAGAGTTTGAGAGGATAGGTGTTAGCTCTTCTCTAAATGTTTGATAGAATTCGCCTGTGAAACCATCTGGTCCTGGGCTTTTGTTTGTTGCAAGACTTCTAATCACAGTCACAATTTCAGTGCTTGTGATTGGTCTGTTTATATTTTCTGTTTCTTCCTGGTTCAGTCTTGGAAGGTTGTGCTTTTCTAAGAATTTGTCCATTTCTTCCAGGTTGTCCATTTTATTGGCATAGAGTTGCTTGTAGTAATCTCTCATGATCCTTTGTATTTCTGCAGTGTCAGTTGTTACTTTTACTTTTTCATCTCTAATTCTGTTGATTTGAGTCTTCTCCCTTTTTTTCTTGATGAGTCTGGCTAATGGTTTATCCATTTTGTTTATCTTCTCAAAGAACCAGCTTTTAGTTTTATTGATCTTTGCTATCGTTTCCTTCATTTCTTTTTCATTTATTTCTGATCTGATCTTTATGATTTCTTTCCTCCTGCTAACTTTGGGGTTTTTTTTATTCTTCTTTCTCTAATTGCTTTAGGTGTAAGGTTAGGTTGTTTATTTGAGATGTTTCTTGTTTCTTGAGGTAGGATTGTATTGCATTGTATTGCTATAAACTTCCCTCTTAGAATTGCTTTTGCTGCATCCCATAGGTTTTGGGTCATCGTGTTTTCATTGTCATTTGTTTCTAGGTATTTTTTAATTTCCTCTTTGATTTCTTCAGTGATCTCTTGGTTATTTAGTAGTGTATTGTTTAGCCTCCATGTGTTTGTATTTTTACAGATTTTTCCTGTAATTGATATCTAGTCTCATAGCGTTGTGGACAGAAAGGATACTTGATACAGTTTCAATTTTCTTAAATTTATCAAGGCTTGATTTGTGACCCAAGATATGATCTATCCTGCAGAATGTTCCATGAGCACTTGAGAAGAAAGTGTATTCTGTTGTTTTTGGATGGAATGTCTTATAAATATCAATTAAGTCCATCTTTTTCAATGTATCATTTAAAGCTTGTGTTTCCTTATTTATTTTCATTTTGGATGATCTGTCCATTGGTGAAAGTGGGGTGTTAAAGTTCCCCACTATGATTGTGTTACTGTTGATTTCCTCTTTTATGGCTGTTAGCATTTGCCTTATGTATTGAGGTGCTCCTGTGTTGGGTGCATAAATATTTACAATTGTTATATCTTCTTGGATTGATCCCTTGATCATTATGTAGTATCCTTCTTTGTCTCTTGTAATAGTCTTTATTTTAAAGTCTATTTTGTCTGATATGAGAATTGCTACTCCAGCTTTCTTTTGATTTCCATTTGTATGGAATATCTTTTTCCAACCCCTCACTTTCAGTCTGTATGTGTCCCTAGGTCTGAAGTGGGTCTCTTGTAGACAGCATATATATGGGTCTTGTTTTTGTATCCATTCAGCCAGGCTATGTCTTTTGGTTGGGGCATTTAAACCATTTACATTTAAGGTAATTATCGGTATTTATGTTCCTATTACCGTTTTCTTAATTGATTTGGGTTTGTTATTGAAGGTCTTTTCCTTCTCTTGTGTTTCCTGCCTAGAGAAGTTTCTTTAGCATTTGTTGTAAAGCTGGTTTGGTGGTGCTGAATTCTCTTAGCTTTTGCTTGTCTGTAAAGCTTTTGATTTCTCTATTGAATCTGAATGAGATCCTTGCTGGGTAGAGTAATCTTGGTTGTAGGTTTTTCCCTTTCATCACTTGAAATATGTCCTGCCACACCCTTCTGGCTTGCAGTTTCTGCTGAGAAATCAGCTGTTAACCTTATGAGGATTCCCTTTTATGTTATTTGTTTCTTTTCCCTTGCTGCTTTTAATATTTTTTCTTTGTATTTAATTTTTGCTACTTTGATTAATATGTGTCTTGGCATGTTTCTCCTTGGAGTTATCCTGTATTGGACTCTCTGCGCTTCCTGGACTTGATTGACTCTTTCCTTTCCCTTGTTAAGGAAGTTTTCAACTGTAATCTCTTCAAATATTTTCTCAGTCTCTTTATTTTTCTCTCCTTATTCTGAGACCCCTGTAATTTGAATGTTGGTGCATTTAATGTTGTCCCAGAAGTCTCTGAGACTGTCCACAATTCTTTTCATTCTTTTTTCTGTATTCTGCTCTGCAGTAGTTATTTCCACTATTTTATCTTCCAGGTTACTTATCTGTTCTTCTGCCTCAGTTATTCTGCTGTTGATTCCGTCTAGAGAATTTTTAATTTCATTTATTGTATTGTTCATCATTGTTTGTTTGCTCTTTAGTTCTTCTAGGTCCTTGTTAAACATTTCTTGTATTTTCTCCATTCTATTTCCAAGATTTTGGATCACCTTTACTATCATTATTCTGAATTCTTTTTCAGGTAGACTGCCTATTTCCTCTTCATTTGTTTGGTCTGGTGGGTTTTTACCTTGCTCCTTTATCTGTTGTGTGTTTTTCTGTCTTATCATTTTGCTTAACTTACTGTGTTTGGGCGTCTCCTTTCACAGGCTGCAGGTTCGTAGTTCCCGTTGTTTTTGGTGTCTGCCCCCAGTGGCTAAGGTTGGTTCAGTGGGTTGTGTAGGCTTCCTGGTGGAGGGGACTGGTGCCTGTGTTCTGGTGGATGAGGCTGGATCTTGTCTTTCTTGTGGGCAGGACTGCGTCCGGTGGTGTGTTTTGGAGTGTCTGTGACCTTACTATGATTTTAGGCAGCCTCTCTGCTAACGGGTGGGGTTGTGTTCCTGTCTTGCTAGTTGTTTGGCATGGGGTGTCCTGCACTGTAGCTTGCTGGTTGTTGAGTGGAGCTGGGTCTTAGTGTTGAGATGGAGATCTCTGGGAGAGCTTTTGCCATTTGATATTGCGTGGGGCCGGGAGGTCTCTGGTGGGCCCATGTCCTGAGCTCGGGTCTCCCACCTCAGAGGCTCAGGCCTGACCACTGGCCGGAGCACCAAGACTGTCAGCCTCACGGCAGTGAGCTGCTGCAGGTGAAAACGGTGGCGGTGGCAGCTGAAGCGGCAATGCCCTTGTCTTCTCTGAAGGCTACAGAGGCAACACTCTCGTTCCTTTGCCCGTGTCCAGCCAGGTGGCGGATGGTGTGCAGGCACTGGGAGCCTCCTCCTCCTCCTCGGTGACTGGGCTCTGAATCCTCTGCAGTAGCCACTGAGGAGCCCGACAAGTGAGGAGAGAGGACGCTGGGCTGCAGGTGACGGAGCTGATGTTGGATATTTAACATGTCCCTCTTCCAAAAATTTGGAATTTTTCCCTATGAACAACATATAATCAGGATCCTTCCAGTGAAATTTTTGTGTGCATGCATATTGCTGAATTTGCTGAATTGCATTTCAGAAATGTTGGACTATTTATTCTCCCATTGTGATGTATGAGTATCTTCCCTACCCCCAGCCCCATTAGAATATATTTATTTAGGGAATTCCCTGGAGGTCCAGTGGTTAGGGCTCCGTGCTTCCACTGCAGGGGGCATGGGTTCAATCCCTGGTCAGGGAACTAGGATCTCACGTGGCATGGCCAAAAAAAAAAAAAGAATATATTTATTTAAGTCTGAATTGGTAACCCCTTCTTCCTTTCAACAGTCAATACAGAAAGGGGAACATGGAAAGTGTGTCTCCAAGCCTTACCCTGTCCGTCCAGGTGCCCCACCTGGCAAGTAACCTCTTTAGGTAGTTTTTTCCTGTATCCATTCGGATTTGTCTTGCAAAACCAAGAAAATACAAATATAAATTCTTATCTTCTGCCCCTTTTGATACAAAAGGTAGCAAATTATGTGCACTGTCCTGCCCCTTGCTTATTTTTCTCAAGGGATACAGTAGAGCACTTTCCACACCAGTACTGAGAGCACAGCCTGCTCTCTGTTTCAGCAGTGAAGTGGTCCATCCCAGGGAAGCATCAGATCCGGAAAGAGCCACCTGCTGTTTCCACTGTGTTTTATCACAAACATGGTTGCAGTGAACAATCTCCTGCATATGTCCTCTTCTGTGCATGCCCGATGCCACAGAATACATTCTCAGAAGTGGGATCATGTATTTGTAATTTTTTTTTTTTTTTTGGCTGCGCCGTGCGGCTTGTGGAATCTTAGTTCCCTGACCAGGGTTTGAACCCGGGCCCCTCGGCAGTGAAAGCGTGGAGTCCTAACCACTGGACCCCCAGGGAATTCCCCACATATTTGTAATTTTTGATGGATAGGCCACATTCCCCTCCCTAATGGAAATACCAGTTTACATCCCCACCAGCAATGTTCCACAGTGCCTGTCTCTCCACAGCCTATCCAACAGAGTGTGGTATTAAACATTAGGATTTTTGCCAATTCAGTGGATGAAAGTGTATTTCAGGGGTGTTTTCTGTCAATGCTGCCCACATTTTCTATTGGGTTCTCTCTCTCTTTTTGTTACTATTTCTAGGTGCTCTTTTTGTATTAGGAACTTTTAGCCCTGTTTTGTCATATGAATTGCAAGGATTTTTTTTTTTTAACATTTGTCATTTAAAAAAATTTAGCCTACAGTGGTGGTTTTTTCCTTTCCGTGCAAAAGGTTTAAACAGTGTAGTAGAACATGTTAGTCTCATCCTCCGTTCCTCTGGATTTTGAGTCACATGTTGGAAGAGGGTGGGTGAGAGCACATCTTAGGCCTCCAGGAGCCCACGGCCAGCGCCCAAGTCCCAGATGGCACTGCAGCTCCTTGGGTTCTCAGAAGCAAGCTGCCTTTTTCTTTTCTTTTTGTTAAACCTTGTTTCATGGGAACAGGAGCGGTGTAAATATCTCACAAATCCATTTAGAGAGAACAGAGGGAACAGAATCGGGAGTGGGCTTATGTCTGGGAAACATCATACCGTCAGGCCTGTGCCTGCCCCCTCCCCCAAGCCCTCCTGAATGGGTGACTTGGGCTGCAGTTCGCAGACTGCCCAGAGGGGCAGCACTGATAGTGGAAGGAGATGCGCTTTATGGTGTGTGTAGACCGTTCCGGTGCACACTTCACGTGTTTTTAAACTGCACTCATCACAGCCCAACAGCCCAGTAGATTATAAACCTTGTTCTACGGAAACTGGGAAATCATTGGACATCCCTGAGTAAGTAAGGGTGTGCACGGGCAACATGTTTCACGTGCATCTTTGCCGTTCCTCCTGCCTCTGATGCAACATTCTAGAAGAGTACTGGGGCTTTAAGAATTGTGCAAAAGGATTGTAAGAGTCCAGCAAGCTTTAGTGCCAGCCAGAGAGCCTCCCTCTGAGGCAGCTCTTTCAGCCCTGTAACGTTAACAGTGAAAACACCCACCACTTAGCACCGCGGTGCCAGGCTTGGAGACACTGCCATTAGCCTGCTTCTCACAGGTGGGAACACGGAGGAACAGAGAGTTTAAGAAACTTGCCCCAAACTACCCACCTAGTATGTGGCAGAGCTGGGCTTTGAACCCAGGCAGCCTGACTCCAGGGCACAGGCCCCTAGACAGTACACAGAGTGTCCTCAGTTAATCACAACTCCAAACCCCAGAGGAGGAAATACCATTTAGAAGGAAGACGGGAAAGACAGTTAAAAAAAAGTAAAGGAAGAAACCTGTATGAGTGGTTCCCGGCACCCCTGCGCCTGCTGTAACTGCCCGCCACTGTTAGCAGTGTGGTTTCTATTTCTGGAGAAAGCTGGGCCCGGGAAGCGGACCTCAGGGTTCCAGGCCCAGCACCTCAACTCCTGTAGCTCTATGACCTGGGGTAAATCACTTTATTTTTATTTATTTCTCTTGTTTTTGTTACGGTAAAATATACATAACATAAAATTTACCACTTTGTTCTATTTTCAAGTGTACAGTTCAGCGGCATTCAGCGTATTCACAATATTGTGCAACCATCACCATGATCCATTTCCAGAACATTTTCATCATCTCAAACAGAAACTCCATTCTCATTAAACAAGAACTCTCCATTCCTCCTTCCCCCAGATCCTAGTAACCACTGCCTACTTGGTGTCCGTGAATTTGACTGTTCTGCATACCTCGTGTAAGTGGAATCGTACAGTAGGTGTCCTTTCATGTCTGGCGTATTTCATATAGCATAATGTGTTCAAGGTTCATCCCGTTTAACGTGTATCAGAATTTCATTCCTTGTGAAGGTTCAGTAATGTTCCATTGTATACGTATTCCACCTTTTGTTTATCCATTCATCTGTTGATGGGCAGTTGGGTTGTTTCCACCTCTGGATGTTGTGAATAGTGCTGCTGTGAACATTGGGCCTGAGACCCTGCTTTCAGCTCTTTGGAGTCCATACCTCAGAGTGGAGTTGCTGGGTAATATGGGAATTCTGTGTTTAACATTTTGAGGGACTGCCAAACTCATTTTATTTTCAAAGAGGAGATTTTTTCCCTCACGACCCTGGGCATAAGCTTCCTAATCATTTCCCTGGGCCAATGAGCAGAATTTTTCCAGCCCCGTCTCCCTGAAGCATCAGCCCTACGACGTCTAGTGTGTGTGGGGCTCACACAGGCCGAAGGCCACAGGCCCCGTGAATTAAATGCTCGGCACCTGCATGTGGGGCCTCCCGTCTCCTCACTTGGCACCCTGTGGACCACCTCTTCCTTCTAGGGTCACTTTCCACGTTCGTTTCCTTCATAGTTTCTCCCTCTCCACAATACAAGTTCTGTGGCGGTGAAGACATTTTTTTCTCTTGTTTTCTATTATATCGTCGAATTATAAGATGGTAGCTGGCACATAGTAGGTACTCCAGAAGTAAGAGAAAATGCCAAGCCTTTGTATACATTGCCTCATTTAATCCTTATAACAACTTTTATCCCCTGCTTCACCCTCCAAAAACAGGACCAGATAGTTTAAGTAACTTCTCTAATGTAGCACAGCTAGTAAAATATATATTCGATGTGTGATCTACATGGGAGTGCAACAGACGTGCACCAGCGTGGCTGAAGGAAAGCAGTACTCCTCCAGCTACCCACGAGCTATTCTTGAGTCCTCAGGGATGCTGCGCCTGCCAGTGGGCACGCTCCTGCCCTTTCCGGGGTCTGGACTTGAAGACCCTCGTCCTGGGGCATAACTGACCTCAGGGGCCCCAGGAAGGCGCCCTCACCCCCAACTGCTCTATCCTCAGTGAGGACCTTGTCCTTAAGGTCCCACACAGAGCAGAGGCCAGGCAGTGACATCGACTGGAACTTTACTGACAGTGCGAGGATAATGAAGGCACGCGCGGGAAATGAATTACGAAGTCCTCAGGCTCAGACCCTCAACCAGGGCTCCTCATGGCACCACCCGGCCTCGCTACCATCCTGGCCATGAGCCAGGAAGTTCACGGCCATCAGTGCTCTCCAGGCATCCCCCCACCGCCGCTGTCCTGGTTTGCTAGTGCTGCCAAAACAAAATACTGCAGACTGGGTGGCTTAAAAACCAGAAATTTATTATCTCACATTCCTGGAGGCTGGAAGGCCCAGGTCAAGGTGTGGCACCATTGGTTCCTCCTGGGGCCCCTCTCCTTGGCCCGCTGATGCTGTCTTCTCCCTGCGCCCTCACAGGTTCTTCCCTCTGTGTGTGTCTGTGTCCTCATCTCTTCTAAGGTGGACACTAGTTGGATTGGATCAGGGCCACCCTCGTCACCTCATTTTAACTTAATTACCTCTTTCCAAATACAGTCTCATTCTGAGGTGCTGGGGGTTAGGACTTCAACATATGGATTTGGGAGGGGACACAGTTCAGCCCACGACAGCTCAGCCAGAGAAGCACGTTTCTCCTCTTTCCTAGGAGCGTAAGATTTTGCTCCAAGTCGCAGCCATCTCCTTGGCCTCTTCCAAAGACGACTGCTAACAGCACCTATTCATTTCGGTTTTTCCTATCAAGCGGGGAGGTTCTCCAGCCACATGGTTATGTGTAGAAGAAAATGTGTCTGCTGGATATGATGGGCTAAAGGGGTCTGCCACGCTATAAAGTTGTGAAATTCTGTGTTTCAAAAGTATTTCCAGAGAATGCGGGTTATGAGATGATGTGGAAAGGGGTGCGGGGTCAAGAGCTGGGATGCTGTAATCAGAAGCCCATCCTCAGTCCAGAATTCTCCTCTTCCTGGAGTCTAAGCTCCTCATTTTAATGCTGTGAATGAAGCCATTGCCTATCCTGTAAGAGCAGATGATCTTGCTTCACACGAATTGATATGGACCACAAAGCATGGCTTTCTTCCTCTCCTGGAACCATAAATTAAGGTCTGTTCTGCACTCATCTGCTCGCCAGGTCTTGGCAGCCTTCTCTGGACCTTGGGGCTCCTTGAGTACTTACAGCCTTTGTTCAAATAAGCAGCCTCCCGATGGCTGGCCCAGATGTGAGGCCTACATCTGGAAACTATCCCTAATCTTGGCCCAGGCCTTCAGGCTTAGGAGATGTGTGTGTGTCAGGTACAACCCCGCCCTGCCTGGTGATCCACACACAAGGCCCCGTGTAGGGCAGAGGTCTTGGGGACTGGCGGCTGGGTTTGGAGACCGTGTGTTGGGTTAAATCCCAATGGGCTACCTGCCAACAGCACCACATTTGTGTTCCCATCCTACCATCCTTCCTTGATTCTCTGGCAGGGCCCACAGTGCCAGGCCTGCCACAGACATCCAGCATGCAACCCACCTACCTTGAGGCATCTCACTGATGCTGCCACCATGGCTTGGCCCGTGGATGGAAGTGGTTGTCTGAGCCTGGAACTGGGTCTCCCAGCTTGAGAATTTATACCTGAGATTTATGGTGCAGGCATGAGGGTGAATTGTTTGTACATCACAAAGTGCTTAGTTCAGAGGGGGCTCCAACGCTTAAAGAAAACCCTGTGCTCTAAAGCCAGTAATACAGTATGACCCACTTTGGACCAGTGGTGCCTGTCCAGGGAAATGCCCTGCCCACCATCCGTAAGGAACAGTGAGCACCAAAGAGTGGTTTACGTGCAGGAAGGAGGTGGCATTTCTGGTAGGACCAGAGTTTGCGCAAATGCTTGTATCAGGTACTCGTGTCAAGCTGCCGGCTGCTATTGACAGATTTGAGGTCTGACTGACCCTCTGGGCCAAGAAGGATCCTCACTGATGTGTCTGCCTGGCCTGACCTATTGGGTTTTGGGTTTTTTTCGTCGAATGCATTTTACAATTTCCCAACTAGAAAATTTTAAACATACAGTAAAACAAAAGAAAAAAAGTATTCCTCAAATCCCAACATCATTAACATTAACATTTTGGTTTCTGTATGCCAAATCTTTTCTCATATGTATGTATAGTTTCTAAAATAATGAAAGACAATCATCCCATAATACTGTTCTAGAACCTGTTTTTCTTTCAATATCTCATAATATTTCCATGTCAAAAATATACAACTACATCAGCAGTCTTAAGAGGAGCAGTACTGCCACTTAGGAGAGGACTGAAGATCTATGAAGGCATTTTCAGTTGTCACAATCATGGCAGAGTAGGAGAGGGTGGGTGGGAGATGTGCAGCTGGCACTTAGAAGGCAAGGGACCAGGAAATTAAGTGTTCTGCAAAGCTTAGTCCAGCTCAGATTTTGAATATCCTGATGGATATTTACAACAGTGGGAAAAAAATTTATAATAACTTCAGCCTAAGACCTAACTCCTTTTTACATATAAACACAAAGCTTTTTGGCATGGTTTTAGTATACACAGAATTTTATAACAATGCAACTAATGAGTTTTGTTTTGTTTACACTTTTTACTATGAATTGTCAGCTCAACCATTTGGAAAATCTCATCAGCAACGGCAAAGCCACTCCCAGCCTCTGAGTCAAGGTTATAGCAACCTGGATCTATCTGTATTGTAGTCATTGCATTTAGAATGAGTGTACATACATGGGAATACACTTACCAGCCTTTTGTTTCCAAACGTCAGATGCAGAAAGTATCTACAAACGTCTTGTGGTACAATTGTCTTACTTCTATTAAGTCCAACTTATTTAAAAGCAGATTCAAACATCTGGTTTCTTCATTATATCTTCAAATGTAGTTGCGCCTAAAAATTTGCAAATTGCAACTGTTATCTGTCAGCTCTGTACCCCCTTCTAAGCCCTGCTCTCCATCTCTGAGGTTGGAAACCTCCAAGTTATATCTTCCAGATTCCTTCCCATCTGGCTTCTTTGAGCGTCTGCCAATGGGAGGCACTGGGGGAGGTTGGAAGAGGAGATCAGGGAGACGCTATTATCCCGGGGCTTCTGGGTTGTGTAGTGTGCACAGTGGCAGCTGCAGCAGCTCGGCCGTCGGAGGCTCCCGGTAACTCTGTTTTCCCTGTTGCTTCTCCAGTTCTAGGGAGTAGTGACGCCTTGTAGTTCCTAACCCTGGACAACCCTACCTTCCCCTCTGTGCTCTTCCAGCCCTTCCCAAACCTTTATAACCAGTTCCCTAGATTAACTTACTTCTGTTTGAAATACCTAGAATGGTTTGTCTTCCTGATTAGACACGAAAGGATAAAAAAGGCTTAGAACTGTATTCTGTTTGACTTGTTTAATATTATAGTCAGGCCATTATATCCCTTTTTGAAAAAAATTATGCACTTGGGTAGGTATATTGCCTGTGAATTAAATTTCAGTATAAAAAGGGGGGTATTACAAAATATTTATTACTGTAAAAAACTGGTTTTGAGCTTGAAAAGAGTTGAAAGCAATCCATGCCATCGTTTGTAGTGACCTCTTTCATCTTCTCCACAACTCCCTATTGTTTGACATTGAGAATTATTTCAGACTTTTCATTATGACAGTGGCGCTTCCAGGAATATCTGGTACTTAGAGTTTCCAGTGCATTTCAAAACTTCTAAGGGCAACTGTTTCTAATAGAACTCATTTCTGTTGCAGGTCTCATGTCCTTCCTGGATGTGAGTTTTCGTAAAGAAAGACCAAAAAAAATTGCACTTGCAGAATACGCTGTGACAGCCCTGATGGGGAGGGTGCAGGTGGCAGGTGGGCATAGGAGGGGTGCAGGACAGGGCACAGGATGGAAAGTCAAGATGAAAAAAATCATATACTAAGAAAACACTAACCAAAAGAGAAATCAAGTAGTAATATTAACATCAGGCTAAGTAAGCTTTGAGATAAAAAGTGTTACTAAACATAAAGGTCATGACATAATAAATGATAAAAGGTCCAATTTTCCAGAAATATATAACAGTTCTAAATCCAAATGTAACTAATAACAGAACCTCAAATATACATAAACAAAAATTGACAGCTTTACAGGAGAAACTACCAAATTCACCATATCTCTGGGAAGTTTTAACACCTATTTTGGTAGCTATTTCTTTTGTTTGTTTGTTTGTTTGTTTAATTTTATTTATTTATTTATTTACCTTTGGCTGTGCTGGGTCTTCGCCGCTGCACGCGGGCCCTCTCCAGCTGCGGCGAGCGGAGGCCACTCCCCGCCGCGGTGCACAGGCCTCCCACTGCAGCGGCCTCCCCCATTGCGGAGCACGGGCTCCAGGCGCGCGGGCCTCAGTAGTTGTGGCACGTGGGCTCAGTAGTTGTGGCTCATGGGCTCTAGAGCACAGGCTCAGCAGTTGTGGCACACGAGCTTAGTTGCTCCGCGGCATGTGGGATCCTCCCGGACCAGGGATCGAACCCGTGTCCCCTGCACTGGCAGGCGGACTCCCAGCCGCTGCACCACCGGGGAAGCCCGGTAGCTATTTCAAAGGATTGATGTCATACAGGACATAATCTTTAATCACAATTCAATTAAATTAAAAATAAAAAGATAACTTTTTAATCCAAACCCCATGTCTTTGGAAACATACATAAAACACTTTAAATGTAATCATGGATTAAAAACAAAATCACAGTAGAAATGAAAATATTCAGAACTAAACAGTAACTAAAAATTATGTACCAAAATGTTCCAGATGCAGCTAAAGTGGTACTTAGAGAATAACTTATAACTTTAGATGTTTACGTTAGGAAATAAGAAAATCTAATAACTTAATAAGCCAAAGAGCCAACTTAAGAATTAGGGGGAAAATAGCAGCATAAGCCCAAAGAAATAAGAAAGATAATGAAGGTAATGCAGAAATTAATGAAATAGGACATATATATTAGAGAGGATCAACAAAGACAAAGTTGTTTTGGGGGACGGGAAAAAATAAATATCTGGCAATATTAATCAAGAAAAAAGAAAACAAACATGAATAAACATCAATAAGAATTTAAAAGGGGATTACAACTACAGGTGATGCAGACCTTAAACAGATAACTGGAAGATATTATAAGCAACAGTGAGTGGTCGTGTTACCAGTCAGTGACTTAGATAGGCCATTCCTTCTTTGATAAAATGTTTGAACTAGCTGATCTCAAACATAAAGCATAAAGCAGCGCTGCTCATTAGTTAGTGACTATATTGTGAAAATACAGATTCTGACTCAGTAGGTCTGGGTGGTGCCTGAAAATCTGCATTTCTTTTTTTCCTATTCCTGAGTTTTGTTTTATTTGCTTATTTATTTTTATTGAAGTGTAGTTGATTTACAATGCTGTGTTAGCTTCAGGTGTACAGCAAAGTGATTCAGTTTTTAATATATATATATTCTTTTCAGATTGTTTTCCATTGTAGGTTATTACAAGATATTGAATATAGTTCCCTGTACTATACAGTAGGTCCTTCTGTGTTTATTTATTTTATATATAGTAGTGTGTATCTGTTGGTCCCAAACTCCTAATTTGTACTCATCCTTTCCCCTTTGGTAGCCATAAGTTTGTTTTCTATGTCTGTGAGTCTATTCTTAGGGTTTTTTTTTTAATAACAAAATTATATTTGAAGACATAGTCCATGGCATTTACATAAGAATTCTTTTTTTAAAAAAATTTTATCATTTATTTAACTATTGCTTTGGCCTTTATAGCAGTCTTTTTTTTAAACATGTTTCAATTAAACTTTATTTATGGATATTGAAAGGTGAATTTCATACAATTTTCACATGTCATAAAATAATATTCTTTTTTTGAAGAAATTTTCAACCGTTTAAAAAATGTAAAAAGCATTTTAGCACATGAGCCATACAAAAATAGGGGATGGGCTGGGTTTGGCCCATGGGCTATTGTTTGTTGACTTCTGATCTAAACCAGTGCTTCTCAAACGTTTTTTTTTGGCTGTATAATTGAGGTACAATATTATAAGTTTCAAGTGTACAACGCAGTGTTTCACAATTTTTAAAGGTTATACTCCATTTATAGTCGTAAAATATTGGCGATTTTCCCTGTGCTGTACAATATATCCTTGTAGCTTATTTATTTTATAAACAGTAGTTTGTACCTCTTAATTCTCTACCCCTATCTTGCCCCTCCTCCTTTCCCTCTCCCCACTGGTAACCAAAGTTTGTTCTCTGTATCTGTGAGTCTGTTTCTTTTTTGTTATATTCACTAGTTTATTTTTTAGATTCCACATATAAGTGATATCATACAGTATTTGTCTTTCTCTGTGTGACTTATTTCACTAAGCATAATATCTTGCAAGTCCATCCATGTTGTTGTAAATGACAAAATTTCATTCTTTTTTCTGACAGTATTTCATTATATGTATACACCACATCTTCTTTATCCATTCACCTGTTGATGGACACTTAGGTTGCTTCCATATCTTGGCTATTGTAAATAATCCTGCTGTGAACATTGGGGTGCATGTATCTCTTTGAATTAGTGTTTTTGTTTTCTTTGGATATATACCCAGGAGTGGAATTGCTGGATCATATGGTAGTTCTACTTTTAGTTTTTTGAGGAACCTCCATACTATTTTCCACAGTGGCTGCACCAATCTACATTCCCACCAACAGAGGGTTCCCTTTTTTCTACATTCTTGCCAACATTTGTTATTTGTGGTCTTTTTGATGATGGCCATTCTGACATGTGTGCGGTGATATCTCATTGTGGTTTTGATCTGCATTTCTCTGATGATTACCAATGTTGAGCATCTTTTCACATGCCTGTTGGCCAGAGAACCTGCATTTCTAACAAGACCCCCTGAGTGGTGTAGATGTGCTGGTCCATATTTGAGTAGCAAGGCCTTAGGCATCATTGTCTCATACACCAGCATTACTGTCTTTTTAGGCCGATTCTGTCCTGCAGTCTGTGCTGCCTTTTTTCAGTTACTCCCAAACTCCCAAATCCTTCCCATTCCACCCAGATATAGTAAAGCTAAGTTTCATCAGTCGAAACCTGAAATAACCTTGAAAGAAGCAGAACAAAAAACATAAAACAAGATGAGTACCCTCTAATTTTACTATAAGTTGCAACTAAAAAGACATCATTCTTAAAAGAGAACACCTACAGTCAAGCCCTTTTTTCTTTCTTTTGTTTTTTATTTTGTTCTGTTTAGATGAACCAATTTTCTCTGTATTATGGGAAATGGGTGAATTGAAAAGTGCTATATAGACATAATGCCTGCCAATAATTATAATGACATACAATTATATAATCCATTCATTGACAATAAACACTATGAAAATTTCTCTTTTAATTATATAAGGGAAATTTCTGTTTGTCTTCATAAAATGTTTTAGAGGCTTATCTTAATTATCCCCATATCATTCACGGTTGAATAAAAAGTCAGTTTGATGTGCAATGTGGGATTAAAAAAAGTCTCCTACATAATGCCTCCTAAAGCATGAACTTTAACTTCAAATTCCCTTTGTGTAAGTCAAGGAGAAATTGATGAAGTCATTTTGCTTGAGTGCACAAAATGAGAATTTTACTTACAGTTTCTGACAATAATAAGGTTGTCATCTTTAATATTTAAGCTCAAGGTTGGAGGGGAAAAGATATTTATGCACATATATGTACAACCTAGCAAATATTAGTCATTTGTCCCCAGATACCTGGAACCAAGCAGAAAAATAAAACAGGGTGCTCTGGCCATCCCAGAAAATGTGTAAGGTTTTAGATTAAGTATGACATCGTCTTTGGTGTGACTGCCACCCTGGGTGTCCCTCTTCTTGTTGCTGCTGACACTCTCCACAGTGTCCTCATTTCCACCTTGGGCCAGTGCTGAATGAGCAGGAGGAAATATTTGATAGATGTCAGGCCTGTCACTGGAGCATTACACGCAACAGGCCTGCAGGAGTGAGTGTCCAGTTATTCATGCCATCTTCAGCTCAGTTCTAATTAGCTGCACCTCAACATAAAGCTTGACCTAGAACCAAGTAGGCCATTTACAAATTCCAAAACACAAGCACCCAGGGTAATCAATTTACGCTATATTTTGAGTATGATTCTAAAACACCAAGCACTAGGTAATATGAGTGAAAGACCCAGGGCCTAGACCACAAAGCCCGCAGCCGCTGAGAGCATGATTTTGTGGCAGCCTCCTTCTTGGTCATGGAATCCCAACAGAGACATTTGTGATGAAACCCTGGGTAGACACAGGGTAAGTGGGAAACAAGACAAATCATTTCTCAAAACTGTGTTTCTAAAAACCTAGCACAGGTTTCAGACCTCTCAATAGGCTTTCCCAAGGAAATCTAATCTAATAGCTAATATCAGGGACTTTTTCCATATCTGGTTTAAGAATTGTGGCCCAGAAAAATGGCCATACAAAAGTGTTCCCTCATGAGACTCTCCTGACTATTCATGAGGTTGGAATGCTCCCACCTTTCTTCAGGTGAGCACCCTGAGGCCCAGACAAGTTAGGTGACAGATCAAGGCCCAGGGGTTGGGTTAGCTCCTCCATTCAAGCCCAGGGCTTTCAAACTCCAGAGTGTTTCTGCTCCACTATGCTGCCCATCTTACAATAACATAACACGCAGCTCAGAGATGGATCTGCTCCTTACAAGTGCCAGGAAGCTCTGAATAAAAATCATAGAATCATACTTTCAGTAATCACATCTAGGGAATAAGTCTGTTCTTCCCCTGAAGTATCGTCCTTATGTATTAAACAATTTAGTCACTGAAGCCTTTTAGACATAATCATTTGTTTCTTTCTCCAAGGTCCATAAGAGGGGAGATTCTGTCTCTCTTATTCACAGCTTAATGCTATGGCCAGACAATTCTTAGCACATAGTTTGTGTTCAACAAATACCTGTGACTGATAGCATAAGAACTACCTGTTGAAAGAATTCATTAATGAGTTCAGGAAAGGACAGAAAGGTCATCTATGAGGTCATCCAAAGGATTTGGATTATGACATAAGCCTAGTTCTTGGACTCCACCCTTCTGAATATTTAATATAATACAGACATGATAGAATATATATATATAAGATTAAAATGTACAATCACTGTATTCATTTTCTAGGGATGCTGTAATAGGATACCAGATAAACTGGGTGGCTTAAACAACAGAAATTCATTGCCTCACTGTTCTTAGGGCTAGAAGTTCAAGATCAAGGTGCTGGCAGAGTTGGTTCTTTCTGAGGAACTATTGACAAATCTCACCCTTGCATACAGATCTTCAAATCAGCCTTTTATGGGCCTTTAATCCTGGACAACCAAGGATCCTCAAACACACAAGGAGAACCACTAACACAAAGAAGCCCCAAGCAAACAACTGCAAAAAAGAAGCTGGAGGAAATGGGATGAATCAGGGAAGAGAGAAAAAAATGTAAATAACCCCAAATAATATCCTTAGAAACAAGAAAACACTGCAGCTTTAAAGCAAAGAGTAAAATTCTATAAAATGGTAACAATTAGAGATTAAGAATAAGCTCTTGGAAAATTAAAACATATACAACAGCCAAAATAAAAATATTCAACATGGGGGTTAGTAGGTAAAGTTGAATAAATTAATACAAATGATAAAAAGATGGAAAGTATGATAGAAAAGATGAGACATGGAAGGTTATTCCTGAATGTCCAACATCTGACTAATAGGCATTCCAGAATGAGAGAACAGAGAAAATGGACAAGAAAATATTTATTGAGCATTTTCTAGAGCTGGGACTCAGGTCTCCAGAATGAATAGCTGACCATGGGGAAATGATCCATACCCAGGTAGCTGTGGACAACAGAGATAAATGAATGTTCCTAAAACCCTCCTAAGGAGAAAAAAAAAAGCATCAGGCCTCTCAACATTATATGCAGAAAATAGGGGAGCAATGTCTTTTAAATCCTCAGAAAAATGAACTCAATCTAGAGCTTGGCTCTCTGATAAACTCACTCGAGTGTGAGGCAAAATAGATTTTCAGTCATCCTAGGACTCAGAATCTCTACCTTCCATTCATTTTGTCATAGAAAGTGAGTGATGTTTATGCTCTAGTCAGATGGAGTAAAGCAAGAAAGGCAATGAACTAGGACCCTGGAAAGAGTGGATGTAACCCAGGAAAAGGGTGAAGAGAAGTTTCAGGAAGACAGCAGAGCAGCAGACTCACCTGGAGCAGGAGGACAGAGGGTTCAGGGGAAGGAGACCCTGAAAGAAACGGGGGCTCCCTAGAATACCTGAGATAACAGATCACTAGGGTAAGATGAAAGACGGACAGATGGCAGAACTGATGGAGCACTTGAAACAAAATACGTAAATTCACATAGTCATAATAATATGATTTAATTTAAAATAGTGATCCATCATAACAGATAATAGATACCATCAAAAATGGATAAATCAAGAGCAAGCCATATAAGCATGTTATATAATAACGTGAAGGCAATTGCCAGAAGCAGTAGCTAAAAGAGTTCAAAGTGGTTCCTCCAGGTATTAGAACTAGAGTGGGGCGGGGGGGTGGAAGCAGCAAGGAGGGGTGAAGGGTTGCTGTGATTTATTACCAGCCTTGGGGCACTATTTGATTCTTAACTCTATGTAAACACGAGTTTGGTAAAAAATTTAAAACTAAAGGAAAACAAGCACAATGTGGTAAGTGCTACCAGAGCGGGAGTGGAGAAGAGGAAGCTTTGAGTCTGCAGTGGTGCATTGAAAGGAAACCTTCCTAGAAGAGGCTGGTCACGGTTACGTGATGCCAGAGTCGGACCTGCCAGTTTCATTCATTCATTCACTCCTATACTGTGCTCTAGACACTGCTCTAAGTTCTGGGACTAGAGCAGTGAACAAAGAGACCTGGAGAGTGTATGCCATTTTCCCAGCTGCCAGTGAGCAACTGACACTCATGCGTTCGCTTCTAATCCCCACATAGCACTTTGAATAGTGCCGGAGTGACACGGCCAATGAATCCTGGTTGAATGAGTTAACGAATGAATGAATGGTGTAACCTGTAAAATCCACAGCCATGTGAATGGGCAAGTAGCCATGAGGATAAAGAGCATTTTCTGGACTTGAAGTGTAAAGAAATTTCTCCTCTAATCAAATGGCAACATGTTTAGAGAAAATTTAGAAATCCAATATCCCAGGATATTGGAAGGTCGTGGGTCCCCACTTAGCTCAGTAACTGTGTAGCCTTTGTTGTCACTACATTTCTCAATATTACAAAAGTCTCATCCATAAAATGGGAATAATGGTAATACCCCATAGCATTATTATAGGAACCAGTTGAGATAGTGCTTTGTAAACTGTAGAACACTATAAACATTTGAATTGCTTTACCCTGGGGATTTTTAGTAGACTTTGCCCATTACTTTTAGAATAACGGGAAGTTAGAACCTTGGAGTTCATGGAATCCATCCTCTCATTTTATTAGAAGAGGAAACTAAGGGCCAGAGTGGGGCAGTGGGTTTCCCAAGATCACACAGCCAGGCTGTGCAGTGTTCAGACACCCATGTCTCCTGAGTTCAGTGCTCCTTCTTGTTCTACCCAGTTTGTCCCCTTTGGGTTCAGAGATTTCAATTCAGAATCATTTGGAAGTGCTGTAATTTAGAAGTAGAATTCTGTCACTTAAGAGTGAAAAAAAAAAGAAAAAACTAGTCAAGCATGAAAGAACTCAAGGTTTTGCATATCAGAAAGTCCTAAAGCCCAAATGAGTAAGGTTAGCTCTTGACTCCAAGAGAATCTTCCGTCTTATCTCAAATGATGTGTCCATCCCTTATTTCTTAAGAGCAGAAGTGACACCAAAAACGTGACTGCTTTATGAATTACTGTAGGATGGGAAGCCTGCTGCTCTGGTTTCAGGAGACTATGCATGGTTGTGTGTATTTGATACCATGCTGTGTTCTGGAAGGATTCAGGAAGAAGTTAAGTTACAGAAAAGGGATTACATCTTATAATGGCTTTGGAATTCTCATTCAAAGAACTTTATTCCCAAAGCCATGAGTGAATTTATATTTTAGAAGGTAATGACAAAAGAACAGCCATTATTTATTGAGTGCTTCTTTTGTGCCAGATATTGTGCTAAAAACCTTATGCAGGCTTCCCTGGTGGCATAGTGGTTAAGAATCCGCCTGCCAATGCAGGGGACATGGGTTCGAGCCCTGGTCCGGGAAGATCTCACATGCTGCGGAGCAACTAAGCCCGTGTGCCACAACTACTGAGCCTGCGCTCTAGAGCCTGCGAGCCACAACTGCTGAGCCCGCATGCCACAACTACTGAAGCCTGCGCACCTAGACCCCGTGCTCTGCAACAAGAGAAGCCACCACAATGAGAAGCCCGTGCACCGCAACAAAGAGTAGCTGCTCGCCGCAGCTAGAGAAAGCCCACGTGAAGCAACAAAGACCCAATGCAGACAAAAATAAAATAAATTTATTAAAAAAAAAAAATCCTTATGCATGTTGGCTCACTTAATCCCCTTAACAACCATTTTGAAAATGAGAAAGCTAAGGCTCAGAAAGGTTAGGTGACTTTCTCAAGCCAGAGAGCAAATAAGTTGTAAGGGTGAGGTGTAAACCAAGCTAATGTAGTTCTGAAGCCTGTGTGTTTAGTCCTTAGACCATGTGGCATAGAAGAAAGCTTGCTGCTGATGCACTTGAGATGGACCTTGATAATGTAGCTGGAAGAAAACCAAGGTTGTTGGGATATTGAAAGCTCAAAATATACTAACTGGGTTGAACAGGAAGGAGCACTGAACTCAGGAGACACGGGTGCCTCAACATTACACAACCTGGCTGTGTGATCTTGGGTAATCCACTGCCCCACTCTGGCCCTCAGTTTCCTCTTCTATCAAATGTGAGCATGGATTCCATGAACTCCAAGGTTCTAACTCCCCATTATTCTAAAAGTGATAGGCGACCAGACCTTCAAGATGACAGAGGAGTAAGACGTGGAGATCACCTTCCTCCCCACAAATACATCAGAAGTACACCTACATGTGGAACAACTCCTGCAGAACACCTACTGAACGCTGGCAGAAGACCTCAGACTTCCCAAAAGGCAAGAAACTCCCCACGTACCTGGGTAGGACAAAAGAAAAAAGAAAAAACAGAGACAAAAGAATAGGAATGGGACCTGCACCACTGGGAGGGAGCTGTGAAGGAGGAAAGGTTTCCACACACTAGGAAGCCCCTTCGCGGGCGGAGACTGCGGGTGGCGGAGGGGGGAAGCTTCGGAGCCACGGAAGAGACCGCAGCCACATGGGTGCGGAGGGCAAAGTGGAGAGATTCCTGCACAGAGGATCGGCGCCGAGCAGCACTCACCAGCCCGAGGGTCTTGTCTGCTCACCTGCCGGGGTGGGCGGGGCTGGGAGCTGAGGCTCGGGCTTCCGTGGATCCCAGGGAGAGGACTGTGGTTGGCTGCGTGAACACAGCCTGAAGGGGACTTGTGCGCCACAGCTAGCCGGGAGGGAGTCCGGGAAAAATTCTGGACCTGCCTAAGAGGCAAGAGACCATTGTTTTGGGGTGCACAAGGAGAGGGTGTTTGAAGCACCGCCTAAACGAGCTCCAGAGACGCGCACGAGCCAGGGCTATCAGCGTGGATACCAGAGGTGGGCATGAAACGCTAAGGCTGCTGCCGCCGCCACCAAGAAGCTGGTGAGCAAGCACAGGTCACCATCCACACCTCCCCTCCTGGGAGCCTGTGCAGCCCGCCACTGCCAGGGTCCCGTGATCCAGGGGCAACTTCCCCGGGAGAACGCACGGCGCGCCTCAGGCTGGTGCAACGTCACGTTGGCCTCTGCCGCCGCAGGCTCGCCCCGCATCCGTACCCCTCCCTCCCCCAAGCCTGAGTGAGCCAGAGCCCCCGAATCAACTGCTCCTTTAACCCCATCCTGTCTGAGCGAAGAACAGATGCCCTCAGGCGACCTACACGCAGAGGCGGGCCAAACCCAAAGCTGAACCCCGGGAGCTGTGCAAACAAAGAAGAGAAAGGGAAATCTCTCCCAGCAGCCTCAGAAGCAGCGGATTAAATCTCCACAGTCAACTTGATGTGCCTGCATCTGTGGAATACCTGAATAGACAACGAATCATCCCAAAATTGAGGCAGTGGACTTTGGGAGCAACAATATATATATATATTTTTCCTTTTTCTCTTTTTGTGAGTGTGTACGTACATGCTTCTTTGTGTGATTTTGTCTGTACAGCTTTGCTTTTACCATTTGTCCTAGGGTTCTGTCTGTCCGTTTCTTTTTTTTTTTGTATAGTTTTTAGCACTTGTTATCATTGGTGGTTTTGTTTTTTTGGCTTGGCTGCTCTCTTCTTTCTTTTTCTTTTATGATTTTTATTTTTTTTATTTTTAATAATTATTTTTTAATTTTAATAACTTTATTTTATTTATTTATTTATTTTCTTTCTTTCTTTTTTTCTTCCTTTTCTTCTGAGCCATGTGGCAGACAGGGTCTTGGTGCTCCGGCTGGGTGTCAGGCCTGTGCCTCTGAGGTGGGAGAGCCGAGTTCAGGACATTGGTCCACCAGAGACCTCCCGGCTCCACATAATTTCAAATGACCAAAGCTCTCCCAGAGATCTCCATCTCAATGCTAAGACCCAGCTCCACTCAACGACCAGCAAGCTACAGTGCTAGACACCCAATGCCAAACAACTAGCAAGACAGGAGCACAACCCCACCCATTAGGTGAAAGGCTGCCTAAAATCATAGTAAGGTCACAGACACCCCAAAACACATCACCGGACGCGGTCCTGCCCGCCAGAAAGACAAGATCCAGCCTCAAGCACCAGAACACAGGCACCAGTCCCCTCCACCAGGAAGCCTACACAACCCACTGAACCAGCCTTACCCACTGGGGGGCAGACACCAAAAACAACAGGAACTGCAGCCTGCAAAAAAGGAGACCCCAAACACAGTAAGTTAAGCAAAATGAGAAGACAGAGAAACACACAGCAGGTAAAGGAGCAAGGCAAAAATCCACCAGACCAAACAAATGAAGAGGAAATAGGCAGTCTACCTGAAAAAGAATTCAGAATAATGATAGTAAAGATGATCCAAAATCTTGTGAAGAGAATGGAGAAAATACAAGAAACGTTTAACAAGGACCTAGAAGAACTAAAGAGCAAACAAAAATGATGAACAACACAATAAATGAAATTTAAAATTCTCTAGAAGGAATCAATAGCAGAATAACTGAGGCAGAAGAACGGATAAGTGACCTGGAAGATAAAATAGTGGAAATAACTACTGCAGAGCAAAATAAAGAAAAAACAATGAAAAGAATTGAGGACAGTCTCAGAGACTTCTGGGACAACATTAAACGCACCAACATTCAAATTATAGGGGTCCCAGAAGAAGAAGAGAAAAATAAAGGGACTGAGAAAATATTTGAAGAGATTATAGTTGAAAACTTCCTTAACAAGGGAAAGGAAAGAGTCAATCAAGTCCAGGAAGCGCAGAGAGTCCCATACAGCATAAATCCAAGGAGAAACATGCCAAGACACATTTTAATCAAGCTATCAAAATTTAAATACAAAGAAAAAATATTAAAAGCAGCAAGAGAAAAACAACAAATAACATACAAGGGAATACCCATAAGGTTAACAGCTGATCTTTCACCAGAAACTCTGCAAGCTAGAAGGGAGTGGCAAGACATATTTCAAGTGATGAAAGGGAAAAACCTACAACCAAGATTACTCTACCCAGCAAGGATTTCATTCAGATTCAACGGAGAAATTAAGAGCTAAGAGAATTCAGCACCACCAAACCAGCTTTACAACAAATGCTAAAGGAACTTCTCTAGGCAGGAAACACAAGAGAAGGAAAAGACCTACAATAACGAACCCAAAACAATTAAGAAAATGGTAATAGGAACATACATATCGATAATTACCTTAAATGTAAATGGATTAAATGCCCCAACCAAAAGACATAGCCTGGCTGAATGGATACAAAAACAAGACCCATATATATGCTGTCTACAAGAGGCCCACTTCAGACCTAGGGACACATACAGACTGAAAGTGAGGGGTTGGAAAAAGATATTCCAAACAAATGGAAATCAAAAGAAAGCTGGAGTAGCAATTCTCATATCAGACAAAATAGACTTTAAAATAAAGACTATTACAAGAGACAGAGAAGGATACTACATAATGATCAATGGATCAATCCAAGAAGAAGATATAACAATTGTAAATATTTATGCACCCAACATAGGAGCACCTCAATACATAAGGCAAATGCTAACAGCCATAAAAGGGGAAAGTGACCATAACACAATCATAGTAGGGGACTTTAACACCCCACTTTCACCAACGGACAGATCATCCAAAATGAAAATAAGGAAACACAAGTTTTAAATGATACATTAAACAAGATGGACTTAATTGCTATTTATAGGACATTCCATCCAAAAACAGCAGAATACACTTTCTTCTCAAGTGCTCATGGAACATTCTCCAGGATAGATCATATCTTGGGTTACAAATCAAGCCTTGGTAAATTTAAGAAAATTGAAATCGTATCAAGTATCTTTTCCGACCACAATGCTATGAGACTGGATATCAATTACAGGAAAAAATCTGTAAAAAATACAAACACATGGAGGCTAAGCAATACACTACTTAATAACCAAGAGATCACTGAAGAAATCAAAGAGGAAATCATAAAACACCTAGAAACAAAGGACAATGAAAACACGACGACCCAAAACCTATGGGATGCAGCAAAAGCAGTTCTCAGAGGGAAGTTTATAGCAATACAATCCTACCTCAAGGAACAAGAAACATCTCAAATAACAACCTAACCTTACACCTAAAGCAATTAGAAAAAGAAGAACAAAAAAACCCCAAAGTTAGCAGGAGGAAAGAAATCATAAAGATTAGATCAGAAATAAATAAAAAAGAAATGAAGGAAACGATAGCAAAGATCAATAAAACTAAAAGCTGGTTCTTTGAGAAGATAAACAAAATTGATAAACCATTAGCCAGACTTATCAAGAAAAAAAGGGAGGAGACTCAAATCAATAGAATTAGAAACGAAAAATGAGAACAAACAACTGACACTGCAGAAATACAAAGGATCATGAGAGATTACTACAAGCAACTCTATGCCAATAAAATGGACAACCTGGAAGAAATGGACAAATTCTTAGAAAAGCACAACCTTCCGAGACTGAACCAGGAAGAAAGAGAAAATATAAACAGACCAATCACAAGCACTGAAATTGTGACTGTGATTAAAAGTCTTGCAACAAACAAAAGCCCAGAACCAGATGGCTTCACAAGCGAATTCTATCAAACATTTAGAGAAGAGCTAACACCTATCCTTCTCAAATTCTTCCAAAATATAGCAGAGGGAGGAACACTCCCAAACTCATTCTACGAGACCACCATCACCCTTATACCAAAACCAGACAAAGATATCACAAAGAAAGAAAACTACAGGCCAATATCACTGATGAACATAGATGCAGAAATCCTCAACAAAATACTAGCAAACAGAATTCAACAGCACATTAAAAGGATCATACACCATGATCAAGTGGGGTTTATCCCAGGAATGCAAGGATTCTTCAGTACATGCAAATCAATCAATGGGATACACCATAGTAACAAATTGAAGTATAAAAACCATGTGATCATCTCAATTGATGCAGAAAAAGCTTCTGACAAAATTCAACACCCATTTATGATAAAAACACTCCAGGAAGTAGGCATAGAGGGAACTTACCTGAACATAATAAAGGCCATATATGACAAACCCAGAGCCAACATCGTCCTCAATGGTGAAAAACTGAAACCATTTCCACTAAGATCAGGAACAAGACAAGGTTGCCCACTCTCACCATTATTATTTAACGTAGTTTTGGAAGCTTTAGCCACAGCAATCGGAGAAGAAAAAGAAATAAAAGGAGTCCAAATTGGAAAAGAAGTAAAGTTGTCACTGCTTGCAGATGACCTGATACTATACATAGAGAATCCTAAAGACGCTACCAGAAAACTGCTAGAGCTAATCAGTGAATTTGGTAAAGTAGCAGGAGACAAAATTAATGCACAGAAATCTCTTGCATTCCTATACACTAATGATGAAAAATCTGAAAAAGAAATTAAGGAAACACTCCCATTTACCATTGCAACGAAAAGAATAAAATACCTAGGAATAAACCGACCTAAGGAGACAAAAGACCTGAATGCAGAAAACTATAAGACACTGATGAAAGAAATTAAAGGTGATACAAACAGATGGAGAGATATACCATGTTCTTGGATTGGAAGAAGCAACATTGTGAAAATGACTATACTACCCAAAGCAATCTACAGATTCAATGCAATCCCTATCAAACTACCAATGGCATTTTTCACAGAACTAGAACAAAAAATTTCGCAATTTGTGTGGAAACACAAAAGACCCCGAATAGCCAAAAGAATCTTGAGAAAGAAAAACAGAGCTGGAGGAATCAGGCTCCCTGCTTCAGACTATACTACAAAGCTACAGTAATCAAGACAGTATGGTACTGGCACAAAAACAGAAATATAGACCAATGGAACAGGATAGAAAGCCCAGAGATAAAGCCACGCACATATGGTCACTTTATTTTTGATAAAGGAGGCAAGAATATACAACAGAGAAAAGGCAGCCTCTTCCATAAGTGGTGCTGGGAAAACTGGACAGCTACATGTAAAAGAATAAAATTAGAACACTCCCTAATACCATACACAAAAATAAACTCAAAATGGATTAAAAACCTAAATGTAAGGCCAGACACTATAAAACTCTTTGAGGAAAACATAGGCAGAACACTCTATGACATAAATCACAGCAAGATTCTTTTTGACCCACCTCCTAGAGAAATGGAAATAAAAACAATAAACAAATGGGACCTAATGAAACTTAAAAGCTTTTGCACAACAAAGAAAACCATAAACAAGACGAAAGACAACCCTCAGAATGGGAGAAAATATTTGCAAACAAAGCAACTGACAAAGGATTAATCTCCAAAATTTACAAGCAGCTCATGCAGCTCAATATCAAAAAACAACCCAATCCAAAAATGGGCAGAAGACGTGAATTGACATTTCTCCAAAGAAGACATACAGATGGCCAAAAAGCATATGAAAAGATGCTCAGCATCACTAATCATTAGAGAAATGCAAATCAAAACTACAATGAGGTATCACCTCACACTGGTCAGAATGGCCATCATCAAAAAATCTACAAGCAATAAATGCTGGAGAGGGTGTGGATAAAGGGAACCCTCTTGCACTGTTGGTGAGAATGTAAATTGATAACAGCCCCTATTGAGAACATTATGGAGGTTCCTTAAAAAACTAAAAATAGAACTACCATACGAAACAGCAATCCCACTACTGGGCATATACCCTGAGTAAACCATAATTCAAAAAGAGTCATGTATCACAATGTTCATTGCAGCTCTATTTACAATAGCCAGGACGTGGAAGCAAATTAAGTGTCCATCGACAGATGAATGGATAAAGAAGATGTGGCGTATATATACAATGGAATATTACTCAGCCATAAATAGAAATGAAATTTAGTTATTTGTAGTGAGGTGGATGGACCTAGAGTCTGTCATACAGAGTGAAGTAAGTCACAAAGAGAAAAACAAATACCGTGTGCTAACACATATATATGGAATCTTAAAAAAAAAAAAAGGTTATGAGAGACCTAGGGGCAGGACAGGAATAAAGACACAGACATAGAGAATGGACTTGAGGACACGGGGGTGGGGGGAAGGGTAAGCTGTGACGAAGTGAGAGAGTGGCATGGACATATATACACTACCAAATATAAAATAGCTAGCTAGTGGGAAGCAGCCGCATAGCACAGGGAGATCAGCTCAGTGCTTTGTGACCACCTAGAGGGGTGGGATAGGGAGGGTGTGACGGAGACTCAAGAGGGAGGAGATATGGACGTGTATGTATATGTATAGCGGACTCACTTTGTTATAAAGCAGAAACTAACACACCATTGTAAAGCAATTATACTCCAATAAAGATGTTTTTAAAATAAATAAATAAATAAAAGTAATAGGCAAATTCCACTTATAATCCCAAGGATAAAGTAATTAAGATTTTTATAGGGCTGAAAAATTATAGGGCAGACGTGAGTTTACTTTAAAAAAAAACCCACAAAACCTCTCACTCAGTTGGAATTAGATGGCATCATGCATCTTGAAGAGAAAACCCTCTATTAACAAGGAAAATATGTACTAATCAAAAACTTGGAGAAGAGACTGAGAAAACTCCTTTCTCCAAGGAAAACCTGGTCCTGGAAGCTGCTGTTTTAAGAACAAGGTAGAGAATAACATGCAAAACATCTAAAGATTTAGGATCCCATCAGGGTTAGTAGTGGTGACTCCAGGCTCCATAGGCTCCCTCCGAAACCACTCAGCAGAAGCACACAACCGAAGTGTTCTATTTTACATTTATTATATATTATAGTATAATTTTATGTGTTGCATAACATGTAACATATACTATATATAACTCATAGACTATTTCTATTATCTTATATTTATAGGAACCACAGCAATCTAGTTGTAGTGGGTCCAGTTGTGATGGATAGAGGCCGTAAGCCCAGGTAACCTATGCTTGAGGTATTTAGAAACAAAGCCAATCATCAGCGGTCCATCCTGGATGACTTAATAACTTGGATCTTCTATTCAAATCACTTTAACAAATGATGGAGTCTTACCACGAGGGCCAGGCACTTTGCCAGGCACGGTGAGCAATTGGGAGATGTGTTTGCTCTGGGTTGCTTACAGTGGATTAGATGGAAAGAACTTTCCATGATCTTTCTTCCCTACATGTCTTGTTGGACCTGCCTAAATTAGTAAGATTTGTACCCGTTCAGGTTGTAGGTAAGAGCTGAGATTGCGGTGTTCGTGTCTCAAACTGAGATCTATGGAACTCTGAGGGTCGGAGGATGTGATAGGGGCTCATAAGTTCTCTACCACAGGTATTTTATTAATTTCACATTTTCATTTGGTTGCTAACTTTAAAAAAAAAATCTTAATGGAAGTAAACCCAGGGTCATTTGATGACCACTTTAAAAAATAAATCCTGCTCTAGTACTGAGGTGCCTGCATTCGTGTTTAAAATCTTTTTGTCACCCAGGAGCATATAATTGTCCTGGGCTATTGGATCAGGACAGTGGGATCTGGTAGAGGAGGGATCTTACTGGGTGAGGCCCAGGGACACCACTTACCGACATCACCTGTGCTGACTGTCCACAAGGGTTTCACAGTAGTCGAACAGAGAAAAAGGGAGACAGCCAATGAGTCATTTTACAGACCCCAGGAATAAGGGAACGTCAGAACGAAAGCCACAACAACAAAACTGGCGATCCCAGCAATCAGTGCTATATGCTCACGGAGAGCAGCAGTTTCGCTTCAGTTGTGTTAACTAAAGTTTTCATTTTGTTGGTTTTGACGTTTGTTTTTGATTGTAAATTTGTCATTATAAATCAGTGTATAAGGGCTATGAGTATAAAGGATCAAATATGGAGTAAGTAACATTACTGTGGAAATAATTTAAGCCAACACAGAGATCCACACAATATTTTCCCTTTAAAAGGGTCCAAATGTTGCTCAAGCTTAAGCAGGAAGCAGGAAAGGGGACATTTAGTCCCACATGGCCCCTGGGAGGCAGGTTGCTTGTTAACAGAAGCTAAGGGGAGGAGAGAGAAAAACTGTCCTGTCTTATATCAAGAAACCTGAGTCTCTGGGAGCAGTGGATTTCAAAGTGTTCTCTTGGAGCTTATATAATAATTAAAACAAAACAAAACTAGATACTCCTCACACTTTTTTTTGTTTGACATTTAAATTTTTCATCATAAGCTACAATAGTCACAAAAGATGTACTTTCCAGCGTGCTGTAAACATTGGCATTTGAAAAACAAACTGGCTCAGAATGCTTAAACATGTATAATGGAGTCCAAATACCACAAGAGATGAAAACCTCCATCATTCATTTAAAAAAGGATGTGAACCCCACTCTTGTTTAACCCTTGGGACGTCTGTGTCCTCCCTTTTTCTTCTCAAACTCACATTTCCATTCTATTCCTCCCACAGAATTTTATCCCAATGTAAAATCTGTGCTTCAAAGTAGTAATTGATTACCCGATTATGCTTCTCTGCCACAGATGTATGTGTATAAATTGAAATTTTTAACTGTTTAAATTTTCCAGTGACCATAAGGCACTAAGCATTCACTTTTATCTGGATAAAATTGAGTTATTGCTATAATTATTATTAGTTCACAATTGATCAAAACAATATAAATATATTGCAAATGTTGATTTGATATATAATTGTTACATATAACAGTAAAATGTTATTGGAGATGCCTCTCTTAAAGAGGTGGATTCATCCATAGGTGAATATTACTGATTGCTAGAATAAGACAAAAGTTCAGCTTCAATTCTCTTCCTAGTTTTCATTCTTACACATGTAAGTTCTACAACTCTCTGTTGCCATAAATAAATAGTAGGCATTTTGTTACAGCAATGGCACTCAGTTCTTTGAACTTCTTCCAAGAGATATTTCAAAAATCACATACTAATCCATCTTCAAAAATTATTAATCTATCAGCCAAAAACTCAATTAGGTCCTCCTTCAATTTTATTAAAAGCCAAAAAAAAAAAAAAAACCCCACAAGGAAACCATTTGATTTACAAAGAGATTTGTTATCCAGTCATTGGAGTTATTTAGTTTCTCAGTTTTGGGAAAATATAACCAAAAAGGAAGGCTATATTGAGACTTAGTGAATGACAATTAATTATACTTATTATTTATCCCTTAGGCATTTTATTCCACCCAATATTAACGAAAAGATTTATGAAAATCTAAATTCTGTTAATTTCAGTATGCCTTTACTAATAGGATATTTTTGATAAAATGCTATTATCTTATCAAGGACTTTTTTTTTTTTTCCCAGAAAAGTATGCTTTTATTTTTTGACCTAAAGATCGGTGTTTGATGAAGTTATTGTAATCTTTAGAGCACCATCGTGTTGTCTTTCTTTCCCATGTAGCCTCCAGCTTCTGTGATTGCAAGGACCATAAGTGGTGCATCTGTGCTAGTACCTAGCACAGTCTCAGGAACATGGTAGTTATCCAGGACTTTAAAATCTATTTTATTCAAGACACTGGAGCAATCATTTAGTTCATTTAATTTATGGAAATCAGCTGCCATATAAACGAATTAACAAAGTCAGTCTTCTATTGTCCAATCAGTCAACCAAATTAACTTTGGCTTCCTGTTAGAAGAAAGAGTCTGCCTTCCTTTCTCAATTCAGGTGAATGTGATAAGCTGTGTCTCCAGGATAACTTCTCAATTCACAGAGAGCAGCGGAAAGAAAGCATAGAGCCTGCCCCCACTGCCTATGTTCCTGCTTTGCTTTCCCTCCAGAGGCAAGTGCTCTGTCAGTAGTCAGGGGATATGAGAGGAGAGATCTTTAAAGTAGTCCGAACACCTGACTTGGACTGAAAACCTCACCTCTGAAGCTATGCTTCTCCTGAACAGAAATATGTGTAGATGGCAAGTTTATGATGCCCGATTAAGCACCAATGTGTCAGATTGCCCTTGGTTTGGAACTCTAATTCTTATTCTGGGGCATCTATGAAAAGCACGCTTTTCTTCTGTAAGGAGGAAGAAAAACAGTTAGAAAAGGAGGTTGTCAAAGGAGACCAGGTCCCTTCTCAGAGAAGATTAGCACCAGGCAGAGTGCCCGGAAGTTGGGAATCTGGAAGTCTATTTGCATTAACCCAACTCTGGAGTGTCTACTGCTGCGGGGACCCAAAGACTTTCAGGAGAGATACAAAGAGTTGGGTTAGTAAAATACACCCCCCAGATCCCCAGCTTCCTTGGGAGTCTTCCTGATGCTGGTCCTCCTGACAGAGTCCCTAACACCCAGAAGGCTAGAGGGCGGCCCTTCTGTCATCCTGCAGAGTTCATGGATGAGCCCAGGGGCTGCGGATCCTCCCCCAGGCCCACTCAGCCTGCACCCTCTCCAACCATGCGCCCAGGGTTGGCAACAGTCAGATCCGTAGTGCCTTTAAAGATACACTTAGAATGCACTGAGGGGTGCAAGTTAGGACCAAAATGATTTAAAATATATTTTTCATTCTAGTAGAAAATGAGTCTACTGAAATAATACAGGCGAACCTCGGAGATATTGCGGGTTCAGTTCCAGGCTACTGCAAAAAAAAGCGAATATCAAAATAAAGCAAGTCACACAAATATTTTGGTTTCCCAGTGCATATGAAAGTTATGTTTACACTATACTGTCTATTAAGTGTGCAATAGCATTATGGCTAGAAAAAAGTACATACCTTAATTAAAAAATGCTTCATTGCTAAAAAATAAACCATCACCTGAGCCTTCGTGAGTCGTAGTAATAACATCAAAGATCATTAATCTCAGATCACTAGGACAAATACAATGATAATGAAAGAAGTTTGAAATATTGCAAGAATTACCAAAACGTGACACAGACACAAAGTGAGCAAATGCTATTGGGAAAATGGCACTGAGACACTTGCTCCACGCAGGGCTGCCGCAAACCTTCAATTGGTAGAAAATGGAGTATCTGCGAAGTACAATAAAACAAGGTATATCTGTACTGCAGATTTTAGTTCAGCCTAATAAAAGCTCCAAGTAATTATTGGTCAAGGTTCTAATCCAAATTATGGAGAAAGATTCTTTGCTGGGTTCACACATCAGTGGTTTTGTAAGTAGGCATGAAAACCCAGCAGTAAAGAAAAGTAACCAATAAAGTAACACTGGGAAGACAGCTCCACTGGCCTCCAGCAGTCTTTTAAACAGAACAAGGATGCAAAGGGCCCATGAAACACATCCTTCCTGGAGCAGAGGTTAGAGCACTTCTCCCAGAAGGACTTTGCTTGAGGTGTATTTCAGAGGGAGTAAAAATACCCAAGAATCGCTCTAGGCACCCTTGAGCACCACAACGAAGGGAGATCAGGTTGTCTTGAACTCGCTTCGTGGATGGGGGTGTGGAAATCTGTAGGAGGCCAAAGAAAAGAATGTGCTTGTAAAGTTTCCATGTCTCAGTGCTTCTGAAATAGGTGGAAATTACAGCTCCAGTCCTTTCACCATGGGAACATCTGGGATAAAAGTACTTCTGTGCATATTAAGAGGACTATTTATAGTTTTCTACGAATGTTAGGGAAGACAATTATGTAAAGCACTACTGTATTATTAGGAATTTGAAAAATACCAGGCTTGCAGTAACTGTTTGCAAAGATCTAGAAGCAATTTAGATGTCCACAGATCTGCGTACTCCAAGTGGGAAAGCACTGGTTTATTTTCCTGATGCAGCAACACCACCAAACTTCAGCTAAAGTCTCTGCTGACAGCAACAACAGAGCTGTGTCACCAGGCATGTCCGCCCTGCTGAAGTCATGTTTGTGCTGGTTCTACACGCACAGGGAGCCAAAGGGAAATAAGAGCTTGAGTCACTTATGGGACGATTTGGACAATCCCCCTGCATAGTAGGGTAGGTGCTCAGACCTACAGGACAGGCTTCTTACCTCCTCTGCAGGACGCTGAATAGAAGCAGACAACTGCCCAGGGGGGCAGGGGGTGGGACAAGAGCCCATCCAGGTGTTCTGTCCATAGCCAGTCCCAGGTTTGCACAGCTCCCAAAAGGGGATGGGATGGAGCAGGGTTTCCCGGGTCCAACTGGGCAGAGGGATGATTTTTGACAACTTTGCAAATCAGAACTTGATTTACACGTGGTTGTGTCACAATTTTCTGGACCTTTTGCTACTTCTTAAACATCTCCATTGTAATCAAGCCTCATTTTCTAAAACAACTCAGGACAACTTACAACTCTAACCAACTTTCCTCTCTACCGCGGCTTAACGAAGTTTTCCCCAGCCCTTTGAAATAAGGGTGTGAACCTTGATCTCATGGGGAATATGACTGTGCAATCCTGAGTAGTCTTTTCTTGCCCCTTTGTCTTTGAATTACATAGTGAGAAATGGCCAGAGACAAGAAATTAAATTCAAAAGTAAAACAGTAGAGCTGTGAGAAGAGACCCTTATAGAGGAGAAGGGTGGTCTAAATCCCGTTGACTTAATAATGAAATAGAAAAATGTAGATGTAAGAGGAGGGTTACAGAGCTATTAGGAGACTGGTCACCAGAGGGGCAATTAAACCAGTGGCTAGAGATGGGGAGGAGGGGTACCCCTGCTGATGCTGCTGCAGGAGATGAGGAACTAGAAAATCGAGAATGAAGCTTGGAGGTTGCTTATAATGCAGCCTCCCCAAGCATGTGATTTAATTTCGTCTTGAACCACCCAAATCCTCTCTTGAATATTAGGTTCCACTGACTGGCATTGTTTGTGGAATTCTTTTCTTCGTCCATGAAAGAGGAGCAAAATTACAAAGGCCAACAGTAATTACATTTTAAATAAACTTAAGCCACCAATTCTTAAATGGGTCTTTTTAATTTCAGTGCACAATTTTATACTGAACTATCATCCCTCCAGATTCTACTTCTTCGTTTTAGCCGTTGAGGATTAAGCGACCAATCGGTTGTTAATATTTTTGCAAATCGGAAATATGATTTAAAACATTTAAAAGACGGTCACGTCCTAAGTTAAACAAAAATGCAAGTTAAATGTCTTAGAGAAAATAGTGTTTGATATTCACGATGTTATAATGAACCTGAGTGCCAGGGTCCGAGGCTGGCCTTTCTTCAAACAGACAAATAAAGCCCGGATGATTGAAGGCAGCAAATCCTGCGGGATCCAAGGCCAAGACCGATGGCGTTGTCCTGACTGTGGTGCCTCCTCGTGTTTCCTGAGAACAGATAACCCCCCTCATGCCAGAAACACAAAACCCGACTACCTACCTTCCAAACCTGGAGCCTGGACTTTCCCCTTTTGGACACATAAACAAAGAATGACAAGGGTAGAGAGAAAATAGGGATGCTTCTTTACTGTAGCCTAATGAACGAGTCTCCCAATGAGAAGATGATTCCCCAGGAAAAAGTCGCCCCAAGGGTCCCACTTAATAGTAAATTACTGCCTTAGTGTATTAAATTGTACCCTAGAGGCCAAAAGGAATTAGGGAAAACTGCCTGATTTACTTTTACAAAGTGATTTACACACGGAGGTGTAATCTGTCTCCATAAATCTGAAGCATCTACAAGGCAAGCCACTCCTAAGGTAATACAGAGCAAGGCGATTTCAGTTATGTAGTTATTTACCACCACTCCGTGCAGCCTCCCTCAGAGTTAACACCGGAGACAATGAACACGGGCCTCTTCAATTCATTCTGTCACATGAAGACCATTTTTCTCATGTGGAGAGAAAACAAGGGGAAATGCAGTAAAAAGAATCTCTCTCCCTCCCTTCCTCTCGTCTTTCTCTCTCTCCGAAGCACAGTCCTGAGATGTTCTGAGGCTTGTATGTTCTCAGACACTGCCAGGGGGCTTTTTACAAAGGACATGAAGCTCTTGGGCCCACAAATGACAGAACAAAGGATGTCTCACTTTCACCAGGACTGCTCTTCATTTCACATTTACCCGCCTATCCTTTGGTTCTGCAATTGGATTCATAACTGAAAGGTGAATCTCAAGTTCAATGAGTCGACAGTTCATTACCTTGAAAACAGAAATGGCATATGCAAATAGATTTTAAAGAAGGTCTGTCTTCTGTTAGTTCATGTATGAGTCCGAGTTCACAAAACTCTTTTCAAATTTAATATTTATTGAGGGCATTTCCCCAAAGAGCATTTGCTAAGATTGCTGCTGCCAGAAGCTGAAAATATAGTTCACTTAAAAGCAGTTTTATTTATACAACTTGAGGATATTTATGACACGATCATTGATTGAATGTTCAGCCCATTTTCTTATCAGCAGTGCATCTCCCCAAAATGAGAAGAGGTGAGAAGGAGCTGTGTGGACTGAAATATCCATCAAGTGTGACGGAACTAGGTCTGTATTTAGGGAAAGATGCTATAAGTCTGGAAAAGGCCGCCCGAGCAGAAACCATCTCCTCTATGTAGTTGATCATAATAAAGCTCTGATCAAATTCCAAATCCTAAGACACACACTCAAACTTATTCAGACAAATTACTTCTCTTCCTGAAAACCATTTTGTAAGCCTGGAATTTCAGCAGGGAAAGGATTCTAACCATTTCAAAGCACGTTAAAAAAATCTCCTTTCCCTTCCTTACCTCACAATTCTTCCTAACACAAAGATGAAAACCCCAGCAAGACCAAGATGGCAAAGTAGGAGACCCCAGCCTGGGTCCCCTCACAGAGATCAATAATTAGACAGCTATCCACGGACAGAAACAGCTCTGGGAGAGCTCAGGAGTCCACTTAAGAAACTTCAGCAACACAGTAGGAAAAACACCTGAGGATAACCGCGCAAAATGGGAAGAAAAACAGCTTCATTTTGCCTGCACCATCCATCTTCTAGGCCAGCCCTGCTCAGTGCCCAGAGGGAACTCCCCACTAGAAAGAGTTCCCCTCGACAGGAAAGGAGAGTGGGTGAGTGGGCAGCCTTCCCAGCTTTTCAGGGCACAGCACCAGTGATCTACTTTGGTTTCACACCAGCCAGAAACCTGCAAAGCTGAGACTTACAGAGATGGTTAGGATCAGGGAGAAGAGCAGGGGCTACAGGGAGTGGCTGCAGTTCCCAGTGACCGGCTCTGCAGAGGACCCAGCAACTTGCCACTGAAGAAACCAGTGCCCAGCACAGCTGTTAAGAACCCTTTGCAGATTTCACAGGTTTTCACCCCACAGGTATTTGCATTCGCAGATGCCAGAAGACTGAATCCCTCCCTGCTCCCTCCCTGCCCTGTCCTGCCCGAGCCCAGGATCTGCACCAGCAGCCAGCCCAGGTCTCTGTGGCTGCATGAGTGCAAGACGCCAGCTTAGACCCCTATGGCTGACTCCCACTATTGTGAACATACTTGGGGCTAGCCCCTCCAGCTGTGTACCTGCATCCCGCTGGCCCGATCCCTGTTGCTGGCCTCCACTGCCCTGTGCACACCTGTTGGGAGACCCTGTAGCCACAGGAGTGCATGCTGACAGCCAGGGCCCTCACAGCTGCCCGTGCGCCTGCAGTTGGCCCTGGCCTTTGCTGCTGAACCTGACCCCTAGCACTGTGTGTGTGTCTTCAGCCAGCCCCTGCCACTACACAGGCCCCTGCAGCTGAGTGGGTGCACACCACTGACTCTGGCCACCATAGTTGCCTGCCCTGGTCCTTAGCTGCTGGACCTGGAGGTGCCACTGAGGACCCTAACAGGCCTTGTAGCCACTGTGGACCTGCTGCAGTACTCACAAAGGACCACACAGTTTTTGGTGCTGTGGACTCCGTTGGCCTGAGCCAACAAAACATCATGCTCCCTGGACCCAGAGCTACCACATACCCTTGCAGTTGGTGCCCTTCACCACTAGACCCAGGGGCACACCATATTCCAGTATGCCTTCACCTGCAGCAGGTGAAGGTCTTTGCTTACCAAAGTTAGTCCATAAACGCTGGAGGAGGCGTCTGATTCTTCAAGTGAGCAGATACCTGCACAAGGCTGCAGGCATCACAAAAAATCAGGGAAACATGACATCACCAAAGGAACACAGTAAACTTCTGGTAACTGACCCCCAAGAAATGGAGATTCAGGAATTACCCAGCAAAGAATTCAAAATAATGGTTCTAAAGATGCTCAGAGAGCTACAGAAGAAACAACTCAATGAACAATTTAAATGAAATCAGAGAAACAATACAATAACCATGTGAGGAGTTCAACTAAGAGATAGAAAACAAAAAAAGAACCTAACAGAAATTTTGGAACTGAAGAATACAATAACCAAATTGAAGAATTCAGTGGAGAGCTTCGACAGTAGACTGAACCAAGCAGAAGAAAGAATCACTGAGCTTAAAGACAAATCATTTGAAATTATCCTGTCAGAGGAGCAAATAGAAAAGAATGAAAAGGAGTGAGAAAGTCTACGGGACTAATGGGGCAACATTGAAAGAAACAATGTACACATCACTGGAGTCCCAGAATGAGAAGGGAGGGAGAAATAGGCAGAAAACTTATTTAAAGAAATAATGGCCAAGAATTTCCCAAACCTGGGGAGAGAGTTGGACATTCAAGTTCATGAAACTAGGAGATCACCCCATAATTTGAATCCAAAATGATCTTCTCAAGACACATTGTAATAAAACTGTTTAAAATCAAAGATAAGGGGGATTTTTAAAGCAGCAAGAGAAAAAAAAATTCTCTTATACAAAGAAACTCCATAAGGCTATCAGTGGATTTCTCAGCAGAAACCTTCAGGCCAGGAGAGAGGAAGATGATCTATTTAAAGTGCTGAAAGAAAAAAACTGCCAACCAAGAATACTTTACGCAACCCATTTGTCCTTCAGAAATGAAGGTGAGATAAAGACCTTCCTGAACAAACAAAAGCTGAGGGAGTTCATCATGACTAGACCTGCCTTACAAGAAAGGCTGAAAGGAGCTCTTCAAGCTAAAACGAAAGGACACTAATTAGTAATATGAAAACATCTGAAAATATACAACACACTGGTAAAAGTAAGTAGATAGATTCAGAATACTCTAATACTGTAATATAGTAGTGTGTTAACCACTTAACTCTAGTATAAAGGTTAAAAGAAAAAAGGACTAAAATAGCTATAGTTACAATAATTTGCTAATGCATATCTGAAAGGATGAAATCGTGACATCAAACACATAAAATGTGTGTGGGGTCAGTGAATGGGTAGAGTTTTTGTGTGCAGTGGAAGTTCAGTTATTAACAGCTTAACATAGACTGTTATATTTTATATATATCAAGGAAGCCTCAAAGGGAGGCTTTGAGGCTTCCTTGATATATATAAAATATATACCCTTTCCCTTTGGTAGGTACACACAAGATAAAGAGAAGGGAATCAAGTACACCACTGTGGAAAATCATCAGTTTACAAAGGAAGATAGCAAGAAAGGAAGAAAGGAACAAAGGAAGTACAAAACATCCAGAAAACAATTAACAAGATGGCAATAGTCAGGGAGATGGCTCAAGCAGCCATAAACCAGCCCCAATGTCGCTCTCAGGAAGGGCAGCCAACGTGGAATTTATTGTCCCCAAGGTTCCCTCAAGGCCCTTACACACTTTGCTATGACCTAGCTCATCAGGTAAATGGCTTCTCAGGGACAGAAATATTGTATCACTGTTCTCAAAAGAATGGGTGAAGCACAAAATCAGGATTTTCTGTAGCTCTAGCAGACAAGAAAGATCTGGGGAACACAGAAAAGGCATTTCCAACCCCAGAAATCACACCTCATACAAGGGTCATGTTGGGGTGATGGAGGAGTCACAACAAATCCATCTCAAGCCCCTGTGTAGAGCCATGTGATTAGCCATGGGCTAGGAACCCCAAGATAAAGAATACTCAGCCCAAGCCCCCAGCCTGTTTTCGGGCTGGAGGTTACCTTGTTTCCCAGTTGGCAGCAATGATGTTTGTTGATGTGGTTTCCAAATGTAAGCAGCAGCTCAGCCCGGGATCTCCTGGTTGGGCTTGACTGGCAGAGGGTGCAGGACTCCCATTAGGCGAGTGAGGTCGGCCTGGGCAAGGTGACCAACCACCATCCCCCAATAAGGGCAGAGGCAGCATTACAACCCCCCGGCCTCCTGTCCTTAGCGATCTGGCACAGTTTGGAATTTGGCTTGAAAACTCACAGCTTGTAAAGATTGGGTTTTTCTGTTTTTGCAAGGTGTTGTTTCATTTGGTTTGGTTTTGGTCTTGTTAGAAGAAATTCCAGATTCTGCAAAAGGTACATAGCATTAGTTCATAGGCTTTTTAAACATCCCCTTTACAGTAATGGAGAAGTTACTTATGGTGGAATTTTAAAAAATCTCAAAAGCTGATGCTCCTGAAGATTGTTTTGAAAGATACACTGGGCTTTCATTGCACATAGAGGCAATTCAAAGATATAGATTTGTTCACTGTGTGGTTTGTTCATTTTGTTTTTAAAAAATAAGTTGGCTACAGAATAATCAAACAGCACTGGTACAATGTACACGAGGTTACCTGCTTTCTGATGAAATATAATAAGTGCACCCATCAACTGTATAACATTCTGGCCCCAAATGTTTAACCTGAATCTAATCACCAAGGAAAAATTAGACAACCCAAGAGGTAGAAGATTCTATAAGACAGTTTGTGTGAACTTAAAAAAATCCAAGTAATATAAAACAGATAAGACGAAACAAAAAGGTGGGGGGACTCTTCTAAGTTAAAATTTTTTGAGACTAAGAGAGACAAGAAAACCAGAAACAAGTTACGAACCCAAGGGTATGATAAAACGTTTTAAGGCATAAAAGACATTTTGAAGACGCTTGTGGAATTTGAATATGGACTGTACATTAGATCTTATTAAATTAAAGTTAATTTTCTTCAGTGTGATAATAGGGTTGTGGTTGAGTCGCAGGATGTTTGCTGAAGTATTTAGGGGTAAATGTCATGATGTCTGAAGCTTACTATCAGATGGTTCAGCTAAAGCACACATATGTAAAAGAAAAATAATATGTTGCCCAGAGAAGAGATACAATAGGCTGCAGTTTTCTTGGGAGATAGAGTGTATTCTAAGGAATTCACTTGGGCTGGTTTCTCACCTTGGTTCTTGGCAGTAGATTGAGATAAAAAATGCTTGATGGTTTGGACTTGATTCATACCAGGGAATGAATTTAATTCTGTAACTCTGAAGAACCAGATAAGCAACTTTAGGTGCCAGAAGTGAATGCATCTTCCTTAGAAACGAGAATTTGTATTGTGGCTTTATGGGCAAATATGCCGCTGAGCCTTGTTTTTATTTCTCAGTCTGAACTGAGAATCGGCCCTGTTTCAGAGGACAGGTTAAGGCTGGTCAGACTTAAGACCAATGTCGTGAATGCTTTGACAGTGGCCCCTGACTGCTTTGAGACCACTTCCATTTGAAAAATATGAAGCATCCTCTTACTATTTTGAGGATAGATTTGGAGCAGGAGGAAACAAATTATTTTGAGACTGGCTCTCCATTTCTCTTATGTACCAGCCAAGCTTTGGATGCTGGAACCCAGACAACTCCTCTGCCTTCCCTTTCTGCACAGGCCACCGTGGGACCTGTGATCAATGTGGAGGAGAAAGGATTGAATTCACTCCCTCGGGACTGGGAATGAGACCAAGTCAGATATTGGATTTGAGTGCTAAGTGTGAGGTAATACCCTCTGGTTGCTTTGCCAGTCGACTGTGTTAGGACTATATCAGGGCCACTACCAGATTTGAGATTTGAAAGAAAGACACTGCGGACTTCCCTGGTGGCGCAGTGGTTAAGAATCCGCCTGCCAACGCAGGGGACACAGGTTTGAGCCCTGGTCCGGGAAGATCCCACATGCCGCGGAGCAGCTAAGCCCGTGCGCCACAACGACTGAGCCTGTGCTCGAGAGCCCGTGAGCCACAACTACTGAAGCCCGCGAGCCTAGAGCCCGTGCTCCGCAACAAGAGAAGCCACAGCAATGAGAAGTCCGCGCGCCGCAACAAAAGAGTAGCCCCCGCTCGACGCAACCAGAGAAAACCCGTGTGCAGCAATGAAGATCCAACGCAGCCAAAAGTGAATAAATAAATAAATAGATTTATTAAAAAAAAAGAAAGAAAGACCTGGATTTTAGAAGACAGTCTTGCAAATATTAAGATAACAAGCACTCTTTCAGCTTACACCATGGATGCTTATCAGCTCTTCAAGTGGCTACATGAGCATTGACCCGAAGGAGACATGCACACACGATTTTGTTGAAAGCAACTTAGTTGAGTCGATAATTTCTAAAAATATTAATTATAATTTGGTTGAAAATGAATAATTTCTAATCACTGTTGGTTGTTTTGTTTCTTCCTTCCTTCTTCTCTTCCTCCCTTCCTCCTTTCCTCCTTCCTTCCCTTTTTCTTTCTTTCTTTTCTCTCTCTCTCTTTTTCTTTCTTTCAACAAATATGGGCAAACTGTGTGCACCAAGGGGCATTATTAAAACACTTTATTTCTTTAAACAATTTGGTCTGTCTTTCCAGAATTTCTCCAGTTGTTTTCCTCCTTTCCCCCCTCCTCTATTTGCGATTTATTTTCATCCAGTTATTCTGACTTTGTGTTGGTTTGTTAGGGCCAAGTTGGAAGCAACCAAAATGTCCAACAATAGGAGTTTAGTTGGAAACAACTCAAAAGGCTAACAATAGTGGATTGCTTAAATAAATTATAAAAGGTGTTTTACATTATGCCAAAACACTTTGAAAATGGTAATATTCAATTTTGCCTGATTCTAAAATTTCATGAACACGTTGGCAGATGAGCAAAGCAGGTTAAAGGTAAATCAGATATATGTATATGTATGGCTGATTCACTTTGTTATAAAGCAGAAACTAGCACACCATTGTAGAGCAATTATACTCCAATAAAGATGTTAAAAGAAAAAAAAGAAATAATAACAGTAAGCAAGGCTATAAAGTAAATTTAAAATGTTCCCATTGGAATTTAAATTAAAGTACTTTGATTAGATACCCAAGATATGAACTCAATATAGGATGTACTTGTATGCTTAGAAAAAAAAAAAAGTAAATCAGAAAAAATTTAAACCTTAAACAATTCCAGATAATTTTTTTCTATTTTATCATCTATGATTTAAGATTATTTTATTTTTCTAAAATCAGCTGACATTCACTAGATTAAAAGAGGTATAATCAAGCAAAAAGAAGATAATAATGGCAGCAGTATTTTTAGCCTTCAGGTGACAACCACGATTATCTTGGTATGATTCCAACCAGATGATTTTCTATGCATTGGTCCGTCTTTCTCCTCCACCGCTCCACCAAAATGGCTTTTGTCAAGGTCAACAATGACTTACGTGTGGCTGAAGTCTCAATCCTCATTCCACTCGACAGATCCATCAGACACGGATGATGCTCTCTCCTCCTTGAAGCACTTTCTTCACCTGGTTATCAGAACAGCAAGCGCAGTGTCCTGGTTCTCCTCTTCCTCCCCAGGTGGCCCCTCCCCATCTCCCTCACTTCTCCACGGCCGAGCTCTCCAGAGCTTGGTCCTGGAATTCTTAGTCTTGATGCCCTTACGCCATGCTTTGTCTTAAAATACCGTTTTTCTATGATGCACTCATTTATTGATTCAATACATATTTATTAGGTATCTGTTAAATGCCAAGCATTGTTCTGGTCACTGATGTTTTTTTTAAAAGAAAAGGAAAAAAATCCCCAGTCTTCATGGTGCTTAAACAGTTGCATGGGAAGAGGGCTTAGAAAATAAGCAAGATAAATTTAAAATATCCTGTGTTAAAGGGTGATGTACTGGATTAACTAGGGTCCCCCCACAATTCATGCTCACCCAGAACTTCAGAAAGTGAGGTTATTTGGAAATAGTGTATTTGCAGTTAACTGAAGAAGAGGTCATACTGGATTAGGTGCTATATTCAATGATTGGTGTCCTTATAAGAAGGCCATGTGGGGGCTTCCCTGGTGGCGCAGTGGTTGAGAGTCTGTCTGCCAATGCAGGGGACATGGGTTCGGGCCCTGGTCTGGGAAGATCCCACATGCCGCGGAGCAACTAGGCCCGTGAGCCACAACTACTGAGCCTGCGCGTCTGGAGCCTGTGCTCCGCAACAAGAGAGGCCGCGATAGTGAGAGGCCCACGCACCGCAATGAGGAGTGGCCCCCGCTCGCTGCAACTGGAGAAAGCCCTCGCACAGAAGTGAAGACCCAACACAGCTAAAAATAAATAAATAAATAAATAAATAAATAAATTTATTAAAAAAAAAAAAAAAAGAAGGCCATGTGAAGACAGACACAGAGGGAAGGCGGCCATGTGAACCAGGAAGTGGAGGTTGAAATGATGCAGCTACAAGCCAAGGAACACCAAGGACTGCCAGCAACCACCAGAAGCTGGGAGAGAGAATGGGAGGGTTCTCCCTGAGAATTTCCGTAAGGAATTCACCATGCCAGCACTTGATTTTGGATTTCTGACCCCCAGAACTGCGGGAGAAGAGATGTGTTGTTCTGAGCCACCCAGTTTGTGGGAATTTATCACAGCAGCCTTAGGGAACTCATCCAGGTGAGAAGTGCTGTGGGGAAAGTAGGGATGGAGGAGAGAGAATGTCCAGTAGAGGAGGAGGTTTGAAATTGTACTTGGGAAGGTCTCGTTGCAAAGGTAATATTTGAATAAAAACCTAACGGAAGTGAGAGAGAGATTTATGGGGCCTCCTGGGAGAAGAGTATTCCAGGCAGAAGGAAAAACCAGTGCAAAGGTCATGCTACCCTCGTCTGCAGCAGTGGGTCTCAAAGTGGGATGCCTGGACCAACAGTAGCCACATCACCAGGAATTCGCTAGAGATGCAGATTCTTGGCTGCACCCCAGACCTCCTGAATCAGAAGTTCTGGAGGCAAAACCTAGGACTCTGTGTTTTAGCAAGCCCTCCAGGGGACTGTGATGCAGCTCCAGTTTTGAGGCCCACCGTAAAGGATCGTCCTTGCACGCGAATCACGTGGTGCTTGTTTCCACTTTCTACCGAGTCTTGGGAAGCAGAAGGCGGATGTCCATCTTCGCCCAGTGCACAGCTGTGAGCCTGATGGCTGCAGCTTCTGAGCAGGTGTGGAGTGCTGTCTACCTGCGGCTCAGTCATTTCATGCATCTGTTGAAGTGGCCCTCACTCCATCATGCAGGGGATCAGGGAACGTGGAAAACATAAATCAGATAAGCCAAGAGCCTCGTTGTAGCCACTAGCACCGTAGCACTGCCACTTAGTGGAGTAATTTGAATTTCTTCTCTTCTCTTTCCAGTGGAGGATCTGTGAGCAGAGCACCCAGGTGGAGTGTCCTGGCAGCGAGAGACTCTGGACGTAAGCGCAGAATACAGGTCCAGCTGAACTGACAGACCTGGATGCTTTTTGCCCAGAAATGTGAGTTGATGTCCTAAAGGCAGCAAAGGAGACCATAGGATAAAAGGCGGAAATCTGGGGAAGCAGATCGGGCTCAAAAGAAGGAAGAAATTATGTTAGCACTGCCAGGGAAATGAATTTAATTCTTAGGTTGTCAAATGTATTTAGAGATTGTCTTATAAGATCACATGAGTAATCAAACTAATAAAGCAGGTAAGAGCTGAGTTCCTCTGTTTGGTAGACCCTGTAGGACATGGCCGGGGTGGCACCCTGACTCTAGCACATTGTGGGAACTATTGGCTTTGTTATCTCATTGATTACACTGTGAAATTGAGTCTTAGGGTTGGATTTAATTTTACTTAAAAGAAATAAAAGGAGCTATCTGTGTCAGATTAGATAATCTCTCAGGTATTGTTTGACAGAAATGTTGTCTAATATAATGGACTCTCAAATCTCCTCTTTCAGAATACCATGCTTATTAGTCTCCTCCTCTGATTGTCCCACCATCGGCTAAGCCCCATCTTACGTGTCTGCCAGCCCCTCCTCTTCCCGCAATGAGTCTCTCAATGGCGTCATCAGTTTCTTCAAATTCAAAATGGATTCACTTACTCTCTCCTAGCTCCCAATTCTCCTCCATTACAGCTGAGCTTTCCAAGGGGGCGAGACCATGTTTTATGACTCCAAACAGTATTGGGCCCAAAGTAAGTGATTCATGCATTTATCAGCTTAAAAGCAAGAGTACTGGGGAGGAGGATTACATGGATAGGGAAGGAAGGAGAGAAAATTTGTCAGTGATAAGAAAGCAGGAGACAGACAGAGGTCTAGAAAGAGGTTTGAAATATTGAGATATTAAGTTGTGTTTATCCTCACTATGACTTTTCCTTACCCTTATTCCCAGTAGGTAGGAAGCAGGTAAGAAAGTGGGAGCTCCTTCAAGACAGCCTTCTTCCTGACTTCTGTTTTTCTTGAGGGACTTGTTCTGGAAGTGAGGAGTAGATGTAGAAGCTGTGAGGAAAAGAAGAGACATATCCCTAGATTGGGAAGGGCAGAGGTTGTTGGGCTGCCCAAGTTATGGACAATTAGGACTCCTTTCATTGCAGTTGCAGAATCCAACTTAGGCTGACTGTTAAAGAGAATTTAATGGCTCACGTAATTGTGGATCTAGCTTCAGGCATGGGTGAATTCTGTTGCTTGGGAGGACTGGTCTCTTCTGATCTCTCTCATGGCTTGGCTGCCCTCTGGCTGGCTTCATTCTTAGTCAGATTCTCTCCATGTAGGATAATCCCACTAAGCAGGGAGTCCTTAGCACACCAAGCTGAAGCCCAGCAGGCAGAGCTTCCCAGAGAGCAATCCCAGGGGCTGACTTTCCTTGCTTTGGATTGGCTTAGAATTTGGGTCAGGAGCTCAGTCAGTCACTTATGGGGAGGATGGTTTCCCAAAGAGAAATTGAAGTGCTGTTGCTGGAAGAAGGGGAAATGTATTAGGTAGACAAAAATATCAAATATCCACTGCCATATTCCATAGAAGCTGGTGACACTCAAGGAGTTGAAAACTCATCCGAGGGGAGTGGCTACAGGGACAGCCTGGGGAAGGTCAGAGACCCCCAGCCTGTGCAGGGATCCCTGTATTCCACCTGGCATGGCCCCTGGATACCGCATGGAAATTGGATACCCATATAGGAAAAAAATGAACCTCAACCTCTGTTTCACTCCAGCTTGCCTTCAAGGAAATGGTCAGGCTTGATCCTTAAGGATGTCAATTGTTCCCTTTAAGGACCAGAGAATAGAGTCCCCACCTCCCACCTAGCCCTTCCCTCCCCCCACAATTTTTCAGCCTGCTGAAAGAAAGATTCTCTTGCAACCCCAGGGAGGGAGAAATCTTAAGACAGACTTGGATTGATTTTCCTACCAGCACAGAGGTATAAGGGCTTAAAGGCAGATTGAATTTTTTTTTAATAAATGTATTTATTTTATTTTATTTATTTTTGGCTGCGTTGGGTCTTCGTTGCTGCACGTGGGATTTCTCTAGTTGCGGCGAGCGGGGGCTACTCTTCGTTGTGGTGCGCGGGTTTCTCATTGCGGTGGCTTCTCTTGTTGCAGAGCACAGGCTCTAGGTGCGCGAGCTTCAGTAGTTGTGGCTCACAGGCTGTAGAGTGCAGGCTCAGTATTTGTGGCACACGGGCTTAGTTGCTCCATGGGCATGTGGGATCTTCCCGGACCAGGGATCGAACCCGTGTCCCCTGCACTGGCAGGTGGATTCTTAATCACTGCGCCACGAGGGAAGCCCAGATTGAATTTTAGTTCAAGAAAAATAAAACAAACGTGTCCTTCTTTTTTTGTGTGGAGGAAGGTTTATACCTGACACGTTGCTTCCTTTTGGTGTCTGAAAATATTGTCCCCCAAAGTACTGTAATTTAACAAGCACGTGCTTTTATTTTCTCAAAACCAAGGATTCTCTATCACTCCCTTTAAAGGAAAGACTGAAATTTAGGAAGTCTTGAAAAGCCTACTCTCCAGGTGAGTGTGTTGCTTAAAAAATTATTTCTAGTGACTCCAGATATAGACCCACCCATAGATAGTCGATTGATTTTTGACCAAAGTACCAAGTCAGTCCAATAGGGAAAGGAAAGTCTTTTAAACAAATGTTGCTGAACAAATGTATACTCATATGGAAAAAAATGAACCGCAATCTCTGCCTCACTCCATGAATAAAAATTAATTTGTGCTGAATTACAAACCTAAATATAAAATCCAGAACCATAAAATTCTAGAAGAAAGTATAGGACTCTGTCTTCATAATCCTGTGGTAGGCAAAGATTTCTTGGACAGAACCCCCAAACCATTAACCACCAAAGAAAAACTTGGTAACTTAGTCTTTATCAAAATTAAAAATTTCTATGCATCAAAAGACACTGCTAAGAAAATGAACAGATAATCCTGGACAGACTGGGAAAGAATATTTGCAGCACAAATATCTGACAAAGGACTTGAATCCAGGATATATAAAAAACTTACAAATCAACAATAAAAAGATGAACAGCCCAGTTTTAAAATGAGCAAGACTTGAGCAGTCGCTTCACAGAAGAGGATGCACTCATGGCTTTAAGACATGAAAAGGGGCTCAGCATCCCCTGTCATCAGTCACCATGCAAGTCAAAACCACAATGAGGTAGCATCTTGTATCTGCTAGACTGGCTGAAAATGAAACAAAACCAAAAAATGGACAATACCAAACTTGGGAAAGAATGTAAAGCAACTGGAACGCTCATCTATTGCTGGTGGGAACGTAAAATGATATCATATTTTTGGGGAACTTAATTGACAGTTTCTTATAAAGTTAGACATATATATAACCCAATGATACAGATGTTCCATTCCTGTGTATTTCCACAGGAGAAATGGAAACGTGGGCACATAAAGATTTGTGCATGACTCTTCACAACAGCTTTTTTAGTAAAAGACAACAACGGGAAACAACTCAAATGTTTATCAACAGGAGGTTGGATAAACAAATTCTGGTACCTCATACAATGGAACTCTACTCAGTAATAAAGAAGAACAAACTACTGATTCATGCAACAACATATTAATAGATGAACATTATGTTGAGCTAAAAAAAAGCCAGAACCCAAAGAATGCAAATTTTTTGACTCCTTTCATATGAAATGTAAAAAACAGAAAGTGATAAAAATCAGAAAGTGATTGCCTCTGGGGGATGAGGGTGGGAATTGCCTGGAAAGGAGCACAAGGAAACTTTCCTGCATCATGGAAATGTTCTATATTTCGATCGAAGTGGTGGTTACATGGGTATATACAATTGTCAAAACTTAATAGACCACTTAAGATCTGTGCATTTTTCTGTGTTTATTATACCTGAATTTTTAAAAACGTTGGTAAATGAGGTTATTCAGACGTGCGAGTGATTAACACGGGTTTGACTTCTCCCAGTGGTGCTCTGGAAGACAGAGAGGAAGGCATATGAGAGATAGCAGTACCTTTTCTGTAGAGTGTTTTCCTTCTGTGGAGTGTTCCCTGGGGAATTCCCTGGCGGTCCAGTGGTGAGGACTCCGTGCTTCTACTGCAGGGGCCCTGGGTTCCATCCCTGGTTGGGAACCAAGATCCTGCAAGCTGTGCGGTGCGGCCAAGAAAAAAAAAAAGAGTGTTCCCTGGAGGCTTACAACATCTCTCGCTTGAAGCGGGCAGTCTGCGGTTCCCAGGGGCAAGATGAGCCGCCCCACAGGCCGCATGATCAGGAAGGGCAGACATTAGGACCTAGGTCTTCTCTTCTCTAAACTGAGATTAGGGTCTGCTCGGAGCTTGGACCTTGACCATGGTCTTCTCTTTTCCTTTGATTCGAGTTTGCCCATCATTTCTCCACACTGAATTGTGTTTGGCAGCCAACACCGAGGGCGCTAGTGCCCGGTTGTAAAGCGGTAACAGCTCTATTTGATTAGACCAGCCATAATTTATTGCTGCTTTAACCTCTCTGTTGCTCAAGCAACCAATATCCTGAATTCAGACTCAGGGTATTTTAGTTAAGTTTAAAAATTTATTACCTTACAACCAGTCAGCCCATCACTGTGCTCATGTCCCACTCCTGTGAGTCACGCTGACCCTTAAGAGCCACCTCTAACTGCATTAACTGAGACCTGTGGCTCGGGTGCCCGTGAAGGGCTGGGACAAACGCACCACGATTCATGTGTGCAGAGCGCCCTGCTCTCCCCTGGCTGAGCACACCGACCAGAACCCACCCAGGGGACCTCCACGTTGACCTTTCAAGGAGCCTTGCCTTTATTGCAGGATGACAGTTTACTGCCGAAGAGGCAAGCTTATGCACAAAAACTAGGTGGGCACACGGTTTATTCTGTAACTTAAAAGGTTTGCCAGTGCCAAGGGTTAGTGAAGAAAACAAGCACACAAACAAACCCGCTTGGGAAAGCCAGCCTTGCAGTGGATGTTGGCTTTGCCCTCTCCCTACTGCTTGTGGGGAACACATCCCTTTGCTCTTTCATCTTCTTCTCTAACTGTCCCTTCTCTCCCGTCACCACCGCATCCTTCTAATCCCAGCTCCCAGCACCCCTTGGCTGGACAACTGTGCTGAATTCTATCTTCCTACCTCCACCGCATCCTGGCACGTCGTTCATTTAGCCAACATTTATTCACAATCTGCTCTGTCCTCCACGCTGGGGACACTGCACAGCTCTTAGTCCCATGAAAGAGAGAGACGCGTGAGCAAACTGCAATGCATGGATTAGACCATAAGCTTCAGGGCCAGGGACCATACCATGTTGGTTGTAGGCTTTGTGCCTAGTATTTTAAATAAATAAACAATTTTTGAAAGTTATAACTTAACACATGTTCAAAGAGCTATGAAAAACTTCAGAAGACAGGGGCTGACTGAGTCAGCAGAGGAAAGGGACTGGCTTGGCTGGGCCAAGTGCAGGATGGTGAAACTGTACAAGGAGGTGACACTGACCCTGCAGTCTCGCCACAGGTGCTGTCCCCTCCAAAGCTCTTCCTGGACACTGCAATCCTCGGGGAGTCTCCTCTTCTGAGCTGGGCCCTTTAAAATATCTTGGCATGTCATATTCCTAATGACAGTGTTTTCATATGGATGTGTCATGTGTCCCTCATTAGGCTACAGTCTCTTTTAGTGATTACAGTTTATTTCCCACATGCATAGACCAGATATTCATAAATCTAGTCACTTTTTAATAGGATGTATTCTACTTTGGGAATGCCTTATTGTATATTTTATTTACTCATAAGACAAAAGGAATGCTTCCCTTTAAATATCAGTTTCTCTGGGACCTGTAATTGTTAACTTATAAACCTTTAATTACTTGCTAGAGTCTGGAACAGGGTCAGAAAGAAATTTTAAAGTGCCAGGTGTAACTATAAGTCGTGGTTCAATTCAGAAATGCAAATAAAGTATCTTTGGGTAAGTCAAAGGAAAACTGCAATTTGATTTACCCAACATTTTGACTTTTAACATACATCGGCCCCATTAAAAAAACAAACAGTTTTAGATAGGTTTAAATACTAGTGAATATGTTGTTAGTTTTAGCAAGTGATATATCACAGAGATCTTCTGAGTCTATAAATGGAGCAGTCGACTTCACACAGCTGGCGTAGAAACGGATTTTGAGAGTATAACTCTCAGAGAGCTTTGTTCTAAACATGAGTGGGTGCTCCATTTTTAAACTGCTCCAAAATAATTTGTTTTGATTTGATTCTGGAATGCAATTAATAAAAGACATATAATTTCAATATGTGATGTTCAAAATCCAACTTAAAGGGATTTTTAAAATTAGAACTCATAAGATTTGAATCTTAAATCTTAAATGGTTGTCATGTGTCTGTTTATGAAAAAGAGATTTTTTTTTTTCTTCATTCAGCTTAGCTTAAGTAAAAGTCCATTGTAGCACAAAACCAACAGTGGCATCCTGTGGCTTGGCCTGTGAATGACAAGTGTGTGTCACAATTGTGGTCTTGGGAGGCTTAGATTTATAGCTACACAAAGGTATAGAATCATTGCAAAGAACATGGCGATGGCAGGAGAAAAAAACAACCGTTAGTTATTTTTTAAGACCTAAAGTCATTATAAGTGAATCTTCATGGTCTTTTCTCTTTATTTCATGAGAGGGAAGTGCATGTATGATTTAAAATTGAATTGAAAATAAAACTAAGGAATTTACTTATTTTTTTAAAAAGCTTATTTTGGAAGGAATCCAGCATGGGGATTCCCCTCTGTAATTTTTGTACAGAGAAAATTCCATTATTTTTCTCATGTTGTTATTGCAACATCTTATAACGTATAGATCAAATGGTGAGTTTGTCTTTCTCATGTTTTATAAAAGAGAAAGAAAAGAGGAACATTTAAAAAATTGTAATTCCTATGTAAGTGTGGGAAATGGAGTAGAAGAATCCATACCAAACCATTAACAACTGCCAACACTTTATCTTTTTTTTCCCAGGAATGAAATACAACTAAATCTTTGGTGTTCTTTGACACCCTCAGCCTTGTCTTGAAGGACATCACTGTCGTAGCTTCCCTGTGCAAGCTTCAATCTTCTCACTTTTTTTTCACATTTTTAATATTTTCATAAGTGATATAGTGTTGCTTTATCCCATTTTAAAAACTTTTTATAAATAGAAATATGGTGTTCATATTCTATAAACTTTCACTCTCAAGATGTAGTGGAATTCTCATAAATGCCTACCTTGAGTGAAAAAATTAATAAAATATGAATGCCATAATTTTATTTAAGTAATCTTTTAAATAAGAAATATATATATACACACACACATACATATATATATATAATAAAGGTATTTGGATTTCCACTTTTGAAAATTACCTGTTCTCATTTTTTCCCCACTTTCCTATTGGAGTGCTTTCATTTTCTTATTTGTTTATTTATTTATTTAGGTTCTTTCTCCATTAAATATAAATTCTCTGATAAAATAAAATATGTATTTATCAGGTCCGTTGTTATAGATCGTGCAACTATCTTCTCTAAGCCTGTTTCTTCTTTTTTTAATCTCAAACTTTACGATATATTTTGTTATAAGAGTGTTTCCGTTTTGAGGGAATTATATGTTAATTATATTTATTTAGGACTTCTAATCTACATTTATAAGAGAGATTACCCTGTAGTTGTTGGTTTTTTCCTCTTGTACTGCCCTTGTTTCATTTTGGTGTCAAGCCTATACTAGCTTTACAAATCAAGTGACGTGCTATTCTGTCCTATTGTCTGTAAGAGCTTATAATGATGATCTTTTCCTGGAAGATCTGGTAAAATTCACTACTAAAATCATCTAAGACTAGTGTTGTAGGGGGAAGGTGGTCAGGAGGTGGGAACGTTTGTCAAATCAACTTTTTTAATGCTAAAATTGCCTTCTTCAGTTTTCTGTTTCTTTTTCAGTGTCAGAAAGTTATATATTTTTCTAGAAAATTAGGAATTTTATCTATATTTCCAAATTTATTGACATAAAATTGTGCAGCAGATTCCCTTATGAGTTTTTTCATTTCTATGGCATCTGGGATATATCATATTTTTCCATTCCTAGTGTACTTCATTTATTTCAGTTGCTGAATAATATTCTATTGTATGGAGAGCCACAATCTATTCAATTATCAGTTGACGGCTATTTGGGTTGTTTCCATTTTTGCCTATTATGAATAATGCTGCTATGAACATAAGTGTACCAGTTTTTGTAGACATAGGTTTTCATTTTGGAGAGCATATACTGAGGGGTATAACTTCTATCTAAACACAAAAAGGGAGGACATTATTAAAGATGTTAGTCTGCTTTTCTGCAGCTGGTCATAAGAATAAGGTTGGTCGAATAACTACCCATTCTACCCCCATACTTCCCTTGCCTTTTACCAGCACCTCAGTTGGTTGATTCTTTGCTTGATAACATGATCCAAACTTTTAGTTTTGAGGAGTGTGACTCCTTGGTGATTCTGCCCATATGGAGTTGATGTAGTCCTTTGTTAACCTTGACCATGGGGCAGGAAGTACAAATAGACACCCTAGGGGGAAGCCCCCAGCTTCTTTGAACACTGTTCCTTCTTAGTGTAGTAGCTCTCTTAGCTCCCCTGGATAGTCAGCGCCAGCCCTGCAGCGCTCACCCTGACCTCCCCTCTTTTCTTATTCTCTTTGTGGCCTCGGACATTGAAATGCCAGGGAGCAGTTTAGTTCCAATTCAGGGGAATGGGCGGTGGGTCCACTGGTGATGGTGGAAGATGAAAGGAGCGGTGGGGATTGTTACCTGTGTGTGTTACAGTGTTGAAAAAAAATAGACATGCAGAGTATAGCTACAGTGCTTTCTAGCATCAAATGATCTAGCAATTCCGCTCCTAGTATATACCCAAGAGAATTGAAAACAGGTGTTCAAATAAATACATCTGCACACATGTGTACATATGCTCGTAGCAGCACCATTCACAATAGCCAAAAGGTGGAAAGAGCCCAAATGTCCATCAATGGGTGAATGAATAAACAAATGTGGTACATATAATGGAGTATTATTCAGCCATAAAAAGGAATGAAGTATCTATACATGTTACAAGGCGGGTGAACCTCGAAAATATTATTGGGTTGGCCAAAAAGTTCGTTTGGATTTTTCATACGAGGTTATGGAAAACCCCGAACGAACTTTTTGGCCAACCCAATATGTTAAGTGAAAGAAAGCCAGACACAAAAGGTCACTTACTGTGTGAGTCCATTGATATGAAATGTCCAGAATAGTTAAATCAACAGAAACAGAAAGCAGATTGGTGGTTGCCAGGGGCTGGGAAGAGGAAGGGTTGGAGAGCAACTGCTTAATGGGACAGGGTTTCCTTTTAAGGGAGTGAAAATGTTTTGCAAGTAGACGGAGGTGGTGGTTATACAACATGTGACTGTAGTAAATGCTACTGAGTTGTTCACTTTAAAATGGTTATTTTTATGTTACGTGAATTTCACCTCAATAAAAATGAACAAATAAAACCCTCTATGGTTTTACATTCCCTTGCACATTTAAGCAAGGGATTATTCCCAAGCTTTATTTCCTCTCACAGATGTTCTTTTCTCTACCATCCCCTTTTTCTTATCTTTTAAGGGTATTCTTTAGATTAAATGTAGGCTAGGAGTTGTTAATAATTTCAGGATAAATGTTTAGATTAGATAAAAAGATATTTGAAAACAAAACAAAACAAGAGACAGATCGAATTAGCATTCCTCTTTGGTTATATGTTATAGAAATCCCTTTGAAAGAGCTGTGTTTTTAGTGAGAAATTAACACATAAAATCATTTTTCCTTATAAGCTTGGAGCCCTACCAGACATCTTTAACTGGGCGGAATTGCTTCATGTAATGAGTGATTTAAAGCAAAAGTAACAACCTAAATGTTAGAGAGTTACAATTGGTCCATTTGAAGAGAACAAGCCTTGTAGGTGGGAGCAGCGCCGCCAGGAGAGCACAGATGCCCTTTCCATGATGAGACCCCCCCTTTAAGGACCATAATACAGACCAGTTAGGCAGAGACAAACCCAGACGTGTCTCAATTTGTCAGAAGCCTTGCTCTGTTTCCCCCACATGGTTGGGGTCTGATAAAAGCCCATACATGGTTTGGTCCAGCACATTCTTCTCAGTATTTACATCCCAAGGGGAGTTTTAAGGGACATTTAATCCTCATGTTTCTGGTTCATTTTCCCTGAACTCATCAAAATGAGGTTATGAAAGATTGCTTTGATCTTTACCAGGACTTGTTCACGAGAGACATGAGGCCATTACTTTCAAAACAGAAACCTCTTCTCTGCCAAGAGCCTGGGGGTTAACAGCATGATGTCAGAGCTTCATTCGAAGCCCCCAACCTTTGAGACCCAACTGGATCCTAAACTTGGCTTGGGGAGGCCTGCTGCCCTCCAGCCTAATAAAGCCCATTGATTAACTGTCAGACCAGCTGTGTAACGAGTGAACTTTTAGTGGCTGTGCCATTTTCTTGGTTCCAGGCCAGAAATGATTGGTATAAAACTTACACCATTAGGGAGACATTTCAGAGAGAAATTGGTATTTGCATAATGAAGGGCTGCCTTCCAAATAAAAATGTGCCTTGCAGGACAAGTATTTTTTAATAATGAAAATGTAAATAAATCTGTTAACGGCAGCCTTCTTTGGGTTCTTCCAGAGACCATACACACTTGAGGGTGAATTACTATAAGGCTAATCACAGATTCCCTGTCCCGTTGCTTTAATATTTGTGGAGTTCAGTGCCCAAGGTGTAAGGATGGGAAATAAGTATATTATAAAACTATGACCAAAATTCCTGCTTCAATAAACTTGAACGATCCTCTGGTGAGATAAGACTGTAAAAGGCACTAGACTTTAGACTTTAGGGGTCATAGTTAAAGTTCTTTAATTTGTCAGGAATAGAAACCAAGTCATGCCAGATTGGGCAAGAGGAATTTGTTGGAGAGATATGGAGATGTCTTGCGGCATTAAAGAATGATCTGGACACAGTGTTTAAGAAGGGCAGGGGCTGCACCAGGGCTGCTGGGGGTCTCAGTTGCTAGTGTTTCTTTTTCAGATTGAACTGAGAACTAAAGGCAGAAACATCATAGAGGATTTGGCATGGGATACGATTTTGTGAACTGTGTCGAGGACAGGCTAGGTAATCCCAACTATCATCCCCCCAAAATGAGGTAGTTAAATATTTAAATGACCAGAAAAAAATCTTAGAACCTGAGCTGAAAGCGTCCTTTAATGTCACCCCTTCTTCTTTAGCCCTGACACCTGGGCATTTGGCATCTGTTTAAATACTTCCCATGAAGGGACACTACTTATGAGGACAGCCTATTCCATTATTGGACCATATGAAATATAAAAAGGTCTTATATTGAGTGAAATTTGACTTCTACCCTTTGGTTCACTATCTAGACTTTGAACACGCAGATCAAGTCTTACACAATGTACACAAGATAATTGTTTATATGTTGAAGACAAATCAATGCCCTGGCCTCTTGGCTTTCTCTTATTCTAGCTAAGCATATTTAATGGCTTCAAATAGTTATCATATACTCACATTTTTCCCCCGTCCAACCTCTTCTACACATAATTTAGTCTCAAGTGGCCCTCTTAGAATGCAGTATCTAGGATGGAATATACACTCCAGACATGGTCCAGACAGCAAACTTCTATTCATGTGGCTTTGGGTTGTATTACCATTATGGTGTTGACTCAGGTTGTGATTGTGGTCCAAGCATGAACTGTTGCTAAATCAGCTCTCCCCTCTTACCCTCTTGTGCAATTAATTCTTTAAACATAAATGCTGCCAAAAAGGAACAATGAGTAGTCATTGCTCAGATTATTTTGACTTTTGTCCTTGCCTTCTGTTCTATTAACTGTCTTTCCACCAACAATTGATAAGCATGGATTTTATCCCTTACTCCAAGTCATTGCTTAAAAAAAAAAAAAGTTGAACTGACCAGGGCCAAGTACAGAGCCTGTCGATCTGGATTGGAAATGTCTCCACAAGTTGACACTGAGCAGTGGTCTCTGAGAACAGTTATTCAACCAACTGTGTATCAGCTCAGATGCAGGGTTTTGCAGAGTATGTCTGATGGAAGAACTGTTTCTTTAAATATTGATAAGGTTTACTTTAAAAGAAAATGTTCTGAGTTTTTATTATTATGCCCAGTGAATCATTAAGAATGTGGAATACCCTTTTACGTGTGTCTGTGTGGGGAGTATTATCTGGTGGAGTCTCATAACACACTCTTGGGAAACACTGACTGAATCCTATTAGCGTGAGCACGCGCGTTTCCGATTGGTTCCACTAGGATTTAAATGAGAGTCTTGATCAAGTGCTCTGCTATAATCAAGATAAAGTCTACGGCATGCCTCTGTGCTACCAATCTGTCAGCTCTGTCCAAGGAGGAGAGAGTTAAGAACTGAGCCCAAGAGTGCAAGAGTAATCAAGGTGCATGTTGGTTGGGAGACTTCAGAGACATGGGATCTCAGGTCTTAAAATGGCCAAAATATTCAGCTGAAGAATGAGAGACAAAGGTTGAATCAAAGGCTGAGCCCATTCCCAGCTAAGATCCAGAAGGAGAGCCCAAGCATGGTGGCCAGGACAGTCAGTGGTGCTCATGAGCGGTGGCAGCTGGGTTTTAAATCAAAGTCCTGTGGCATCTGGGTCTACCCTTTAGGGCCAAGATTCTGCCTGAGCGGACACTGGACTTGACAGCTTGAGGGTTAAGAAGCTTCTTTCTGTCTACCTGCTAACACTCTGCTGCCTGCCCCGTCGGGTCTGGTCTTTCTTTGTTCTTCTAAGCTAGGCGTGAAAACATAAACTCCCTCTGTTGTCCTTAGGATACCCCCCGACAAGCCTTGATTCCATTTGGCTGTTAGCCTTCCTGACATTCTTCCTCTTCTTAGGTTTCCTTCCTGGTCATCTTTGGTTCTTCTTCCCATCTTTCATCTTTAATACATTTCTACATTTTATTCTTTTACAAGTTCTATATACTCATTAGCATCTACATTTGCTCTTGGGCCATTTCTACTAAGTTCAGCAGCAATATCCTATAGCTGGATTTATTCGTACAGTGGATATATTCCTGAAAAAAATGAATTTCAGTAAATTGAATTATATTTTGACTACTCACAGAGAGTTTGAAATTTATAGATTCTTCCAATGGGTATTTTTTTTTGTAAAGTTGAAGAATGGTTTTGTAAGTCAAATAACCTCTAATTTGCCAATTGTGTAAGTCTGTAAATTTAGTTTTCTTAAGTCATGGTTAATCTACATCAATAAACACTGCATTTTAAGTTTATCAAGTGGCAGAGTATCTGGTCAGTTGACCAGAATTAACTGATGTGATTTCATGACTGTGTTCAGCTTTACAGTATGATTTAAGGTTTACACTTAGTAAATTAAATGAGATCATTTTATAACTACTCACAGTAGGGGCTGACTCAGTGTGTGATGTACGCAATGGAATAATGAATCTGCACTAGCCCAGATGGTACCTTCTGTTGTTGCCCTTCATGTCACTTATTCATTCACCAAACATTATGGAGTGCCTAGAATATTCTGGAAACTTGGAATACAAATGCCGCGGGTTTAATTCCCATCAGACAGGTACTTAGAGTAATTCGCTGCCAGGCACCCAATCCTAAATCCCTGCAAATATCTTAATTACTAATTAGATGGGGATTGACACAATCCAAGGAGACAAGCAGGCGATCTGGAATCAAGCTGGAAAAAAGCACCAATGGGAAATTCACAGACCCTGGACCATACCCAGTGGCTCTTTGCTTGGACGTGGACGGGCCATGAATCCATATTGAGTCTATGGGAAAGTAACAAACATAGGTCCAATTCTGCTCATGTCTCCATGGCCGGGGGGGGGATGATAATAAGAATATTATATTCTTATTATATTATATTCTTATAATAAGAATAATCTAATATTCTATTAGAATCTGCTCCCTTCGTGCCAGACACTATTCTAAACACTTTGCGTGTATTGACTCATTAAGTCCTTACAACGCCCCCCATGGGGTAGATTCTGCTACAATTTCTGTTTTACAAAGGAGATGACTGAGGGCACAGAGGGGTAGAGTATTTTGCCCAAGGTTGCACAGCATGTAAATGGTAGGGCTGGGGTCCATCCAGGCAGGTGACCTTGGAGCTCATGCCTTGGTGGTCACAAGGCTCAAGTGAGGTAGCAGTCGGTGGGAGCCTCTTGGCTCTGTGATGCCGCACAGGTGAAGATACTATTAATAGTGCTGCAAATCACCAACACCAGACCTCAGACTCTCTACCCATACAGATGCTCTTGATTTACCCAGTAATAATCAAATGATTTATACACATCCTCTCCTGGAACAAGTATATAGCAACCTAGTTCTGGTGGGTTATGAAATAGATTTTAAAAATCCAAATGGCTTATGGGGAAATCAGATTTTACCCTGGGACAGGGGTGATAGAACACCTCAGGTCAGGGGGACCTCAAAGGCTCCCTGTTCAGAATTCTCCCCCAATTCCCATTGTACACTTGACTCTCTCCCACATCCCCATAAATCTGAGTGCCCTGGGTGTCTGGATATTGGATTAGAGATGGGTATTGATGGATGAGGACAGACAGAACAAGGCCTGTAAAAAGTGATTCATTAACCTAGGCAACCCTTTATAGCTAAAAATTTCAAAGCTGGGGCTATCTTTCCAAAACAAAGATCTAACCATGTGTCTCCTCTGCTGAAAACTTATTCATGGCTCTCCTTTACCACAGGGTAAATTCTCAAGGTCCTCTGAGAGCTGACTCCTTCCTCCGTTTCCCCCAGCAGGCCCGGCAGGCTGCATGGTCCAGGCGAGTCCTGCCACCCTCCCCCCACCCCCCAATCCCGCCACCCACCCTCCTCTGCTGCCCCGGGCTCCTGCTCGGTAGGCCCGGTGCAGATCTGCCTGCCCGGGGAGCTCCTCTCCAGAGCCCAGCCTGTGGCAGAGTCAGGTCCTGTAGGTCAGAGCCTGGAAATTCCTGCGACCCAGAAGGTGAGAAACAGGGTCCGAAGAGCCCGGAGGAGAAGGGGAGGTTGGCCGAGGGCTTGGCCTTGCGGGGGGATCACAGGAGGAGGGGCCAGCCCCCTACTACTACCCTTCAGGCTCTGTGGTCACATCACAGGGTTGTTGCCAAACCCTGCCATGTCCTGCTGGGTCGAGAGCTCACTGGAGCAAAATCTGCAGGGACAAGTGGGATGGGGCCCAACAAATGCGATAAAGGCAGGGAACCCCACTGCACCGCAAAAGAAGGGCCCGGGCGGCCCCCCAGCTGACGTTTCTCTGACTCCCTGGGGTCCTGGTCACAGCACCAAGCGCCCACTGAACCGAACACGAGGTGACACGTGGGCAGATGCCCCACCAGGAGCTCACGCTCTGTCCATGCTGCCCTCCTTTACTCAGCTCCTTGACCTTGTGTCCCAGGCGCTTTGTTAGGGGGAAGGACAGCCCCTGCCCCCAGGATCTCCGAGACACCGGGCCCATCGCAGGGAGGCACAGAGGGAGTTGTGGCCCACCCACCTGGGAAGTGTTTGGACTGAGGCCTGAGGGACGGGTGATGTTCATACGTCTGCAGGTCTGGGGTCCTGGGGAAGCGTGGAGGGCAGAGGGCTGCTCCAGGCCGAGGGAAGGTGGCTTCTCGCCGCATGTGGCCACACTGGTGGGACTTTGCTGTCTTCCCCCCTCCACGCTCCCCCCTGCCGCTTCTTCCTCTCCCCATCCCTCCCGTTCACGTTCTGCTTGTCTTTCTGGGTCAGCCTCAGGTTGCACGCGCACAGGCTGAGCCGACCCCCAGCGAGTCCCCCCTGCCGCTTGTCCAGGAAAGCTTGCTGGGGAAGGCCCTTCGGAGGATGGAAGCAGTTTGCAGATGGAGCGCGAAATCAGGCCTTGGGCTTTTGGAGGAGGCAAAATTATAATTTGCATTTCTCTGCGGAGTGAGAACTCTGCAATTTAGGATTTTGCCTAATTGCTCTTCAGCGTTTTTCCCAGGCACTTCTTCTCCTGGGCGGCCCTGTGATTGTTGGAGAGCTGCGCCGTTAACGGCTCTGAAGCTCCATCCAACCACGGCTCAAAGATGACTCAGGTAGAGAGCAGGGCAGTCCTGAGTTCGGCTTTTTTTTCCGGAGTCCTGATTTGCTCAGCCTGGAGAAGAGGGAGGGGCGCTGGCACTGGCGAGAGGTTCCGCGCGCATATCTGCAGCAGCATCTCCGGCCTGTGGCTCCTCCGCTTTCCGCTCTGAGCAGCTGGTGGCCAGGACCGAGGGGACGCCGAGGCGGGCACGTTACGTTCTCTCGGCAGCGGGGCTCTCCTCGCCCATGCGTGTGAGGCTGAAGCCCCTCTGTCACTCATTCACACTATGGACATTTGGGAAAGTTACCTACTTCCTTTAAAAACGTATTTTTTAGTGTCCCTAAGTGGCAGTAAGACTGGCAAGCGACAACCTGGAGTACTGTGTGGGGAACCAGGTCCCGCAGGCTCCCCTTCTCCCCGTGATCCCCACGCAGGCTCAGACCCAACCCAAGCTGTGCTGTCTCCCTCTGAGTTCGAGGTATTGCCAGCAATCTTTTTCTTTTTTAAATGAAAGGCACACCAAAAGAACGGAAGTTACGGCCATTTTTATCAATCACAGGCAAACGCCTTGGCAAGCAAGGACACTTTCCATTCAGCTTCAGCTCTTTGTGGTTGTAAGTTAAGGCCACAGATGTTAAAGCCACAGGGAGCCATGTTTCCAGGTGGGGCAGGGGCCAAGCTAAGAATATGATGTTCTTCAACAGTCCTACCTCTATCCAGGACCATCGTCCAATTCAAATCCCTTCACACGTGGCCAGCCCTTTTATACAGGTCAAGCCTGGCTGAAAGGAACATCCTGGAGGTTTTGAAGTGGACAAAAGCACATCAGACTTTGCTACAACATAGCACAGGGCTATGCACAGAACAGTGTGTGTTGGGGGGGGGGGGGAAGCAGGCACTGCTTACAGGAAAGGGGTTCTGAACTAGCTCATTCAATGTTGCAAAATAATGATAAAAGTCACTATGTCTTGTTTGCCTTCTACCATCCAGATGCTTTGCATACATTATCTTTAATCTTCAAAACAACTTTATAAAAGTGTTACTATCCCACTTTTACAGATGAGGAAACTTAGACTCAGATAATGTATTCATTTGCTAGGGCTGCTATAACAAGGTACCACAAACTGAGTGGCTTAACCCAACAGAAATTTATTCTCTCACAGTTCTGGAGGCTGGAAGTCTGAGCTCAAGGTGACAGCAGGGCCGTGCTCCCTCTGAGATTCTGGATAGAACCCTTCCTTGCCTCCTTCTACCTCCTCCTGGTGGCTGTCCATCCTTGGGTGCTTTGTTTTTCAGCTGCATCACTTTGATCTCTGCCTCTGTCATCCCATGCATTCCCCCATATGTATCTTGGTGTCTGTGTCATCTCCTCTTTTGTAAAAGTCATATCGGATTAAGGACCCACCCTACTCCAGTAAGACCTTATCTCAACTAATTACATTTCAATGACCCTATTTCCAAATAAGGTCACATTCTGAGGTTCTGGGGGTTAGATCTTCAAATATCGTTTTGGAGGACACAGTTCAGCGTAGAACACAGCAGCGAAGTATATTGCCTAAGGTATCACTGCAAGTGCAGAGAAAATTTGAACCTCGTACTGACTCCCAAACTCCTTTTCTTTCCCGTACACTAATTTATGCAGTTGATGTGTGTAAGTTACTCGGGCTTATTCCAGCTTTGTAATTTCTTATCCACAGCCTGCTTTTCAGCCCCAGTTACTGGTCCCTGAAGTGGGGAGATGAGAAGGAAGGTGGAGGTCAGGGCCGAGGAGCTGAGTCAGGCTCAGGAATTGCATCTGTATGTATCAGAGGTCCAGTCTGGAAAACAGAAATTATAGTAGGTATGTCAAACGGAGAGGATTTAATACAGAAATTTGGTTATAGAAGTACCGGAAGGACTGAGAGAACAAAAACAAAACAAAAAAGGGTGGGGAGAGACTATAGCAGGATCAAAAAAGAGAGTCTATGGTAAGAAATCATGTGGGTAATATGGCAGCTGAGGTTCTGGAGAAACCTCCCTTTGATAACTTCACAAATGTATGGCTGAGGTAAAGGGAAAGGATTAAAGCCCTGAAAGGATATAAGAGAAAATCAAAGCTGCCATTCACCCCAAGGCATTCACCGTCCATGGTGTTCTAGATCTTGGACTTCAAGAGGCTACGGCCCTGATGGCAGTGGGTAGAGCCTAGGACCACTGCAAGCTGGAATGTCAGACCAGAGATACCTATACAAGCTAGGTCCTCTGATGAGTACCACTCTTGAACTAGAGAAAACCACCAGACAGAACAAAAAGAAGACTTGCTCGTCTAAAGCTAGGCTCTGAGTGAAGCAAAAAACAAGACTGAGACAGGGAAGGAGACATATTGTGTCATATGGGGGCAATATGGTGGTCTCCCTCAAGGGAGAGAAGCAGAACCCAATTTCTGTCTCCCTGGCAGTGCCTGGTGACAGCACAGAACTTCTGGGGAGACAGCTTGTGGGACACCAAATGAGGCTCAGTCTTGGGCCCTGGGGCTCCCAATCTTGGCAAAGATCCCTGCCCAAGCCTGACCCAGAAGCAGTAGGGTAACTTGCCTTCAAGAGATCACCTTGGCTCTGAGAAATGACATCATTGTCAGCCACAACGAACTGGAGATCTTGGCTCATCCTCCATTTTTAGGCAAGAACCTTCTGGATTCTTCTAGGGAAAGGGAGAACTCCTCTTACCAATCAAGAATGAGATGAAGTTTTCTGCCAGCCTGCTGTCAGGGTGTTTTAGAGTCTTGTTTAATTTCATTTCAATAACATAAAGATATGTGTTATTTCTTGCATATCTGAGTTTGTGGAATGAGAATTGTCCACACTACACAAGCAATATCTATACCTCAGGGGAATTTGAAGAAGGATTTCCTCCATTTATGCCAGGGAAGATCACCTGAGGGATGGTCGGTATGCTTGTTCTTTGCAGAAATAGGGTGTGCTCGCCCCACAGAAGTGAAATTCTAGATCTTCTACGAGTTGGCTACAAGAGAGGCCAACCTTTCCTTTGTCTATGGTATTGAGGGGATTGTAAAGCTGATGGGAGGGCAAGGAATAGGAAGGACATTTCATAATATGATAAGAAGATCAGAGTACCAACTCGTTTGCAAATTGTAGGCTACCAGAGAACAATACTTCCAAGCACTAGCCCACCCGGGGAGTAACTGTTTCACAAGAAGATCTAAGAGAGAGTCTAAATATACCATTTCATGTTTAGAAACAAAAGTAGAAGTCAAGTGGCTGGGTCTTATATCTTTAATGTTCAATTAATTTAAGACACTCGGAGTATTTGATCCAGTGTCAATGGTTTTGATTACCATTGTTAAGGAATCACCTGCAGAAGTAATTTTATCCCAAAGCAGGATCCATGGTTATACTTATTTATTTTTGTCCTGACTCTTCCGGGGTGAGAGAGCTTTTAGTTATACTTGGTAGGGGAAATTAACTACCCAGAAGAAAATAGGTTATTTTCTTGGGAAAAGAAAGTTCTAGAAAACCAAAAAATTTTGAGGTTTTTTTTGTTTGCTTTTTTAAAAGAGCATTTCTCAGTGGGGTTTTCACATTTCTACTATTATCGGCTTGTTTTTCTTGATGGAAAGAATATTAGGGGTTAAAAAGAAAAAATGAAAGGGAAACATAGCAATTCAAAAGTGACTATGTTGTCCATGTATCTCTACTTACAACAGTTGAAGAGTGGAAAAGTTGGTAAATAAGCCCCAAATTCCACGCATCTTCTTAACCAGTTGTCTGGTTTTGAACAGACAACTGAGATACAGTGAGAAGTTCTTGTATTATCTTCAATGCCAGTGATTAATACTAATTTACTTTGGGCATTTCAGTGGTGTCTTGTGGAGCCTGAACTGGACCATCAAAAATAAATGTTGCACAGTATTTTCCCACAAGGGGCACTGATGTACTTGAGACAAGTCGTCCTTGGCAGGCAGTATGAAGTCAGAAGGAACTTCTGCCTCTGGCCCACAGTTCCCATTAATAAACCTCCAAGAGCATCATGGCTCCAACCTTCGTGATTTCCATCTCCCACCTAGACTAATAAATGGATCTCTTGGAAATGAACCATGAGCACAATTTTAAATTTAAATATTGTGTCACCCAGATCGAACATGCTTTCTTTCAGTCACGATATTAACTCAAGTGAAGGACGTACTGAATTGAAGATCTGGCTATGTTGGCAGAGGCCTTTAGCCTAATCAAGAAATTTATGGGCAGACAAATTTGTTAGGGAGCCAGACATCTTCTCTAAATCGAAACATCTCGAGTCATTTAGCAGCTGATCTGTGGTGTCCCTGAGCTTCCTTGAGGTCAGTTAGAGGACCTTATCCATTTAGTGCAGCGTTATGACTTTAACAAATGACTGTTTTTTTTCTTTCTTTCTTTCTTGGTTACCAGAACTAATAAAAACTTCATGGAGATTTAGAGACACCTAATGAAACCAGGAGTGTTGAATTCCATGCCTACCTGTTCTAGTTCTTCCTGGGAAATTCCACATGCCCAGCTTTGAAAAACAGAATGGAAACCAGTCAAGGAATTGGGTATATTGCTATCTAGCCTACCCAGATGGGGGAGAGCTTGCACATTCAGTGTCTGCCACTCAACACGGAGCCTGTCACATGTTATCACTCACGGATGCGACAACTTTTCTGGCTTCTGCCTCTGAAGACATTCAGTGAGAGTTGGCAACTTGGTTGGTATTTCAGACAAAGAAATGAGGGCATGGATTGAAAACAGACAGGGCTTGAAGGCTTTAAGAATGGCAGCTTCATGTCAAAATTCCAACAAAAATATTGATCAGCTGCCACCCTCCCTTTTTTTAAGGCAGCAGGAGACTCTAGATCCAAAATTCTGTATAATCCCTCTCTACTAACAACAACAAACAGCTCTTTGGCACTGTTTATACTATTCTTGGCAAGGCACAGAGCTCAGGTGACATCAAGTGTGACTATACAGATACATATATACAGTGAAGTCAGCTTATAATTAATTTCTGCAGATTTACAAATTTAACTGCATAGGAGTTAACATTTCTGAGAGACAGGAAATACCACAAACAAATAGATAATGGCATATGACACACATGAGGCAGAGTGCTTATTTCCTTAATATACAAAGAGCTCTTAAAAGTGAATAAAAAGATAAGTAACCCAATGGAATAATGGGCTTTCACATATGTTATAAATATTCTAATCTGGTGTGACAATTACTCTTTAACCTTATTTCTGTGACTTTCCCAGGCTTGTATTTTATGTGGTCAAATCTGTATGTCTTTCTTTCACTTTTACGCTTAGAAAGGCATTCCTCATTCTGAAATACATCTGTTTGATTTTGGATTTGGGAGGGAATTAATTTCTGATCTTTCCATTTTCCTATATAGTTAGCTGGTTGTTCCAGCTTCATTTATGGCCTGGTCCTTTCTTTCCCCACCAATGCATGGTGTCACCTTGATCTTACATTAAATGCTTACGTGTGCTAAAAATAACAAGTCCTTTGGGTGGAGTGCAGTGGATGAATCGGAGGCGTTTGCAGAGGTGGTGTTTGCAAGATGTGGACATCCTTCCTTTTCCCTCTGCCCACCCCCCTTCCTCCCCAGAGATTGCAAACAGAGGGAAGGAAGCCAGGAAAACATTAAACAAGGTCTGTTGCTCTGGATAACGTCTTGGAAGAAAAAATGCAGGCGGGGGTTTTATGGTTTAAAAACGCTTACCTGCTTCAAGAACCCTTCGAGAGGGACCGTAGCTGCCCCATACTGGGCGCTCACTTGACACCAGGGCGCTCACTCTGAGCACCTACAGGACGACGTCGCTCATCCTCAGGACCACCCACGACGTGGGTGCTGTCATCCACCCCAATGTTAGAGATGAGGAATCACACCCAGAGGCCTCAGGTCGCTTCCCACCAAATCGTTTGGAAGGACAACAGTCTAAAATGTGGCTAAGCCAGCCAATCAACAAAGGTGCTGGGATTGTCACGTTCTTCAAAACGGTTCCTTTCAACAAAGACATCAAGTGTCACAAACACTTGACCAGGAAGGTCCCTGCAGCTGGGACGCAGTGCTATCTGGTGGAAATGGTCCTGGGTTAGAAAGTGATCTAGCCAGGTGATTTGTACAGTTCTGGGAACTGTGGACCACCATCGATTTCTAGGTACTCACTGAACTCCTGTTCCTTTCGCATCAACGCTTTTCCTTTCCAGGAAAGCGAAGAAAAAGGCTTTTCATCTCTCTAACTGGCTCAGGGGGGCACGGCAGAGACCTTTTTACCACAAGATCCTGTGGTAGCTCAGAGAATTCTGTATCTAAATCTTTGGAGATTAGTGACCTTTGAGTGTGTGTTTTCATAATTTATAATCAATTGTTGGGTTTGCAGACTTTCACTGAGTGACTCAATGGGCTGGTAAGGTGACAGGTGTCGTGAGCACATGGTAAAGCGGGGATGAGACCCCCCAGCCAGGGCAGTGCGATATGGTGTAAGGCACAGGTCCCCAACGCCTGGGTGGCGGTCCGCTGCTGGTCCGCAGTCTGTTAGGAAGCGAGCTGCACAGCAGGAGGTGAGAGGCAGGCGAGCAAGCGAAGCTGCATCTACTGCTGGACAGCGTGTAGATCCCCATCGCTCCCCATCGCTCGCATTACCGCCTGAGCCCTCCTCCCCCCGCCGCCTCCATCCGTGGAAACATTGTCCTCCACGAAACCGGTCCCTGGTACCAAAAAGGCTGGGGACCGCTGGTATAAGCTATGGTGGCACATGCCTTGGGAACCTGCTTTTCTCTCCAAAACGGGGCTCTGTTCACATAAATTCAGAAGCACCGGACACTAGGTTTGGATCAGGTGTCAGGAGTCCTGAATTCCTGAGCCGGCTTTGTAACTGGTCTTCATAACCAGACCCTACTTCAGTGTTCTTATCTGGAAAATAGGAGTATCGACATAGCTGTGCGTTTCTCTGTAAGTGACTGCAAGCCTCACATGTATGTGAGCGTGTCTTGAAGTGTGTACGTTGCTCTAAAGATGCAAAGTTTTACTACCAAAAACAAGAAATATTGTTAGTTGATTGTTTTTTGTGGTGGTTGTGTGTGTATGTGTTTTGTGGCTGTTTGACCATCTTGGCACTAAGCAACTGGTTTGCTGATCCAGGCTTGACTGTTGGCTCCAAGTCAGAAAGACACAATCTCTTGTTCTCGCCTCCCCACCGAGGAGCCTTCAAGCTCCCCGATGAGGAATGGGCTGCCTCATTTTTTTGTCAGTTCAAACCACATCCTGCCCATTTCCACTTTCCATAAGACAGCTCGTGACACTGGCGGTTTTAAGATGCGGCAGGCTTCTCCGTGAAGCGATAGCAGAAGACTTTTTAACAGAAGTGAAAATAATTCATCCAGTGGTTAACGTGTCAGGTCTAGGCATTGAGTTTACCCTCCACCCTTCAACTTGATCCAAACCCCTGATTCGGGGGATGAATGGCTACTCAGCCTTCTCTCACGGTCTCGACTCTTACAGCTTTCTAGACAAAAACTAAGTGCAAGGCAGGAAAGACAGAGGTGTCCCCGAGAGAGGGCTGTGTACTGTCCAGGCTTGGGCCCAAATCCAGTTGATGGTACAGTCTTCAGTAGGTGGAAAGGACCTGGGCAATCTTCTAGTCACTGTACAGATGAGGAAGCGTCTTCATTTTACCACTCAGGAAACCGAGTCCAGGGACAGACAGTGCTTTGACCAAAGAGACAGAGCCCGTTAGAGGCAGAGCCTGGACTGGTCCCTGGGTCTCGGGGCTCCTGGCTCAAGTTCATTCTAAGTAGACCAGTTGTACCCATATCTTTAATTTAAGGACTGCTGGCATCGCTAGAATAGGTGAATTCGTCCTGGTGACTGGTTTGGGTCCTGGTGACCAAGGGGCACTTCTCACAGCTGGAAGCTGTTTGCTGAAAGCCAGGATGGGACCAGCACCAAATAGCAGATGAAGCCCACGCTCAGCTTAGCCACGTCCCAAGCAGGGACACCAAGTGTTATAAATGTTTTGAAAGAATTTGACACTTGAAGAAGGAGAGAAAAAGAAGAGGAAGAAGCAACGGCATTATTATTTAAGTAATCGTTAGAGAAAATCAGAACTCTGGGATTCTTAAACTGATGGTGTGGAATCATTTTTATTTTTAAGCGCACGAATGCAGACACCACAATCTTTCCAGTGTTCATGGGAAACTGGGCCAAGAGAGGGGAGAGCCATGGCCTGGAGCAGGGCTGCAGCAGGAAGCCGGCCAGGAGATTCAGGACCAGCCTGAGGGGCGAGCATCCCCACAGCGGGCACCCCGCGGCCCCATGCTGTCCAGCGGATGCCCAGGGCCGCTCTTTATGCTTCCGTCCGGGAAGCCTGGGAGGCCCAGGCCCTGCTGACGGTAGGAAACAGCATTTTCCAAAGACACCTGCCTCACAGACTTCTGACCTTGGACAATGTTTATCCCCAGGCTGAGGGCTCCCTTATCTTTCAAGGGTAAGCGGTGGCCTGTAAACGGTTAACTTATTAACTCGACTTTTGATTCTCTCTGGGAAGCCAAGGACTACACGGCAGTCTCGCAGGCGCTCGGGTTAGGGTCAGGGTCAGGGCCAGGGTGGTGGGCGTGAGTACCAGCAGGCCTCCCGGGCCTCTGGGAGCGGCGGGAGCCCTGAGCCCGGACTGGAGGAGCACCGGGGCAGCGGGCACTGCTGCCAACAGCCGGCACCCGGAAAGGCCCGTCCCAGGCCGCCGGCTCAGAGCGGCCCCGCTGCGAGCAGAGCCCCTCCGCCAGTTTAACTGGCGGCCCAGATAAGGGTGCGGGCTCCTCACACGTTGCACAACCAACCGCTCTGCCAACGGAGGGAAGAGACGAGGCTTGTCCAACCCCTCTGGTCAAAACCAAACTTCCTCGAGGGCTGTCTTCTCCGCCATCTCCTCTCCATCACCTATTTTTAGTTTCCAAGTTGGTCTGAATTAGGTGTGGCTGTATTTTTGTGTGGGGGGAGGACGGTGGCTGATTTCCCTTTCACTCATTCAGGCATCAGCCTGGGGTCTGGCCTGGGCCCCTGGCTTCCTTTCCTGGTTCAAGATGTGTCCGGGGCTGTCGTTGAAGGGCTCAGGCCGCAGGTCCCACTTGGGAAGAGTGGGTGAGCCCGGCCGCGTGGCTGACAGTGAGTTCGGCACTGCCGCGTGTCTGGTGGATTCACAGAGGCTTTTGCTCCATCAGGGAGGAATAGTCTTTCTGACAGCTGCGTCCCCAAACTGCCACCCAACGACTCGCCAGTCAGGTCCTCACCCTGCCCTGAAGCTCTCGCCATGGAAGAGTGATTAGCCTTCCGTTCAGGTGAGCTCCACGAGCGCCCCTCGCTCCTGAGCAATTGCTGTTCAGTTATTTCCTCTCCGTCACAGCCCTCTGACTGGGCGGCCAGTGTAAGACGTCATGGAAGCAGTGAAGCTATCAAACATGTGTTTTGACCTGATTATAAGCCAATTCAGCCATGCCATCCTGGGCTTCTGTCTTACCTGTGGAGGGACTGTACATCCCAAGGACCATCCACGGCAGGTTCTTTTTCTTTTTCTCGGCCACGCCATGCAGCTCGTGGGGATCTTCGTTCCCCGATCAGGGATGGAACCCTGGCCCAAGGCAGTGAAAGCACCAAGTCCTAACCCCTGGATCGCCAGGGAATTCCCACGGCAGGTTCTTTCTAAATTCCAAAGTAGGATAAGCCAAAGAGGTGATCACACAAGTTCTAGGGCTCAAGAAAAAAGAAAAAGAATAGGAGAGACAAAAAAAAAAACCCTCAAGGGACTGAGAACAGGAGAGAGAAAAGGAGAGGGAAACCGGAGTTGGGGGAGCATGGGGAGGTGCCACCCAAGTTTGCACAGGGGCGACCCCCGCCCAGGGCTCGCTCAGCCTGATGCTGCAGCTCCTGCTCCAGGGCAGCGCGAGGACGCCGAGACCAAGGAGAGCCGGCCGGCCAGGCCGTGGACCCCGGTGCCCTCTTCTCCACTAGGTCTGCTGAGGGCACTGCCGGCATTGCCCCGGGACTGGGCGCAGAGGAATGACCCGCTCGGGGGACCCGAAGTCCCCTGCTCTCTGCTCCTCTGTGCTCAGCTATGAGGGACCGACAGCCGGGCTTCGTGCCACAGGGCAGGGGGACCCCTGCAGCCTGAGCCCGTGGTCCCCTCACCTCTGCCCCCTGACATCAGGGGGAGGCTCGCTGAAGCTCCAAATCCCTAACTAAACTGGGTTCGACAGTTACGTGGCACATTCAAGGACGTTGAAGCCCTGACTGGAATAAAGGCCCTGAGGAACGGAGGATGCTTTAAAACAAACCTCCGTGGGGTGCGTGCACGTGTGAACTAAACATTGCACTCACGCTGTCCCTGCATCTCACCCGGGGCCACAGGTGAGCCAACTAGTGTCCCTGACTGCCTGCTGCAGCCTCTCTGCACGGGTCACCTGATTCTCGTTCTTTCCTGGGCCTGGAGCCCTGGGGAGCAGAGGGACCCGCCCTCTTCCCACACTGTACGGAGAGCCTTCTGTGTTTTGCCATTGCCGAATTTACACAGATGTGGTCCAGCAAGGCACGTCCCCAGTCTGACCCCCCGGGCTCTGCTGCTCACATCCAACCCCTAGCACCACCCCCCCCATCCACCTTTCTCGTCTCACCGCCTCTCCCCCCCCACCAGTTGCTCACCAGTAATTTGGTGAGGAGACTCTAAGTGCCAGCGGTTTATCTGCTGTGCATGATTCCAAGAATTCAAGTGGGAAGGAAAGGTCGAGGGAGAGAGGCTGATCATGAAAGTTCACAGATAACTTATCCAAGGTCCCCTGGAAGCCCTGGGACTGGAAGCGAAGCCCAAGCACCTCTTTGTCGTTCTGGGGTCCCTCCATCATCATGACATCTTTTTCTGTCCAGCGTTTGTGGCTCCTCTGAGGGTGTTTTGCCTGCCCTGCGTCTCACTCCTCACCATGGCTCCTGACACCCCCAGAGCTTGCTCGCCTGTGCCCACCTGGGAAGCCACAGCTTCTTGTCACCACACGGTGGGCGAGTGGATGGACATCTGCTGTGTAAACAGATCCTCCTAGGGTGTGGAGGTGGGAGGCAAAGAATCTCCTCGTTTCAGATCAGCTCAGCGGTAATGAAGAGGCGCTGACAGATAGATAAGAAAACCCCAGCCTTTTCTGTTGGGCATTGCAGTTTATGCTGTGCAAAGTTGTCTGCGCCCACGATGAAAGCTGGAAGGAGGACAGCGTCACAGATTGGAATGCGGACGTGGCGGGAGACTGCGTGTGCCTGCGTGCATGTGTGTGCGTGTAGGTGTGCGCGTGCGCGCGTGTGAATACTCCAGGAAGAAGGAGAAGGGAGCAGCCCCACGTGGCTGGAGAGAGCCGGAGCCATTATTTCGAAAGACGCTGGTTAGTGATCTGGAGGAGACAGGAGACAAAGTTCTTCTGAGCAGGGGTGCAAGGCTAAGAATAAAAAAGGAGAAACCCTTTGGCTTGGACTAGAAGCTGGTTCAGGAAGGCTCCTTTGGATTCCCTGGGACCCCAGTGGGGTTAGAAAAGACCTTGTGTTTTAAAATAGAATTTGGAGAAAATCCCCTATTGCATGAAAAGGGTCAGAAGAATCAGGTAGTCCTCTGAGTGGGGCACATCCAGGCCCGCTTCAGCAGAGACACGGCGGTGGCTTTGGGAGCCTGCTGGTGAGGGAAGAACGGAGTCTCTCCACCTCCTGAGGGGCAGGGCTGGTGGTTGAGAGGTCCCGGGGGACCCCTGAAATGAAGAGAATCTTCCAATGGGTTACTTCCCTTTGGTATCAGCTGGGAAGCATTTTCTAAGTGGACCAACACAGTAAAAAGACAGGGGATGCCTGAGGTCAAGACCAGTGAAACAAGCCTTTAGCTGGGGAGAAGTGAGTGGGCTGAGGGGGTCACACCTTGCTTTCCAGCACCTCCAGTGCCCCCTAAGGTGGAATTACTGGACCATGTTCCCTTTGCTTGTTTCCCCATGTGTGGCAGGAGAGGGTGGGGATGCTGGGAGCATGGGGGTGGGAACAGGCTAGTTGAACAAGTCTGGGTGCTTATTTCAGGTCCCCTAACCTGGGTCCTTACGGTTAAGACTCCTTCTAGCACAGGTTTGACCAGAGCCCCAGAGAGTGCTCTGCACAGAGACGGTGCTCACCGAGTGTATGTGGATGATGGTCCCCCACATCAACTCGCTGCTTTTCCTTCTGGTATTTGGGATATAAAAAAAGAGTAGGTTTTTGAGGTTTTTTTCTTTTTCCCTGGAATATGCCACCAAGGTCAGGCTTCAAAAGTTACAGGACATTGAGAACTAACAGGGCTTTCAAAGGGCCTGGAGGAAAAGATACTAGATTCATCCTAGTGTGACTATTTGACCCGGTCAGCTCCCCATCTCTGTAGAGCAGGGGTCCATGGGACCACATAGATGGCAGGATGAGGCCCCAGCATTCAAGAATTTGCAGCCCTGTTGGGGAACCAGGTGAACGTGTTTGGAAACATTAGAGGACAACTGAGGCCACGAGCGCAGGAGAAATCCAGGAGGGAGGACTGCTGCGCGGGTGTCTTCAGGGAAGGATTCACAAGGCGGGGGGTGTGATTTGGCCCTAGAAGGATGAGGACGGTCTGGGTAATGGACAGGAGGGGAAGGAATTCTAGAAGGTGTATGTATGTATCAGTGTGTGTGAGAGTGTGTATACGTGTGTCAGAACAAATGCAAGTTTGGAAGCAGGGTCAACTGGGGACATTGGCTAAGAAGAGTGGTTAACACTGGTTGAGCTTCCCACCTGCCAGGTGACACGTTTACCCACGTTATCCCACCCCATCGTTACAACAGTCCTGAGAGTTGATTATCATGTTCGTTTTGCAGATGAGAAAACCAAGGTTCAAAGAGGCTTGGGCCACGGGGTTCCTAAGGGAAAGAAATAGAATGCAAGCTCACATCTATCTCCAAACCTTTGTTCTTAATCACACCGCTCGTGAGACCTGCCTGTTGGAAGTGGAGGGTGTAGAGTTCAGTGGGGAGACGTGGGTGGATGGAGGGGTCCGTGTGGACACTGGCGACAGGAGAGGAAGCAGAAGAGCCCAGTCTTACTTCAGGATGCCACAGGGAGTTGTGGCCGGCCTTTGAGCACCAGAGAGATGTGGACAATGGTGTGTTTAGAACACATGAACGGCGGGGGGGGGGGGGGGTGTTGCTGGAAGATGCCAGAGGGCAGAGAGAACACTTAGAAGGCACTGTGGCCCCAAACCGAGGTGGAGAGGGTAGCAAAAGAGAGGCAAGGGCCGAGCAGAAAGGCATCTCAGAAGGAGACAGAACTCGGCCATCGAAGAGGCCTTGGGCGGAGGAAAGTGCCTGGAGACGTGACACCACGAGCAGAAAGGAAGCTTTCTGGAGGGGAGGCCCCCGGGAGGTGAGAAATGACTTCAGGCTGGGACACCACGGCCGCATCTCCCAAAGTGGGTTCTGCGTCCCCTGCAAGGAAGGACCTACACCTGGTTGAACTTCAGGAGCTCTGGGTGGAACAAAGTAAAGGGTCTTCATCGTGGAACTTCTCATAGCCTTTGATATGCCGATGTGACTCGACAAGAGGGGAATGTAAAACGTGGTATTTCTCGAACTTATTTGACTTATTTCTCAAAGTGTGGAGCTGGCGTTCCACAGAACACTCTTTGGGAAACGGGGTTAACATACCAACCTGGAAATTCGGGTGCAGAGCCAAGGCTCTTGTTACGCTGACCTGTTAAGTTTTCTTGTTTGTTTTGTTTTCTTAATCGTGCTTTGTCCCCTTCTAGAAGCTGAGATTCTCTTCCCTGGAGTCTGCAGCTCAGGGAGCCTTGGGATCATGGGGTTGCTCTCCATGTGACTGGAGAGCAGGCAGGAGTGGGCTCACCTGGGCAGCGGCCCTTCTCTAGGCTTCCTGAGGATGGGGCTGACCTTACCCTGCGTGGCAAGCCCGTGCCAACCTTGGGAAGGGCTCTCCCCAGCTCCCCACCACATCTGTGTACTGGTAGATGTGGGAGAGCCCTGCTCTGTCCACATATCATTCTGCCTCGGGGGAGATAACCAACAGGGACTTTAGAACAGCCTGGGGGCTACGGCCAGATCGCAGTAAAAATAATCATCTGACTTCTTTGCTATAGAAGAGAGTTCAGAATAAGAAGGATCTTGGATTCCATCCAGGTGGTGTTAGTTACAAAGGAGCCAGAAGAAGTGCGGGAGAAGGTCTCACTGGTGTGGCAGTTCTGAGCCCTCAGGGACTGGACGATGGTGAAACCGGGGGGTATTTAGGGAGAAGGACGCGTCTGTCGGCATCCTTACTGGTTGCACAGCGCCCTGTGGCGAGTCCCCACTGGGGACAGAAGGATTGGCTCCAGGGACGATTCAGCAGGTTGGGAATCTAGAGACCAGATCTTCTAACCCGAGTCCAGCCACCGATGGGCTGGCTGACCCCAGGGCAAATCACTTTGTGTGGTTTCCTCATTTGGAAAGAAAAAAAAAAAAGAGATAAAATCTGATCTACCTCCCAGAGATTCGGGGTGGTTTCTGTTTTGCTTTTTTGCGAAGAGCAACTAATAAAAATGATACCAAACTCCTCTGAAAATAAATACAGGCTCTATGCGTTTCTAGCAATAATAGCACGTATTCTCCTTGGGATCGTGGCTCAACTTACCACGATAAAATCACTGGTAAATTTCTAAAAAGTTACCCCTTTGTGCACATACCTTCTCCATAGAAAATGGTTTTCTGTTAGAAAAAGTTAAAGGATACTCCAGGCCTTTCATTTGGGGTTTATGTATTTCTTTTCCCTCGTTGAATAAAACTCTCTTTCTCCAGGTTTCATTTTGGTCATATTTCAGAAATGGCTGAACTTCAGATTCTGAACTCCCAAGCACGGGAGGGTGATTTGAGAAAAAATAATGAGATTAGCAGATAAGTAAACAAACATTTTAATTGAGACTCAAACTGTAGAAGTACTTTGGGCAGTATGGAATTACATGTTTCCATATTCTTTGTTGATTTGCATGAAGCCAAAACCCAGAAGGTTATATTAAACGTAATCACCTAACTCCACGGGGCCTGGAAAGTGTTTTTCATGTGGCAATTTAAAGGCGAGTGATTGTGCAAAACACAATGGCACAAATGAGTGTTTCTGCTGCTTTTGTTTCTTTCAGAAAGGAAATTAGCTCTGGGGGAGGGCAGAAAAGTACCATATTTCAGACCCCTACCCTGAAAAAGGGAAATACCTTGAGGGACCTCACTGATCCCTTAGGAAAGGTGGATTAGGGTCCAACATGGAATGAGGTCTTAATGCAGGTTTTATGTTTTGAGAACCAGGTCTCTGGCTCTTAGGAGTGCTTCTAAGTTGAAAACTTCACTGTATTTGATTTTTTTTTCTTTTTTCTTTTTGCATCTAATACATATTTCATAGACTCCTGTCTTAAAAGCTTTCTGATTGATTGGCGGCAGGGAGCCAGCTCTCTTATCTAACTGGACTAAGTTCCCACCTTCTCTCCAAAAACCCAGAACATCCAGGAAGGCCAAACGGATCGTGGAAGAAGTTGCTCTGTTCTTTCTCATCTGATGTCATGAGCTACCGAGTGGTAACTGAAAAGTGCTCACCCAGTTCCTCTCTCCTTTCTCCACTGGATGCTAAGTGGGCTCGCCCGTCATAAAGCAAGCGTGTGGTTTACTGGGCCTTGCAGCCTTCCCTTCCTCCCTCAGCTGGAAGTGTCTGAGAGCAGAGGCATAGCGCCCTGTAGTCGTAATAGCTAATCGTAGACCCAAGGCCACTCAGTCCCAGCACATCAGCCTTCACCCCACTTGTAATTTTCCCTGCGTCAATCTGGACCCCTTAGAGTTGCCCTGTCCAAGGCACAGCTACTAGCCACGTGTGGCTATTTAAATTTAAATGAAATAAAATTAAATGAAATTTAAAATTTAGTTCCTAGGTCACACTAGATGCATTTCAGGTGCTCAAGGTGGCTGTTGTTTCAGACAGTTCAGATATAGGACATTCTGTCATCACAGAAAATTCTGTTGAACGGCGCTGCCTCAGAGATTAGCCAGACAGGGACTTCATCTTGGCTGAATTTTAAGAAACTGAGACCCAAAGAGGTTAAATGACTTTTCCAAGGATACCCAGGAATTTATGAAAAATATATTTCTTGGCTGTTTTGGAATCCTCAGGATATCCTATATTTCGATCTTGATTTTTACAATTTCTACATCAAATGCATATTTGATTTTTGCAAGTAAAGGAATCTAATATAACGATGGTCTTGCGGTATAAAAACACTGATTCTTTTTGGAGATGCTCAACCTGTTATAGTTAATTATGTTTAAATTATTTTTCCTGCTTTTAGTGACCTGTGAATTTCACAAAAAAAAGGAAGTCTGGATTAAGTTTTGGAGAAACATTGCGTTATTTATTCCCTATCCTGGATTGTGTTAGTAATATTGTTATGCTACTAAAGACACTCGGAAAACTGGAATCAATTACCTGAGAAGGCCGGGGAGTCACAGGACCCATCACTGTAACACCCACGGTCAGTTAGCATCATTGGTCAGACTCAGGGTGGGAAGAGAGTGCTAGAGACTTACCACACATGTGTGTCCCAAATGTTCTTCGCAGACTCTTAGCTTCACTTAGAGCCAAAACAGACAATAAATGTCTCTCTCACTCAACTGTGTCCAGGATTTATGCAGTGCCTGGTGTGAGATCTCACTGCGGACCAGAATTCACCTTGGGTGGCAGGGCTGAAGCCTTGCTCAGGTGCAGAAATCAAATGCAAAGAGCCACAGAGCACTAGAGATGGGGAACTCAGGACTTGGGGACTCCTGAAGAAGGTCCGTCCAGAGGAGGGGCCCAGAAACTCCTCTGAGATCCACCTTGCCTGCTAGGCTCCCTTGGATACAAGGAATTTATCCCAGTGGAGATCAAAGGGGATTCTGGACCACTGTTTTAAGTTATTAATTAAGTGAAATTGATCTGCAATTATTTCAAAAGCTAACCAAACCATGGTATAGAGAGAAGATAAAAGAAAGAATCTGGGCTCACCATGGCTCTTATTAACTTCCTCTTTGTAATGAATAGCTCTCCTTGTGTTCCACCGAGCCCTTGCCTACCCACGTGCAAAAAGGAAGCACCAAAGAAAGCAGCAAGGCATCTTCTCTTGTCACAGTGAGTTGTGCTTCTCTAACTCTGGGGCTTAGACTTGTTGGCGAAGACACCATAAAAGGCTGATGTGCCCCTTGGGTGTGATTTTTATCGAACAGACACTGAGTGTTGGGACAGTGGAAGAACTTCTGCCCAGTGTACTGGGTGAATTACACGATAAGAAGGTGCATCCCAGAATAGCAAACCAACTAGGGAGGACTCAGAAAACAGGAGACCAAGTCCAAGAAGAACAGATGAGGCACGGAGCATCCATCAAATACCACAGGGCGGGGCAAATAAGGGCCAGAGCCCAGAGGTTGGAGGATTAGCAAACCCAACAGTAGTATTCTGGTCTCCTGTAATTCTGCCCGGCATGGCTGAGCAAGGGCTCCCTGAGTTCTCTTATAGTCAAGAAGGAGGGTTAAAGTGGTGCAGAAGGCAAGGCCTTGTGGCAATGTCAAGAGCCCTTCTCCTGCCCAGACTCAGCCTGGACATGTGCTGTGCGGTTTTTGGAATGGGTCTTCTAGTCTGCGGCACCCTGACCAACCAGGGGCTAGTGCACCCGTGCTCTTTGGAAATGATTATCAGTTAAACCAGATATTCTTCCTAACTCCTGATGTATTTTAAGGAGGAAATGGAGAGAGAACCATCTGTAGAAAAGGCATTATCCCTGTGTGCTCTGAGGACAGAGCATGGGAAGAACCCTAAAGGCTTGGAGTGGGAGTGAGGCGTGCATGGAAGATGCACAGGCAGCAAGATGAAATGAAACCAGAGGAAACTGCTGGGCGGCGGCTGGGAAGTAAAGGCTGAGCTTTGCAGAGGGGCAGCTCTGGCACCAGACCTTGACCCTGCAGATGATGGTCTCCCTGAACGCCGGGGCTTCTGGATCAAGGCGTGTGGATGACTGGGAGCTGACTGTGCGGGCTGGTGGTCACGGGGACCAGCATGACTGGGGAAGTGCAGGGGTGAAGATTATACTGTACACATGTGACACTGTGCTGAGTTTGGCCTCAAAGGCATTACTGGTGAACTCAGAAAGGGAAGTCTGATGTAGTTGGAAAACTCAAACCTCAGCTCCACTACTACGAGCTGTGAGGCTTTGTGAAAATAAATTAACCTCTCTGAACCCTGGTTTCTACTGTGGTAGGCTGAATGATGACACCCCCCCCACCCTCCCGAGATGTCCACATCCTAATCTCTGGAATGTATGAATATGTCACCTTATATGGTAAAATGGACTTTGCAGGTGTGATTAAGTTAAGGCTCTTGAGATGGGGAGAATCCTGGGTTGTCTGGGCGGGTCCAGTGTCATCATAGGGTGCTTATGAGAAGAATGCAAGAAGGTCAGAGTGAGAGTGAGAGAGGGGTGTGATGAGGTTGGAATGATGCAAAGAAGGGGCCATGAGCCAAGGATGTGGGAGGCTTCTAGAAGCTGGAGAAGGCAAGGAAGTGGAGTCCCCCTAGAGCTGCCAGAAGGAACATGGCTCTGACGACACCTTGATTTTAACCCAGTGGCACCTATAAAATGCAACGATAATGGTACCCACCTCATGGGGCTGCTGTGACAGTTTAAATAAGGCAATGTATCTAAGGCACTTGACAAAGTGGATGTCAAGTAAATCGTAGATGGTTTTATCATGTGTTTTATAAAGTCGTATTATGAGAGCCAGGGCTGGATCCCACGTCTGACTTAAAGCACACCCACTACACTGTACTAAGCCAACTTGGCGTGGTTGGAAGTGGCTGCATCTCTTCTTAGAAATTATGGTACAGCATTTTAGGATTGCCGGAACCCAAGGAGATGCTTCTGAGTCCTTTATCCCAGAAGGCTTTGGGGCCCCACAGACGTGTGACTGAAGTCCTGCATTCCAGCTCCGCACAGCCACGGTCTTGGTGGCATTTGAATGGCTGTAGGTGCACCTAAGGCACTCAGATAATGTGACAGTGGCAAATGAAAAATGTCACCAAGCCGTGTGGCTGTGAAGCAGGCAACTGGCGGGTGTGGATTTCAGAGTAAGAACATGCTCTGTGCTCCTGGACATGGACGTGGATGAATTTGGTCACATGTGGACAGATGAGAGTGACAACAACTGTGGCTGAGGGAAGCCCAAGACCCTTCTTGGTTTCTGTCTTTGTGGAGCGTATGTACATGACTTCCCCACGAGTAGGGGATGAGTGTGATGACATAATGACTAAAGTCTGTTCGAACTTGAATTAGTTGTGGTACCGCTGGGTGGAACACAGGGGAAGTAATTAGTGAAGGCAAATGGGAAAAGTCCAAAACTGGAATTTTGTTTTTAAGTAACACTGAGCAGAGAACCATTTAGGAATGAAGACAACATATTTCCCTAGTCCCCTGCACACGGATCTCATTTTAAAGAAAACAATGAGAAGGTAAGTTTTAAGTGGTGTCATAGGAAATGTTAGAAGCTAATGTTACTAATCTGAAAGCTATCAGGGCAAGGAACTATCCAGGTGGTTATGGGGTAGAGATATTGCAGGAACTCTCCACAGACGTCTCAAATTGTTGGTCTTTGAAAATAAGGTCCATGTGCAATGTTCTCTGCAGTGTCATTGTCAAGATACTTACTAAGTTTATAGCTAGGCATTATCAAGATGGATTCTCATGATGAGTACCTGTCTCCAAGGACCACAGTTGATTATTATCCTGGGGGTCATTTATCATTCTCTCCCTTTCTGTGTCTCTCTCAGTAAATAAAAATGAAAAGTCAAGGTTTGGAAATAATTAAGAAAATTGTTGACCTTGTAGGTAATTATAGGAATTTGCTTCTTTGATTCAGCTTCCTAATATAAATCCTTACTCTGTCTTTGTAAATATTGCGGGCTGTTATTTTCTGTGGCTGCACAGCTTTTCATAGTTTGGAATAATAAATAATGTGATTTTCTATTTTGGGTGGCACCTCAACCCCTTCACATTCACCATTTGGATCTTCACACCACTGCCTCAGCAGGTTGGTAGGACATGACAGGACAAACGGTACAGTTCTGCTGAACTGAGGAGAAACCTAAGATTCAAAGAGGTGGAATGCTTTACCCAAGCTCATACTTTTAGCCAGCCACAATTTGAATCCAGATCTTCTGATAGCAAGTGTTCGAAGCCCACCATTAGGGCTTGAAATACTTTCATTGAACATACCGCAATCTTGTTTCCCTTCTGACCTAACAGCAAATGTTTCAAAAGTAAGAATTCTTTTGGGAAAGTCTGGAAAAGAGGGTTTGAGGTGTTGCAGGAAGGGGGACTCCTTCCAGGGCCTGCCTGAGAGTGGGCTCTTGCCTAACACTCGGAAATGAACTGTCCGAGGAGACACACGTGCTGACAAAGCAAGAGACTTCATTGGGAAGGGGCGCCTGGGCGGAGGGCAGCAGGGTAAGTGAACCCAGGAGAACTGCTCTGCCACGTGGCTCGCGGTCTCAGGTTTTATGGTAATGGGGTTCGTTTCCGGGTTGTCTCTGGCCAGTCATCTTGCTTGGCCCATAATTTGACTCAGGGTCCTTCCTGGTGGCGTGCACGTCGCTCAGCCAAGATGGATTCCAGCGAGGAAGATCCTGGGAGTTGGTAGGACATATGGACTGGCGTGTCCTCTCTCCTTTTGACTTTTCTGAAATTCTTCTGTTGGTGGTAGCTTGTTAGTTCCGCGTTCCTTACCAGGAGCTCCTGTTGTAAAGTAACTCATGCAAGTGGTTGCTTTTGTGCCTGGCCAGGGCGGGCGGTTTCCGTCAGTGGTTCCCCTAACAGAGGCAGTCGGAGAGAAAGATGCTTTTCAGCCTTCCCAACTTAATTAGCATGGGGGTAGGGGAAATGGGGGCAGACAGAGGAAGGCATTTTACAGGCATGTTGTTCGTGTGTGGGCGGTAAAACATCTGTACACAGAGTCTAGAGTGGTGCCATTCAACATGGTAGCCACCGGCCCCATGCGGAGATTGAGCCCTTGAAAGCTGGCTCATTTGAATTGAGATGTGCTCCAACTGTCAATTCCACACCAATTTCAAAGACTTCATATAAAAAAGGATGGAAATGACCTCAGTCATTTTCATATTGATTATGTGTTTATATATTGGGTTAAATAAAATGTTATTAAAATTAATTCCATGTACTATTTTTAATTTTTAATGTGACTACTGGAAGATGAAAAATCACAAATGTGGCTCACATTTTATTTCTGTTGGATGGCACTGGTCCAGAGGTTTCCCGTTTGGATAAGACTTGGTAGGTGAGGGTAAGTGAGGCCAGGAGTCCAGCTGGGTCTCAAAGAGGACAGAGAGTCCTGCAGCAGAGGGCCAGGGGAGAGCTGGTCCACGCTGCCCTGGGGAATGGGGCCTTATTATGCAAGAACATTAAAGAAGCAGCAAGAGTTCCATGTGGCAATTTCAATGGAAACATTTTCACTCCTGAGACCTAGTTTCTTTCCTAAACTCCACCCAAGGCAACATGGATTATTGCTTCCTGGAAACTCAACTAGGGGACTTGAAAGTATCTCATATTAAAAACAGAAAAACCCAAGAAGGAGACAAATAATTATATTTCTAAAAACTTTTAGAACAAATGCTTGCTTGTGAGAAATAATTTTCCTATAAATATTTTATTCCTCCTTTTCTTTCTTTTGTACCCTGGCTGAGGAGTTCCACATGGACACAGGAGATGATGTCCCCCTTGGGAGAGATCAAAGCCGCCCTGGGTCTATTTGCTGTTGAATTCTCCTCACGGTCTTTGCAGCTTCTACTCCCTCCTGCTTACTGGCCTCTGAGATGAAGTGGGCTCAAAAGTTTGGAAAAACAGAGAGAGAATGCAGAAAAAAAATCCACAGCTATGTAGCATCTAAGCCAGTTGTTTCAGACAGAAAGTTCCAAATCTTGGCTAGAAAGAGAGAAATGTTTACGTTTTTGTGTCGGTGGGAACCTGCACCTCAACAACCCACTTTGAAAGAGAATGTATAGTCGTATAAATAGCAAGTTAGCCTGATTGATGTAAGATGACCCCAGAAAACAAGGAGCTTATTCAATTGGACTTGATAAATATTTTATCAAGAAAAAAAGAAAAAAAAAAGCCAAACAGACAAGACACAAGATAGAGAGTTCCTGAGGCTAAGGGCTGGGTCTTAATAATTCCTAAATCCTAGAGCTCTGTCCCACACCTGTCCTAGGAGCAGAGCTCAACAAACGTTTGTTGGACCACTGGATCCACTCATCAACTTGTGGGAGACCAGTCAGAGTTCTCCAGGGGGTGAGGAAAGAAAGAAGGAAAGAACAGGCCCTGATTGCTTTGGGATTTGCCTTTCCTTATAGATGTGGGCTCAGATATTTCAGCAGCATAGATTAAGAATGATACAGGATCATACAACCAAGGACACACAGACAGACAAATGACAAGTGGGGTGAGGTGGGCAATGAGCTGCAGGTCTGTGGTTTTTTAATGCGAAAGAAAAAAAAAGGAATTTTAAAACACAGATTTGCAACAAAAATAATACATTTAAAATTGACTAGCCTCTCATGCTTTTCTATGACAGTAGTGAGCCTGTGCATTTAATTGAATTTTTGTGACACTAAGGCTTTGTTTTTATTTATTTATTTATTTTGTTCCTGGAATGAATATTTATTACAATTATCGTTACCCAATTACCTGCTGGGTCCTGGGGGGGAGGGCGTGTATCCTCTGCCCCTCCCCCATCCACCTTGGGGCTTCCAGTAAAGTCCAGGGGGAGTGCCTAGAGGGGCAGACAGGGCAGGAGTCTTCCAACAGTGGCGAGTGTTCCATTAAAAGGAGTTTGAAAAGGCATTTACCACCCTTCCACATGTTCAAGTTGACATTTAACTTTTAAAACTTAAATATAAATAGTGGCAAAGGATTTTCTTGCCAACGTATTGTGAATAGTATGGGAAAGCAAATTGTCCCGAAACTATCTGTGGCAGAACTTTTTTTGTATGATGTAATTTATAACCCTTTCTGTGAATTATGATTCTTGATAAAATGCTTGAGTAATTTCCAGATAGACTTTAATGGGATTAAGAAATCCTGAGAAGTTAGGCTTCCCCATTCACTATCTTAAGACACATCAGTCAGACTCTGGGCATTCTTTGGTTGTGGGACCACTTTTTTTTTCCTCTGGATTGTCTCTGACAATCCCTGAATTGAGGCCAGTTTGAAATAGAATTTTGACACATACTAATAACAAGTTTGTCTGAGAAGTTATTTTAGCAAATGACATTGTACAGATAACTTTGTTGCATCACTTTTTCATTATAGACAGTGGAATCTGAATACCATAACAATAATCATGCATAATACTCAGCGTCAATTACATGAAAAAAACAGGAACAAGTTATTTTTGGACCCCAGGAAGTTTTACGTTTTTCCTTTTCTTCCCTAAAATTCATATTGCTACCCTCCATTTTATCCTAATATGATATGTCTTACAACTGAAAGTTTAAAATTGGTTAACCTGTCATAACTTTCTACAACGAAAGTAAACTATGAATTTTTGTGACCGTAAGGCTTTACATTTTTGTTCCTAGGTTGAATAATTGAATAATTACAATTATTATTATTACCCAACTAATAAAAATATACAAATATATTACACATTTTGATAAACCATTATTAAATCTAAATTTTTAATTTTATTGGAAATACAAGTGTTAATGAGATAAATGGGGCTGGTTTATCATCCTCCCCCTCCCCACCAAGAAGGACAAGTATCTATAAATAGAAATGACCTGTTACTAGAAAGAGCTAGGGTTCACCATCAAACCCATTCTTTGTTTTTATGGATGTAAGCTTCAAGGAGAGCTGTTCACATACCAAGTACGAGGGAGTGGAAGGAGTTTTGTATAGTAATGTTACACAACTCTAGATTTCTGAGTTATATTCTGAAATCATATTTAAAAAAAAAAAACAAACCCACATCCTGCCAGCTTGACAGGTGGCCGTCTTGACTAGGTGATCTTTCACCTTTGTTGAAAGCAACCAATTGGAAAAGTGATTTGCAAAAGGATTCGTTTCCCAGGCATTAGTGTCTAATACAGCCCAAGGATTTCACATCATACCTTTTGGTAACTGAAGGGTTTTAAATCCCCAGGACAGTGCTCAGAGGTGTGCAGGTAAATTGGCTCTCTGGAAGAAAAAAAAAAAGAAAAAGAAACAAGAGGGGGAAAAAAGCTCTATTTTGTATCTTGTGCTCATTTCCATGGTGTAAATACTTCCACCAGGGCCTATTTCAAGCTACCAAACTTGACTTCACTGGAGTTGGGAAGAGACGGGCGTGATTGGCCCCCGTGGCTAGGGCAAGGGAATCACAGCCAGATTCCGGGAGGGACAGCTGTGTGCGCCTCTGTTTTGTGAGCTGTGACAGATGATTTGAGAAAGGGAAGGTGGGAGGTGAGAACTGGCCTGACCTCAGGAGTGTTCTCACGGAGGACAGTTTAGGAGGGAGCATCCCTGGCATGCCAAGAACGTTGATTCCTTTAAACACCCCAAGCTTGCTTACCCCTTGCAAATGTGGTGCCCCAAGGCTCCATGTGCAGCCTTTTGAAGACCACTGATAGAAGAGAAGCAAGGGCCTGGGAGGCAGCCGGACCACTAGCTCAAATCCTGCCTCTGCAGTTCACGAGGTTTGAGGACTTGGGCATATGAACTTTTATGAGTCTCAGATTTTGCCTATAAAACAGGAGAAGCCAGTACCCACCTTCCAAGGTAATAAGAACTGGTGGGTTACGTGTACAGGGCTGGCAGCCAGCAGATGCTGCTATCGGAGTCATTTATGTATTTATGTATTTATGTATTTATGTATGTATGTATTTATGTATGTATGTATTTATGTATGTATGTATGTATGTATTTATGTATGTATGTATGTATTTATGTATTTATTTATTTATGTATTTATTTATGTATTTATTTATTTACGTATGTATGTATGTATGTATTTATTTATGTATGTATGTATTTATTTATTTATTTTTATTTATTTATTTATTTATTTATTTATGGCTGTGTTGGGTCTTCGTTTCTGTGCGAGGGCTTTCTCCAGGTGTGGCAAGTGGGGGCCACTCTTCATCGCAGTGCGCGGGCCTCTCAGTATCGCGGCCTCTCTTGTTGTGGAGCACAGGCTCCAGATGCGCAGGCTCAGTAATTGTGGCACACAGGCTTAGTTGCTCCGCGGCATGTGGGATCCTCCGGGACCAGGGCTCGAACCCGTGTCCCCCGCACTGGCAGGCGGATTCTCAACCACTGCGCCACCAGGGAAGCCCCCCGGAGTCCTTTTAATTGAGTTGAAGGGAAGAGCCTTGGAGGATTGATGCCTTCCTAGGGTAGCAGTATAAGAGGGAAACATAGGTGCCCGGCTGTTTAGGATGTCTATGCTCCAAAACAAGTGACTGCTTTGGTTATCTTAAAACGCTCACTTCAAACCAGAATTTTTAGCTTCTTTCTCTCCTTTTTATACCATCTTTCATCTTACGGAGCAGAGGTTGGGATCTTCACTTGGTATGAGGGATCACACCGGGCAGCAACAATGGGAGTAGAACTCAAGGCTGGTCCACCTTGAACCAAACCAGAAGGGTTAGTAACGAGGAAACAAAACCTCCTTCTAAGGCGGCTTCACCCGCTGAGCAATCCCATAGCCTGGCCCCCCCAGGGCTTCATAACCAGTCAGGCTCCGGGTGGCTCTACTGGCTTGTTAAGAAGGTCTTTGAATGACAGGGCAAAATCACATCACCGCATCACAAACAATTCCAGGGTACAACCAATATCTCACATTGTACTTTATTTTTCTTCACAATATTAACTGGACAGACAAAGAAAGTTGAATGGCAGTGGGGCTTTCCCCAACAATACAAAGAAAATGCCATTATATTTAATGCTTGCCAACCAGAGACTTACTTTATCTTAACTATCTAAAGTACACTTATCATATAGTTTTTTGTGTGTGTACAGTGTTGCAGGATATCAGCCACCCCTAAGAAGTATCCGTCTTAAAAACAGCCCATGGAAGGGAGAAGTGTGAACATCTTGATAACAAAAGCTTTCAATACAAAACCACTTTTTATACTTATTTTTATTGAAAACAAAAATAATCCCAGTAACTCAAAACAAAAGCAAAACTTGGTTGAAAACTTAAGAAGATAGTATAATAAACACAAGCTTCCTCCAAAGAAATGTGATCGGCTATCATTCCTTTAAATGCTACCCCAGAGGCAAAAACTTAATGAAATGAGCTGGCTGGAGGGCTCACTGCAGATTCCCTAAAAGGTTTAGGGACACGGAGTTACTAATATACTCTAGTCATATTTAGTAACAGTCCCGGGATTTTTTGATTAAGCCTTTCCATCTTCCACAAGTGTTTCTGTCTGCTGAGCTTACCTTGGGACCCAAAACAACCTTGTCATCAATAGGATATATATTGCCTTTCAGTTATTTTTCTGGGGTAGTCATGATGAATTGGGGCAATACCATTCATACTCCATCTGGTTTTCTTTGTGCCCCGTGGGATGCATATTTCATGGTTGTCTAAGGCCAGTCCTATGAGCACAGACATGGAACAGAATGATTCTTTGGGTAAGGATAAGGAACTTGTATTATTACTTACCCAGTTCAGTCTCACTTTTTTTCTCCCTGTATTGTGCATAATAAGTATTTAGAAATAGATGTCCCTACCAACCAGAAGGTTTTCATTAAATATCCTGTTGGTTAAAATTACAAATTTATTGTTTAAATAGCCATTAGACATGTCCAGGCTTGAAATTAATACCATTACCATTGATGGCAGATGTTTAAAAGAGTTTTGGTTCATCTGCACTGCCATACAGAGCTGGACTTTGAGTTGTTCTGTTGTCTCTAGAAGCTAAATATACCACAGAACTTGAAAATGTTTCTTGTTTGTTGCATAAGGTCCTTCACCGAGGCATCACATTGATCCTAGTGAAGTTTTCACTTGTTTGCATTTCACATCCTACAGTCCTGGCTATTCTGAAATCCTCCACACCCTGATCCAATCTTCGGAATGTTTTGCTCATTTGAAAATTCTTCCTCCCAACCCTGCAACAAATGTTCTTTGTCCCATAATAATTAAAAAAAAAAAAAAATCCCTAGGAAGATTCAAATTGAATAACAATAAAGATCTGATTGGAACCTTCATAAGCTTAACAATGTAGAATTGTATTTCTTAAAAGTGTGTAACCACATTTGTCTGGGCTGCAAAAGACACCACAGAATAAGATCAGAATAGAATTTCAACTGACTCCCTAATTTCCTTAGAATGGCTTATGTTTCAAGCCCTTCCTGTTTTTTTCTGATAGAGGAGGTGTCCATTACTAACTATAAGTGATAAGGAAGTATAAAAACAGCCGCTGCCTTAGAAGTACAGTCGAAATTAGAATTTAAGTTCACATGTATAAGTTCATCATTTTAGCATAAGTTTAATTACAATATAGACAATTTGCAATTCTGTTTATCCCATAGATCCTCGACGCGAAAAACCCAGACGTGTGTTGGGACTGTCCTACATATTTAAGTCTAATCCTGATTATTAGAACTCCTCTTGATTTATGATCACTTCCTAATTTCCCACCTTGGGCCAGGACTAGGTCTTTAAGTGATGATAAGCATAAACATTTACTAATGAAATAAAGTCACATCTTAATGGAAGGTCATATCGGAATAGACAGAGATAAGTGAGCTGGGGCAGAGGCTGTTGGTTTTTGGCTTGAACTATAGCAAAGTGCTTCCTTCATTCGAAATGTGACTTTAAGCCACATCTGAAGCCTGCAGAATCTGAGATGAGTGTCTGCTGCGGAAGGTGCGAGCTGTCATTTTGATCTCTCTTTCGGGCTGTCTGTGCAGCGAGGGCCTGGGAGGACCCGGGAGGTTCTTGGGTGCTTTTCTCCTTGTGGCTTTTTTTAGAGCCCTCGACCTCCGTTTGGAAAGTGCACGTGCTCTATTGAACCCTGACCTGGGCCAACATGTGCACCACGCTGATGGTAATTCAGGTGTGAATCCCTCCTCCACACCTGTTAGGTAGGAATGGGTCTCTGCTGTCCAACTGCAAAATAATTGAGACAATGCAAAAAAGGAGGAGAAAAAAATGACTAGTCGAGGCTTTTATATACATTCATTGCTTCTAACATGTTTTTAACAACAAGAAAAATGCAACTTCAACTACTCTTAGAGAGAGTGTAGCCACAATACTGTACAGTTCTGGGGTCAGGTGGCCGGGAACATTTATCATTAAAACCAGATAATGTAACCCCACAGCAAAAGGAAACCAGTCAGAAATTAGCCCCTGTGACCTTTTTTATATATACATTTTTAGAACACTCTGCAAATCCCAGCTTGAACAATAACAATAACAACAACAACAACAAAAGACAAACAAGCTTTATATTAAAAATGTCCGTGTTCTTCATGGTTACTTCTAAAGCAGCTTGGAGGATCTCGCCACTTGGAGTGTACTGCAAACCGACTCCATTAGAATGATCTTGGCAGGATAGCAGCACAGAATTTGATATTCCATATTCATCACTTTTGACAATGTAAACCTTTCATAAGATAATATTTTGCTTAAAAATTAGAATCATTCAAAGGTCTGATCGTCCTGTTCCCTGAGGCCCGCCAGGGAGGTCTGGCTTCATACCATGGGTTTCTTGCTTTCTCTGTCTAGGGCGTAAGCGCCACTGCATTTCAGGAAGGACCTGAGGACGGCCACGGAGAAAGGCCCTATGGAAGGAGGGTGGGAGGGCTCTAGACAGGTCTCCGTGGAGACAAGCACGGAAGCCATCTCTAAAGGGCAAACCATCGGAGCCAGAATTTAATCCCCTGGTCATTTTCCATCTGGATTTCCAGCCGAATGAACCTCATGGGTTTAACCAAACATGTATGCAATCCTAAATGATGTGAGTTAAATTCTGATTTGGCCAAGGACAAGTAAACCTAAGCAACAAGGTCAAAGGGACAACAGATACGTCCCTCACAATAAATAATTCTGTTGACATGGAAGTGGACGTAACTCGGTTCAAGCAAAGTGGCTGGGTGGCCGGCATGTTCCAGGGTTTCTCAGGTAGCTGAGACCCAGGGCTTATCTCACCTCCTCAGAAATGCTTTTAAAGAATTAAGAGCCAAAAATCTCAAATGGAAAAAATGATCATTTTTGCTAACAAATAGTGTAGAGGCCATAACTAAATACAATTTTTTTAAAAGATGCTGAGATGCATGTAACCTTTTTTTGTTTTAAAGCAGCTTTCGAAATATCAACCACAGCATTAAACATTGAACATAAGTACATTCCAAAGTTAATACAGATAAATGGTATATAATGCAATAATGCCACAGTTATTCCACGTATGTCTCAAGGCTGATTCTAAACTTGAAAAAATATTTCTAGTTTATGAGCTGGAGATTTCACTTCTTTTGCTACTTCTCTAGCGTTTTCCAGCACTGATTTTTTTTTTTTTCTTTTTTCTTTTTTAACGCCCCAGGATGTACAGATAATCCCCACATTCCACACCTGGAACTTTTTTTCCCCCCCTCTTGTCAGGTTTTTCAAATAAAACCAAACTACAATGACAAGATAATGTTTTACATCGTAATTCCACAGACATAGGTCAGTTAATCCATTTTAACGCTTCCTTTAGGATTTATGACCCTCCCCAAAGTCTTTAAAATCTTGCTTTAAGCTGCACGGGCAGGCTGGCAGCCGCGTGGCCGAGGCGCACGCAAGCGTCTCCCCTGGGGGGCGGGAGCCGCAGCCATCACCGCCTCCCTCCGCGAGCAAAGGCGCAGTGCCCGTTTCCTTCCCTCCACAGTGATAAACGCCCGAAGAGCCTTGGCTCCCGGGTTCCACGCTCCACGTGGAGAGGCGCCTAACCAGGGGGCCCCAGGGTAGCAGGCGCAGGCCTCCTGCCTTCTTTCCTTGCCCGCGCGATTCTGAGCTCCGTCACCTTCCAGACATTCGCAGACCACACCGCTCTGTTTAAAACCCCTCGAGCAGGCCAGCGAGTGCCCAGGCTGGGTTCCAGGACGAGGTCTCCGAGCTGGGGCAAGGCAGAGCAGACCGCGGCCTCTTGCGGAAAAGCAGGCACTTGTGGCGGCCTGATGCTTCCTGATGCCGAAGAAGTCACCGAAACGTTCACTTCCTCGCATTCCAGAGGATTCTGCTTCATACACAGACAGAGCCAGTATTTGGAGGGGGAGCGTATCCAAAATATATGAATATACACGTCAGGGCTTAAGGTACTGGATGATATTGTATAAATTGCTAAAATGCTTCTCGGCACAATTGGTAGCTTAAAAAAATACTTTCCTATGGTTTAAGGGCATTTTTCCCAACACTGTCCTTCGGGGTGGAGATCTTGGCAAATACCAAGTCCATCTGAAGTTCCCGATGGTTTTCTTCCAACCGGGTGTGTACCATATGCAAAGTGCCTGTTCTGCAGGCCAGGGAAGAATGGTCTCCCCTCCAAGGACCTTCCCTCTATTAAGAACACAGCCTCCAGGGCAACAACAACAACAAAAAAAGGCAAAGAAAGCGAACACCTTCTTCCTAACCTCCAGCAGCCAGAAACCCGGCTTCTGGAACAGTCAAGTCCTTTGTCAATTTGTTTGCTTTTCAGATGGTGAGTCAGTTGGGCCAACAACATGGAACAGAAATCCGTGTTTATAGGCACAGGAGACCAGGTGGAGCCATCCAGGTGGGGCTTAGTAATTAGTGGTAGGGTTTCCAAAGACAGGAGGTTCAATGGGACTGTCTTAAATAAATAAATCTTATTTTTCTTAATAATGTAAAAAATAAATTGTATTTCCCTTTGGCAGTAAGTAGCTGATTCGACGTTGAGCCTGAAAGCTGTTTTTTCGTTGTTGGTGGTGGTTTGTTTTTGTTTTTAAGAGACCACAGCTTCGCTTCATGGTACATCAGTGACAATGCATATTATTTCTACTGCTTTAGTGAACCTTTTGCATATGTGTTTGTGGCAGGCCTGTGGACTTCACTTATGGCCCAGATAGGCACCCAGGGTGACGCAAGCTCCCACCAGGGCCAGACTGAGCAGTGCCTTCAGAGACAGCCAGGAGAAATCAAACAGAGGCCGCATGCTGGGACCATACAGCTCCACAAAGGCATCCTGCAGTGGGGAGAGGAGGGAAGAAAAAGAATATTAGAGCGGGCACGGACGGAATGCCAGATGACAGGGAGAAAGGCATCTGAAGTGCCTGGGCACCTTCAGGAGGGTTAGGGGAAAGGTCAAACGCACTTTGGGGGCAATGATGTCAGACCCACTCTTTTCACTTTCATTCAGGAAGTATTTTTTGAGACCCTACTTATGTACCAGACACCGTAGAGATACAGCAGTGAATGAAATAGGCTAAAAGCGCAAAAGCTTTGACCCAGTGGAGTAGGATAGGCAGTAAACAAAACTACATGTTTCATATAGTGTATTAGAGAGTGGTAGGTGCTAAGGGAAAAGATAAAACAGCAAAGGCAGTTAGAAATACGGCAGGCTTTGCAATTTTAGCTAGCATGACCATTCGTAAAAATAATTTTTAAAAAAACCCAACTACTCCTTTATTGAGTGCTTGCTATATGCCAGGCACTTGTAACAAATGCCTGACATGCATTATTTTATTTATTCTTCATACCCATCTTACGGATTCATTTTCTTTGTTCCTGTGCTGTAGGAGAAAAGCTGAAACGATTGAATGCTCATTTCTTAGATTTGTTGGGGAGGATTAGATTCCATGTTTGGACCCAATGGGTATTTGGACAACTCTAAATATATCTGAATATATAAAGCAGTAAATGAAATGTTGTTCCCTTGGTGTGATTAATCAGGCATGAAGAGGAAAACAAGATGTAGCTCCGGTTAGGCCCCCAAACCTGGAATTAGAGCACACGATTTCACGATGGGAGACAGTAACATACGGAGACGTCCAGCATCACGGTAGGGAGGAGGGTCTGACGACGTTTACCGTGTTTTTGTCTGTTTGGGGCAAGTATTGCAGTAGAGGGACCAGGTATCATCTTTGTCTCCCCAGTGCTATGTGTGGTCTTGGTACATGTAGGTGTTTGAGAAATGTTTGTTCAATTAAAGAGTAAAGTTTTCTGAAGTCAAACATTGGTTTGAATTCTGTGTTTGGCCTAATACTTCACCTAGATGCTTACTCTGCCTTCTTGAAATTATTCCTTTTGTATACAAAAACCACTGGACATCTTGCAGTAGTCTCGAGAGTTTAAGGCATCATTAGGGAAAAGTCCCATGTTATTGAATATAAACTTACACAATTCTTTTTCATGACTGCATAGTATTCCACCATATATGTTTATATATCTATATCTATGCTGTACTTTATTTAACCAATTCTTTTTTTTTTTTTTTTCTTACTTATTTTTGGCCACGCCTCGCAGCTTGTGGGATCTTAGCTCCCTGACCAGGGATCGAACCCGTGCCCCCTGCATTGGAAGCACGGAGTCTTAACCACTGGACCGCCAGGGAGGTTCCTAACCAATTCTTTATTTGGGTTGTTTTAAACTTCTGCTCTCATAAACAACATTATGATACAGCTTTATACATAAACTCTTGTCTACTTGTTTGGATTTTTTTTAGACAAATTCCCAGAGGTGAACTCAGTTGACCAATCATCAAAATTGCTCCCCACAGTCACGAAAGGTTTGTGTTGAGCCATCCTCACTCTCTCACTGGTTGCCCTGTGACCAGTGGCACCTTTTACAAAAGGCAAACGAGGGAATTCCCTGGCGGTCCAGTGGGTAGGACCCGGCACTTTCACTGCCGAGGGCGTGGGTTCAATCCCTGGTCGGGGAACTAAGATCCTGCAAGCTGCAAGGTGTGGCCAAAAAAGAAAAAAAAAAAAGGCAGACATGGGTTTAGGGCAGTGGGGCTCACTGGTCTTGTCCCCCAGGGGACATTTGGCAATGCCTAGAAACATTTTTGGTAGTCATGGTCTGGGATGGGCGTGCTGTTGGCATCTAATGGGTAGAAGCCAGGGATGCTGTTCAGTATCCACAAGGCACCGGGCAGCCCTCACCACAAAGAACTATCCACCCCAAAGCGCCAATAGTGCTGAGGCTGAGGAGCCCTGCGAAGAAAGGTTTAGAAGAAACTCTGTAATCACAGCCCAAGGAAGACCCAATGGTCCATCTAGTGTGTCAATAGCTTTGGTCAAATTAGTACAAGATTACTCAGTTAGTCTAGACAGATAACTGCTCCCCATAAGTGAGTGAGCTATACCTTCAGATGTACTGGATTAACTTTTACCAGGAGAGGGCGCAAGGGTTTTCTTCTTTCTTAATCTATTGTTAACATTTTCTAAGTTTGAGCCTTAGCAAGCAAGGCAATAGACATAAATGAAATATGTGCTTAGTGCCCTTAGCGCAAAGCTGAGCTAACAATCACGGGTGTTTGTCAAGACACCTCCTACTTTCCCTACATGTAAGTGGCATAAATGGGGCAGAAAGGGGTCAGGGTCTATTTAGAGAACCTGCCTCTTGCAAAGTACATCCCAGGATCCCACAGACACAACAGCAAACGTCTAACAAACAGCCCTCCCCTCCGTGCTGTTCTCCCTGAGGGATGGGCAGGCTGGAACCCACAAGAGCCCAGCCAAAGGGCACCCCAAATTCCTCAGAGTACCAGCACTGGGCAGTATGCAATTCGGCTTGATGTTGAGAGGGTCAGTGGTTGGACCCAGCATCCCTTTAGTTATCAATGGAGTTTTCTGTGGAAGAATATGAAACAGACTAAGGCCTAGGCCATCTGACCTTTCCAGACCAGGAGCCATCCTGGGAAAGTGGAGGAAGTAGCGACAAACTCAGACTGCTTTGTCTGGTGCACAGTACCAGCAGGAGAAGAAACAACCTCTCCAAATACCCCCAACTCTCTAGGGCCAGAATAATTCCCTCTCCCAAGCCCCAGCCCCTCACATTAATAACTATGCTTCTAACGGACCTCATGGCCCATTTCTGATGTGCACTATAAAGTAAAAAAATCATTTCTAAAGTGGAACGAGCTAAAGAAGCATCTCTTAACCCAAAGAATGAGCACAGAGACGATGACGCAGCCCCAGGGATCTGGGAATTAGCTCTGAACTCGGGGGAGAGGGTCTGGGTGAAATCCCAGCTTTGACATTTTATTGCTTATGACCTTGAACAAATTACCCAACCCTGAGCTTCATTTATTTCACCCATAAAATTGGTTGTTGTGAAGATAAACATAGGTGACTGAGGCCATTTGTAAATGTGGCCCAGAGTGTGAACTAGTGGAAACAGTACCTTGTTCTCTGGCCTGTCCTCTTGCTAACCTGCTACATCCCTCCTAAAACTGCCCTTCCCTCCAGATGGTCTACCGAGCCTGCTAATTTCCAGAAACAATTTACTAGCTCCCTCTAAGGTGTCAGCTTTTGGTTCTGAAGATGCTTGGTGATTTCTATAGAAATTGTGAATTCAAACGTACCCGTCATGTGTTCTGGTGATAACACACGCCAAACTCTACTTCCTCGTAAATTATTAAGTCAGGTTGTAGGGCTGAGGGGCGTTCTTTAAACCCCCGAGATGGAATCTGGCTCCTACGGTTTGCCCATCTGTGATTCTAAAGTGCAGAGCAGACCCTGTTGTTTCAGGACTGAAGATCCTAAAAGCTACTTTCATGGAGAGTCGTCTTCTTGCTTTTTCAAACATCCTGATTAGGGTGATTTCCGAAGTCTGTTTGAACAGTCTGTCATTATTTGTTTAAGTTTGAAAGCTGTTTTAAATAAACACATGCTCATTTTATGTATTAAAAGCAACAAAGAGGGAAAAAGAAAACCTGGGCCGTTGTCATGTGATTCGGACAAAATCCCAGCCTATATATTCAGAAGGCACGGCAGCCCTTGCTCATGTCAGGACTGGCAAGGGCTCTGCCTGACCTCAGGGATGGGCACAGCAAGTCCCCAGGGAAGGGTCCTTTCTCCTGTTGGCCTCTCACATCATAGAGAAGGCAGGCAGTGCCCCAGCTCTGCGTGCTCTTTTGCAGACAGCTTCCCCACAAACTACAAATTCAGAGGCCACAGATGGTCTGAGTCTGAGTTCCACCCAGGGCTGGCATCAGTGGGGCAGGGCGGCCAACATCCCAACCCCGGACTCTGGCTGCAGGGTTGGAAGTAAGCCAGGGAGATGTGGGCGGGACAGACGGATGGGAACAGACCAGACTCAAGACTCCTAAGCCAGGGAAAGTTGGGGGGAGGCGGTAATAGTATATCATCCCTCCTGCCTTGGGACCACTCTCACCCCCTTCTCCCTCTTCCTCCCTCCCTCCCTTCCTTCCTTTCCCCTCTTCCTCTATTTCTCTCTCTCTCCTCCCCGCTCCCCGACACAGACATACACATACAGGTCCCTCAAGGCAGCCCACCCTCCAAAATTTTCCTTTCCCCTTCAGAATCCTTCAAAAAGTTTCGTTTAAACCTGATTCCAAATAAAACAAGATTTAAAAACGAATCAGATTGGCAGAAACTGAAAAAGGATACTGAGTTCTGCTGAAAAGGATGGGGTAGGGATGGGGGTGGGAGCCCCAGATACTCTTACACAACTGATAGACTCCCAGGTAGAGGTAAATGGAGAGACCTTTCATATTTGGCAATGCGTAGCAAAAGCTTTAAAAATATTGTCGTTTTGTTAGTAATTCTACTTCTAGTTATTTATCTTGAAAAAATTAATAAAACCCGAAAACAACAAAAATATATGAAAATATGATAATGGAATATGGGTCGGTCACTAAAAATTATACCCTATATTTATTGGCAAGGAGAGATGTTCCCAACATGACACTGAGTGAAACAGGTAACAATGAAACCAGCGTCTGTAAGTCCAGGCCCCTGGCTCCATGCTGGCTCTCACTGCTCCTTGCACCGTGGGGAAACTTAATGTGGTCTTGGTTGGCTGTAGACAAATCAGAAATTCAGCTACGTTCCACAATCTTTGAGCTGACTTGTGTGGGTACATTACATCATCATGGGAGACCCTAAGGGGGGGAAGTCATCCTGCCCTCAAAGAGCTTCCAATCCAGAGAGGGGATGCCTCTGTGTGCACATTGAACTAAACTAAATGGAGGCGTGTGCCATTTTCTACCCTGCACAGAGCGGAAGGTCCTGTCGGCAGAACAAAAAGAAAATCAGATGGCGCTAACAGGAAACTGAACACTGCTATCAAACGCCTTTCATATTTTCTATTTGTCATGGCTTTATCATTTTGTCTCCATGGGGATCGCCTCCCTCATGACAACCTGAGGGCAAGGGTTAGAAAATAGAAAAGACGATGGACTTCCCTGGTGGTGCAGTGGTTAAGAATCCACCTGCCAATGCAGGGGACACGGGTTCGAGCCCTGGTCTGGGAAGATCCCACATGCCACGGAGCAACTAAGCCCGTGAGCCACAACTACTGAGCCTGCGCTCTAGAGCCTTCAAGCCACAACTACTGAAGCCCGTGCGTCTAGAGCCCGTGCACCGCAACAAGAGAAGCCACCGCAATGAGAAGCCCACGCACCGCAACGAAGAGTAGCCCCGGCTCGCTGCAACTAGAGAAAGCCCACGCACAGCAACAAAGACCCAACGCATCCGAAAATAAATAAATAAAATAAATTTATAAAAAAGAAAGAAAATGGAAAAGGTGAACCATAGTAACTCAAAACTGAGCGGGCAGTTACCTCCAAGTAAGTTCAGATCTCCTGCACTGGTGTGGTAACACCTAGTAATGATAACGCCCTTTATATAAATGAGGCAAATGAAATGTAGACTGGGAAAGTAAATTACTCACAGTGTGTGCTGATAAGCTGCTATGAGGCGGAGGAGGACGAGAGGCTGCGTTCGCATCCCCGGCCTCCTGTGCTCGGTGGCTGAGGACCCTGGCAGGCACTCGGCTCTGTCTCCCTGCGCCCTCCCTGCCTCCCTCACCCTGCTCCTCCCATCCAACCTTGACCCCATCCTGCCCCCCAGTCACCTCTGGCCTTCCAAGCGTTGCTGAAGAAAGTCGTCTGGCCAGGCAGATGGGGGCTGCTCTAAATTCATGGTCTCCAGACTCAGTGAGTTCTAGAAAGCACTGAACACTCCCTTACCCTGGGTCAGAGCTTGGCTCTGCTGCTTTCCATGACTATTCCAAACTGCCACCACTGTTCTCATGTGTCCCCTCACTGTTTAACAGCTGATGTCACCTCTTTCTTCTCTGAGAAAGTCGGGCCATTGGGTGAGAATCACCCCAGTTTCCTATCTGGGAGCACCGACTAACTCACAACCCTATCTGTCCTCCCCTGTTCTTTACACCCCGCTCCCTTATTCCACTGTCTCCTGTTGCTTCTGGAACCTTCCTCCATCAATTGCCCCAGCTCCCAACTACGATGTCAACCTCATCCACCTTCTGTCTCTTATTTCCTTGGCATATAAACATTCAGATTTCCTCAAAATGTCCACGCAGATGCTGGGTTCCACCCTAAACATTACCTTTTCTCTTCTTTCCCCCCAAGACAAACTGCTAACCTACTCTCATCAGCTGCTTTTCCACCACATTTTAATCCACTCAGCCTGGCCACTTCCTCCACTGCGCTTTTCTTTTTTTTTTAAAGAGAGAAACTTTTTCTTAAAAATTAATTAATTAATTGATTTTTTTTTTTAGCTGCGTTGGGTCTTTGTTGCTGCGCGTGACCTTTCTCTAGCTGCAGCGAGCGGGGGCTACTCTTCATTGCGGTGCACAGGCTTCTCTTGTTGCAGAGCACCGGCTCTAGGTGCGCGGGCTTCAGTAGTTGTGGCACCTGGGCTCAGTAGTTGTGGCTCGCGGGCTCTAGAGCATAGGCTCAGTAACTGTGGCGCACGGGCTTAGTTGCTCTGCGGCATGTGGGATCTTCCCGGACCAGGGCTTGAACCTTTGTCCCCTGCATTGGCAGGCAATTCTTAACCACTGCGCCACCAGGGAAGTCCTCCACTGCGCTTCTGAAACCACTCTCCCGAGAATACCAATACCCTCCATGTGGCTAAATCCACTGAATACTTTTCAGATCATACCTGACTGAGCATTTTGACACACTGGATGCTGAGATCACTGTAAATCTTTGCCTCCTGGAGAATTTCTTCTCCATCTCTTCATGGGCACCTCCTCTTCTGTCTGCCCTGATGGGTACTTGATCCTCCCTGAGCAGCCTGGACTGTCTTCTCTCTCTTCGGCTAATCTTCACTCTCATGGTCTTAAACACCCCCCCCCCCGATGATGTTTCTGAAACCTTTATATCCAGCCCCACTTGCTCCTCTGACAGCCAGATTCCTATTCCAATCGTCTTCTTAGATGACCCACCAGAAGTTACAATACAGCCTGTCCAGACTGGAGTCATCAAAGCCCCTCCAGCAAGCCGGCCTCTCTTCCCACCTTTACAGTGTCCACGCTGTCAAGTAAACCCACACCCTGAGAGTCTCCTAGATAGATGTTTCCTCTTCTCTCCCATCCATTCATTCACAGGTAAATCCCACAGTCTTAGGTTGGGTTCCCCCAGAAGCAGACCCTAAGAAAAAGACTGGAGTGTAAGCAGTTTATGTGGGAGGTGATCCCAGGAAATACTAGCAGGAGAGTGGGGAAGTGAGACAGAAAAGGGAAAGTGGCCATGAGTTACCTTGTCAAGCAAGTTACTGCTGCTGGCAACTGGAACTGAATCCTGCTGGGAAATCTGGGGGTCAGTGCAGAACACACACCTTTCGTTATTCCAGTAAGCGGCTAGGGAGCTGGGGTATTTATACACCACCTCCTTCCATTCATTGGCTGAGGGTTGCTCCTATGGTGGTATCAATATCCCAGCACTTCTGGCCAGTCAGGTGCACAGGTAAAGTGGGCTCTAGAGGCCAGAGAAAGCCCTTGGGGCAAGAGATCCAGATGCTGTATCTCCTGTAGTTGGAGGTCAAGCTAGAGAGCTCTGAAGTGGTAAGGGCAAAGGGATTCCACAGGACAGTATATGTACCACTGATTTCACCACCTAAGTATTTCTCTCCCCAGGATTACTGCTAGGATTTCCCATCTGATCTCTCTGCCTTTAGTCTAATGCCCTACCCTTCAATCTCCTCTCGCTACTGCAGGCAGAGTGATCTATTCAGAATCAAATCTGTCACTTCCATGCTTAACTCCAAATTCTTTAACATGACATCCAAGGCTCCCGATGCTCTGCCCCAACCTAGTTTCCTGCTCAGCTCTGTCACGTGTAAGTTCATTTTAGTTCATTCAGGAATTCAGTGCAATCGTGTTTTGCAGGCAACTTTCTCCAAGCCCCTGGGTTGAGCTGAATAATCCTCAGCTAGTCCCTGTTTACATGTCTGTCTTCCCCCATTCAATAATTAGCACCTGGAGGTGCAGGGACCATGTTTTATTTATCTTTGGATCCCTGGAGCATGTGTCTGTCACATATTCGGCACTCAGCAAATGTCTGTGGAACTGAAATACACTGATTTCTTTTACTAGAGAACAGGTTTTCCAAATGTATCTTAAGAGACGATATTTTTTAAAAGGAGCATGTTCAAAGGACAAATAAATGATGGGCTTAAACAAAAGCCGCCGCCTTTTTTTTTGCAGCAGCCTCTAGTGTCTTCCTGTGAGGAAGTGATGTTCAGATGGTTCATAATGGTCAGCGTTGGATCTCACTGGTCAGTGTCTGTGCCATATCGGTCGCTAACTATTTTGAATATCATCCCACATGTATGCCCTGTGAGTCTCCAAGGGGGGGATAAGCTGTCGGGCATTTTCCAAACTCACTGGACCACTTACCCCTCTGTCAGGGAGATTCCAGCTACGTTATGAAGACTGAAAATGCTGCCTAGAGATGAAAAAAAATAATCCTGGGCACGACAAGAGAGGCAGCATTGGTGCCAGTTGTACAAGACAGGGGAGATGATCAGCGGCCCCAAGTTGATCCTGGACCTTCATGGGAACATAAAGACCGCCGGTAGTGGGGCTTCCCTGGTGGCACAGTGGTTGAGAGTCTGCCTGCTAATTCAGGGGACACGGGTTTGAGCCCTGGTCTGGGAGGATCCCACATGCCGCGGAGCAACTAAGCCCGTGAGCCACAGCTACTGAGCCTGCGCGTCTGGAGCCTGTGCTCCGCAACAAGAGAGGCCGCGATAGTGAGAGGCCCGCGCACCGCGATGAAGAGTGGCCCCCGCTTGCCGCAACGAAAGGAAGCCCTCGCACAGAAACGAAGACCCAACACAGCCATAAATAAATAAATAAATAAATAAAATTAAAAAAAATAAAGACCACCGGTGGTCACTAGTCTTGGATTCTACTAAGGAGTCTGAGACTCATTCCCAGTAAACACGATCTATGGTTTTCCAACACCCAGAGCCAACTGACATACAAGCCCCAGGAGAGAGGGGGGCACACACAGCAGAGAGGAGGGCTCTCCCTAAAGCCCGGAGGCGGTGATGCGCCGACGCCCACTGTGGCTGAGATCAAAAGGGGAAGCAGGCGGCCAGGCCGCTGGGAGCGGTGGCCAGCACAGCACACGCGAGGAAGTGAGGACTGTTTCTACCTGAATAAAGCAGCTGGTAAGGAAGTGACTCCATTTCCCCCTTATCATTGGCCCGGCAGGGTTTCCTCTGCAGCCACTTGGTGCTGAATGAGTCTGGAGGGTTCCGTCTGGAGAACAGAGCTGCTTTGGGCGGTTGCAAACTTCTGTCCCCTGGGGCTCTTCTTCCCTCCTCCCCATCCCCTTTACTCCCAAAATATTGATTCCGGGTTTGGGGGAAAAGGAAGGAGAAAAAAAACCCCAACAACCCCAGAGCGTATAACTGAAGGACGCGCAGCTGCCTGGCCTGCAGATCGAGGTGCCCAGTGAGCGTGAGAAGCAGGGTGACGCTTCCACGAGGCCTGCAGGGGCCGCCCCCTGAGCCCCCTCCAGTGAACGGGGCTTGATCTTGGAGGGACTCTGGCCCAGTGGGAAGGGCTAGTTGAATCATAGGCCAAGGACATAAAATGAAACCTAATCCAAGTGTCATCTGGATGTAACCAGAAACCTGCTAGAGAAATGGCAGGAGATGAAAAACCCAAACAAAACAAAAAAACACAACTTGCCTGCCTACCACAGTGGGTCCAGGGAAGTTTGGGTGTATTTTGTGATGCAAATTGAGCTGAGGATGCAAATCAGGCAGGGGCCCTCGGGAGCGAGGGAGGGCAGAAAAATGAGAACCCCAAGGGTGCCTTCCCTTCTAGACCGGGGCACACTTTGAAACTAATCTGCAAAGGCGTCTGTTGCTCTGGGGACCCTGCAGCCACAGGGCCAGGTCAAAGGCCGCTGGCCCTGTCCACCTGCTGAAGGAGTCTCGGGAGGCTCTGCTAGTCTAATCGCCCTGGGGCTGGGGCACACTGCTATCTGGAGAGAAGTACAGTGGCAGATTCCCGGCTGCACTAGCCATGCAAATACTGCAGGGAGTGGGGACTTGGCCACCTGTGGGCTTAGGTCCCTCCTGCCAGGAGGCGAGACCAGTCCAGAGCTTCAAAAGATGTCTGTGGAATTGGGAAAAGTAATGCATCTATAGCAAAATGTGCTAAAAACTGTGTTAAATGATTGGGTCATTTGGTTCATCAGGTTCGGATAATAAACCAAAACGAGAATAAAGCCGTATCTATACGAGACCTCGAAATCTCATCTTTGACTTGCTGATGCATTCGGGAACCAAACATTTTTTTATAAGGTGCTGAGGAGTCTTAAATCTAAATAAGACACAGGCCTGCCTTGTAAGAATTGCTCCTTGATATTCTCACGCATTCACAGCAGCTTTGGTGAGCTTGAGAGTTCTCTAAACACGTTCAAAGCACTTTGTGTGTGTAGGTGCGTATACCCTGCAGCGCTCTGGGGAGGAGGGGGGAGACCAAGTCTGCTGTCCTCGTTTGAAGGGTGCCTTCCACAGGACCTCACAGGCACAGAGGCCACAGGAAACCGCCTTGCAGTGTTTTTGCTTTAAAACAAAGTTACTTCATTTTTCTTCCTGACCTTCCTCATTCCACTACCTTCTTTTGGCTAGAGTGCCCTGCCTTTTCTGGCGCTTGACCTCTTCTTGCTTTGGGCTTATGCTATTTTCACTATTTGGGGGGAAATATCACCTTATGATATTTTGTTAGGACGAAAGTACATTGAGCAAAAAAGTTGTAATTATTACAACTCAACAATAAAAAGACAAGTAGCCTAATTAAAGAATGGGCAAAGATTTGAATAGATATTTCACCAAAGAAGATATACAAATGGCCAATAAGCTCAAGAAAAGACATTCATCCATCATTAGGGAAATGCAAATGAAAACCACAATGCGATATCACTTCACACCCACTAGCATGGCTTTAAAGTAAAAAGTGGACAATGGCCAGTGTTGACAAGGAGGAAGAGAAACTGGAGACTGCGCACGTTGCTGGTGGGAATAGAAAACGGTGCAGCCTCTGTGGAAAACGGTGGTGGTGCCTCAAAGGGTTGACCAGTTATCCCATGACTCAGCAATTCCACTCCTAGCTATATGTCCAAGGTAACTGAAAATATATGTTCACACAAACATATATGTTCACATTTGTACACAAATATTCACATCAGCATTATTCATAATAGCCCAAAGTGGAAATGACCCAAATGTCTATCAGCTAATGAACAAATAAACGAAGGGTGGTACCATCCATACCATGGAATACTATTCAGCCATAGAAAGGAATGAAGCATTGATACAAGCTACAACATGGGTGAACCTTGAAAACATTATGCTGAGTGAAAGAAACCAGGCATAAATGGTCACATATTGTGATGATGCCATTTCTATGAAATGTCCAAAATAGACAAATCCATAGTGACAGGAGTAGATTCGTGGTTGCCTGGGGCTGGGGAGAGAGAAGACTGGAGAGTGACTGCTAACGTGTACAGGACTTTTTTATTCCAGAGTGATAAAAAAGTTCTGGAATTAGGGAACAGTGATGATTGTACAACCGTATGAATAGAAAAACCGAAAACCAGTAAGTCAACCACTTTGAACTCAATTTTAAGGTACATCAACTATTCTTAAAAAATTATATTTTTTACAACTACATGAAGAAGGGCACTAAACTATTTTTATGCCACGCGGAATTGGACAGAAGGGTTCGCTTGTTCTGTAACCCTTGCTCACAGGTGTGGCCCCCTCGCCAGTGTCCAGGCCTACCTGTATGTGAGCATGAATTCATCCCTGTGCGCTTGGCGGCAGGTTAGCACCTGCACTCCCCGGAGGTCACTGTCTGGGCTGTGCCTGCCACGTGGTCTGTGAACGCAGGGCATGGCCAAGGTGCCTACCCCTCTCCCCCTCTCCCTGCCACTGCGAGAGTTAATTCATACACCAAAAATGGGAACTGAAAGCAGATGCTTGCTGAGTTCTGCAGCTTGGCCTAAATGCTGTCATCAGGACACTGCTGCTGGGGGACAGGGGGTGAAAGAGGGTCCTTCATTTATTAATCGTGGAGGACCAGAGTCGAGGGCCGAATGTCTGATCCTCACTTGTTTAAATCAGCAAGTGTTGACTGAGGATGGTGGTGGCGCAGAGTACAAAGAATCCGCATTTCCTAATAGGAACTTGCTGAAAGTGGCCTCAGACCTGAAGGGGGTGTGTCAGAGTGAAAAGAGCAAAGCAGAGTGAGTTGGGAGGGTGCCATCCTGAGCAGGGCTCCGCCAGCCTCCAGCCGTGCCTGCTCTGACGCTTGCTTTCAGGACCGGTTAAGAAATCAGCACGGGCATCTTTTCTGGAAGCTCCACACCACACTGGCCGTTGCCTTGATGACAGGCTTAGACATCTGTCCAGGACCCCATCTGCCCCCAGCCCACCCCCCGCGATGCTGCTGGTCCTGGTGTTCTCAGTCTGCAGCAAGTGAGTCGCCAGCTCTGCTTAAACCTCCCAGGACGCTAGCTTGCATCCTGCTGAAAAGCACCTCGGGATATAATAAGCCGCACCCTTGTTCCCAGCTCCCCAGCTCTGCAGCCCCGTTGAGTCACTGTGTGATGGTGAGAATGACAAGGGGATCCCCAAGCAGCCCGTGAGAGAAGCCTCTCCCGCACACCACGGATCCGTCCACCTCTCAGTAAGAGAACAGCAAGCCTGCCCTCCACGCCTGGGGACAGGGGTGGGCATGGCGGTGAGCTTGCTCCGTCGGCTCCGTATGGGTGTGCTGTGAAAAATCTGCTTTCACTTTGTAGTTTATGATTGAGTTCAGTTCACCTGGAAAGACTCAGTGGGAATAAAAACAGACGCATTTCAAGGTGCACGGCCTGGCTCTTTGACAGCCCTCTTCCTTCCGCATCAGACAGTCTTCCTGCGTCCAGGGAGGACAGCAGACCTCCCCATCACAAGGAAAACGCAAGGTCTCCGTTCACGGCAGCAGCTGTTATTGCTGAGATGTACAAACCTGGGCAAGGTCAGCGCTGTGGTTCTGGTTTCAGGCTCATTAACAGGGATCCAGATATGCTGGTGCAGCCACTCGTCTAAATAGATGCTCACGGTGAAGGACATCTGACAGTGTGTGCTCTCTGTTGCCAGAACGATTCAGGGCCTTATATACAAACAGAGAGAGAGGGACACTTATAGGGAGAGACAGAGAGGAGAGACAAACAGAGAAAGAGAAGAGAGAGACAGAAACAGAGAAAGAGGGAGACAGAGACAGACACACAGAGACAGAGCGAGAAGGAGACTGACATATACACAGAGAGACAGAGAAAGACAGAGACAGAGATAGAGACACACACAGAGATAGTCACAGAGACCGCAAGACAGAGACAGAGTTACAGAGAGAGGGAGATGGAGACAGAGAGACAGAGACAGACACAGAGAGACTCACAGGGAGAGACAGAGAGAGACAGAGATCCTGAAAGCAACCCTGGATCTTCCCTCAGCACAGCCTCCAGGGGACTGCTGACTCCACACAAGGACGCCCCCCGCAGTGAAGCAAGCCTGCTGTGGAAACCAGCAAGGTAGCAACATGACGTGTGCGCCGTGAACAGGCCTGCAGTGTCGTTGGCAGTGGGCACTGAGAGGGGGAGGCCACGCCCCTGGGGCTCCACTTCCCAGGCCACTGGCACTCCCGTCACGTTCTCAGACACACGTGCAGCTGGCCGCGCGGAGCCCATGGGACCCACCCGCAGAGGCGCTTGGGCATCTGCTGGCTGGACCTAGGATGGGCTCCTTGGCGAGGGGCCAGCCCAGGACCCCCAGGTGGCCCCGGCAGGTCGGCGGCCAGTGCCCCGTTCACGTGCCAGGCCTCACAGCTCCTCCTGTCACTGATGCCTTGGAGCGGGGCAGCTGCAGCTGATCTCCACGATGCAGGCATGCAGCCGGCACCTGCTCCGTGCCCAGCACTGCGCTGGGCGCCCAGGGAGAACGCGGGGGACCGCGGCGTCTGTATGACGATGCATTCCTCCAACCCAGTTCCTCCAACCTCAAATCAAGGACTCAGCAAACACTCTCCCAGTGGGATGACTCAGAGATGGCAGTGTCCCACTGGAAACACTGCTCACCCCTGAGGTCATAAGGAGAAGTTCAAGTTTGGGCTGGCGAAGCCTTCAGGTGGGACTTTAGTTCTAACAAATTGTTATTTCCACCGAGGGAACCCCTTGGCCAAGTGCATGAACCTTGGATCCACGTGCAACATGCTTTTCACAATAAATTCGGCACACACTCACTCACTTTGGAAGGCTCTTGGTGGCACCACATGGGGCTTTTTCACGACTACGGCCCTGGTTCCTCTCACTTTGATCTCTCCTTCAGACACATCTGAAGCAAGCAATCCATCCACAGTCAAACCACTTATCCAAGTACTTCTTTAGTGTCTACTTCCGGGATGAGGAGCGAGAACTAACTGTGAGCCCACCCCCATGAGGCGGCTCTCGTAAACGATATTACACAGAAGAGACTGGGGTCAGAGAGGTTACACGACTTGCCCAAGGTCACACAGCTGCAGTTTGAACTGTGCAACTCCTGGTTATGAGCTTTTTCAACTCACTTTGCTTCTCCTGTTGGAGACAGAAAAGAAGTAGGAGATCCAGGCTTTGAGGAGACAAGCAGTAAGACAGGTTAAACAGTCCTGAAGGGTGACAGGGAAGGCTCGATAAACCCGTCAACAGTCTTTAAGATGGGCTGGAGGGGACAAAGTTAGACAGGAGCCCAGCCTGAAGGACTTGCATAAGGGGAGGAAAGAGGTGCTGGTGTTTCAGGGCGAGGGATTCAGGTCGGGGTCGGGGCCACACCGTGGCGGGTAGGCTTGTGTGTGCAGGTGCGGCCGAGTGGAGGGAAGAAGCCCCTGTGATCAGGGAGCACACGCAGGTCCCAAGCCCCGCACCAGCCCAGCTGCTCTGCAGTCTGGATCCCCCAGGAACGTGTGCGGCTTTCTGGAATCCCTCACTGTGTGGTTTGGCCCTGTGGCTGCTCCTGCACATGTCACCTCAAGAGTATTTAAAAATGACATGTAGACAGATATGTGAACCCCAAAGGAGAAACTCCTTCCACAGTATCCGGGAAAAGCCCTCCTACGTATGGGGCTGCTTCGCCGGGACATCTGGAAGGTGAAGGAGAATGTTTCCTTGCGTCACAAAAACAAATCCAGCTAGAAGCCTATTTAGGATGTTAAGATAGGAGACTCCAGAGCCTCCAAGGTGGGGAGTGGATTTCGACCCTTCCAAGGGCTCTGCTCAAGGGTTCCTGCCGAATCAAAGTGTCCCCAGCAGCGCCCCCCTGGCCCCGGTCTCGGGCGGAGAGAGAGGCAAGGAGAGCCAGCCATGAGGTCCAGACCCAGCCCGAGAGCGCTTGTGTGATCCAGGCATCACCCACTCCATCTCATGACCGCTAACAGTTTTCTCTGCTGACTTCAACTTGGACATTGTTCAGAACTCAACAAAGCCAGAGGCCTTTAAATCCCTAGGAACCTCCCCACAGAGCTTTTTACAAAACCCACCTGCTCGCTGGGTATTTAATCCTTTCATGTTCGGTTTGTTTCTGGAAAGCTGGAAGTTTGCGAGGTGCGTTTGTGATCGCCACAGTCAGGCCAAACTTAGTCAGAATGGCTTCTTTTTTTTTTTTTTAAACGTTTCAGGAGTTGCAGCTGAGAGAGCATATGTTCAGGGCAAGGCCTCTAACACACCAAGCTAAAGATGGGCAAGTGGAGGAAGAGTTGCTTGTATACGCGGTGGCTCTGAGCTCAGCCCCCCCTGAGCACACAGGACCTGACTTCCCACCAGCAGGGCGCGAGGGACGGGCGCTAGAGACGCTGGGCCTGAGCTCGTCCTCGGAGCCTCACCGCCTGGCTGCCTGACTCCACCGACCCAGGCAGGACACCCCGCTTCCGTCCCAGAGCCCTTTCCCCCACAGTCCCCTTTCTGTTTTTCTTCTTTGCCTTGGTCTTTTGTGTGGCTTTGCTGTTCTCTCCTTGTCTTGCGTTTTATCGGCTGAGGTTCGTTTCTTCCAATGTTTTGGTTCCTGGTCTCCCTTTGTCTGCCCTTCTCTGGGACACGCCTGCTCCGAGTTTCCTGGGAGACGGTGAGTCCCCACCCTCTCGGATGTGTAGAGGGCTGCACGTGGGCTATTTGGTGAGGTCTCTGCAGCCACGGGAAGGGCTGCATGAGGACCTCCCATGGGGTGACGTGGTGGAACGACCCTGGTCGTGGGCACCAATGGGCCTGAAGCTTGCAGGAGATGGTGCAGGGTCAGGCGAGGCATCTCTGTTGCCCTCCGACCGACCGTGGCAGCTGGATAGGAGGCCGGGCCTGAGATCCTGGCTGGAATCTGTTAACCCCTGCAGGGTTAAATGCCTGGGGTAGTGGTGGGGCAACTGGAGAGGGATTTGAGTAGGATAAACGGGCAGAATGAAAAACATCTAATTGCATATTTTCTTTGTGAGTTTTCACTTCTGTCGAATTCTTGGAATCCTTGTCTTACAGTTTTACCTGCTTTTCATTTCCGTTTGAACCTGAAACATCACTTAAATGTCTTTTGAGGTAATCCTCACCAATTAAAACAACCCCCAAAACTGGCAAAAAAAATATTAAGGTTATTCCATTCACACTTGGAGGGTTTTTCAAGGATATCTGACCCCCGGGCATAAGTTCATGGTTGATGACTTACAGATTCGATTAGGTAAGTTTTACTACTTGGTACATCAGTTGGAAAAGGTCATTTTATTAAGGGTCATTTTATTTTATTATTATTATTTTTTAAACTTATTTATTTATTTATTTATTTTTGGCTGCCTTGGGTCTTTGGTGCTGTGCACGGGCTTTTCTCTAGTTGCGGCGAGCGGGGGCTACGCGTCGTTGCAGTGAGCGGCCTTCTCATTGGGTGGCTTCTCTTGTTGCGGAGCACAGCCTCTAGGCGCGCGGGCTTCAGTAGTTGTGGCTCGTGGGCTCTAGAGTGCAGGCTCAGTAGTTGTGGCGCACGGGCTTAGCTGCTCCGTGGCCTGTGGGATCTTCTCGGAACAGGGCTTGAACCCGTGTCCCCTGCATTGGCAGGCGGATTCTTAACCACTGCGCCACCAGGGAAGCCCTTAAGGGTCATTTTAAATGTTAAAAATTACAATGTCACTGCCGTCATGTCTACAATACCTTTTATACAAACTTCCAGATGTAACATAAGTCCTGGGATGTAACGTACAGCATGGTGACTGTAGTTAATAATACTGTATAGTATATTTGAAAGTTGCTAAAAGAGTAGATCTTAAAAGTTCTCATCACTAGAAAAAAGTTATAACTATGTGTGGTGATGGATGAATTGTTAATAGACATCGTGGTGATCATGTTGCAATATATACGTATTCATTTTGCAATATATACATAATCACTGCTGTACACCTGCAATGAGTATAATGTTTTACATGAATCATGTCAGTTAAAAAATATATAATTTCACTGCCATCAAGTCCACAAGGCTTTTGGTAAGAAAGTAAGAAATTCCAAGTTCTAATGTTGGACAAGGGAGCACACCCTTTCAAAGACAAGAGTCTGAGCAAAGCTGTGCCTTGGCTCAGAAGCCCATCACACCATCCTTGTTGTCATGACAACCCACACAGTGGGCAAGCTATGGGGTCTGAGTGTCAGCTACCCCAGGCTCAGGCCCTCCTCCTTGCCACCAAGGGAGTCACCTCTCCAGGTTTCAAGGGCCTCATTTGTGACAGGAAGAGAAAGCCCCCACCTGTCTTCTGAAGGCCCTTTTGGGTCCTAAAGTTCATAACTTGTAGATTCGGGGACTCCGTTTTGTGTTTGTGCATCAAAAGCAGGGAGGAAAGGGGTTACATAATTGGGAGACTGGGAGAAACAGTCCACTAGGGCCTTTTTGGTTCTTATTACAAGTCCCAGAGTTGCCATTCCATCTATTCTGGGGGCAATGGAGGCCTGAATCCTACAGCTGGTCACAGTGGAAGAAACCGGAAGCCACAGCCCTAACAGGGAAGCTAGGAATGTGCCTGCTATTCTAGGCGTCAACAGAAACAAGCGCCCAGACCTTCAAGGCACCAGAAATGAGACTCCCGGGCAGGGCTCCTAAAGTTCCCACTATCCATTCCTGCTTAGGACTCCGTGCAACAGCGATTTAGGACTACAGTTCAAATGGAATGAAAGCCGTATTTCAATAACGCGAAGATGATTTTGTGAAAAACTAACAGACACCTTCCCTGGATGTATCCTGCTTATCACTCATAAATAACATTCGTTAGTGGTAACTTTCACTGATATGTTAATACATCAACCAAAGGAATCATACAGGCTTTTTTCATCCCTCTTCCGTGGATTATAGATCCCTATGGTACTCAAGGTTACCATGTTATTCCTTTGTGGCCCCTCCAGCACTTCTTGGATCTCCCAGAGCATCCCTTGAACTGAAATTCTCCTCCTTAAGTCTTTCCCAGAATGTCTTCCCACCCTCCACCCCCGAACCAAGAAGTTACAGAGCAAATGCCTTCAAGTCATTTTTGGGTTATCAGGCTGTAGAAAATTTGTTTCTCAATCCAGAAGATTGTTGAACTGCTTTTTTTTTTTTCATTTCAGATAACTCAAAACTGGTTTGGTTCCATGACATCAACCTTGGCATGTATGAAGAATAAGGGAATGAAGGCTTTGTCTTACTTGGAACCAAAAGAGAGGAATCTCCACTTTCTCTGTCTTTTCCATTTTTATTAAGACAGTATTTTTTCCTTTTAGTCGGATGATGTATACTTTTAACATTCCAGGGGAAAAGTGTCAGTGATATGCAAGTCATAATAAAAGAAAATCAAAAGAAATGCAATTATAAGGGACAGGGAACTTCATCATTTTTAGTATGAAATGCCCAAAGGAAAATCTAATTTTAAAAATTACCAGCACCATATAAAGGAGAAGAGAATATACAGAAAGATTTGTTATTTTAAAAATTAACTTAATCCTTAATCTTTCTGGCTCTTGGCCTTTTCTCTTTATTTTTAAAGGCCAAAATTTATCATTTGGCGCTGGATAAGGAGTAAACCTCACACCATTGCAATGTGATTCTAGGAAGTGGCAATGGAATCCTCCTGGTCTCTGGTTTGCTGGCTGAAACACAGTAGGACATAAAAAGTGTTATTAAATAAAGAGCAAATGTATATTGAGGATGAAACCATAACTGTCTCTTTCCCATTAATATAACGGTACCTATTAAAAATGGAAACGAGGGCTTTCCTGGTGGCGCAGTGGTTAAGAATCCGCCTGCCAATGCAGGGGACACGGGTTCGAGCCCTGGTCCGGGGGGATCCCACATGACGCGGAGCAACTGAGCCCGTGTGCTGCAACTACTGAGCCTGCACTCTAGAGCCCGCGAGCCACAACCACTGAAGCCCACGTGCCACAACTGCTGAAGCCCACGCGCCTAGAGCCCGTGCTCTGCAAGGAGAAGCCACTGCAATGGGAAGCCCATGCACCACAACAAACAGTAGCCTCCTGATCGCCGCAACTGGAGAAAGCCCGTGCGCAGCAACGAAGACCCAACTCAGCCTAAAATAAATAAATTTATTTAAAAAAAAAAATGGAAACGAATATTCACGGGGCACACTGCAGTTGATAAAATTCTTCCATATCTATCAACTGGTTTGATCCTCCCAACAAGCCATAGATAAGTCATGACTCTTGTCACCCTCACTTTACAGATGACCCCAAGAATAGGTAACTTTTCCAAGGACACATAGTTAACTGATGGTGGAATCAGGACTCAGACCCAGAATCCTGACAGAAAGCATCTTGCCCTTCCACTCTCTCACACGGCCTCCCTGAACGAAGTTATGACTCCCAGCTAAACGTGCTTGCAAAGAGCCAAGATGTCATAAGTTGAATACAGCCATGACTTGCTTATTTATAACAGCTCTGTCTCTTCAAAAAAGTAAAAATTATGAGGAAAAAAAATGAAGCTCATTTATAACATAAATGTTGGCTGACATTAGGGGCCTTTGACTTGTTTCTAAGTTGCTTCTCTAACCCAGCGAGATTTAATTCACCACCCTCAACCCATATTAAGAGAAATTGGAATCATTCATATCTTCAGAGGGAGAGTCCAAATAATATTGCAATAACACAGCCTTCCTTTAAAAGACTTTTCTTGATGGAGTCTCTGATTTTTCCTTTCAGGCATGAAAAATAACACTGTTATTATAGTGGCCTGGCCGAGGGTTAGCAGTGAGGAGGGAAGGAGATGGCACACAAAATATTGATTTCTAACCCTTTATCTAATTACTGGTTGGAATCAAATTCAGTGTTTAACGCTATGGCTCTCTACAGTAAGGGTTCTCTTGACATAAGTCTTTTAGATTTGAGGAAATAAGTTTCCTTTGTCCAGATGTGATTTTTCCCCACTTTGCTTGAGTCAGCCTGAAAATGGAAGACATGGAGATCTGGAAGAAAGATTCCTAAGGGTTCTCTCCTTTTCAAGAGTGGATTCCACAGAAAGCCCTCTGCTCTCACCTTCTAGCAATAGTGGTGGTCTAGGAGGGCCCAAAGAAAAACAGAAAAGTCACTTTTCTGTCCATTGCACATTGTAATGATTTTTCTTCTTTTATTGCTATGTATATCTACTCTTTTTTTTTTCTTCCTTTATCCCTCTTAATTTGCTATCCTCCCACTTTCTCTTAGCGTTTGTCTTTGCTCCCATCTATCTTCTCTCAAGGCATAGTCTCCCTATGCTGTGAAACTATCATTACCAAGCCTTTCCTGAACTCCCAGAGCCTCGCACAAATTCTAGAACCAGACTCTGCTCAGCCTTCTAGTGAGCTGTTTTAGGCTAATACACCAACAGTCTCCATGTAGGGATAAAGAGGTAGATTTAGATGGGGAGTCCTAAAAACGCTGAAGCTTAGTGAACAACGTTTTGGAGAACTTCTGGCAGTAAACGTTCTAGGAATGTTGGAATCTGGCATAACATTTACTGCTTAGGAAGGAGTTATCCAGATTGCGAGAATGGAGATGAATTCTCCAACCTCCACTGGGCGACTCCTGTCATATTCTTCCAATTTGACAGGCAACACTCTTCACAGAGTCCTAAGCCATATGTCCACCGAGAAGGCAAACGGGCCTCTTTCATCCTGACTACACCGAGCTCTCATGGTAGCTTCAATAAACTACTTGAGAAGTCATCTGGGTTTCCTCTTCTGTAATGCAATAAGGGACATTCCCTGCTTCGCTTTCACCTCTCTCATTGCTCAAAGGGAATTTTCCCCCTTCTTGTGCTTTTTCTATAAATTAGCCTAAGAGATGGGTCAAATTAACCTGTTCAGACTTTCCACCAAAATTCCCTTCCCCACACCGACGGTGTCTGTCGTGACCCTAAGCTACTTCCCCCCGTGGCTCATCCGCCTCCCACCACACCGAGCCACCCCCTGCCAGACTAGCCGTCTGTCCTGCGTTATTTCCTGGGCATCAGCTCTGTGACTAGCACGACCTCAATTCTGGGGTGGCCTCAGGAGGCAATCACCCGTCCTCTCGCTCTAGTTGGAGTCAAGTTTATGTGGGAAGCCAAGAGGGAGTGACACAAGAAGCAAGGCCCTAGGTGGCAGAGGGGATGGCACAGACACATGGGCCTTGAGCAGGGTTCCCAGAAAGATGGAACGGGGTGCACAGTTCATGCAGGCAAGGTGGCCGGTAGTGAGTGAGGGGCCAAGGTGAGAGTGACAGCACAAGCTGGAGGGGGAGGGGACACATGTACATGAGGAACGCCTGGCTGCAGGGCTTTCCAAACAAAATCTCATGGAAAAGATCACTGAAATGAACGTCGGAGCCTATTCCATTTCTGTAGGCCCAACCCAATGTCTCATCCTTCCCAGCCATGTGGATACGTGCTCATTTCCTTGGCAGCCTTAGCTAAAGCTTTTAATGTGATTTGAGTGCCTTAGAGATTAGCATGATTATAAATATAAATGTTCACACACAAGCAAGTTGAAACCAAATACCCCTCAAACACTGGCTCTCTGTGATATGAAGGTTTTCATTGGTGCCTTGAGCCCTTGGATGAACGAGCTAGAAAACAGAGTGAAATGGGCCCATCGGTGAATTCTCAAGGCCAGGCTCCTACACAGAAAAGAGGGGGCTCAGTAGCTGCTCCCTGCGGATGTCATCTACAGCAGCTGGCCGCACAGCTTCGGACAACAATCTGAGAAACATGAATTCAGAACTTCAAGTAGGGGCTTGGGTGGGAGGTAGACTGATCAAAACAGATGGTCTTTACTCCACAGCCAACCTGCAAAACATCCCCTTCATGTTCTAACTGCTTTGTAGAGCTTAGGGGAGACTCAGTAACGAATAGTTATAAATAGCCATCAAGGACTTTGTTTATCTAACTAAGAGAAAACAGTGTTCAAGATTTTTAAAAACATGCATTTGACACCAAAGCGATGTAACTGCCATGGGCGCAGAAACAGAGCACACCAAACTGAGCCTGCTGTTTTGATGTGGTCACTATTTGCTAAACAGAGCTGCCACTTGGCAACACTTTGTGTGCCCAGTTTTAGGTATTTGAAAATTTAAAAACATACCTCTTTCAAGAAATTCTAAAATTATAGATTTTGTCATTAATTTGTCAAAACCTTCCCCAAAATTAGTCCAAAAGCCTGAGATTTTACCGTCAAGTCACGTGAAGGCAGAAGGGATTATGATGACCGAATCTCTTCTTTAATCTCCTAGCATTTGTGTATCAGCTTTTGTCAACCTAACCGAGCAACTTATCTACAAAGCACTACTCTTAAATGTTCTTACTGTTAAATAATGAAGTGCAAAAAGTGTTCCTGGGAGGCAAAAAGATAATAACAACTCACGTGCCTACTGTCAGCACCTACTTTCTTATTGGAAGATATAATTATGTGGGTTTGGTGAAACTGTAAGATACCCATTGCATCAGGATGGTGGATAGTCAGGTGGTAATGCCTCATCATGTCTTCAGTTTTGGTATTTTCTACCTATGTATCTGACCATGGCTCCTTCAGCAGTGGATACAGGAGGCTAGCATACCCATATAGCCTCAGCTCAGAACTGGCATCCAATTTGCTCGCATGAAGATCCACAGCCTGCTACTCTCCGTCACCTGAAAAACGATTTCCGTTGGCCCCTGATTCTGCCACTCCACTTCCACCCCTTCAGGAGGCAGCTTGAGGGACAGGATGGAGCACAAACATTAGAATAAGACAGAACTGGGTTGGGGCTTCCCTGGTGGCGCAGTGGTTAAGAATCCGCCTGCCAATGCAGGGGACACGGGTTCGAGCCCTGGTCCGGGAAGATCCCACATGCCGCGGAGCAACTAAGCTGTGCGCCACAACTACTGAGCCTGTGCTCTAGAGCCCGTGTGTCACAACTACTGAGCCTGTGTGCCACAACTACTGAAGCCCGCCTGCCTAGAGCCCATGCTTCGTAACAAGTGAAGCCACCGCAATGAGAAGCCTGCACACCGCAACAAAGAGTAGCCCCCGCTCGCCGCAACTAGAGAAAGCCCGCGCACAGCAACAAAGATCCAACGCAGCCAAAAAAAAAAAAAAAAAAAGACAGAACTGGGTTGGAACCTCAACTCTGCACATTCCCAGCTATGTCAATGAGTTGGATGAGTTCGTTGTTCTCCTTTCTTTCCCTGGAATGCTTAAATCTAAGTCAGTAGATGAGGTCTTCAATGTCTCTGAGCCTCCATGTCTTAGTTCATAAAATACAGAAAATAGTTCTAGAGTTGTCATTAGAATAAATGACTTCCGTGAAGCGTTCAGCGCAGGGACTGGCATCAGTCATTGTGATTCCCTTTCACTCATCTTTCCATTTAACTGTCAGAGATCTCAATTTCCCTTCCCTTTCTGGGAGGTGAAAGGAAATGCAAATGTGAAAATAACGGTGTGAAAAGCTTGAAGCTGGTAAAGTTCTTTTTGCAGGATTTGTAGTTTTTGATTTGAGGATCTTACTTACTTACTTACATCATTAGTCAAGGAAAGTTCTTGAAAAAACAACTCCAACCAGACTCAATACTTTTGAGCTACCAGATGCAAGCCTGGAGGAGTTCCGGAGGCAGCAGAAGCTACTCCTTCACGACCTCGGTGCAGAAGGGCGAGCCTGTCCTCATCAGGAAGGGATTTCCAACCCAAGAGAAAGAACCTCTGACCTTGTACTAAGCCATGAGGTCCCCATCTGGAATATTCTATGAGAGCCGGCTACTTCAAAAAGCCAATGGCAGGTCCAGAGGGAGATGGACAGCTGACACAGTCAAGGGGAGAAGAACCTTCCATAAGACAGTAATATTTAAAAGTCAGGTATGGCCCTGGAAAGGGGAAGCCTGAATGCAGATGCTGGAGATATTCATGAACTCTTTAACGGTGCACAGAAAGGATGAAAATCACTTATTCATCACATACCTGAACCTCCCAACTCTGGGCTATTGGAGTTTAGGGACAAAGTTTAGTTTATGGACAAAGATAATGCAATACTATTCCACACATGTTTATGGAAATGGCTACCTACCTCCCCAAGGAGTAGAGACCTCACACCCTTCCTGACTTCAGCTACAACCTTGCTAAGGGACTTTTAGGCTGTTGGTTCCCAAATCTCTTAATGAGCCTTCAACCCTAATTTAGAATCAAATATATCCACATGTAACTCAGGTACTTCAAACTCAACACACCCCAAAGGGAGCTCATTCAGCTTTCCCCAAATCTCTCTAAAAGCCCAATCAGCTCCCCTGATAACCTACAACCCAGCTGGAAACCCAGACGTGACCCTCAACTTCTCCCTCTTCCCTCCCCACCCATGCGCCATCACTGCCATCTCTGCCGTATGGATGTCTCCTCTTTCTAGTCTCACCGCTGCCAGATCCCTCTGCCCCTCTGCATCGCTGCTGATCTCCCTACCTCCCCTTGTCCCTCCAGCCTGCCCTTGGCACTGCTCCCAGGGGCTTCCTCTTAAACAACAGAGCAGTTGCGTCCTTCTCTCTCATTCCAATGCCCCGAGCGCTTTCCCATTGGCCACAGGGTGAACTGGCTCTGACCTATGCCTCCAGAGCCACCTCTCCCCATGCCCACCTCCTGCCTTCAACTCCCTGTGCTACTGGCAGCATCAGCCTGAAACCTCATACCTCCAGCTGACCCCGGCTCGCACCACATCCTGGTGCCTCTCAAGACTCTGCTCAAACACCACCTCTTCTGTGAAGCCTTTCTTGACCAAGCCCCATCACCTCCGCACCACACCCATTTCTTATTCTGCCCATCTCTGCTCGCTCTTGAGCTCTCCACTACGCGTCTGCTTCCTCTCCTCAATGGCAGGGCCTGTGTCATCTTCATCTTTGTCTTCCAGGTTCTAACGGTGCCTGGCACTGTGGGTAAAAGCTGAGTAAGCATTTGTGGGGTGAATAAGTAAATAAATTGAAATCAAAATGATTTAAACAACACAATCCAAAAAGATTGTGCCATGCTCAAGGAAGATGGACTCATGACACATTGTAAGAGTCTCAGGACCGTTTGGAGTTGAAAGCAGCGTAGTGTGCAGCAGAGTCTAGAGTCTTGAGATGGATTTCATAGCTTTAAGACTTTGGCTGAGATGTCTAATCCCTTTGAGCCTCAGTTTATTCATCTATAAAAAATGAGGGGGATGGCAGCATCGGCTGCAAGGGCTGGGGTGAGAATGCTGTGACATAACGTTCGCCAAGGGTCCCTCGGAGGGGGCGCCGTGGGCAGGAAGCAGACGTCAGCGCCCTCTCCATGCATCAACAGAACTGAGCACAGACCCTGAGGTCTGTGGGGAAACAGCGGGGGCAGAGCGTAGCTCCTGCCTCAAGGGGCGGATGCTCAACTTGAAGAGGCACAGTATCCCCGCTGGAAAGGCTGAGAAACCATACTGCGAGTCGATACTATCAGACGTGTCATGAAGCCGACAACAGCCCCTAGCCAGGCTGGCGTGGGCTGTGCGATGCACGGAGTGGGGAGGGACGTCTCGGGGGGTTGAGGGTGAGGAGAGACGCCGGTGGAAGAGGAGGGTCTCAGAGACCCAACCTGCTGGGATGGAAGCCTCAGGGCGCCCTGGAGTCTAGGTGAGGGGATGGTTCGGAGACCGGGTCTGTGGCTTGTGGGCTCTGTCTGCTGCTCTCTGCTGCCCCCTGTTGGCGTGGGGAGGGAAGGGGAGGATGGTGGCTGAGAGGCAGAGAGAGGAGGGCAAGCCGGTGAGAGGGGAGGGAAGAAAGGGGGGCAGGCCGTGGAGGTGGGGAAGAGAGCAGGGCCTGCCAGGGTCCACCGGGGCCCTCTCCTCCTTTCTGTCCCTGGAGTGCCTGGCATAGCCTCTCTCTTCTGCCCTCGCTCCCCGCTCCCCATTTTCTCTTTGCAGGTCGGAGGTGCATCACCTGGGTCTCCCGGGACCCTGGTGTGGACCACTGGTGTGACCGAGGAAGGTGTGTTTAGCACTCTTGGGCCTCCGGGTCTCACTGCTTGTCTTGCCTGAGGGTATTCCCCAAGTAAGACCAGAAGCCCTTTTGGCCCTGAATGCCCCAGTTAATATTCATGAAGTTTGTTGAGGGGAAAAAAAAAAAGAAACGCTGAGGGAGCAGAAGACAGGGGCTGGGGTGGGGGGCACAAAGAGGTGAAGGAAGCAAGAGTTAACACCAAGCCCCCTCCGGCAGCAGAGAGGGATTGTCCCTTGCGGGGAAAACTGCAAATGACTTTTCCCATTCACCTCAGCCCAGTGTTTTCAATTTATAGAATATGACTAGGCTTCGGGACTTAGACCATCCCAGATATGTCCTTGTTGGGAGAGGCATTGTAGGATGTTCAGCAGAACCCCTGGCCTCCACCCACTGGATTCCAGTGGAAACCCCTGCCTAGTTGGGACAACAGAAACGTCTCCAGACCTTGCCACTGTGCCCCGTCTCGCGAAGCCCTGCCTCAGAGCATTGGGAGGCTGTACCCAAACGCCGGGAGCCGTGCTTCCCCTGCACCTCGCCCTGACCTGAGTGCTGCAAGGATGCTACGTGCCCGCCTACCCATCCACCTGCCACTCAGAAACAGAAACGAGGCCAGGGAATCCCTTTCCAGGTCCTGATCTGGGGGGCCCCTCTCCTGCTCTGCTCAGGACCTGCAAATCAGTGGACTTCATAACCCCAAGGGGCTCTGCACCCAGAGGGCTGGTCTCCCGATTTCTTGGGTGACCAGAGATGCGGGTCAAAGCGTTTGCCCAGAGGCAGCTCCCTCCGGGCTGGAGGAGTAAACCAGTGGAGACTCTGCCCTCCATCTTCTCCTCCATTTTCTCTCCTCTGAGCTGGCTGCTCTGTGAGAAAAAGACACAGCAGCGACTCACATGAGCCCAAGCCCGGGGCCACCCTCCAGCACATGCAGACAGCGAGTCCGGGAGCTAAATAAGAAAGCCTTCACACAAATAAACAGTTACGTTAATTGTGGGTCGGACAGTTTTTTTTCCTGAGGAACTAAGTACTCAACTGGGGGTTGGCGTCCTCTATCTGGAAAAACCAGAATGCAAGAAGATGAAGGAAAAGGGGCCAAGTCCCTTTATTTTTTAAGCAAGGAAACTTGAGTCCCAGAGAAGTGAAATGTCAGCCAGCATGGAAGCCAGGACCAGACACCTCATGAGGTGGCGGGTGGCCCCAGGGAAGGGAGGTCCTCAGAGTGTGTGTCACCAGTACGTCTGTACCTCGAGAGGTGGCTTCTCTCTTGGAAACCCTGTGCCTGGGGTTGGTCTATAAAATAACGCAAGTGACAACGGAAGAGAGTCCCCCAGAGGGGCACCTATGCCCGGCTCTGTGACCCTGTTTTCAGTGAAAATTAGTATCAGCTGCTTTTGGCTTTAACCTTGAACTCCAGCTGGCTTTATCTTCTCTCACTTATTATAATTGTAAGGCCATGCACGGTGTAAACGTCACACCTGGGCTTATACGTCACATGTCATCAAAATACCGTGAAGAGAACACTATGTGGTCTCTATCAGAAGATAGAAAAAAAAGAAGAGCAAGAGGCAGGTCCGGCTTCTGACTCAGGGCGGCTCGGCCCTCCTTGAATACCGAGACGGGCCCGGGCCCACCATGGCCATCGGAGGTTGTCCAGGTCAAGTACGCACTGTTTATTGACAGAGAGACAAAGAGACACCTGCCCGGGTTCAGGGTGACCGGGGAGTTTCCAATCTGGATATGAGAACACTTTTACACTCTACCAAACATTCTTTTTTCTTTTTTTCAAAAGCCAAAATTAGAAAGAAAACAAACATATTCGGGGCTCAATGTAGCAGGAAAAAGAAACTCAGAAGTCAAGACATTTCATAAGAAAAGCTCCGACTGGGTCTAAACTCACCTGGCCTAGAGTCTAGGGTTCCTGTGATTGGGGTGGGAACAGGCTGTGGCCCCCGGAGGCATGGGAAGCTAGTTGTCCCCAGGCAAGTGCCCAGGTAGGAGGTCCACCCTGGTTCCCACGCTGCAGGAGTGGATGGGAAGGATGCTGGGGGAGTGAGAAAGGCAGAGGGCTCCTGGAGGGGTATTTTTCTTGTCTAACCTAGCGGTGCCTTGAGGTGCGATTAATAAGTAACTGCCAAGAGCAACTCGGCAGTGAAGGAAGGCACTGAGCCACTGCCCCCCTCTGCCAATGCAGAGATAGCCCAGTACTGTTTACCTGGCCGCCCAGTGACCTGGCCCTAGCAGGCATCTCGCTAATTAGCATAGTCCCTCTAGCCCGGCCTTGGGGCTGGCGGTCACACACTCTCCCACATTCCAGGCCTCAGTCTGTGCCGGGCCCTCCGAGCCCCCCAGGCAGCCTGCCAGCTGGTCCCCAAAGCTGCGGTGAGATCTGCCTTCCTCCGGGGGCCCTTCCACCTGCGGGCACATGGGACATAAGCCTGTCCCAGCCCCAGGATCCAAGGCCTACATCCATCTTCAAGAAGGCATCCTCTGAAGCAGTGTGGGAAAAAAGCTTTTTTGCTTGAGAATCACCTTGTATTGTACTGACTTGAAAACAGGTCGGTCAGCTTCCATTCAGCCAGGGTGGAACTGGAACTGAAGGGTATCCATTAACACACAAAATGCCAGGAGTATTTTATACCATTCAGGCAGTGGTGAGTCATTAGTTCACGTGAGATTCATCCGTTTATAAAAGAGACTGGAGAAATTAATTATTTAAAATTCTGTGACTATCGATTTATACTCACGTTATCTACTTTAAAAAAAAAAAAAGTATCTCAGTCGGGTTCTTTTTCTCCCAAGCGGTGAAAATCAAGTTATCCTTCCTACCGCCTTCTCCAGCCTCTGCTCTAAAGAGAGCTGGGATCAGGCTTAAGCAAACCAGAGGCAGGGCCGAGCAAGAGATTTTCACCAAAATTGCAAAAACACAACTGAAAGAGAACTATTCTTAAGACTCATGTACCATAAAAGGGGAATTTCCAGAAGCCTCTGATATTAGCAATTTGCTCTTCCATTCCCTTCCTCTCTAGTTTCAAGATGAGATGATGACAGAAAGACTGACTTGTCAGAAAAAAAAAAAAAAACATGAAACTCCGTATACAAACGTGTAAACGGTCACAGTTTACACTTGCGGGAATTTCCACACCTGTTCTTCTGAGTGGCCATGAAGAGGAGGAAAGAGGGAGAGAAAGCAAAGGAAAGCTCTGCCCCCATTCACCCACATTCAGACAGAATCATGAACCCTGTTTTCTTACTTTAAAATAAATAGCACTACTTACTGAGCACATGTTTTATTTTTCTTATGGGGCAAAAATAGTTTTTCCAAAGTCAAAGTTCTGAAATGGATTTTTTTTTTTTTTTTTTTTTAGAAACAGACATAGCTGGGAATTTTCTGAAAACTAGTGCAAGTAGGGATGTTTCTCCTTTCACTTTCCATTTTTACATATGCATTTAAGGCCAACATGCACTGGCTAATTTCAGTAGAATGTTCCAGAGCAAGGGGAAGCACTGCATCTCAGGGGATGGGTGGACATTTATTGGGCATTCACTTTCTATAGGGCCTGCGATATTTGGGACTATGGGGGAGTCATATTCAGGAAGTAGAAAAAAAAATCCAATTAAACGGGAAATAAGCCAAACAAAAATGGACATCAAGATAAAACACCACATATGAAAACACAGACGCATGCACAGAACCAGCTGTAGTTTCTACAAGCTGGGCTGAATCTGCTCACCTTGCAAAGATTTCCCGGACGGCGGTACGGAGGATGGCGGGACTGCTCACGAATATTTCTTAGTTTCTACCGGCTGACTCTTAACGTTTCTAAATTCCTTGAATGGAGTCACTTTTAGTTTCTTCCCAAGCTCAAGCCACTTTATTATTTAAAAAATGTTCATGGGGGTTTAATTTACAGACAGCAAAATGAACACTTTGTGTGTGCGTACAGTGTGATGAATTTTGACAAAAGCAAATACTCCTGGAACCCACTCCCCTCTCAAGATATGGAACCTTTTCCATCCTCCCAGAAAGATCCCTCGAAGGCACTTTGTTTTAAAATTATTTGCATCTGAATGTTTTAGCGTGGAGATTATCAGAGCCAAATGTGTGGGAAGCAAGCCTCATCATCAATCATCTACTGCAAACACAGGTTGTGAAGGTTCCGAAGATGCTGCGTGAGCCTGCACAGACACGTCTGCAGGGATGGGAGCTCGTAGTAAATGCCAAGGGGCTTTTCAGGGACAAGCACGTGGGCCCCTCTCAGCAGCCCAGCTGGCAACTTGACCATGCAACTAAGACCCAGTGGGTTTCTTTTCTGGTTTTGTTCTTTAAGGCATCAGGGTTTACATGTTTAGAAAGAGGGAAGTTGAGGCGGGATAGTCAAATCGACCATATTCTCAAAGGAGCCAAGGCTCTCTGATGAGGAGGGTTCAACCCAGCTCAGAGCACTCCTTTCCAAAATTCTATTGCAACATCGAAAGAGGAGTTCACATGACCAGGCAAATTAGAAATTTTCTTCACATTTCCTGTTTCCCAAATTTCAGAGGAGACCTTCCGGGAACATCTGGCCCAGAGGCACACATTCAGGGTGAGGGACGGTGGCTCCACTTTGCTACGACCTTCGCCCTCCTGGCAAGGCGGGGGCGGGGCTGGGGGGAGAAACGAGGCCAAATGCGCTTCCTTTGGGTCCAGGGAACCAAAATTCTGGCAGAGGGGCCAGGAGTAGAAGCCCAGATGCAGCAGACGCCTGCACCTCTAGACTTCTGTTTTCTCAGGAAAGGTAGAGCTACTTCACGGACATTTGAACTGTACATCTTCAAAGCTAAAACAGAATGAAAAAAGTCCCGGAACATTATGTAGGAAGCAGTTTCTTTTTTTTTTTTTTTTTTCCTGTTAATCAACTTTTCCAAGATGGTGCCGCGAGGTAATCCTTTCTTAAATCTTCCAGCAATCAAAACAATGTGGTCACAGAAGTTTACAACTTTAAAACCTTTCAAAGGTCACCTCCCTGCCGCACACCCTCTCACATTAAGAGCATAACGGATATTTTGAGTCACACATATTGTTCTTTGTTCAATTTGCATTTGGTGAAATCCCTCCTTTGGACCAATTTAGTAAGCAGTGCTTTGGCCTCCCTTGGTGATGGTTCTCTTGTCTTCTCTATTTTCGTGTGTCAAAAAAGTTTAGACTCCCAACGGATAAAATGAAGGGGTAGCCTTTGTCATTTATGCTTTCTTTTTGCTCAGATGGTTTTTCCATCTTGCTTGGGATGGAATTCCTTCTCCTTCACGAGGAACTAAGCCCTTCAAGACTCAGCTGAAGTTCACGTGCTCCATGGTGCCCTTGGACCTCCTCTCCTTGGCCCTGCCCTACCTGACCTTTCGCTGAACTGACATACTTCTCCATATTTCAGGCTCAGACAGCTTGGTCTCCACCACTAGACTGTGTTACTGAAGGCCTTAATCAAGAGTTCTCATGCCAATCACCAAGTGAGACGGCGAGAGAAAGACTGTCTCAATGGGAAGTCGATCCCAAGCACCCACTGCCCCAGTGCAGGGGTTCCCACTGATGAAGATTCTCACCTCCAAATACAACACGCGGCAAAGAGCTCTCAGGCCCGGGACCCACTCTTCCCACCAGATGCACTGTGCAGGCCAGCTGTCACAGGAGGCCTGAGTGCTTTATGAGGCTGCCTGCTCACTCCCCCGGCTTCGTGTGTAAGCCAACGGTGCTTGGCTTTTAGAAACATATTTCCTTCTCTATGAGTAATTTAAAAGTGACTCATGCTCAGCTTCAACAGCCGGTCCATGTGACCCGCAGTGCTGGTTGAGTGTATCTATAGATGTGTAAACCAAAGCAGTTCTTAGAACACAGATTTCCCCCCTCCCACGTGCTGTTTATTTCCCTCCACTTCACAGGGACCGAGCGATGATACAGACGAGCTGCCGGGGACCGCCTGCTCCTTACTCAAGCCTGGAATGGGCCCAGGAGGAGGAACCAAAGCACAGCATCCAACGAGAGAAAATAAAAGACCAGTGGAGGAAAGAGACAGGCAAACGAGCTAATACATTTCTCTCGTATGAGTCGATGATCAAGGAGCTCTGAGAAAAACTCATAAAAATCTAATACAATGAGGATTCATCTAAACAAAAACTACTGTGTCTCTTTCTGTTCCAGTGGAGGTTCAGATGTAAAGAAGTAGAACTCGCACCCTCACCACCTCCAAACAACCCACCGCTTCACTTCCTAAAACAGAAAAACATTCCTGGGATGTGTTGTGGTTGGACTGGATAACTCACATATATTAAAATGTTTTAATTTCCCCAGCTTGTCTTCACTCCTCTGCCGCTGGAGAATGCGCAGGGCCCAGCTTGGGGACACTGCTGCCGCAGGAAGGACGTCGGGTGACACAGCTGCCAAGCGCACCAGATAGTGGTTCCTACCTCCTTCTCACTTCCTTTTTTCTATTAAACCAAATCTAAAAACTCATTTGCCTGCTTTGTGAAGACCTCCATCGTCTGGCCTCTCTCACTTTACTTTCCGGTGCTGTCTATGTTAACTGTGCAATGTATCCGCGGCTACAGCCTGGGAGTGTCTTCACTGCTTCTCCAATGAGCTGAATCGGTCCCACCCCAGAGCCTCACCCACTCCCTCCGACCTCCCAACACCCTTCATCACCACCCTCCGTCTCTCCCGCCCCACGGCACCTTGTTACCTCCATCACCCAAGTCTCCACCCCATCCTCAACCTCAGCTCATCCCACCTGAAAACCTTCCAGGGAGTCCGACTGGACCAGTCCAGCTGTCTTAGCATCTACGTCTCCTCAACTCCTCCCATATTTCATTTTGTCTGCTCTCCAGTTTTATTTTGCCACGTGATGTACGATAGTCATGCTTCTCCAGTTGGACTGCAAATTCTTTGGGGAGGGGAATCACATATCTTATTCCCATTTATCCCCACAGTACCGAGCCCCACGGCAATGGGCAACGTGAACTTCCCAGTTAGAAGAAATATTTTATTTTTGCCAAAAAGGTGTTGTATGCAAGGTCTTACCAAACTTTTAGTTCTCTGTTCAATGTGACTGCATGCCAGCTGAAAGACAAACTTTACTGTTCATCCTAGTTGGAGGCTATGTGGAGAGGAATAAATATTTTGTTGAATTTTCAACAAAATGACAAACATGGGCAATAACAGGCATTCACAGAGCACTATGTTTAAGCATCTGACAAACATCACTTCATCCGAACCTCATGCTGTATGCAGTAGGTACTGTTATTAACCCCACTTCTCACAGGAGGAGACTGAGGCAGAATAGGTAACTTGTCCAAAGCCACAGGGTTAGAAAGTGCTGGATTCAAGCTCAGGTCATGTGGCTCCAGGCTGTGCTCTTAGGTGCTAGGCTGTACTCCTATTAACAGGTGCGTTTTAGGTATCCATCTTCTACAGGGCTATCTTGTCCCAGTTAGGTATACTAAAAACTGTCACCACTCAAGTCCAACGTAAACAGAACTGATGGTTAAATGTCATCTTGCACGGAAACTTCAAAAAGAAGTATGGCTATGTGGGAGCTAAATAAATAGCATCTTTAACGTGAAGGGTATAAAATCTGCCAGTCCCTCCCGGGGACCCCGCGGAATGGCACTGACCATGCTCAGCAGAAATTCCAGGTTCAAACCTCTGGGCAACCTTGAGGTAGAATCCCCTTCAGACCAATGTTACTATACACCCAACAGCATCTTCCCAAATCCTTAATTTCTCAACATAAAGAAACCTAATACAATCCAAATCATAGCTGCAGTTAGATCTGTTTACTATATTTTAAATATGACCTTGCAGACCCACACATGGCATTCTTGAAAACATCAGATTAGATACAAGAAGAAAAACCTCATCCTGGTGGTCAAATCATAGCAGGAAATGATGCCACCAGCAATTATTCATATATTAGCAGTTGCTTAAGTACCATAAGGCTTTTAGGGGAAAAGGTTGTGAGCCAGTGGTTGGAAATGAAGCCCCATTATTAATGTAGTCAAGCTATTCAGCTGGATTCAATAAAATAAAAAGCCCTGCCCAGACCAGTGTCTGTAGTAGAAGATGCTAAGAGCTATTTTTTAAAAATCTGGTTTTATTGAATCCAGGCTTTATACACAGCATTCCTTCTTCCCAAAGGGCTGAAGAATCATCCCATGCATTTTAAGCCATTTGAGAGGAAATGGACTTAAGCTGTGTCAGGAAAGCACAGTTAGATTTAAGGAGAGAACTTCGTAATATTCAAGGTGATAGAAACCTTGGTAGCCGCTGGATATGCTGTCAAAACAGGCTGTGAAATCCTCTTTCATCAACTCAGTTCCGGTTAAAAACCATTCCTGGGAGCCTACTATGTGCCAGGTCCCTTGTAGGCCCTGCGAGGCCCTGAGCATCCCAAGATGAACAAACTCTAAGCCCTGCTCATGAGGAAGTTACAACCCAGCGGAACAGACAGGAGTTCGGGGCTGACCAGTACTGGGAGAAGTCGTCTCGTTGCGATGAATGTATTTGGTATAACTCCGTCTGTCCCTCTCCCTGGACTTGCCGCTGTCACTTTTTATGTCTCTGGCTCTATATTCATTGTTTTGGGACAGTTTTGTCCCCAAGCCTCAGACCTCCCGGGTCTGGGTAGCCCACAGGGCACCATCTGTGTTTATCCCTCCAACCACATCCTCGCCAACTGCTACCCCTGTCTCTACTGCCCTGCTCAGTGGCCTTGTTCACACTGGCCAGTAATGCTGGGAGACCTTTCTGACCCCAAATCCTCTCATTCTTGTGGGCTGTACCCCTGAAAAGAAACCACGGGAATAATTTACTCCTTGGGTGAAGGCATCAGGCCCAGGTGTTTCACATTCACCTGCTCGACAAACATTTACCGAATGCCAAGAGCCAGGTACCGATGGGGAGAAAAGAAAGATTAGGTAAGACTCTGTCCTCGAGGACCTTTGGATCTAATAAAGGAATAAAAAAGACCTCAGCCCAGGGGAAATTGCAAATAACAAACAAACCATAAGACAAGGTTAAAAAATAGAGATGACTCCCAGGGAAGGTCTAATTGGACCAGTTATCGTCAAAAACCAATGTCCCAAATGAGCAGAGTTCTTGTACCAGATCTCCTGCCAAGCTATGCTCTCTACCTTAGAGCAAGCCCGTTGCCTTTTTGTTAAACCATGGGCCTTAATCCAGTATCAGTTATGGTCAGGGTTGCAGGCCCACAAGACACAAAGCCTGGCCCCCGGGTGTGAGAAAGCTGCTGGCTGCCCTATCCAGAAGGGACCATGGGGAGACAACCACTCAGGGCTTTACAGACTGCCCAGTATGATGCCCCAGACAGACAGTCACTGGGACAGAGGGACATAAGGGGGTGCTAAGGAGAGGAGAGACGGCTCCAAGGGAAGGAGAAGGATACTCCGCGGAGAAGGAGAAACTTGGCCAACCAAACCCTGGATTGAGTCTTGAACGATGAGAGGGTTTCGATTTGGGGAAAAGGAAGGAGAGTCACCCAGACAGATTAGCTGCTAGGAGCCCTCGGGGGGGAGGGATCATACATGCGTATCCTTGACTGGCTTGGCGACACGATCTCGGGCATATAGGGTCACAGTGATGTCCCCACCATCACACTGTCACTTCCCATTCTCCTAGAACCCCCGCAAGTCATGCCACACCTCCAGCCCTGATTCTTCCTCAGTTCCCTTCATGTTCCAATGGTACTGATGATGTCCCTCGCCAGGTCACAGGACTTCCCAGCAAACCTGAACTTCCAGCTAATCTTTGCTTCATTTCCCTCGACTTCCCACGAAGTGGGAAGTGCTTCCCAGCATTTGGAGCTGGTCCTTTCACTCCCATGCCTTTTGTCAGCCATCGTGTGTCAAAGGCAGAGTGTCAGAGAAAACAGAACATACTCAAAAATAGAAAACGCAGACAAAACTCACTGGCTGAAGACATTTGTAGAAGGTACTCTCATAGTCACTGGCCGAGAGGATACCTTACCGTTTGTCACACCAGCTCTCACTGGCTGAGACCATACAACAGAACTATGGAAAACGTATACATATATAAACAATGAGCTCTAACGAAATACATTTGGGAGGAAATTATTGCAGAGAGAAACATTATCATAATGAATTGGTATTCCTTAGAAAGGTGTTAAATGGGGTTAAGTATTAACAAACGCTTCCAACACCGGGCAGATTATATATATAATCGTATTGACTTTGAGTGTGATAGCTAACCGCTAACTGAGGGGAAACAGGCCATCAGGTTAAGTTCGGGTAGGAAAACGTTGATGATTATAGCATTAGGAATGACGCACTCCTCAAAGGATAGAAGTTTATGTATCATATTGGTTGACCTACCTACCTCCGTCTCTTCTTCGTTCCTTCCTTCCTTCTTTCCTCCCTCCCTCCCTCCCATCCTTCCTTGGAGCTAGGCACTGGGCTAGATGCTGAGACTAACGAGAAGAATAAGATATGATCTCTGCTTTATAGGGCTCACATTCCAGCTAGGGAGACCAACAGCTACCCCGTTCTAATGTTGCAACACCATAAGGTGGTATGATAGAGGCATGTGGGAAACGCTTCAGGAGTATGACGGAAGGTGGCATCTGCTTTGAATGGGTTTTAGTGGACTCCCTGGCAAATAATTCTGTAATAAATATTTCTCTTAGGTCTCATTGCTAGGGGTTTATCTGTCTTTCACAATCACCTATTCCCACTCTTTCTCTTCTTCTGTCTCTCCCTCTCTCTCTTCCTTCTTCCATCATCTATTTATCTACCTCTCTCCACCCATCATCTATATCTATCTATCTACCTACCCATCCATCCATCCATCCATCCATCCATCCATCCATCCATCCATCTATAACATTTTAAATCATGTAACTTTCTAAGACAGGCTCTTATCCTTGCTGCAGGGACAGCCTAGCTACCAAAGATCATTTTGCTAAAGTGAAAGTTGCCAAAGGGAGTCTGGAGTTCCTTCTCCAGAGGTCTTTGAAAGAGGATTCTTCTCAACTGTCTGAAATGGTTAGATGGTCCTGCCTAAAGGCAGCCGGGCTGACTAAAGGACATTTCAAGGGCTCCTATATGTCCTTGTTTCCTCTGTTGCCAAGAGCCCCTAAGTGTCCTTGGACCATAAGCAGCTGCTACCCTTTCAGCACTGGGACCGGCTGCCCAGGCCAAAAGCTGAGCTGAGAAATGGCAGCCCTGGAGGGTCTGTTTCCATATTCTTAGAGGTCACTGTTGCAGCTGGCTGCTGTTCTAATAAAGACTGCCAACTCTGCATTAAGAGTCACACCTGGGTTACAATCATTCCTAGCTGACATCAAGAGCCAAAAATCCATGAGATGCTTGGACTCAGAATCTTGTTATGTAGCTTGCATTTTCTAATGCCTTAAAGCTTCTGATCTGTTTCCAGTTGGAAGGAAATGGAGACTGCTCCATTCCCTGGTAAATTAATTTGGCCTCTGTAGCATTAATTTCCACAGGTTCCCTCATCTTCTGTTAAGTATAAAGTCTTCCTGGGATAGCAGGGCTTTTTAGGTGGTCTGCATATCCATGGGAAGAGGAAAGGAAATCCGAGGGTGGTATCTAGAGACATTGTTGGCCAGTGGTTACTGCACTTTCTCTAGTGCATCCAAACCAAAGGGGCTGGTCACCCTCAACAGCTAAACATAAACAACATGGCATCCTGACACTGGCAGCCTCAGTGGGCTTGAGTCTTTATCTTTGGGTCTTAACTATCTTTGATAAGAACTGCTTATTGGCCTAACAGCACTGAATCAGCGGGTCTGATTCTGAGGCTCTGGTTTACTGTCTTGGAGGAACTCCAGCAACTCCTGATCCTTAAAGTCTGACAAGGGCTCCACAGGTCTCTAGGCAACGTAGACACCCAATAATGTCTAGTGACATGAGTTCCCCAGTTGATTCCATGGGGGACTTCTTTGGAGTTGTCAAAATGAACCGGGCCTGTTTTCTCAATTAAATGCAGACAAAGAGTTGCCTTTTCTTTTAGGGATAGATACCAACAGACATCATCAAAGTAATTTTAACCCTATTTAAAATTTGATCTTTTGGGGACAGCAAAGGTGACCTGTTTACATTCTTTTACATTTTTTGATGTCCTCTTTGTGATTACAACGACCAAACTCATATAATCAATAGCCAGATTATGATTATAATCAGTGATCAGCACCTCAGAGGAAGCCTGACATGGTGGCTAAGAGCATAACATGGGTTTCATCCTGGCTCAGCCACTTCCTACGGCATGATCTTGGGCAAGGTGCTAAATGCATCTCTGGGCCTCAGTTACTTCATCTGTAAAGTGGGGATAATGACAGTACCTGCCTCATTAAGTTCTTGTGAGGATTAAATGAGTCATTGTATGTAATATGCTTAAAGCAGTGCTGGCCCAGCACACGGTAAGTGCTGTATGTTAGCTAGTATTGTATTAAGAATGAATCAATCATGGAGCTAATCAACACCTAGCAGACAGGGCAACATCTAGGAATCTGGATTTTAATTTAAATTTATTTATTTATTTTTTGGCCACACCACAAGGCTTGTGGGATCTTTAGTTCCCCAACCAGGGGTCGAACCCCGGTCCCTGATAGTGGAAGCGCGGAGTCCTAACCTCTGGACCGCCAGGGAATTCCCATGAATCTGGATTTTAGATGAGATACAATAATACAGCAAAGAGCTTGGAACAGTGCCTGATGCATAGTAAGGGTGCAGTGTTAGTCATTTATACCCTGGGCAGCGGGGACCTACTTCTATTTTGATCTGCTGTTTTCGACCTTGTCTTATCCTTGCGGAGCTCTGTGGCACCACATTTTGCTTCCTCTCTGCCATCCCTGGTGTTCAGAAAAGGCCCAGACCCCAGCCCCAGGTCAGGGGGAATCCTCCACTAACACGGTGAGATGCAGAGTCACAGTCTGATACATGACCATTAAGTTGGGTCCCATTTTGGAGTTCTTTTTCCCTGCTTCACTGCCCTTCCACAAGTTTTCCCTCGCATCCTCTCTTTATACTTGAGTCTTCAAATCATGCGGCCGCCTGCACCCTCTGAAACCTTCATCCACTTGTACTTCTCTTTTGCACATAAGGAAACACAGGTACAAATGATAACATGAAAAGGGTGTATGAAATCAATCAGGCTTGTCATCGAAGGTCACTGTGTTGCTGCTGGCAGTTGGCTGGGCATTGGTACAAAGAGAATTATACCAATCAGGTGCCTTCTTCCAAAAACTGAGAATCAGAAGACAACCCTTCATTAGGTATTCTTGGTAAATAGACTTTTTTGAGAAGATTGGAAAAGGGTTAATTTATCTTTGAGATAATGTTAATAAAATATTACAAACTGAGTGAGTTTCTGTGGGATTTTCTGTTATAATCAATGTTTTCTTCTACTGTGAATTCAAAGTGAACTTTTTTGTATAAGTCTAAAATCCATGTTTTTGCCTACATATTCACAGTCATGTGTGATGTGGAGCTATCACCCTGCCGATGGTTTAATGTGTACTTTTCAAGTTTTAGTCCCCATGTTGGCCTAATGGGTTACAAAAAAAACAAAAAAAAAACCCCTTAATTTCAAAGATCTGGCCTTTTAACCTTTTGGGAAGTGAAAGGCTTTAAATAGTCCACCAATACATTTCACAGTGTCCATCTTGCAATTCTACAAGCACAGTGTGAATGAGCCCAATTCACTGCCCCGGTTAGGGAGTTTAGGAGATCCTGATAAATTCAGATAAAGTGTAATGAAAATGCTTAGCAACTGGGGGCCCAGTAGGGTTCAGAAGGTTTGCAAAAGAAAAGCACTTATAATCATGAGATGAGAAGGGATGTTACTGGCAGCAACCAACAGATTGATAACGTCATTTATTCTTGTACAAGTCTAGTTAAGTGCATTCACAAAAGCACTACACAGTGCAATGGGTAAAATGAAACTGGAGAACCTTCTGGAAGAAAGCTAGCCAAATATATATGATAAACATGCTTCAAGTTCTAGGAGATGGAGATAATACGTAAAATGAATAGAACCGAGATTTCAACTCTGACCTGCAGTTGGGCTAAGGCATCCAAGGCACAGATTTTTCCACTGACCCCCAAGATGAAGAGCCCTGGGCTTCCTCAAGGTCTATGCAGTTAAAAACCCGGCGAATGAACGCAATCTGAATGAACACGTTCTTAAGCCAGGGGAGCACCTCCCTGGGTAACTACTAATTCATTCTTATTAGTCCTCACTTATCTGTTTACGGAGCAGGAACAATGTGGACATGAAGGCTGCTGCGACTGCTGGCCCTGAACAGCTGGTGACATGGATCTTGCTTTTTAATCAAAAGATAATCATTTTCCCACCTAGGATCTGCAGGGAGCCAAGGCTCATGCTCTCAGAGTAAGGATCAAAATTGAATGTGATGAATCCTAAACCATCAATCCTACCTGAAAATTTAAAAAGCCTCCTAGGAGGTCATGAAGGCAGAAAAGTCTATCTTTGCACAAACGGGGCTCAACTCAGCATTCATTCCTCTTCTAGCTCATCTTTTTCCTCATTTGCACCATTATCAGCATTTCCACTGGCTCTGCACAGGATGTCTATAAATAGCACTTAAAAACTGGGGAAAAAAAAAACTGGGAAAAAATGGCAGTATATTGTCTAACTTGAAATTACCTTTCAAAGCTACATTAGCTTCAATATAAAAGTTGGGCTCAATTGTTCTCTTTGTCTTATTCCTGGAAGAAATTAACACATCTAAGATGAAGAAAAATTCTGTTCTAGTGTATACCTTATGGGCTCACTGTTAAAATGCACCAACGCCAGAAATACCAACTCTACCTGAACATTTTGGGTGTTATTTGTTTAAACATGTTTGTTTTCTTAGTTAAGCTAAAAATATTTCCCCCTGGTGTTTCTGAAGGGACATTTAGACTAAAATAAAAATAAAAATAAATGACATGTTTAAAAAGTTATATTCATCAGACCTGGAGCAGAGTACAGAAAACGGATGGAGGAAGTGAATTTTAGGACCTGTGTAGTGGTTTTCCTATTTTGGTTGCTCTAAATAGATGTGGAAAAACAAACTGAAAGAAAAAAGCACATCTCCACCCTATGCAAGTGAGGAATGAAAAAATAGTCCTCATATTGAGTTAAGCTTAGAAATAAATTAATACATGTCCATATAAAAGTTCTTCCTGTTATTATATATCAAACCCTGTTACTATGAACTATAATAATTATATAAAGGCTTTTTTTGTACCAGACTTTTTAGCATTTGGTATATTCTTTTCTTTTTGGCCGCACTGAGTGGCACGTGGGACCTTAGCTCCCCGACCAGCGATCGAACCCGGGCCCTTGGCAATGAGAGCACGGACTCCTAACCACTGGACTGCCAGGGTATTCCCTCATTTGGTGTATTCTTAACTGAGCTTAGAAATCTTAGGGGGTAGTGATCATAAATATTTATTGTAGAATATGGACTACAGTCAAACTTGACTTACAGTTTCCTTTTAAGTGAGAAAAACATAATAAGAATTTTAGCAGAGAAAGGAACATACGATCCAGGGTTTCTTCCCTTAGATAACAGAACCCTTTATTAGGATGCCTATGGCTTCAGGGAGTCCAGAAATTCCCTGAAAATAGTTGGCTAAGTTTCCTGTGTTCGTGAATTTTTCTGGGGAGAAGGTACATAGCTTTAGTTTAATTCTCAAGGGAGATATATACATATACACATATATATATATATAATCATGTACATACACTCACATATACTCATTTAATTCTTTATAAAACCCCTATAGAGTCAGTATTACTTGACCCTCATTTTATAGGTGATAAATTGAGGCCTAGCAGAGGTAAATGACCTGTCCAGAGTCATATGTCAGATGGTAGCACAGTCCATTCTGAAAGCCAGATTACCTATTTTCTAGGGTAGCAGTTGTTTCACTGAAAGCTAAGGGACCCAAACAAGACTATGAACCCAAAACATTACTCACTGAGAAACAAGATTGGAACTTAGAATTTCTAGCAGGTGCCTCAGCACGATGGGGGGTGGGAGTAAGGGGATGGCCGTGTTTGCTTTTTATTTTTGTCTCCCTACTCTTCTCTTCCTGATGCACATGGATATGTCTCCCGTTGATTATATTCTAGTCTAAAATTAAGTACCAAATTGTGCATTTCTTTTCTGAGACCCAACTGAAAAATGGAACATCATTTTCCATTATAAGTGGCCTAAAGAGGGTCTCTGTGGCCCTCCTTATATGTAATCACATCTCTTGTCATCTCTAGCAAAACGCTGAATTTCATGGCATTCCATTAAGAACTACAGAGCACACCCCCGCGAGGGATATGGGATCTTAGTTCCCCGACCAGGGATCGAACCCGTGCCGCCTGCAGTGGAAGTCCCCATACCCCTTTTTTAAAATGTTTATTGTCTGCCCTTTCACCTAAGATGTCATGCTGAACCACCAATCAAAGTGAAGGAGTGTCCTGACATTCTAGAGAAGTCTATCATATTTTGTCAAAAGTCACCTTGCTCAAATATAATCTTCACTCAAAAGGCCAACATGAGTGGTCCTTCCGTCACTCTCTGAGGCTCAGAAGTGGTTCATCGCCTGGAAAATCAGGAAGCCAAATTCTTAGGACTCATGAAAAAATACTAGATAAGAATGTTTGAACCTAAATGTTGCGTTACTTCTCCTTTGTTGAACCTTAAAAGGTAGAGGCTAATTTGAAGATTACTAATCTGTCAGATGATGGAAAAATATATATAGAAAAATATATATTTAAAGTTAAACTTGGCAGTGGTGACTACCCAAACGCCATCATCAAACTAGCTATTCGTGTGCTGTACTGTCTACAAGCTCTTTCACATAAATTATTTCCAGGAGTCATATCAAAATATTTAACAACCAGCATGGTGTGCACCCAAGCCAATCAGAATAGACTTCAGCTGGCTGTACACAGCTGTGCTGGGGCATCCCAGATGAATTCCAGCCCTGTTTAGTTCATTTGAGGGCCCTTGTTGGTACTAAACTGTTTTACCAATGGGTTTAAGAAGAAACTCAAAGGTGAGGAAACCCGAGCTCAGAGATGTTAAGAAGTGGCCTGGACCAGTCAGCTAGTTGATGGTAGAGATAAGATTCAAATTCAGATTTTCTGACCCCTGCTCTCTCCTCTTCCCATGACACGTGACCAAAAATATTTCCAGGGAGACTAGGTTGCCTGGAGCCCATGCCACGTGGGACCGTGAAGCTATTGGGGCCACACAGGAGATGATCTATTTAGACACATTTTTAGAACCTGTGGGACAGGGGAGCTCTGTTCTCGAGGTTTCTGTGGGGCCTGCGCCCCTCAGAACAGAGTGACCAGGGGCTGGGCCAGTAGCACTCACTTCACTGGAATCCCTGAAGCCTCACAAGGGAAGTTCTCACACCAGAGATTTGACTTAGGCTAAAGGGAATGAAGGTGACTTGGATGATGGGAATCAAGTTGATGTGGGATGATGGGAAGGCGGCGGAAAGCTGTGGATGGCGTTTTCCAGCAAAGCTAAGTCTAACGCAATGATCTCAGCTCGCGCCACTGCCACTCTCGTCTGCGTGTGTGCTCCCCCGGACAAGCCGTGCAGTTTGTGCCCGTCAGCGTTCTGCACGGTCCACTAACAGGACATCGTGCTACTGAAACAGGGAGCAGGGGCGGGAACGGAAACCAGTGTCCTGAGAACCCTGGTGATAAAATCACTTGCAGACTAATCAGTATTTTCCATAATGATGAGACCTGGCCGGAGAAATGGCTCTGGTCCTCTTTCCACACCTTTCTGACTCTAGGAACCCACTGAGTGTGTGGACGGAGGCCTAGGAGGCCAACGCGGGTGGTCAGGCATCTGAGGACTGGGATTCGAAAACCTTCCTACTGTTGGCTCGTGACAGGAAGTTTGTCGGCCTAGCAGTGTCCAGTGCACAGTAAACGCTTGCTCAGGAAATGTTTGTTGAGTAAGTGAGTGAGTGAATGAGTAATTGAAATAATGAATGAATGAGTTAATGAATAAGTGAGTGAAGGAGGGAGTGAGTGGTAGGTGTGTGGTAAGGGGCAAGGGCAGTAATACCCAGACTTCAGTCAATTCCTGGGGCCACCCCCCCCCCACCGAGCCCCCCGCTCAGGTAGAATGTACCAAACACGCCTTTGCTAAGGGCAGGTGAAGGGTTAACTGTTCAGCCACACCTTCGCACATCTCATCTCCTTCACCTCTACCACAATATAAAGAACAGTACACAGAACACTTAAAAGACCAAAACCTAACGCGGGGGCTCTGATTCCAGGCACAGGTCCCCTCCAGGACGACATGCCAGAGGGTTCCCTGCACTTTCTCTGAGTATCCACCCTGAACCTCCCCCATCACGCTGTCCACTCAGCCTGCAAATCCCTTTCTTCTCCCTCACTGCTCTCCTAAGCAGCCCACCTCGGGAGACCACGGGCCACTTCCCTGTCGCCCGAGAGGCCCTCCTGGCCACACTTCTCACCGCCCACCTCCCCGGGCTCACCTTCTAAACTGGACGGGGAGTTGGCCAGTGTCGGAGAAACTAGCGCCAGGCTTGACGAATGGATGTTTGTTGATGAATAACAAAGGCATTCTGGCCAGTTAGAGTTGCCCTGCAAGAGTTTAGGCTTTCACATTTTTAGTGACCCTCAGGACACAGCCCTGGGCTCTGGGGTGAGCAGTGGTGATGTGCTCGCAGAGGGGCTGGAGGAGCAGGGCCACCAGACGTGTCTGAGGGGTCGAGCTTCCGAGCCTCCCCGTCTGCAGGTTGGCCATTCACCAGGGAGGGGCATACCCTCCCCGCCAGGAAGAGACAGCAGTGGAAAATGAACCCGCCCCTCCTCTTCCTCCAAAGAACAGCACCACCAAGCCCACCGGCGTGGCCATGTAGGGTGGACACACCTCTAAGCAGTGTTTGGTCATCAGCCGCTTCCCCAAGCACCCAGTGTCGCAGGGCGGCAAGAGCATCGGGGACGCTGGGGTCCTCCTGGGTTGTGTCCCCTGAGCCAGGGGCCTCATGATAAATCAACAGGAGACCAGGGGCCATGAAAACACTTGGCTGTGGCATAAACTACCAGCTAGTGGCAGATTATGGTACTTAATGGCACGGCCGCGTAACAGATTTTGTCAATTCTTACTCTCTGGAGATCACAGGCCACCTGGCTACGGCCAGCCGCTTAACAGGAAAGCACTCCAAGATTCCAAGAGACTAAAAGGCTCATAACCGTTGTTTAGAAATGTAAATGGCCTTCAATTACACCCAGAGAGGGAAATGCATCTAGGGGGAGGGAGGGATGATCTGTAATCCCATCTCAGGGTTGAATCCAAGGCACCGGGAGAATACAGACGGTTTAAAGACGTGGGCAAAGGTTCTCAGGGCGAAGAATGTCCATTTCCATCCAAGATTAAAATGCGGTTTGGGAAAACAATTACCTGCCTGGGATCCTGGGAAAGTAAAACTTCCTGGTTTCTCTGCCAGGAAGAGCGATTGTAAAACAAGGGCTGAGAATCGCACAAACAAGATTTTAGAATTTTATCCAAGCAGCTGCAGTTCACCTTCGAGGAGCCCAGACTCACTTGGGTCTGATGGATGTTGCGACACCGAATTCGAGGTCTCCCCAGCCTGCTGCCAAGAGCTGGCCCCACGGGACAAAGAGAGAACAGTTGCTCTCTTAATGGGAGCAGAAAACAAAACTCTCCCACCACCCAACTCCCTGCTTTGTTGTGAAATTGTCACTGTGCCTTTGAGGAGAGATTAAAATCCGAGCCATGTCAAATTTAAAGGGCAGGTTCCCAGGCAGGGAAGGGAGAGGGTTTCAAGGGGGAAAAATGCCAGTTGCATGTGAATTTATGGAGGATTTGGGAATCACAAAAGTCATGGGACTTGACTCAATTAAAACGAATGGAAAAGCACAAGCCCGTAATTTAAAAATAATACTAAAGTAAAGCAGCAAGGATATTCTGGCTTGCTCTCTGCTCATTCTTGAGCCAGCTTGGGAACCTCGGAACAGGTTTCCTGAAGCACAGCATGGGTGCCGAGCAGCTGTTTTTACCTACTTTCCTGCACTTGACACACAAAGATTCTGCAATGGAGAGCGAGAATGAATGGTCCCCCAACCAAAGAACATTTCCTGAGAGCCAGGGAGGTGCTCAGCAAAGCTGCTGCAGTTGGGGAAAGAAAAAGTACTGTAGTTTTCAAGGCATGGGCAGAAGAGACTAGAGAGTTGGAAACCAGCTATAGGAAAGCTGCCTGCTTTGGCAGCCTTGCCAGATTCTCAGACACACAGGACACCTTAGCTTTCCAGAAGGCAGCCCTGGATGCCCCCAGAGCACCTGAGTCTGTCATGTGGTTCCACGTCTTTGGAAGAGCCCACGCCGGCTCCATATAGGAGCCCTTCCACACGTCCCCTCCTGGTGCCATTTGTAAAGGTGAGGAAAGATGGACGATGCCGGAGAAGTTCGAATCCCATAGCTTTGTCTCCCAGAGAACCACATGTTGGGGTGTGGGAGGGAGAGCCCCCAACTCCACCTTAGGAAGGAAGCACATCTCAGCAAGGGGCCTGATTGTTTCCAGGTCTGAATACTACCATTGGTCTTTGCATGGATATTGACATTGAAGACCTATCCCTTGACTACTCGAGTCCAGAGATTTTTTTCAAGTTGGCTCATCCTCCTTTCTAAGAGGAGGATAATAAAAGTATCTACCTTATAGGTTAGAGTTCTTACGAAGATGAAATGAATGCTTATGAAGATGTGCGGTGCTTTGAATGGAACTCGGCACACAGTAGGTGCTCAGTAGATATTAAATTTCATTACTGTCGTTGAGTGCCATTTTTCTGACTGTTCATTCATTTAGCTTTCTGTTTTCTCATTCAACGAGAACTGTATTTTGACACATATCAAAAGCTATTTTTATGAATGTTGAATACCCCCTTCATTTATGAAAGAACTCCAGGATGGATCTCCCCGTTAACTAAGTATATGGCAATCTATGCTATCTATCAATTAAGCACAATTTTTGACATGATTTTTAAAGCCTTACATTTCTGCAACATTCCTTCCCTCTTTTCCCGTCTTCCCTCTCCCAAATCCTCTAAAGATACCTAGCAGATATTTTATTAAGCCCTGATAGATTATGGGAAATGAGTTTTAGTAGTAGGAAGATAAAGGTCATTTATAAAGTTGCTTTTCAAACACCAGCACCCTGGCCACATCGCGAAAAGGAGGAGAGTGATTAAAATCCCGCCCATAAAGCAGAAGCCCTTGGTGCTGCTAAGAATTCTTGTCCTTAAGCAAAAACTGCAGCAGGAATCCCTAGCCCCCCCCCCCCTTCATGAAATGGAAAATGAACCACTGGCCGCTCCCCTGTGAGACAGTGCAGCGTTTACTCCCCTGGAGCGGGGGTGGAGGCGGGCTGTCAGCCCACCCCATCCGGCTTAGTCTCCATGGCGTTTTCCACTTTCCCAGGCCGACCAGGGCCATGTGAATGATTTGCTACCAGCCAGCCAAGTGGCCAGGCTGCTCTTAGTGAGAACTCTGCCTCGGAGAAGCAGCGGGGACCACAGAGCAGAGGAGGTAGATCTCCCATCCATCCTCCATAGACCCTCTTCTAGCTACGGGGCTCCATCAGCAACACTCCACGCCCCTCCAGCTCCCAAGTCTTTGGTGCAGGGCCCCTACAGTAGCTACTCCTATGAGCAGACACACCCTTTTTCCTATTATAGTTACAACAAAAACAATAAGCAAAAAATCCACTGAGGGTCCTTGTGGGCTCCCACGGACCGACATTCTCACGACACCCATGGAAACTTGTCAGTGCACTGACCCTTTGATTCACTGTGGTCCAAGGGGCTCCTCATGCCTTTAAAAATAAATATTAATGCTGAGAGGGTGCTTTGTTTCACTTTGCACTCTCAGAGCTGATGATCCAAGGCTACGAATGAGACGCTTTCAGGGCCGTCAAGTACAAAAAGGGAGAGAGACAACTCATTCTTGCCTCTGCAGTCAGAAATGAAAAGGCTTTTGCCTTGTTTGGCGAGGGGTTACTAATTCGGAGGATGCCAGTTTTAGAGTCCGTCTCAGTTTGACTTGTAAATGAAAGGTGGAACCTCGCCAAGATTACCCTGCTGTGTGCCTGCTGGCCCTCTTTTCTATGTAGGGGTGGGGCAGAGGTTCACCAAAATCATTAGAAAGTTCAGGAAACTAGGAGGGAGAGCAAACCAAGTAGAAGGTGGTGAAGCTCCGTTACAGAGCGTCCCCGGTGCCTCCATGTGATCCTTCTGTGTCCTCACTACAGAGGGTGAGGACCCGGCTTCCCCTTTCAGAAAGGCTCCCCGGCTTTGGCTGTATCAGAATCACCCAGGGGGCTGGTGAAAATACAGGTCCTTCTGTGAGCCTGGCCTCTATACTTTGTATTAGTGCTCCTAAACTAATTATTTCAGAACCGCTGCCTTTCAGGAGAGCAGAGAGAAATAACTGATGAGAAGAGTTGGTAAATTTTTATTGAACTATTAATAGACATTTCTTCTAATGCTTATTATGAAGCTACACTTGCAGAACGCCTGGCATGTGCCAACTTCACCACCAAACCCATCCCACAGCCCCGCAGGGAGGATGAGAGCACCTGGAACCTCAGGGAGGCTCAGGGGAGCCCCGTGTCCAGGCATACACAGCTGGTAAATAGTTCCATGTGATGGTAAGACCAGACGCATTCGACCACAACTGGACTCCAGCACGGCCTCGGTTCCTCACATTCACGTCCTGGGGGCTGGGGGCTGGGCTGGCACACTGCCCTTTCGTGGGGAGCACCGGGACCTTGCCGGCTAGGGACCACCTCTCTCCACCACACCTGGGCAGCCCTTTGTTTCTTCTCTCCTTCTCGGTCCCCTTCTTTCCTCTTATCTTGCTTTGCCTTCACCCTCTCTCCTTTCCTTACAGCAGTGAGTCCCAGGTCTTGCTAACACAATCACTCACACAGTCACTCAGGGAGTTCCGGGTCCCACCTGTAGAGAGTCTGGAGGAATTTGTTCAGGACGCAGCCTGGGCATCAGGCTTCTAAATACTCCCGGCTGATTCCAGCATGCGGCTAGGATGGAGGAGCCCAGCCTTACTGAAAGCTGCCAGGCCCAACCTGCAGAATCCAGAAACTCACCTGAACACACTCATGGCTGACCACCTGCCACTGTTTTAAACTGAGCACCATGAAGAAGCATGAGGTGGCCTCAGGTGACACTCCAGCCACATCCGCCGAGAAAACACCCGACTACACCAGCTGACCACACGGGGAGAGGATCCAGCCCTAGACGGGCAGAGTGTGCCTTGTCTGGTCTCTGCAGAGGGGCTCGGGGAGAACAT